>NC_053491.1:48146336-48868003 GCF_905171775.1 Rana temporaria
GACGTGGCTCCCAAACAAAATTGGCGTCCTTTTTTCCCCACAAATAGAGCTTTCTTTTGGTGGTATTCGATCACCTCGGCGGTTTTTATTTTTTGCGCTATAAACAAAAATAGAGCGACAATTTTGAAAAAAATGCAATATTTTTTACTTTTTGCTGTAATAAATATCCCCCAAAAACATATATAAATTTTTTTTTTTCCTCAGTTTAGGCCGATACGTATTCTTGTACCTATTTTTGGTAAAAAAAATCGCAATAAGCGTTTATCGATTGGTTTGCGCAAAATTTATAGCGTTTACAAAATAGGGGATAGTTTTATTGCATTTTTATTAATTTCTTTTTTTTTTTACTACTAATGGCGGTGATCAGCGATTTTTTTCGTGACTGCGACATTATGGCGGACACTTCGGACAATTTTGACACATTTTTGGGATTTTTGTCATTTTCACAGCAAAAAATGCATTTAAATTGCATTCTTTATTGTGAAAATGACAGTTGCAGTTTGGGAGTTAACCACAGGGGGCGCTGTAGGATTTGGTGTACACTGTGTGTGTGTTTACAACTGTAGGGGGGTGTGGCTGTAGGAATGACGTCATCGATCGAGTCTCCCTATATAAGGGATCACTCGATCGATGCAGCGCCATAGTGAAGCACGGGGAAGCTGTGTTTACATACGGCTCTCCCCGTTCTTCAGCTCCGGGGAGCGATCGCGACGGAGCGGCTAAAAACAAATAGCCGCGCCGTCGTCCCGGATCGCTCCCCGAGGGGACCCGACCGCTGCAAGTCGCGGGGGGGGGGGGTCCCGATCGGACCCCCGACCCACGTCTAGGCAGGGACGTACAGGTACGCCAATGTGCCTGTACGTGCCATTCTGCCAACGTATATGTACATGCGGCGGTCGGGAAGGGGTTTTAAGACACACAGTAAGCGTGCCCCACAGGCTTCTTTGTTGACTTACAGGGTAGTGATGGCAGGTTCAAGGTGGAGCATACATCTTCTAAAAACAATCCACAATGTCAGCTTCCATATTTCTATCTTCCCAGAACCATTCTAAAGACAAGTAGGATTTTATTTTTATTCACTGCTTTGCTTGAATAGGGAGAAAAGCTACAGATTAAATTAGATGCTGGTGCCAACAATAATGGTTAGGTGACACTTTGTCCTTTAGCATCTAAGTACATGCTCTGTCTACTGCTTAGAAGTGAGGTACAGGTGTGCCAACATTTTCCTTTATTTAGTTAAACCCGTTTAACAATGAATACAGACATTATTCCGTCTAGACTGAGAGAGCAGCGGGCGCTTGTATCATAGAAGAAGACAACCCACAGATCACAGCAGCAAAGGGAGGATCATGGCGGAACAATACAGATGATGTTGAGAAGATTGAAAGTGTAAAAAGCAGGGCAGTGAAATAATAAGCTCAGAAAATTGTATTTATTATTTAACCACTTAAGGACCAGACCAATATGCTGCTAAATGACCCAAGGGGTTTTTACAATTCGGCACTGCGTCGCTTTAACAGACAATTGCGCGGTCGTGCGACGTGGCTCCCAAAGTTGGCGTCCTTTCTTTCCCACAAACAGAGCTTTCTTTTGGTGGTATTTGATCACCTCTGCGGTTTTTATTTTTTGCGCTATAAACAAAAATAGAGCGACAATTTTGAAAAAAATGCAATATTTTTTACTTTTTGCTATAATAAATATCCCCCAAAAACATATATACATTTTTTTTTTCCTCAGTTTAGGCCGATACGTATTCTTCTACCTATTTTTGGTAAAAAAAATCGCAATAAGCGTTTATCGATTGGTTTGCGCAATAGGGGATAGTTTTATTATTTATTTATTTTTTACTACTAATGGCGTCGATCAGCGATTTTTTTCGTGACTGCGACATTATGGCGGACACTTCGGACAATTTTGACACATTTTTGGGACCATTGTCATTTTCACAGCAAAAAATGCAATTAAATTGCATTGTTTATTGTGAAAATGACAGTTGCAGTTTGGGAGTTAACCACAGGGGGGCGCTGTAGGAGTTAGGGTTCACATAGTGTGTGTTTACAACTGTAGGGGGGTGTGGCTGTAGGTCTGACGTCATCGATCGAGTCTCCCTATAAAAGGGATCACTCGATCGATGCATTCGCCACAGTGAAGCACGGGGAAGCCGTGTTTACATACGGCTCTCCCCGTTCTTCAGCTCCGGGGAGCAATCGCGAGGGGGCGGCTAGAAACGAATAGCCGCGCCCTCGTCCCGGATCGCTCCTGAAGCCACGGGAACCGCCGCATGTACCGGGGGGGTCCCGATCGGACCCCCGACCCACGTCTAGGCAGGGACGTACAGGTACGCCAATGTGCCTGTCCATGCCATTCAGCCGACGTAAATGTACATGCGGCGGTCCGGAAGTGGTTAAAGCGGAGCTCCACCCTAAAGTGGAACTCCCGCTGATCGGAACTCTCCCCCCCTCCGGTGTCACATTTGACACCTTTCAGGGGGGAGGGGGGTGCAGATACTCACGCATGCGCCGTAGGGAACCGGGCAGTGAAGCCGGAGCGCTTCACTTCCTGGTTCCCTCACTGAGGAATGGCGGGGGGGGGCAGCAGAGTGACGAGCGATCGCTCATCCTCTGCTGCGGGCGGCGCTGGACTCCAGGACAGGTAAGTGGCCATATATTAAAAGTCATCAGCTGCAGTATTTGTAGTTGCTGGCTTTTAATATTTTTTTTTCAGCGGACATCCAATGACGGAGCGATCACTTGTAAACAAACCGGCGTCATGTGATGACGCCGGTTCTTCCCTCCCCTCTCTGTACCTATCTGTACAGTGTGAGAGGAGAGGGAGAGAGCGGATGGTAGCAGCGCTGTGGGCTGGATCTGTGACAATTGCAGTCACAGATCCAGCCATCCATCCATCCATGCTCAGACATCCCTGCCCCATACTGTGCAATACCCTGCCATACCCCATATCTTACTGTAAAGAGGACCTGTCATGCCATATTCCTATTGCAAGGGATGTTTACATTCCCCGTCCCCGGAAGCGAACGCATACGTAAGTTCCGCCCACATATGAAAACGGTGTTCAAACCACACATGTGAGGTATCGCTGCGAATGTTAGAGCGAGAGCAATAATTTTGGCCCTAGACCTCCTCTGTAACTAAAAACATGTAACCAGTAAAAATATTTAAAACGTCGCCTATGGGGATTTTTAAGTAGCGAAATATGGCGCCATTCCACGAGCGTGTGCAATTTTGAAGGGTGACATGTTGGGTATCTATTTACTCGGCGTAACTTTATCTTTCACATTATGCAAAAACATTGGGTTAACTTTACTGTTTTCTTTTAAGGCACAAAACTGTTAGAAAAATTGCTACGCAAATACCGTGCGAGATAAAAAGTTGCAACGACCACCATTGTATTCTCTAAGGTCTTTGCTAAAAAAAACATATATAATGTTTTGGGTTTCTATGTAATTTTCTAGAAAATAAATGATGATTTTTACATGTAGAAGAGAAATGTCAGAATTGGCCTGAAGGTGCTCCCTGCATGTTGGGCCTCTGTATGTGGCCACGCTCTGTAAAGGTCTCACACATGAGGTATCGCCATACTCGGGAGGAATAGCAGAATGTGTCTTGGGGTGTAATTTGTGGTATGCATATTCTGTGTGTGCGAAATAACCCGCTAATATAACAATTTTGTGAAAAAAAATAAAAGAAAAGAAAATCTTGATTTTGCAAAGAATTGTGGGAAAAAATTACAACTTCAAAAAACTCACCATGCCTCTTTCTAAATACCTTGGAATGTCTTCTTTCCAAGAATTGGCCATTTGGGGGGTATTTGTACTTTTCTGGCATGTTAGGGTCTCAAGAAATGAGATAGGCCGTCAGTACATCAGGTGTGATCAATTTTCGGATATTGGCACCATAGCTTGTGGACTCTATAACTTTCACAAAGACCAAATA
Source organism: Rana temporaria (assembly GCF_905171775.1). Taxonomy (NCBI): domain Eukaryota; kingdom Metazoa; phylum Chordata; class Amphibia; order Anura; family Ranidae; genus Rana; species Rana temporaria. Next base: position 48,150,290 of record NC_053491.1, read on the forward strand.
ATATCCACCAATTTGTACTTATTTTTTTTTTATAAATCTTTTTTTTTTACCAATTTGTACTTATTTTTACCAAGGATATGTAGCAGTATAATTTTTTTTTTTTTTTTGCGCTATAAGAGAAAAAAAGACTGAAAATTCTGTACAAAAAAATGTTTTTTCTTCGTTTCTGTTATAAAATTTAGCAAATTAGTAATTTTTCTTCATAAATTTTGGCCAAAATTTATGAAGAAAAATTACTAATTTGCTAAATTTTATAACAGAAACGAAGAAAAAACATTTTTTTTACAGAATTTTCAGTCTTTTTTTCTCTTATAGCGCAAAAAAAAAAAAAAACCCCAAAGGTGATTAAATACCACCAAAAGAAAGCTCTATTTGTGTGAAAAAAAAGGACAAAAATTTCATATGGGTACAGTGTTGTATGACTGAGTAATTGTCATTCAAAATGTGAGAGCACCGAAAGCTGAAAATTGGTCTGGTTATTAAAGCGGGAGTTCACCCATTTATTAAAAAAAAAATTTTCTCCCCTTAGCTTCCTGCTCGTTCGGTCTAGGGGAATCGGCTATTTGTAATAAAATATGAGCAGTACTTACCCGTTTTCGAGCTGCATCTTCTTCCGTCGCTTCCGGGTATGGGTCTTCGGGAGCGGGCGTTCCTTCTTGATTGACAGTCTTCCGAGAGGCTTCCGACGGTCGCATCCATCGCGTCACTCGTAGCCGAAAGAAGCCAAAGTCGGTGCGGCTCTATACTGCGCCTGCGCACCGACGTTCGGCTTCTTTCGGAAAATCGTGACGCGATGGATGCGACCGTCGGAAGCCTCTCGGAAGACTGTCAATCAAGAAGGAACGCCAATTCCCGCAGCCCAAACCCGGAAGCGACGGAGAGGATGCATCTCGTAAACGGGTAAGTACTGCACATATTTTAAAACAAATAGCCGATTCCCCTAGAGAAAACGAGCAGGAAGCTAAGGGGGAAAAGTGCCCTCTAAGGGTGAACCCCCGCTTTAAGGGGGTTTAAGTGCCCAGTGGTCAAGTGGTTAAGGGGGTGTGGCAGGGGGCGTGTCCTATGCCTACATACTTTTGCTAATAGGTGTCCCTCATTCCCATCTCAAAAATTTGGGAAGTGTAAGTAAGTTGACCACCTCTAATCTATGGATTGTAAATATATGTTTGCTTTGTTGGGGGTGGGGAGAGCAATTCATAGGTATACCTCACAACCATAGCTCTCAACTGTCCCTGATTTCGAGGGACTGTGCCTGATTTGGAGCAATGATCCTCTGTCCCTCATTCCTCCTCATGTGTCCCTAATTTTGGTCTGATCTATATAGATGTATATAAAATGCACTTTTTGTCTATCAAAAAGTGTTTTCCATCACCAACCCTTTCATCCAATTTCTAAATTGCTGCATTTGTAAATTCCAAAAGCCAATATAAAGGAATAGTAATGGTAAAAAAAAAAGCTCTTGTGGGTTTAACCAATCTTGTTTTTTTGGACAATTCTCCTTTAAGGGGGCGTGGCAATGGGTGTGTCCTATGCCTGCATACTTTTGCTGATAGGTGTCCCTCATTCGCATCTCAAAAAGTTGGAAGGTAGGCTCACAACTTTTTGATGGGAACGAGGGACACCTATTAGCAAAAACATGTAGGCATAGGACATGTCTCCTTCAATGCCCCTTAACCACTTCCCGACGGCCGTACGACTATATACGGCCGCAGGGTGGCTCTACTTCTCTGGGACGCAGTCTTTTTACGGCCGCCCCTTTCCTTGTTCCCCGCGCGCGCTCCCGAGCGCGCAGCGGGGAACTTCTGTGCTGGCCGTGTCCCTTGGACACAGCCAATCACAGATCGCCGTGAACGGCCAATCGGAGTGGCCGTTTGGTAGGCGATCTGTGCGGCCAATGAGAGATGTACTCATATGTAAACATATGAGATCATTTCTCATTGCCGACTCTCACAGAGACAGCGTGCTGTCAGGGACGTGTCTGTGTCTCTTGTACATAGGGACACAGATCGGTCACCTCCCCCAGTCACCCCCCCTTCCCCCACAGTTAGATATAATGTCGCAGTCCCAGTAAAAATCGCAGATCACCGCCATTACTAGTAAAAAAAAAATAATAAAAAAAAAAAATTCTGTCCCCTATTTTGTAGGCGCTATAACTTTTGCGCAAACCAGACGCTTATTGCGATTTTTTTTTTTTACCAAAAATATGTAGAAGAATACGTATCGGCCTAAACTGAAAAAAAAAAATGTTTTTTTAAAAAAAATTGGGTTATTTATTTTAGCAACAAGTAAAAAATATTGTATTTTTTTCCAAAATTGTCGTTCTTTTTTGTTTATAGCGCAACAAATAAAAACCGCAGAGGTGATCAAATACCACCAAAAGAAAGCTCTATTTGTGGGAAAAAAAGGACGCCAATTTTGTTTGGGAGCCACGTCGCACGACCGCGCAATTGTCAGTTAAAGCGACGTAGTGCGGGAAGCTGAAATTTCACCTGGGCAAGAGGGGGGTATATGTGCCCAGTAAGCAAGTGGTTAAAAAGAATTATAAAAAAATATATATATATATTAGTTAAACCCACAAGTGCTTTTTGTACCAATACCGGGCCAGATTCACAGCAGTAATACGCCAGCGTATCTACTGATACGCCGGAGTATTTTCAAATGTGCCGCGTCGTATCTTGATTTGGAATCCTCAAACCAAGATACGCCGCCTTTTGGCAAAGATCCGACAGGCGTACGCCTTCGGATCGTAGGTGTAATTTTTTTCCGGCGGCCGCTGGGTGGAGTTCGCGTCGTTTTCCAGCGTCGGGTATGCAAATTAGCTGTTTACGGCGATCCACGAAGGTACGCGCGTTCGTCGCATTCTCTTACGTCGGTTTTTCGCGTCGTAAAGTTAAGAGTGCTATTTAGATGGTGTAAAATTACACCATTCATGTTAAAGTATGGCCGTCGTTCCCACGTTTTTTTTTTTTTTTTTCGTAAGACGTCCGGGAATGTGAAAGTACGTTACGCATGTCGCCGTTCAAAAAACACGTCGGGGGCGCCGTAATTTCGCGCAAAGCACGGCGGGAAATTTCCAAACGGAGCATGCGCAGAACGTTCGGCGCGGGAACGCGCCTAATTTAAATGGTACACGCCCCATTTGAATTAGGCGGGCTTGCGCCGGACGGCTTTACGCCACGCCGCCGCAAGTTTACAGGCAAGTGCTTTGTGAATCAAGCACTTAGGCCAAAAACTTGCGGCGGCGTAACGTAAAGGGGATACGTTACGCCGCCGTAGATATTCGTGAATCTGGCCCACCATTCCTTTTGAAATTTACAAATGCAGCAATTTAGAAATTGGATGAAAGGTTTAGCCATACCTCCCAACATTTTGAGATGGGAATGAGGGACACCTACTAACAAACATATGTAGGCATAAGACACGCCCCCCTGTCACACCCCCTTAAAGGAGCATAAACCCCCCCAAAAAATTATTTAATCCACAAGGGCTTTTTTTTTTTACCACTACTATTCCTTTATATTGGCTTCTAAAATGTACAAATGCAGCAATTTAGAAATCGGATGAAAGGTTTAGCGCTGGGAAACACTTTTTGATAGATATAAAGTGCATTTTATATACAACTTTATGGATCAGACCAAAATGAGGGACAAATGAGGAGGAAAGAGGGACAGAGGGACATTGCTCCAAATCAGGGACAATCCCTTGAAATCAGGGACAGTTGGGAGCTATGGCGTATGTACTCTAGTGACTCAAACCCAAAATGATTTTTAATCCTCACTGCGAAAAGAAAATGTAAATAGCAGAGTAATGAGTGCCTGCAAATATAGACATTCAATTACTACCGTGGAGCCTGGTGTCTTTATTTTGATTTAATTACAGAGTAGAGATTTTACATGTTATGCTTGTCAGATATCAGACCTTGTATATTCTGTTAGAGAAAGATTTTTCAAAGCCTTTGTCTGTAAAGGAGAGGAAAAGACAAGTAGTTGGTGAAGCGATTCTTTCACGCTGCATTGAAGGTAATGGAGGCCGCAGCTTCTGTGCGCTCTGGTAGGTCTACATCCGAAGCCTGGGTGCTTAGATTAAAGCTACTCTCCATTAAATGTAAAGTAGTGAACTAACATCAGGATTTAGGCTAGGCTCACACACGCGAGTGCACATTTCCACGCATTCCCAAGAATTACATGTACGTGTAGGGCAGCCTATTCATTTCAATAGGCTCTGTGTGTGAGAAAATGCAAAGAAGTCCCTGACCCTTTTCCAAAATCCTACCCCAATAAAACATATGGTGCCATGGCGTCCGAAGCAAGGACGAAAAAAGAACCCTGGTGTAGGCACACGCCGCCTTTAAGGGCTAAGAAAAAGGTGGTCCTGGAGGGGTCAGAGAGGGCGGAGCTGACCTATGATAGGCTGGCAGGGGGAGGTCCAGGAAAACTGTTTACATAAGGCCCGATACAGTAAAACCTGTGTTTGCGAGCATAATTAGTTCCAGAAACATGCTTGTAATCCAAAGCACTTGTATATCAAAGCATCTTTTTTTACAGGATATAAAAGAGAAGAAAGGCACCTCTAAGGCCCCTTTCACACTGTGGCGGGAGGTGCGGTGGTGGTATAGCGCCTATACCGTTTGTATTGGTATTCAGCCGCTAGCGGTGCGGTATTAACCCCTGCTAGCGGCCGAAAAAGGCTTAATACCGCCGGCAATGCGCCTCCGCGGTGTCCCATTATTTTCAATGGGAAAGAGCGGTAAAGGAGCGGTATACATGCCGCTCCTCTCACCGCTCCAAAGATGCTGCTTGCAGGAGATTTTTTTTTCTCTCGCCAGCGCATCACCTCAGTGTGAAATCCCTCAGGCTTTCACATTGAGAATGCTGGGGCAGGAGTATTTCTGGCATTATTTATGCGCTATTTTTAGCGCTTAAAGCGGAAGTAAACCCGTCGATCTAACAGTTTCAAAAAGCAGTTACATTTCCGGCATGCCGGGTTTGCTAACTGTCACATTGGTTGTGCTCTTAACCAAACTGTTAAACCATCCAATGGCTGGTGTCATAACTGATCACATGTGCAGCATCATGGAAGTTGAAGATTAAACATAGGCCAAGATGGCAGCTTCCTTGCCTTAAAATGATAGGTGGGTTTACTTACACTTTAAGGGCCTGATTCTCAAAAGAGATACGCAGACTTAACTGCTGTTCAGCCTGCGTATCCCTGTGCCTAACTTTGGAAACGATTCTCAAAAGGCTTTTTCCAAAGTTAGGCAGAAAATCTGACATGTGTAAGACACTTACACGGTCAGATTTTAGGATGCAGTACCGCATCCGCCACTGGGGGCATTTCTCATTGAAATGCAGCTTTGCGTATGCAAATGAGGACTTAAGCAGATTTTCAAAGCATTTCATCATTGTGATTTCTGCGTAAGTTCCGAATTTGCCTGCGCAAAACTAGGGCTGGTTTTATAATGTGGAAAGTTAGTCACACATTGTAAAGGCCCATTCCAGCGACGGCATTTGGTATGCATTCCCGAGGGAGAACTCCACGACAATTTTTAAATTCAAAACCGGCATGGGTTCCCCCCCCAGGAGCATACCAGGCCCTTAGGTCTTGTATGGGTTGTAAGGAGACCCCCCCTCCGCCGAAAAATCGACGTAGGGGGTCCCCCTACAATCCATACCAGACCCGTATCCAAAGCACGCTACCCGGCCGGTCAGGAATGGGAGTGGGGACGAGCGAGCGCCCCCCCCTCCTGAGCCGTGCCAGGCCGCATGCCCTCAACATGGGGGGGTTGGGTGCTCTGGGGCAGGGGGGCGCACTGCGGGCCCCCCCACCCCAGAGCACCCTGTCCCCATGTTGATGAGGACAGGACCTCTTCCCGACAACCCTTGCCGTTGGTTGTCGGGGTCTGCGGGCGGGGGCTTATCGGAATCTGGGAGTCCCCTTTAATAAGGGGGCCCCCAGATACCGGCCCCCACCCTAAGTGAATGGATATGGGGTACATCGTACCCCTATCCATTCACCTGGAGGCAAAAAGTAAAAGTTAGTAAACACACAACACAAGGGTTTTTAAAATAATTTATTATTCTGCTCCGGAGGCCCCCCCTGTCTTCTTTATTAGCTCAATTAGCAGGGGGGGCTTCTTCTTCCACTCTCCGGGGGTCTTCCACTCTCCGGGGCTTCTTCTTCCACTCTCCGGGGGTCTTCTTCCACTCTCCGGGGGGGGGGTTTCTTCTTCCGCTCTCCGGGGGGGGTCTTCTCCGCTCTCCGGGGGTCTTCATCTCTCTTCGCCGCTCTCCGCTGTTGACTCGGCGAACCCCGGTTCTTCTGCAGATGTCCGGTGCCTTGTTCTTCAGCGCTGGCTGCCTGCTATCTTTTTTCAGACAGACAATCACATTGTCTGATTTAGAAAGAATTTATTTGCAAATTATGGTGGAAAATAAGTATTTGGTCAATATCAAAAGTTAATCTCAATTCTTTGTTATATATTCTTTGTTGGCAATGACAGAGGTCAAATGTTTTCTGTAAGGCTGCTTTCACATTGCAGCGTGGAGCCGCGGTGACGGTATAGCCGCGCTATTTGTAGCGCGGCTATACCGTCGTATTTACCGCGATATTCGGGCGCTAGCGGTGAGGTTTTAACCCTCGCTAGCGGCTGAAAAAGGGTTAATACGGCGGTATTACCGTGCTTTCCCATTGATTTCAATGGGAAGGCGCGGTATAGGAGCGGTAAACACACCGCTCCTATACCGCGGTAAAGATGCGGCTAGCAGGACTTTTGGAGCGCTCCTGCTAGCGCACCGCTTCAATGTGAAAGCCTTCGGGCTTTCACATTGAACACTGCAGGGCATGATTTTTCATGCGGTATAGCAGCGCTATTTTTAGCGCTGTACCGCATGAAAAACGCCCCAGTGTGCAAGGGGCCTAAGTCTTCACAAGGTTGTCACACACTGTTGCTGGTATGTTGGCCTATTTCTCCATGCACATCTCCTCTAGAGCAGTGATGTTTTGGGGCTGTCGCTGGGCAACACGGACTTTCAACTCCCTCCAAAGGTTTTCTATGGGATTGAGATCTGGAGACTGGCTAGGCCACTCCAGGACCTTAAAATGCTTTTTGCAAAGCCACTCCTTCGTTGCCGGGGCGGTGTGTTTGGGATCATTGTCATGCTGAAAGACCCAGCCACGTTTCATCTTCAATGCCCTTGCTGATGGGAGGAGGTTTGCACTCAAAATCTCACGATACATGGCCCCATTCATTCTTTCATGTACACGGATCAGTCGACCTGTTCCCTTTGCAGAGAAACAGTCCCAAAGCATGATGTTGCCACCCCCATGCTTCACAGTAGGTATGGTGTTCTTTGGTTACAACTCAGCATTCTCTTTCCTCCAAACACGACGAGTTGTGTTTCATCCAAACAGCTCTATTTTGGTTTCATCTGACCATAAGACATTCTCCCAATCCTCTTCTGGATCATCCAAATGCTCTCTAGCAAACCTCAGATGGGCCTGGACATGTACTGGCTTAAGCAGGGGGACACATCTGGCACTGCAGGATCTGAGTCCCTGGCGGCGTAGTGTGTTGTTTTTTTTTTTTTTAAAGTGTATTTTGTGCGTGTACTCGAGAGAGGAGCCGGACTGCAGGAGTTGGGAGTAGGCAGGCCTCCCCATGAGGCAATCTGCCACCTTTCTCCATGCCCCGGGTGGCAATGGTGGGTGTGTGAGGGGGTCCTCCCACACAGCCCGCCCTACCTGCTCCGCTTTGAAGCCCAACGGGGCAGAGGGACTCCCTATAAGGGAGTGAGAGGATCTAGCCTGCTCAACCAGCCCCGTTAGTCCTTCGCCTCTCTTTTTAGAGACTGCGTGGTCAAAGTGCGTGCATGTTAACCCAATTTCGAGTGTGTGTAAGTGTGGTGGTTTTTGTGGGAGGGGGGTGGGCGTACTAAGCGCAAGCTTACCTCGCATAGCACACCCACCGGGAGCTGGGCTAAGACCTCCAAACTCAATTCACATGTAGCTGAGACCGGGATCCGAACCTCTAGCTGCAGAGGTGAATGGTTTGTCAGCGCAGTGCCAATCGCGTTGAGCCACCGCAGGTCCCTGCGGCTTAGTGTTTTACTGATGGTAGCCTTTGTTACATTGGTCCCAGCTCTCTGCAGGTCATTCACCAAATACTTATTTTCCACCATAATTTGAAAATAAATTCTTTCCAATGTGATTGTCTGGATTTGTTTCCACATTTTGTCGCTCATAGTTGAGGTATACTTATGATGACAATTACAGGCCTCTTTCATCTTTTTAAGTGGGAGAACTTGCACAATTGGTGGCTGACTAAATACTTTTTCGCCCCACTGTAATAAATATAATATATTGACATCTGTGATGCTGTTTTATGTTACATTGTGAAAGAAGCTGGATGCCAGCAGTAGGAAGGTGGCGGAGGCCATCTTGGTACACCCCGCACTGCTCAGCGCTAAACCTTTAGGCTTTGAAAATGTTACATGAATACAGCAGGACAGATCTTAATATACTTGTAGTGCCCCTGTACTTTTCAGTACTGGTGCTAGTCAAATTTAAGTATAGATCAGAGTGTAGTTAAACTCTGATCCAGATTGTTAGTGGCAAATTGTGGTCTCTGTCTCAGCTTGGCTGTACTGTGAGCCCATTCTGCTGTGCTGGGGTGTTCTTCCAACCCCGGTACTGCAGGTGGCAGCAGTGGAGTCGAGGTTTGGGTGCTGTTTCCCAGCAGCCAATGACGAGGGTTTGTCCTCGCTGTGCATGCTGGGGAGGGGTATTTATGGGACAGACGCCATTGTTCTGGGTCTTCTTCGTCCAGTGTGGCACCCACCTTTAGGGTGGCCACATCACGGCACACCGGCGCTATGGCCTACCTGGCCGGGGCGTGCGTGTCACGCAGTGTTCCTGGTTCCGGGACCATGTTGGCCCGGGGGAGCATCTGAACCAGCAATGGGTATCCAGTGAGCTGCTGGGTTCCCCCTTTTTGAAGATCCCAAGCTGGGTGCTGTTCGGTGGGGAGTTGGTCTGAGGAGCGCCTGTGAGAGGCTGGCGGTCCAATAGGGCTTGGACGAGACCACCGAGGATCACAGGTAGCCGGACACTGCGGGACTAATCACCTGTCAGTCGGTACCCGGGCGACAAGTTGAAGGAGATCCAGACGTAACTCAGCCAAGGAGGCATATCTCCAAGAATTCTACCCAGAGGGGACCTGTGGCAGAGGTATCTTCTGAGGCTCTTTGAGAGGGGTCTGTGGCAGAGACTTTCTCCCAAGTTTAAGTTCACCAAGGAGGGTCTGTGGCAGAGACTTATTCCTATAATTGTCCGAGTGATACTCCGGCTGCCAGGTCAGTGAGGAGGCCTGTCCGGGTGCACTGAACCCACTCCGGCGGGGAGTGGCGCAGAGAAGTGTTACATTTGGGAGCAGGACTGTTTCCTATCATTACGCCTGAATCTGCTAATCTTCCTCCTTTCAACTTTAATATTTGCTTTTCTAACACGGAATCGCCTCTCCACCAATCAGGAAGTGCGGGTCTGATATCCATCACCTGATTGACTGAAAGGACAGGTGATCCTATTGGATGCCTAGCAGAAGGAAAGAAAAGATGCACGGCGGAAGCATGGAGGACACAGGAGCCGCCGCCTGACCTGCCACCCATCCCACAGCTCGCCACTGCCTGACTCGGCTGGGGTCACATTGGCTGCAGTTGATGGACACAATGAGGTTGCAATTGATGTGAACAGTGGCTGCAATTGATGAGCACAGTGGCTGCAATTGATGGGCACAGTGGCTGCAATTGATGGGCACAGTGGCTGCAATTGATGGGCACAGTGGCTGAAATTGATGGGCATAGTAGCTGCAATTGATGGGCACTGTGAGGCTGCAATTGGTGGGCACAGTGGCTGCAATTGATGGACACTGTGAGGCTGCAATTGGTGGGCACAGTGGCTGCAATTAATGGGCACAGTGGCTGCAATTGATGGACACAGTGAGGTTACAATTGATGGGCACAGTGGCTGCAATTTATGGGCACAGTGGTTGGAATTGATGGGCACACTGGCTGCAATTGATGGGCACAGTGGTTGCAATTGATGGACACAGTGGCTGCAATTGATGGACATAATGGCTGCAATTGATGGGCATAGTGGCTGCAATTGGTGGGCACAGTGGCTGCAATTATTGGACACAGTGGTTGCAATTGATGGGCACAGTGGTTGGAATTGATGGGCACAGTGGCTGCAATTGATGGGCACAGTGGTTGGAATTGATGGGCACAGTGGCTGCAATTGATGGGCTCAGTGGCTGCAATTGATGGGCACAGTGGCTGCAATTGATAGCACAGTGGCTGCATTTGAATGGCACAGTGGCTGCAATTGATGGGCATAATGGCTGCAATTGATGGACACAGTGGCTGCAATTGATGGGCACAGTGGTTGCAATTGATGGGCACAGTGGTTAGAATTGATGGGCACAGTGGCTGCAATTGATGGGCACAGTGGTTGCAATTGATGGACACAGTGGCTGCAATTGATGGGCATAGTGGCTGCAATTAATGGCACAGTGGCTGCATTTGAAGGGTACAGTTGCTGCAATTGATTGGCATATGTGGCTGCAATTGATGGCACAGTAGCTGCAATTGATGGGCACAGTGAGGTTGCAATTGATGGGCACAGTGAGGTTGCAATTAATAGGCACAGTGGCTGCAGACTGCTAGATATCACTGTAGGGTAATAGGGGAACAGAGATTAGCGCCCACAGGGACTACATAAAATGTGCCAAAAGAGAGGCTGGTACCAGAGATGGAGCATGGCAGACACCCCCGGGGAGAGGCTGGTACCAGGGATGGAGCATGGCAGACCCCCGGGGAGAGGCTGGTACCAGGGATGGAGCATGGCAGACCCCCAGGGAGAGGCTGGTACCAGGGATGGAGCATGGCAGACACCCCCGGGGAGAGGCTGGTACCAGGGATGGAGCATGGCAGACCCCCGGGGAGAGGCTGGTACCAGGGATGGAGCATGGCAGACCCCCGGGGAGAGGCTGGTACCAAGGATGGAGCATGGCAGATCCCGGGGAGAGGCTGGTACCAGGGATGGAGCATGGCAGACACCCGGGGAGAGGCTGGTGCCAGGGATGGAGCATGGCAGATCCCGGGGAGAGGCTGGTACCAAGGATAGAGCATGGCAGATCCCGGGGAGAGGCTGGTACCAAGGATGGAGCATGGCAGATCCCGGGGAGAGGCTGGTGCCAGGGATGGAGCATGGCAGACCCCCAGGGAGAGGCTGGTACCAGGGATGGAGCATGGCAGACCCCCGGGGAGAGGCTGGTGCCAGGCATGTCTGTGTTCTCCCCCCTCTCACACATTACCAGGATAGGAAGGTTGGTGATTGTGCCTCCACCATAGAGCACACATCTGATTGGACAGTCAGGGGGATATAATATCAGACCTCCGAGGACTGCAATGTGAAGGAGCCCCGCCCCTTTATTGTGTAGAAGGTGACACTGCGAGCTGTGAGTGGTCAGTGTGTTGTCACAGAAGTGTGTCTCCCTCCATTCAGGCTCCGCCTCCATACAGAGAACGTCCCCCCCCCCCCCAGTGCAGTGAGTATGAAGGGGGGGGGAGTCAGCCGAGTCTTATGTCACTGGAAGGAGAGATCATAGAGATGTCAGATCGCAGCACAGACGGGCAGATCGCTCTATACTAAACGTGTTAAAGGTCTCCAGCTTCCATCTAGCAGTGGGAGGCGACCAGCCCTGTGCTCCTTAGCAACAGTAACTAAGGCGAGCCCGAGCATGCTGAAGGAGGCGGGATTTCCTTCCCGCTCGGCCAATGGCTGCCAGCCCTGAAGTCTCCGTCCAGTGGGAGGGGCAGGGGGAGTGACGTGGTTCCCGGGCAGGAGGTAGCGTGTTGCTGGCAGTCCCTGTGCTCCCCTCCAGCAGAGATCCGGGGTAGAGCAGCCCGGCCTGAAGCCTGCAGGAGTGTGTCTTCCCCGGGGAGGCGGAGAACGTGAGTCGGGGAGGAGATACGATGTATGAATGGTGCTCCGCCATCACCTCCTGTGTGTGGCCTATAGGAAACAAAGGGAAGGCATGACCAGAGCATGGAGGGTCTGTGTGTATGCATAGAGGGGCTCTGATTGGTCATTTATACCTGAACTCCATGCATGGATGAGATCATTGATTGGTGTGATCAGATTGTGTACAAATCTCATCAATGGTGAGCTTGGCCTGTCCATACACCATGCAATCTGATTGTACAATCTCCTCCTAGGTGTCCACACACCATGCAATCTCATTGTGCAATCTCCTCCTAGGTGTCCACACACACACACACACACACACACACCATGCAATCTCCTCCTAGGTGTCCGCACACCATGCAATCTCCTCCTAGGTATCCGCACACACCATGCAATCTCCTCCTATGTGTCCACACGCCATGCAATCTCCTCCTAGGTGTCCACACACCATGCAATCTCCTCCTAGGTGTCCACACACCATGCAATCTCCTAAGCGTCCACACACCATGCAATCTCCTCCTAGGTGTTCACACACACCATGCAATCTCCTCCTAGGCGTCCACACACCATGCAATCTCCTAGGCGTCCACACGCCATGCAATCTCCTCCTAGGCGTCCACACACCATGCAATCTCCTCCTAGGTGTCCACACACACCATGCAATCTCCTCCTAGGTGTCCACACACACAATGCAATCTCCTCCTAGGTGTCCACACACCATGCAATCTCCTCCTAGGTGTCCACACACCATGCAATCTCCTCCTAGGTGTCCACACACACCATGCAATCTCCTCCTAGGTGTCCACACACACCATGCAATCTCCTCCTAGGTGTCCGCACACCATGCAATCTCCTCCTAGGTATCCGCACACACCATGCAATCTCCTCCTAGGTATCCGCACACACCATGCAATCTCCTTCTAGGTATCCGCACACACCATGCAATCTCCTTCTAGGTATCCGCACACCATGCAATCTCCTCCTAGGTGTCAGCACACCATGCAATCTCCTCCTAGGTGTCAGCACACCATGCAATCTGATAAACAGTAAATGCAGTGAACTCCAAATGACCGCACAACATTCAGTCAGAATGTACAATCTCCTTAAGATGACCACACACCATGCAATCTGATAAAGGATATATGTCGCCCTATAAATGTTGCACTGCACCTGTGTGTGTCCTACAACCACAACGCACACAGCAATTCCCGATGCTCGGCTGCAGAGATCGGGAAATGTCTCCCTGCCTGTGATTGGCGCAGCGCCGTGCAGACTTCCTGGCTGGCTCTGCACGTGGAGTGTGCCATCAAGCAGGAGCTCATCCCTAGTCGTGGCCCCATACACTTAATTCTGTTGCGTTCAGTAACTGTACATCCCGCTGATTGCAGCCTGCGGTTTGATTTTGTCAGTAGGGAGTGAGGCCCATTCACACTGAGACCTGTATGTGGATTGTACCGGATGGCGCTGTGTGCTGTGCGATTCACACTGAGACCTGTATGTGGATTGTACCGGATGGCGCTGTGTGCTGTGCGATTCACACGGAGACCTGTATGTGGATTGTGTTTTTTTTTTTTTGCGCTATAAACAAAAATAGAGCGACAATGTTGAAAAAAAATCAATATTTCTAACTTTTTTGCTACAATAAATATCACCCAAAAATATATAAAAAATGTTTTTCCTCAGTTAAGGCCGATATGTATTCTACAAAAAAATCGCAATAAGCGTTTTGGTTTGCGCAAAAGTAATAGCGTTTACAAAATGGGGGATAGTTTTATGGCATTTTTATAATTTTTTTTTTTAATAGTTATAGCGGCGATCAGTGATATACTTTTTTTTTTTTCTGCGAATGTGACATTATGGCGGACACTTTTGACACACTTTTGGGATTGTCATTTTCACAGCGATCGGTGCTATAAAAATGCACTGATTACTGTGAAAATGTCAGTGAAAGGGTAAACAACTAGGTGGCGCTGTAGAGGGTTAAGTGTTCCCTGCATAGTGTTTCTTACTGTAGGGGGGATGGGCTCTGTCACATGACACTGATCTCCTCTCTGAGTACACGGAGCCGAGATCAGTGTCACTAGTCAGAGTGGGGAGATGCTTGTTTACACAAGCATCTCCCCGCTCTATACCTTTGTGAGACGATTGCGGGGATCCCCACGGTTCGACCACGCGGCAGGCATTTAAATGGCCACGTACAGGTACGTGATTATGCCTGTCCGCGCCATTCTGCCGACGTATATCTACATAGGCTGGTCCTCAAGTGGTTAATCGCACATGGTTGAACTACTCAAATTCATTTATTGAATTAAAACAATTGCATTACATGTTTTGTTTATGCACTTCAGTTACTAAACATTGGTGTTTAAACAAAATATGTTTGAAAAAACAAACAAAAAAAAGAACTTAAACTGAATACAGTAAAACCTTGGTTTGAGAGTAACTTGGTTTGAGAGCGTTTTGCAAGAAAAGCAAAATGTTCTAATAAATTTTGCCTTGATATACAAGCGATGTCTTGATATAAGAGTAGCGTCATGTCACAAGTATATAAGTATAAAATAGGAGAGAGGAGCCTCTAAGTGTAGCAATATGGTTACATTTAATGAAGGTACAACATTTAGCAACTTATTGCTACACTTAGAGGTGCTTCTCTTCTCTTTTATACCCTGTAAAAAAAATGCTTTGATATACAAGTGCTTTGGATTACAAGCATGTTTCTGGAATGAATTATGCTCGCAGACCAAAGTTTTACTGTAGATCAGTTGTATCCACATAATAAAAAACCCTCAAACATGATCCTCTCATCACGGCAGATCTTCTGTTCATGGCCAACGCTAGAGCTGCACGATTAATCGTCAAGAATCGTTATTGCGATCTTTTTCCCGTTGCGATTAGAGGTCGACCGATATATCGGCTGGCCGATATGTGCTGTAAAAAAGCCGATTTAAATGTAATGTCAATGTAAGTTGCCTGAAGTTTCCCATAGAAGACTTCTCTCTCCCCTGGGCAGTCTGCCAAGTTTTGAGAAAAGATATACAATGTTGCTACTTATCAATGAACTGAACTCCATGTAGGAGAGTTCTCAGTTTAACCATTTAGGCTGCATTCACACCTAAGCGACAGCCGCGTTCGCGTGTAGCGGCAGATTTGCCGCGATTACAAATGTTTCATTTTTTTTTTTTCTAAAGTATTCCCATTGCTGTCTATGGGAAAACGCGCCTGTCGCGTGAAAAAAAGGGTTCGGGACTTTTTTTCAGGCGACAGGCGTTGCGCGTCTATGAGATGTGAACCATCTCCATAGACGGCAATGGGAATTCTCCCCTCTAGCGACAGAAGCGTCCCGCGTCGGGCGTTTTGTCACTTAGGTGTGAATGGGGTCTTAAAGTGGAGGTTCACCCGGAAATGAAAATTTTTAACCTTAGATTGATGCTCATTTTGTCTAGGAGAACCGGCTATTTTTTTTTTTAAATCGAAGCAGTACTTACCGTTTTAGAGAGCGATCTTCTCCGCTGCTTCCGGGTATGGGCTGCGGGACTGGGCGTTCCTATTTGATTGACAGGCTTGCGACGGTCGCATCTATCGCATCACGATTTTCCGAAAGTAGCCGAACGTCGGTGCACAGGCGCCGTATAGAGCCGCGCCGACGTTCGGCTTCTTTCGGCTACTCGTGACGCGATGGATGCGACCGTCGGAAGCCTGTCGGAAGCCTGTCAATCAAATAGGAACGCCCAGTCCCAAAGACCATACTCGGAAGCGGCGGAGAAGATCTATCTCTAAAACGGTAAGTACTGCTTCGTTTTTAAAAAAACTACCCGATTCCCCTTGACAAAATGAGCCTCAATCTAATGTTAAATTTTTTTTTTAGGGTGAACTCCCGCTTTAAAGGCTAAATCTTTTTTGACACTTGTTGCTTACAAGTAAAAATCCTGTATTTTTTGCTAGAAAATCATTTGGAACCCCCAAACATTATATAATTTTTTTTTTTTAGCAGAGACCCTAGGAAATAAAATAGCGATTGCTGCAATATTTAAAGGGGTGGTTCACCCTAAAAACTACTTTTTTTTATTACACTGGCCCCCCACATTACAATACGATTAAGGCTATTATTATTTTTTTTTGATGCTGTACATACCTTTGTACAGCATATTCACCCGTGGCTTCGGGGTTGCGAGTCCCGCGGGAGTGGGCGTTCCTAACATGTCTGTGATTGACGTTTTGACCAAAAACGAGCTCCCCCCCCGTCGCGTAAGCCGCGTCACAGTTGGCGAAAGGAGCCGAACGGCGAGTCGGCGCTATACTGCGCATGCGCATCGCCGTTCGGCTCCTTTCGCCAATTGTGACGCGGCTTACACGACGGGGGTGGAGCTCGTTTTTGGTCAAAATGTCAATCACAGACATGTTAGGAACGCCCACTCCCGCGGGACTCGCAAGCCGGAAGCCACAGGTGAATATGCTGTACAAAGGTATGTACAGCATCAAAAAAAAAATAATAGCCTTAATCGTATTGTAATGTGGGGGGCCAGTGTAATAAGAAAAAGTAGTTTTTAGGGTGAACCACCCCTTTAATGTTGCACGGTCTTTGCGCAGCGGTCTTTCAAACACATTTTTTTGGGAAAAAATATGCTTTAACAAATAATAAAAAAAAAAATAACTAAACAGTAAAGTTAGCCCATATTTTTTTTTTCGTCCAAGTTTTCATTACCTGTTTTTGTGTTTATATATAATATATATATATATATATATATATATATATATATATATATATATATATATATATATATATATATATATATATATATATATATATATATATATATATATATATATATATATATATATATATATATATATATATATATATATATATATATATATATATATATATATATATATATATATATATATATATATATATATATATATATATATATATATATATATATATATATATATATATATAGTGTGTGTGTGATGAAAACTTTTGGACATAAAAAAAAATTTTGGGCTAACTTTACTGTTTAGCCCAAAAACGCCCCAGTGTGAAAGGGGTCTAACGGTTAGATTTTATGAGATGAAGGAGGGGGGGGATATTGGCCCAAAAAAATCAGCATCATAAATCGGCTATCGGCCGCCACGCTTTTTTCAAACTTTGATTCTGCTTTTTTCATAGGAGTTATATGGTCTTTAACATTATAGACATATCACTGGTCTTTTATACATCAGAAGCAGTACCGCCAGCAACCATTGGGTGGCGCATGGATACACACAGTTGTACAGAACTGTGAGAAAGATTAATACATCAGAAGCAGTACCGCCGGCAACCACTGGGTGGCGCATGGATACATACTACAGAACTGTGAGAGAAGCCCAGGCATCCATCCAGCGGTGCAGGCTGCTGTCGTCTGTTTCCGATATCGGCGCCATTTGCGTTCCACGCTGGTTACGTGGAACCGGTGGTGACACAGAAGAATCGCAGGTCATCCCACGGGGAGAATCGAGATCGCGATTCTCTCCATGAGTAATCGTGCAGCTCTATTGTGCGTGTGAAAATCCCAGTAGATCAGCAGTTTTTGACATTCTCAGACCAGCCCATCTGGCACCAACATTCAAAGTCACTTTAATCTCCTTTCTTCCGCATTCTGATTCTTGGTTTGAACTTCAAGTCATCTTCACCACGTCTAGATGCCTAGACGCATTGAGTTGCTTCCATGTGATTGGCTGATTAACAACTTGTTGTTACCAAGCACTTGAGAGTATATAAAATAATCTCTATCATACTGTACAGTATAGAGCTTGTCATGAAACATACTATACAATCTGAGCGCATATTTATTTTGTATGTGGGCAGATAAAAACGGTTGCTGTTTATTAACACTCCCTAGTAGGAATCCTTGCGAAGAACACCTCAATGGATTTGGAGCCAGCTGCCATTACAGTAGTTATTATGGCCTGTCCTCCCGCTGTGTAGCTGTATGTCTTGCTGTAGTTGATATTGTGCTGTGCGGATTCACTCTGTGCTTTTTCTTCTGTTAATCACCGATGTCAGCAGGCAGTATGGCTAAAAGCGAGGTTGCGATGGATTGAGGCATTGCTCCTGGCTGTGAAAGACTTAAAAACGTCGAGAAACGCAACCAAGAGAATGGAAGTCTCTAAATCTGGAGTTTTTTTTAAATGTAATACTTGGTTTTGATTATGTTGTAAATGGATGCAGAAAGAACCATATAAAAGTAGTTGCATAGTTACATAGTAGGTGAGGATGGAAAAAAGACCAAGTCCAACACAGGGTTTGACAAATTTGCTTGGAATCTAGGAGCCAGCTAAAAAAGTTGGGAGCCAGAAAACGCGCCCCGTCCAGCTCGCGCGCAAAAGCGAACACATATGTAAACGGTATTCATACTGCACACGTGAGGTATCGCTGCGATTGGTAGAGCGAGAGCAATGATTCTAGCCCTAGACCTCCTCTTAACTCAAAACATGCAACCTGTAGAATTTTTTTAAGCATCACCTATGGAGATTTTAAAGGGTAAAAGTTTGTCGCCATTCCACGAGTGGACGCAATTTTGAAGCGTGGCATGTTGTGTATCAATTTACTCAGCATAACATTATCTTTCACAATATACAAAAAAAATTGGGCTAACTTTACTGTTTATTTTATAATTAAAAAAAGTGTATTTTTTTCCCCAAAAAAGTGCGCTTGTAAGACCGCTGCGCAAATACGGTGTGACAAAGTATTGCAACGACCGCCATTTTATTCTCTAGGGTATTGGAATAAAAAAATATATGTAATGTTTGGGGGTTCTAATTAGAGGGAAGAAGATGACAGTGAAAAACATATTAGAACTGCTGTTTTGCTTGTAATGCCAACGGCCACCACAAGATGGCGCCAGATCACATAAGGAAACTTAGGCCTGCAGAAAGCCGCGGCCTCAATTACACGTTTGGATTGTTCCTAAGATCAGAGTCACGGATCGGATCATTTTTCAGATCTGCAAAAAAAAAAAAAATCTCCCCCACTGTATACCTAGGCTGCCGCTGGGTGTACCAAGATGGCCGCCGCTCCTGAGCTACGCCGAAGCCGCGGTCTTTCCTATGGCCGAGGCAGCAGCGCTCAATCCGCGGATCACCTGGTGTGCCGATCCGAACATGTTGACCCGTTCGGATCACGGATCAATGACGATCCGTTGCACCACTACTTTCCTCATAACTACGGTAATATCCCCCAGACCCTTTATTAGCTTTGTTGCCCTTCTTTGTACTCGCTCCATTTCCAGCACATCCTTCCTGGGGACTGGTGCCCAGAACTGGACAGCATACTCCAGGTGCGGCCGGACCAGAGTCTTGTAGAGTGGGAGAATTATCGTTTTATCTCTGGAGTTAATCCCCTTTTTAATGCCAATATCCTGTTTACTTTGTTAGCAGCAGCTTGGCCGTGCATGCCATTGATGAGCCTATTATCTACTAGGACCCCCAGGTCCTTTTGTTCAGATCATTTTGCAAGGTTTCCACTTCATGTGGAGAAGTTAGTACACAGTAGTAGTACATAGTATAAAGCGGCCATTTTCAACCTGGGATCCTTGAGCTGTGGCTGACTGACCCAACCTTTAAATGGTGCCTGCATAGTTCAGGGCCAATGCCACTTGGCATTTCCAGTTGCTTGACACCATAGAACTTTTTAGCTGCCTGTACGTGGGCCTTTTTAGTCCCCTTTCACACTAGGCGGACTCCATCTCATTGGAGTCAGCCAGCTCAGCGGCTGACTCCGCAGATCTCCGCTGAGCCGGCGGGTGACAAGTCCCCCTCTGCTCATTGAGCGGGGAGGGGCTTGTGCAGCGCCACTGTCTCCTATGGAGCGATCTGATGAAAAAAGACAGCATGTCCGTTTTCATCAGATCTCACCCGATCCGCCATGGATGGATGGCAGCATATCGCCATCCGTCTGATTATAGCAGGTCGGATGTCAGCGGACATGTCTCCGCTGACATCCGACGCTCCATAGAGAAGTATGGAGCAACCATTCCGGTCCGCCGACAAATATGACAGGAATGTCAGACTGTGTGAAAGGGGCCTTAAAGGGGTTGTAAAGGAAATATTTTTTTTCATAATAAGCATCCCTTACCTGCAGACATTCCTCTTTTCACTTCCTTATTGTTTGTTTTTGCTCAGAAGTTGCTCTATTTCTTCTCTGTTCTGTTCACTTCCTGCTTGTCTGATTTTACTGACCACCGTGAAGGGAGGCTTTACTGCGGTGGTCAGTAACGTGCTCGCCCCCTCCTGGGAACTACATCTGTGTGGCAGGACACTCTCTACATGTTAGAGACTTCAAGGAGGTGTGAATTACTGGGCGTGCCGCAATGCATACTGGGAAATGTAGTTCTTACATGAACCAGCGCCGCAAACCAGGAATTGAATGAGAGAACAGAAACTAGAACGCCGGAGGTGATATAGATGAAGGAATTTAGTAGGTATTTACTCGTTATTTAACAGAATCATTACACTATTCGGTCTGTCTACCTTGCAGACATTAATTTTAGGCAATTTTTTTTTTCCTTTACAACTCCTTTAAACACCACTGTAATGGGGCACATCTTGCCCTTGGCAAACAATATAAGGGGCATTTTTCCCCCTAACCCCTATGAATTGGTTTTAGCAGGGCTTCCCCAAGACCTGGTAATTATTTTAAGGGTTCCTCTGGGGCAAAAAAAATAATAAAGACTGGTATGGTTATTAGTAGGTTATATATATATATAAAGAAAGGGTGATTTTTAAGAATAGTTAGACTTTTTTAGTTAGATTTTCTTCTACTTCTAACTTTTTTTTTTTTTTTAAACTTTACTAGATCCATACACTTTTTTTAATGTCTTCTCTGACGAGAAGCTTCAAAAAAGCAGAAAATGTATTTGATGGTTTGCAAAGTTTCTGCATATTCCACCTTCCAGGTTAGTGATTTCACCGCATCGGTCATATTTGCATTAGGGAAATCTATACATGGATCACAAATGACGTCCATGCAAACAAAACGCATAAAACATTCCATGTAATCGGCAACCTACCGGAAGAAGAGGACAGACCTGAACTATTGAGCCCTTGCATATATTGACTGTGACAAGTCGTGATATTTAGCCTAGGTTTACATTGGAGCGATTTGTCATGCGATTTGAGAGATCATATCGCATGACAAGTTGCAGCCTATTTGAGGCAATGGTACTTTTCCAGCCAATGCGACAAAGAATTTGCCGCACCGCCAGAGGCGTAGCTTGAAGCTTGTGGGCCCTGATGCAAAATTTGACCTGGCACCTGGGCTAGTCTCGCCCTGTGCGCCTCTCCATTCAGGAAATGGCTCACAGCTTGTACCCAGCCAATGAGAACAGAGGGGTGTGGGAGGCTTCTGCTGCACCACAGAAGGGTTTTTTCTTTTTTTTTTTAAAAACATGTCATACCTCCTTACCTCCACTGTGCAGTTCGTTTTGCACAGTGGCCCCGATCCACGTCTTCTGGGGTCCCTCGGCAGCTGTCTCTGGTCCTCCCTGCAATTACTCACCACAGTCATGCGAGAGCTCGCATGGTGGTCAGTAATTGCGGGCGCGCTCCCGTGATATGGCCGCTCGCTGTATCACTTAACCCCGCCCCTCGGCACGCCGCGTCACTGGATGTGATTGACAGCAGCGCCAGCCAATGGCTGCTCTGCTCTCAATCCATCCGCTCTAGCCAATCAGCGGCCAGGCTGAGTGGCAAAGAGGATATCGGGAGCGCGTGGGATTTTTGACGGGTCAGGTAAGTAAAACGGGGGCTGGGGGGGGGGGGGGGCGGCGGCGGCGGCAACACCAGATGTTTTTTCACCTTAATGCATAGATTGCATGAAGGTGAAAACATTTTTTCATTTACAACTCCTTTAATGCATTAAGGTGGCAAAACCTTGAGACTTCTTTAGGATCAATTCACACTGGATGACGATGCGGCTTCCAGCAGGGGTCCTGTGAATCCCCCCATTCACTGTTTCAGGTCCGATTTCAGCTCAAATTTTTGGGTTGAATTCGGACCTAAAGCGGACCAAAAGACGCACAGGGCTCCTGTGCAAATTCGCACCGGAGTCGCATCGGAGCTATGTGAACCCAGCTCCATAGAGGGCCATTTACATTCTCCTGCTATTGTGAATTGGATGCGGCGAATCCGCATCCAATTCACAATAGTGTGAACCCGGCCTTAAACATGTCAGTACCCTATATTTTCGGTAAGTGACACTAAAAGCCCACTACAAGTCATCAGTTTAGCGTTATGAACGAGATCTGCTGCTAGAATTTTTTTTTTTTTACAGACAGCAGGCTGAAGCCCGCTGTCGGCTGATGTCACAGTGCTAGTCCAGGCTGGGGCAAGATCGCGACAATGAAGTTGGGATTGGACCACTTGCCTGTGTCTTTTTTTTTTTTTTTTTTTTTTTTAATAGCTTCCTTTACCTTAATGCAGTGCTGTTTTCATGTCGTCATTGTTCGTTTTTGCTCTCAAGTTGCTGTAATTCTTCTCTGATCTCCACACTTCCTCGTTGTCCGTTTCATGATGACCACAGTGCTGGGAGCTTTCTCTCTGTGGTCACTAATCAAGGAGGTGTGATTACTGTGTGTCTAAAACCCCTCAGCACCAATCAGTTTCGTTTTCCAAACCATCACTGCCCTGTATTGGCTCTGTGGCTCTGTACAGCATAGGCAGGAAACAACATGCAAAAACGAAACTAGAAACTACAGTCACATTATATGATTGATATTTATCTATTTTTAATCGTTTTTAAAAGGAATCAGTTAACTATTATGTCTCTATACCCTGTAAACAGTCATTTCAGCATACATTTTTATTTTATTTACAACTCCTTTAATGGCCTGGGACAGTGTCAACAGGGACCCCCGCGCCCTCTATTTGGCGGCACCTGCTATGCTGGTCTTGGGCACGCAGAGCCTGGGATACATAAAAGGGGGGGGGGGGCGTGGGAAGAGAAACTTTTGGTCGCCATGGCGATCTGGCGCCTGAGGTTTGTCTACCCCGGCGTTATGGGTTATTACCATGATCCAGTCTGTTACTGTTAGTGACCTCCAAGGTGATTTAGGTATTTATTTATTTTTTCCCTGGGTTCCTTTTTCCATGTTTGATGTCTTCCTCCTATTGTCACACAGTTGGCCTTGTATGTCTATGACTAACCCCATACTGTTATGGCTTTTTATAGGGAAGAAGATGGACCCCACAAGGAGTCAGTTGGACTCGGACTTTTCACAACAGGACACACCATGTCTCATTGTTGAAGACTCCCAACCAGAAAGTTTGGGGACAGAAGATGACTTGGACCGTGCCCGCTTTGGACTGCCTCCTCACCATCTGTCGAATCTACAGTCAAATGTTGAAAGTCCCGTTTTGGTAGGAGTTGTATTTCATTTACTCTAATTGTACGCCATTATATTCTAGACTTCAAAGGTCAGCTCCACCCACAAATCATATTCCAGTCAAGTTTCTTTGCTGTCAGGTTGTCACATTCGTAATTCTCATAGTTTTTATGAGATGACATTTTTGAACAGATGACCTTTGTTAAAGAGGTTGTAAACATTCGTGTTTTTTCACCTTAACCACTTAAAGCGGTGGTTCCCCTAAAAATAAAATGTTGACATCGCATTTAGCAAATAAATTACAGTTAGAATCGGCTTGTTTTATTTAAAAAATACCTCCGTACGTATCGTTTCCATTATTCGGTCCCACCGCCACTTCCGGGTACGATGCAGGCGGTGGGCGTTCCTAATTGATTGACAGGCATCCGAACGACGCATCCATCGCGTCACGAGATGCCGAAAAAAGCCGAACGTCGGTGCGGCTCTATACGGCGCATGCGCACCGACGTTCGGCTTTTTTCGGCATCTCGTGACGCGATGGATGCGTAGTTCGGATGCCTGTCAATCAATTAGGAACGCCCACCGCCTGCATCGTACCCGGAAGTGGCGGTGGGACCGAATAATGGAAACGATACGTACGGAGGTATTTTTTAAATAAAACAAGCCGATTCTAACTGTAATTTATTTGCTAAATGCGATGTCAACATTTTATTTTTAGGGGAACCACCGCTTTAAGCCCCGGACCATTTGGCTGGCCAAAGACCAGAGGACTT
Organism: Rana temporaria; assembly: GCF_905171775.1. NCBI lineage: Eukaryota > Metazoa > Chordata > Amphibia > Anura > Ranidae > Rana > Rana temporaria. Next base: position 48,174,447 of record NC_053491.1, read on the forward strand.
TTTTTGCGATTCGGCATTTGGTTTGGGCAAAAGTTATAGCATCTACAAAATAAGGGCTAGTTTTATGGCCTTTTTATAATTTTTTTTTTTTTTTACAAGTAATGGCAGCGATCAACAATTCTCTCTCTCTCTCTCCCTCTCCCCCTCTCTCCCTCTCCCTCTCCCTCTCCCTCTCCCTCTCCCTCTCCCTCTCCCTCTCCCTCTCCCTCTCCCTCTCCCTCTCCCTCTCCCTCTCCCTCTCCCTCTCCCTCTCCCTCTCCCTCTCCCTCTCCCCCATTGTCATTTTTACAGCGATTAGTGCTATATAAATGCACTTTTTACTGTAAAAAATACACTGGCAGTGAAGGGGTTAAGTGTGACCTAGGGAGTGATTCTAACTGTTAGGGGGCGTGGCTGGCCGTGACACGTCACTGTTCCCGATGACGGGGAACAGACGATCAGTGACATGTCAATAGGAAGAACGGGGACATGTTGTGTTCACACTGACATCTCCCCTTTCTTCAGCTCTGTGTCCCGATCGCGGGACACCACAGACATCACGCCGTGGGACTTGCCGACGTATATATACAGGAGCCGGTCGGGAACCGCTTAATACATCCTATGCATTAAGGTAAAAAAACACCTTGCAGTGTCCGGCCCCCCTGTTTTACTTGCCTGAGCCTCAAATTTCCGTGGGCGCGATCCCACGTCGCTCTCTCCGCGGCTTCTCGGCTCTTCGTTGGATAGATTGATAACAGCGCAGCCATTTGCTCCTGCTGCTGTCAATCAAATCCAATGATGCGGCCGCCGGGGGGCGGGGCCGCGTCATACGCTCGGCATCTATGGATGCAGAGTGTATGACACAGGAGCACACCCGGAAGGGAACCCCCTTGGGAGAGAGCTTCCCAGAGGGGGTTGGCTATTGCTCGGAGGAGCTGCGAGAGCCGCCGTGGGACCCCAGAAGAGGTGGATTGGGGTCACTTGTTGCAAAACTAACTGCTCAGTGGCGGTAAGTATGACATGTTTGTTATTTAAAAACAAAAAACATGAGCCTTTAGTGTCACTTTAAGCTAATTTCTGAAAGCTCAGAGTTCTGAATCTTTAGAAAAGTGGATAGAAATTCTACTGACAAAAGCCCACAGGTCTAATAAGAAAACATCTTGACAGTTTCCACCATCCCTGCTGCACAATTCATATAGACAAATCTCCCACTGTGGGTATTGTATTTTAAGATCTGGCCTTGCCACCTCCTGAAATACCCGAACAGTACTTGCACCTGATTGGATGAAGGTGCTGTTGGGCCAACAATTTTTCACCTGGCTACTTTAATTTGTTAATTGAGGGATGTCGGGTGGGAGGTCGCCACCCACCGAGCAAATATTGGGCACCTCGCTGGAAGAAATTCGCTATGTATATGACCTTCTTCAGCTGACCAAGATCTCTGACCTATTTTTTGGCCATTGTATAGTATAAACACAATAAGAGATTCGAGCTGTGAAAGAGTGACACCAACTGAGGAAGGTAATACACAGTCTATTGAAGTTTTATGAGATGATATAAAGGAGGAGTACAGCCAAAGCTACTTCTCTTGTGGATCACAGGAGTGCAGATCATTTTGCACTCCTGTGGCCTGTTTTTTTTTTTTGTTTTTTTTACAGACAGCAGGCAGAAGCCCGCTGTCAGCTGATGTCACAGTGCTAGTCCAGGCTGGGGCAAGATCGCGACAATGAAGTTGGGGTCAGACCACTTGCCTGTACTGGCACCCGGCTCAGGCTCTCAGCAAGATGCCGAGAGCCTGAGCCGGCCGCTCTCTGTGAACGCAGGGGGCAGAGCTGTGAGAACTGCGCTATCGGCGTGTTAGATGGCTCGGTTCTCGGTGTAAAAACTGGCTGGGGACAGATGCAGCTTCCAGCTAGGCAAGTATGATTAAAAAAACAAAACTGTATTTGCATACTTCTTCTTTTTTAACCACTTCAGCTCCAGGTTTATCACCCCCCCCCCTTCCTGACCAAGCCATTTTTTCCGCTTAACTGACAATTTTGCGGTCATGCGACTTTGTAACCAAATTAAATTAATATAATTTTTATCCCCACAAATGAAGCTTTCTTTTGATGGTGATTGATCACCTCTGCAGGTTTTTTTTTTTTTTTTTTTTACGCTATACCAAAAAAAGCCGACTTTTTTTTTGTTAGGTTTTATAGCGGAAAGTAAAAAACAATAAAAAAAAAAATCAAATTTCTTCATAAATTTTATGTTTAAATGTTTTTATTGAGAGTTTTTCAAAGAACATGTCAGTTAACATTGGTACATGTTTACGAAGCGTCAGTTCCATCTCACATATACATGACGGGAGAGAAACTCCCCTATTCCTACAAAACCTAGTCAGTGAACTCCTCAAGAGCGAGCAGAGCGCAATGTTAAAACCAGTAGTGTGAGCGCCATTTCAGGGTTCCTATTAATACATTAGTGCCACTCAGTTCCCATAACCCATGGCACACCGGACGCCCCTAAAAGGGATCACGCTGCGTCCCGAGTACCAGGGTCAGGGGCCCGGGCCGGTATAAATCAGCCGCCCTCTGCCCCCTCGGGGGATGAAGTCTGCCCGCTCTCGAGGCAACCCCCCTAAGTGGGGTATAACCTGAAATTTAACATCCTACCCGACAGCAGCATCTAGCACCAAGGGAGGTGCTTACAGGGGGAGAGAGGGAAAGAGATAGAGAAACGTGGTAAAGAGGAAAAAGACAGAGGAGCCTAGTGAGGATCAGGATGGGGTGTTCCCGTCTCCAGGCGGTACTCCAGGAGAGAAACGTTGCAGAAGGTAGCCCAGGGTTCCCATATAGATCTGAATTTGTCAGTCTGATCCGCCCGCTTCGCTACTATTTGTTCTTGTGACATTATCCAGGAGACTTTCCTCCTAAACATCTGGAAAGAAACTGCGGGTTTCTTCCAAGCTTTAGCTATGGTCATCCTGGCCCCCAATAAAATGAAAACTGATAAGGTCCTGGAGTGTTTAGGTAAGCATGGGATGCACTGATTTAGGAGCGCCGTGTTAGGCTGTGGAGGTATCCTTTTCTCTAGTAAGGAGCCCATAGTGCGGAAAACTCTTTTCCAGAAGGATCTAATGCGGGGGCAGGACCACCAAGTGTGTAACATGTTACCTTCCAGTTCGCATCCCCTAAAACATAATGGAGAGGACCCAGGGAACATTCTAGCCAGTCTAGAGGGGACGTAATACCACCTAAACATCACTTTAAGACTAGCTTCAATGAGACATGTATTGAGAATACCTTTATATGCTCGCTCCGTTGCTCGGTGCCAGACTGCAGTGCTCCAAGATGTGTTCAGTTCCTCCTCCCAGACCCAGGCGTACGAGGGCTTATCCGTCTTAGACATCAGGGTCATATAAAGTAACGAGATCCCACCCCTCTGATCCCTAGAGTTTGCGCACCAGTTTTCATATGGCGTTATCCTGGGGGGAGCTGACTTGTCCTTCCAGATAGAGTGGAGATAGTGGGAGATTTGGGAGAACCTAAAAAGTTCCTCAATGGGCATATCCAGTTGTTTTTTGCAATGATTTAGTGACAGTGGGCCCTCTCTAGCCAGGAAGTGACCTATCCTGTACATTCCTTTATCCGTCCACCACCGGAACGCCTTGATGTCCATCCCTGGGGGAAAGTCTGGGTTATGGAATATGTGCGAGAGGGGTTTCAGAGGGGAAATCAGACCGGGACGTGAGAATAGTTTAGAACATAGGGCTACGGAGTGAGATAGCGTGGGCGCTAAAATGGCCGGTCTGCGTTTGGAGTCACACCCCAAGACATAATCAATGGTATGTGATGGGATGGCCTGCCTCTCCATTGCAAGCCAGTCCGGTTTCGAACCCTGGAAGAAGGCCGTCGAAATTTGTGTTAGTTGGGCCGCTTGAAAATATCCCCATAAACTAGGAAGCCCCATACCTCCTTGTGTTTTTAAACGATAGAGAACTCCTGATGGACACCTATACCCCTTTTTCCCCCACACAAACCGGGTAATCTCTGCTTGGAATTTATTAAGGAAATGTTTCGGTACCGCGATCGGGAGCGAGCGGAACAGGTATAGCAAACGTGGCAAAAGGGTCATTTTTACCGCGTTCACCCGGCCCAGCCAGGACAGCCCACATTTGGCCCACCTCCCCAAATCCCCTCTACACTTGCTGATCATCGGGGGGTAGTTCACTTTAAAGAGGCCTTCGATATGGGGTGTGAGCTTGATGCCTAGGTACGTAATATGTGAGGGAGCCCATTGGAAGTCGAAGGTATCAGTAAGCTGTTTAAGTAGGTCCGGGGGGACTGATATATTAATAGCCAGAGATTTGCCCACATTTACCCGCAGGCCAGACACCTCACTGAAAACCCCTAGGGTCTGGAGTATCTTTGTTGTGGAAGTAAGGGGTGAAGTGACAAAGAGTAGGAGGTCGTCCGCGTACAGGGCACATTTGTGTTCCTTTGGTCCACAGAATACCCCCCTGATGTCAGGATTCGTCCTCAGTGCTACCGCCAGCGTTTCGATAGCCACAGCAAACAGGAGCGGGGAAAGGGGGCACCCCTGCCTGGTCCCTCTGCCAATTGGGAAGGATTCAGAGTATCTGCCCATAAGTCGCACCTGGGCGGAGGGGCTGGAGTAAAGTGACCCAATGAGGCTCATGAAGTTGGGTCCAAACCCCCACCTTTTCAGAACCTCCCTCAAGTACGCCCAGTCTATAGTGTCAAAGGCCTTATGTAGGTCTATAGATAATAAGAAACCCTCCTGCCGCGGTCCTCCGTCCCACTGTGATTGCAGAAGGGAAACGATGTCTATAGCCCGTCTGATCTGGTCTGTCCCCTGTCTCCCCGGGATGAAGCCCACCTGGTCTTTGTGTACATATGAGGCTATGAAGCCGGACAGCCTATTCGCTAGTATTTTTGTCATGATTTTAATATCGTTGTTAATCAGTGAAATGGGGCGGTAATTACACACCTCGCTAGGGTCCTTATCCGGTTTCGGAATGACCGAGATGTAGGCAGAGTTTAGGTCTGTCCCCAGTTGGGCTCCATCCCTGAGAGAGTTGAACAGTCGTGCCAGGTGAGGGGCCAGGCATGGACCAAATTTTTTATAGTAACCGGTGGAGAAGCCATCCGGACCCGGCGATGAACCCAGCTTGAGGGCCTTAATTGTGGACAGTACTTCCTCTTGAGTGAAAGGGGATTCCATGATGTCCCTATGTTCCCCCGTCAGGGATGGCAATGGGAGATCGTCCAAAAAGTCCCTTCCTGTCGGGGAAGGGGGCGTTTGAGCAGGCTTGTATAGCCCCAAATAAAATTGAAGGAATGAGTCCATTATTTTAGTTGGGTTCTGCGTCAGCTCCCCTGTGGGGACCCGTATTTTAGGGAAAGCAAGCGCCCGCTGTTTGGGGCTCAGTTTGGTGGCCAGGCGTGAGCCTATCCTGTCAGTTTGGGAGTAAAACCTAGCCCCGGACCATCTGAGGTGCTTCTCGGCCGCAGTCGTCAGTGATAAGTTAAGAAGAGCTCTCGCTTCGTCCAGTCGGGCAAGTGAGTCAGCCGTGGGTTGGCGTTTGTGTGCTTTTTTCAGCCTGTGAAAGGTCTCTGTAAGCCTGATATTGTCAGCCCTGTGTTCCTTTTTAAGTTTAGCTGCTACCTGTATCAGTTTTCCCCTTATGACCGTTTTATGCGCTGCCCAGACCGTGGAAGGGGAGACTTCAGATGTTGTATTGATAAGGAAATATTCATTAATGTCCTCTTCTAGTAAGGAGCATTGGACCGGATCGCGTAGAAGCGACTCATTCAGGCGCCAGCGAGGCGGGTTTCTAGAGCCCGTTGGCCTCCTAGTGAGCAGAGTGACCATTGAGTGGTCTGACAGGGGGGTGTCTACAATCCTGGCGTTACATATTAACGGAAGTGGCGTGGGTGAAAATGTGGTCAATCCTGGCATAGGAGTTGTGGGGGGCAGAAAAGTGGGTGTAATCTTTTGTGCATGGGTTTACCTCCCGCCAAACATCTATCAACCCCACCGAGTGGAGGAGCTTGGCTATATTAGAGCTCTGTTTGGAGGGGCGTTTAGGTTTAGGTGTGCCGTTGGCCGTCTTATCCAGTGAGAAGTCAAACACCGTATTTGAGTCTCCCCCCAGGAAGACAGTGCCCCTCAAGTGTGGTTGTAGTTTGCGTAATAGTGATTCAAAAAAGGGTCTTTGGCCCTTATTCGGTGTGTAGTAGGAGACGAAGGTGTATAGTTCCCCGTCGATATGGCCTGAAACCAGGATATAGCGGCCCAACGGGTCCACTATAGATTCCTTCAAGGAAAGGTTGATGTGTCTGGCGAAACATATGGCCACCCCCTTCGTTTTAGTGTCAGCCGAGGCAAGGTAAAATTGGGGATAACGGTGGTGGAGGAACGTGGGTCTGTAAGTGGACGGGAAATGCGTCTCCTGCAGTAGAAGGACTTCAGCGTGCATGGAGTGGTATGACTGGAGGAGCTTCCTGCGTTTAACGGGGGAATTTAGGCCCTGAGTGTTATGGGAGATGATTTTGAGTGTTGGTGGGGGGGGACATGTGTCAGCCATGGATCAGAGGTTCAGGAGCCCCACTATACCAATGCAGCCTACCTGTGTCCTGTCGGGAGTATTCCCTCCGTAGTTCTGGCACTTGTAGCGTCGCGAGCCCCGGGTCTGGGCTGAGGGACTGGAATCCACCCCGGAACCGTGGAGCACCCCTAGGGAATCGTGGAGAAGTCAGAAGTAAAAGAGGTGAAACAGAGAAAGAAGGGAGAAGAAAAGACAACATTAATACATAGCTGCCGCAGAGCAAATAAAACCTCAAACTCAGTGAACATTTCTTGACCGTATTCCGGGGGTCCCCTGACCCCCCCCCCCCCCCCCGGGGTGAAGTGGGCAAAACTGCCCTCACCCCAAAAAGTTTAGGGCACCGATGTGACCCTAAAACCGGGCTACCGGTAACGGATCTGGCTTCACCAAAGGTGATCCAGATCCAATGGAGGTGCACTGAGTCCACCACGGCCCCGTCACCTCTATTCTATCACTTAGGGCTAACCGGGAGCCTATGATACCCAAAAAAAAAACTGAACGCGCGTTCCGTGTAGGTCAAGGCCCACAAACTGTAACCGAGCCCCCAACAAAAAACTAACCGGAGGAGGGAGAGAAGGAAAAGGGCCAGTATCCAGTGACTTAACCAGTATTAAAAGATGCCAGCCTGTGGAGCCCGTGGACCATGTAATACCCACCCCTTTATCCTAGTACGTTAGCCTTAAAAGAGCTGAGACCCCTCCTCCCCCCCCGCTCTACCAAACTGTGACCTTGATTTTCCAGCTAGCCTCCTATGAGAGGTTTAGTTGTGCGATGATAAACAATCCCTAGCGACCATGCTGAAGAAAATAGTCCCCCCAGGAGCCCCAGAGCTCCCGACATCGTACCCCCCCCCCCCCCCCATAGTCCCAGACAACAGTCCCAGTCCCCATACCATGACCAAAGAGCAACACAAACTAACAATAAAATAAAAAAATAAAATAAAACTGCTTATCAGAGTTCCGATAGGCCTCAACAAGGCAACCAGATCGTGGTATAGGAAGACAGTTCCCATAAGGGCCAACGTTGGGACCGGGGGGGAAAGAGGGACCCTCCACCCCCATATGGGATGGGTAGTTCTTCAGTGTTCCAGACCAGTCAGGACTGGTAGTACTTCAGATGATGATTCTCATGTGAAAGAGTTCTCCTTGGAACGCTTGTGGTTCTGTGTCAGCCAATTCTTCTGCAGCGGGCTTGCGGGCGGCGGTCTCTTCGTGGATCCAGGTGTCCCCCTGCCGGACTCTGAAGATGGCGGTTCCAGAACAATCAGTCCTAGTTGGGTTAGCAGGCAATCCCCCTCTGGGAATGATGAGAAGCCGAAATTTTTGTTTCTGTAGGAAAAGTTCACTCGTAGCGGGAAGGACCATCTGTACGTGATTTCTTTTCCCATAAGGACCTGCAGCAGCGGTTTAAGTGAGCGCCTCTTCTGCACTGTGTAAGGTGACAGATCCGCAAAAATTTGAATATTGTAGCCGTTTAAAGTGAGATTGTCCGATCTCCTAGCTCTCCTCATCACCTCTTCTTTGACAGCATAGTAGTGCGGTTTCACAATGATATCCCTGGGCAGGCCATCCGATCGGGGGGATTGTAAGGCTCTGTGTGCTCTATCTAGCTCAAGACGGTGCTCAGCGATATCCGGGATGAGGCTTTTAATCAGGGTTTTCACCGCAGCTTGTACCTCCTTGTCCGACTCCGGGAGCCCCCGCACCCTAAAATTATAGCGTCTCGATCGGTTCTCGAGGTCGTCGATCTTAGCAAATGCCATCTCCAGTTGATCCTGTACCTCTTGTAACCTAGTGGAATTCTGATTGATACGTGCCACTGCCTGGTCCGCCTTTTGCTCTATAGTGTCCATCCTCATCCCCAACTGCAGCAGGTCTGCATGGATGGATGATGTAATTTGTGCTGCGTTCAGTGCCAGACTCCTGGACAGCATTTGGGAGAAAGCAGCCATCATAGAGGGAAAGTCAGTGGGAATGGGGGCCTCCTCCTGTACCTCACTGACAGTAAGCAGCAGGCCTGTATGTGGGTCTAGCATGGGGGTAGTGGGGAATGCAGATCCCATCCTGCCCAGCAGAGATTCCGTGGATGATGGAGAAGCTGCTGCTGCTAAGGGGGGGAATCCAGTACCTGGGGATTGCGGGGGGGGAATGGTCCTGGTCGGCTATGGAGTCCTCCTTCTGCTCCGTTTCCAGGCCTCGTGGAGCCGCCATCTTGGCATAGCTGAGGGGGCCAGGAGACGCCGCCATTTGGCCTGATAAGTCCCTCCGGACTGGCGGTAAAGACATCCGCGGGTTCGGGGGTGCCTCCCCTACCTGATAGTCCCGGTGTGATAGCTGTGGGGGCATTCAATCAGCTCCGGTGGGCAGCGTTAGGCCGTGGTGGAGCGGAGCTTCAGACGCCGGTGGCCATCTTGAAAGCTGCGCGCATGCGCCTCTCTTCTTCATAAATTTTAGGTGAGTATGTATTTTGCTACCTGTTTTTAATTAAAAAAATTCCAATAAGGTAATATTGATTGGTTTGCACAAAAGTTATAGTGTCTACAAACTATGGGATAGATTTATGGAATTTTCTATTTTGTGACATTGCAGTGAACAAATCGGACACTAAGGCTTAATTTCCATGGACGTTTTTACAGCCACTTTCTTTAGCCTTTTTTACAGCTTAAAAACGCCTGTCCATGTTGGATTTTCTTTTTATTTTTTTTTTGAGCTGGAGCTCAAAAACGCTGTGGTAGCGTTTTTGAGTGTTTTTGCGCGTTTTTTAACGTCTGGCGTTTTTACAGCTCTACTCTGGAGCTTCAGAACGCACTGGTTCTGTTTTTTTATTTTTTTTTCCAGCTTAAAAACGGCTCAGCCATCTACAGCTCAAAAACATCATGGTGGGCATGAGGCCATAGACTAACATGGAGAGCTGTTTTTAAGCTGCAAAAAACGCTCAGAAAAGTGGCTGGAAAAAAGTCCATGGAAATGAAGCCTTAGTGACACTTTTTGGGGGCCTGTGACACCAATACAGTGATCAGTGTTAAAAAATAATGCAATGTACTAATGACACTGGCAGGGATGGGGTTAACAGGGGCGTGATCAAAGGGTTATCTGTGTTCCCTGGGAGTGCTTTCTAACTGTGTGGGGGATGTATTTGCTTGGCAGAAACACAGCATCTGTCTTCCCTTCTCAAAAAGTGGCAATCTGCCTTGTTTACACAGGCAGACCGCCATTCTGCTGATCTATGGTACTGACTGTTTATACTGAAATAATAAAACGGTATTGTATTTATAAAATTATGCAAATCTTGATTTTGGGAGATTTTACCTTTTTCCATAAATATCAACAAGAAATTCAAGTTAGTTTATCCATGCTATTTTGAAGACCAGTGACACAAATGATATGCTTAAAAATATATATTAACTAAAAATACAGTGCAAATTAATATCGAGTATATTTTGTGATCATACAAATAAATGGATATACTTCTACATATCGAAGATAAATGATTCAGGTACTTCACATTTTTACACAAGCTCTATTGGTAAAATACCACATTCAATTCTTGGATACTTGTACATTTTAGACTTGGTTACTTGTGAATATCTTCCCGTGGTATCACGGACTTGTGGAAACAAATGTTGTTTACCTTAACACTATGGGGGTCATTTACTAAAGGCAAATCCACTTTGCACTACAAGTGCACTGCAAGTGCACTTGGAAGTGCAGTCGCTGTAGATCTGAGGGGAAGATCTGAAATGAGGGGAAGCACTGCTGATTTTATCATCCAATCATGTGGATGCTAAAATTATGTTTTTTATTTTCCTTGCATGTCACCCTCAGATCTACAGCGACTGCACTTTAAAGTGCACTTGTAGTGCAAAGTAGATTTTCCTTTAGTAAATAACCCCCATGATGCCTTCTCAAAACAAACAGCTCTTCTAACTTAAAGCGGTTGTGTACCCCCGCGATAAATTTAAAAAAAAAAATTTCACCTGAAAGGCAAAAGCCATAATGAGCTAGTATGCACCGCATATTCGCTCATTATGAAATACTTACCTGGTCCACGCCGAGCGAGATGTCATCTTGACTCGGCGTGTCTTCCTGGTATCGCCGCTCCAGCGCTGTGATTGGCTGGAGCGGCGATGTCGTCACTCCCGTGCATGCGCGAGGGAGACTTCAAACCGGCAAGGTCCGGCGGCTGCCGGCCCTTTAGCCGAGGATCCCCGCGGCGCATTGCGGGGGGAATATCTCCTAAACCATACAAATTTAGGAGATATTCTTTATACCTACAGGTAAGCCTTATTATAGGCTTACCTGTAGGTAAAAGTTACAAAAACCCCTATACAACCACTTTAAACTTTAAACATGCACAGACAAAATGTCATTGTGCACAGCTTGATAATTCAATCAAGATGTATGTTAAATTTAAGATCAATTTCCAAACATGTATCATAATAAAACCATTGTATAAGCTTTAGCTTTTTAAAGACAGACAAAACTGTGCATGTCTCTTAATATTTGGAATATAATTATTTCATACTGCAGTTAAAAATAATACAACTCCAATTTGCTTTGCCATATGCTCAAATGGTTTTACTAATGTATATGCAAAAACAATTGTATTACTAATACATGAAAATAATAATGCATGAAAAGATTATTACTGTACCAGGACTTTAAGAATTCTGTCGTTTTGAGAAGAAAAGTCCCAAAGGGACTTCTTTCCACATTCCTACGTCTTTGCGTTTCAAGATCTCCCAGTCTCTGTCCGAATTCCTTCTGAGATCATCTTCTTTTAGCCTCCATAGAGATGGAGAGCCATCGAGAGATCCAGAGCGATCCAGCCATCCTTTCTCTGCGATCTGTAGCTACTTTTTTTTATCTTACTCCCAAAAGTGGGTGTGTTTATCCCTACTATGTAATTGATGATATCATATGACGATTGAGTTTACATGTTACCATGACAACCAAGTTTAGTGACCATCTTGAATAATTACCATTTTAACCTCTAGAGGCAGTGTTGTATAAGAAATTACTTCTAATGTTATTTACATGACCTTCTGCCCTTGGCTTAGTAAGACACCATTAATTGTCAAACGTGTCAATTGCCTTCAGACATCCTGGCGTCGGTGTTGCCGCCTTTCAGTAAATTTACAGTTTGTAAAATTTTTTTTTTTTTTTTCATATTTAATTCCTTTATTTTTATGGTCAAGATCACAAAAAATTTAACATGGCATATACAATGGGTACATAATCGTATAATTGTCACTTCAATCTACAGAAAGTTAGCAAAGAAAACAAGAAAAATAACTAAAGTAATTACCAACATGGTCACTGTACCCTGTTTTTATGCTAACCAACCTCTGATCCTTAACCTCTTTTTCTGCTTCCCTAGGACAGATGTATTATCCTCACACGTCTTACCCTCCTCTGTTCCCTTGTCCTTATATAAAATACGTAATTTTTGCATCTGTCCATAAATGTCCATTATGGACGTGTAGTCTGTATGTCTGTAATGGACATTTATCGACAGATGCAAAAATTAGGGATTTTACAAACTTTGTAAATTTACTGACGGTTGGCAACCCTGCCTGGCGTTGACTTATAATATATGTATGTGATAAGTAGGGCTGCAACTAACGATTATTTTCATAATCGATTAGTTGGTCGATTATTGTTTCAAATAATCGGATAATCTTAAAAAAAAAGTGTGGTGTACAATTAAGTTAATATGTAAATAAAAAAAAAAGGCAATTTATTCTTAAATATCCATATGCAGAGGTAAATATAAATTACCAACTACAGTAATTGTAATGCCTTCTATTACCTCCACTTTCTCTGGGTTCAGATGCTGATCTTCCCTGCAGAGTTTTTAAAATGTATTTTTTTTTAAAACAAACTTGTTATACTTACCTGCTCTGTGTAATGGTTTTACACAGAGCAGCCCAGATCCTCCACTTCTGGGGTCCCTCACCGATGCTTCTGACTCCTCCCTGCCTTCAGAGTGCCTCAATAGCAAGCTGCAAAGTATAGTATAGGGCGCCCTCTATAGCAAGGTAAAAAACCTTCTGCCTTTAGAACCACTCACTTCCAGGACTACATGTCCCATGAGGCATTGCTCCTCACACTTTCACAAATTCTCAGGCACTTAGTGACATGTATGGATGGTGTACTGAGCTGTATGTGTGCTGCACTGTATTTCCTGATATGTAAACAAATAATGCATACTATATGCAGGCCAACTAATCAACTGGCCGATTAATCGATTATGAAAATAGTTGACAACTATATTCATAATCGATTAGTTGTTTCGGCCCTAGTGATAAGATATACCCACACAATTAGCTGGGGCTGTAAAATGCCATGAAAATTAGGTCATTCAAACGAAAAGCCAACAGTTATCCATGAATAGTTTCATTAATAGGATACCATATTTGCTACCTTTTATAATAATATATATGCATTGATGTGTTTTATAACTAACACATTGCTAAGATATTATGAAAGAAACATTATTTAAAATATGTAATCCAATGTTTTATTTGTAAATAAGCCCTCTGGTTTCGTTCATGCAAAGATAATTCCTGTGAGCTCATACATAGTAAAATAAACAAGATAAGGGGAGATTCTACAAAGTGTTCAATTTACGGTCTGGGAAGGTGGTACAGACAGACTCCTTGTGAAACTTCTTGTAACACTCTCTATGTCTATATATTTGAGGTCGACCGATATGGGTTTTTCTCTGGCCGATGCCAAAATTGCGATAGCCGATATATGATGGCGTTTTTTTTTTTTTTTGGGGGGCCAATATGTTAGGTCGATTTTAAAAAACAAAACAAAAATTCCCCTCCATCTCATAAAATCGAACAGTTGGACCCCTTTCACACTGGGGTGTTTTTCAGGCGCTTTTGGGCTAAAAATAGCACCTGTAAAGTGCCTGCAAAACGGCTCCCCTGCAGTCTCAGTGTGAACGCCCGAGGGCTTTCACACTGAGGCGGTGCGCTGGCAGGACGTTAAAAAAAGTCCTGCAAGCAGCATCTTTTGGAGCGGTGTATATCGCTTCTCCACCACTCCTGCCCATTGAAATGAATGGGCACTGCTGCCGAAGTGTCTGCAAAGCGGTGCTACACTACATTTAACCTCTTCATTTGCCGCTAGCTGGGTTATAAGCGCCCCGCTAGCAGCCGAATAGCGCCTGCCCGCTCCAGTGTGAAAGCAGCGGAGTTCTGCCGAAAAAATAAAAAAATATAAAAAGTCAGCGGCTACAAATACTGCAGCTGCTGACTTTTTATATATGGTCCCTTACCTGTCCTGGGCGCTCGCGATATCGACACCAGAAGCTGATCTCTCCCTCGGGCTAACTTTACTGTTTATTTTTTATTTATTTTTTTATTCATTAAAGTGTATTTTTTCCCCCAAAAGTTGTGTTTAAAAGACCGCTGCGCAAATACCGCGTGACATACAATATTGCAACAACCGCTTTTTTATTCCCTAGGGCCTCTGCTAAAAAATATATATATATATATATATATATATATGTGTGTGTGTGTGTGTGTATATATATATATATATATATATATATATATATATATATATATATATATATATATATATATATATATATATAATGTGTGTGTGTATATATATATAATGTGTATATGTGTATATATATATATATATATATATATATGTGTGTGTATATATATATATGTGTATGTATGTATGTATGTATGTTTGAGGGTTCTAAGTGATTTTCTAGCAGAAAATACAAGTTTTTAATTGTAAGCAACAAGTGTCAGAAAAGATTTCGTCTTTAAATGGTTAAACTGAGAACTTCTACACACGGAGTTCAGTTTATTGATGAGTAGCAACATTGTATCTTTTCTCAAACTTGGCAGGCTGCCCAGAGACAAGTCTCCACAGGAAACTTCAGACAACTTGCAAATTACTTCTAATGACTTCTAAGGCTTCATTTCCATGGACGTTTTTACAGCCACTTTTTTTAGCCTTTTTTACAGCTTAAAAACGCCCGTCCATGTTTTTTAAATTATTATTTTTTTTTGAGCTGGAGCTCAAAAACGCTGCGGTAGCGTTTTTGAGCGTTCTTTTAACGTCTGGCATTTACAGCTCTAAGGCTGGAGCTTCAGAACGCACTGGTCCTGTTGGGTTTTTTTTTTTTGCAGCTTAAAAACGGCTCAGCCATCTACAGCTCAAAAACATCATGGTGGGCATGAGGCCATAGACTAACATGGAGAGCCGTTTTTAAGCTGCAAAAAAAGCTCAGAAAAGTGGCTGTAAAAACGTCCAAAAACATCCATGGAAATGAAGCCTTAGGCTCCATGCACACTGAAGCTGATAAAAGCTATAAAAAAAGCCAGTGGCTTTGCAGGGAGCCTTTCAACGTTTTTAGCGTTTTTGCAATGGCTTTATTCAGCGTTCTTCAGTGTAGCTTTTTTATTTTTATTTTATTTATTTATTTTTCAATGGATTAAAAAACGCCAAAAAATGCACCGGCGTTTTTAAGCGGTTTGCGTTTTTCAGCGTTTTCCCCCGCTAAAAAACTGCACTTTGTACGCAAATTTCGTCCATTCAGAAAAAAGCCAATAAACTCCAAAGCTCATTAACACTAAAAAATGCCCAGGTGTGCATGGGCACATAGGCTAACATAGAGTTCAGTTTAAAAAAAAAAGCCAAAACGCCAATAAACTGCAGTTTATCAGCTTTAGTGTGCATGGAGCCTAAAAGTCAATGCAAGTCGTGCTGAAGTAAATCGGCTTTTTTTAAAACAATCTGCCGATTAATTAAAAAGTGCCAAAAATTGGCCGATATATCGTCGACCTCTAGTGTATCTGACAGTGCACTGGTCCAAATCATGTGGAGGGGGGATTATGGTGTGAGGTTGATTTTCAGGGGTTGGGTTTGGTTCCAGTGGAGGGAACTCCTAGGGCGTCAGCATACCAAGACATTTTGGACAATTTCATGCTTCCAACTTTGTGGGAGTAGTTTGGGGGACGGCCTTTTCCTGTTCCAACATGATTGAGCACCAGTGCACAACGCCATAAAGACACGGATGAGCGAGTTTGGGGTGGAGGAATTTGACCGGCCTACACAGTCCTAACCTCAACCCGATAGAACACCTTTGGGATGAATTAGAGTGGAGACTGTGAGCCAGGCCTTCATGCCCAACATCAGTACCTGACCTCACAAATGCAAAAAAACCTTGTGGACATCCTTCCCAGAAGAGTTGAAGCTGTTATAGCTGCAAAGGGTGGGCCAACTCAATATTGAACCCTGCGGACTAATACTGGGATGCCGGTAAAGTTCGTGTGTGTAAAGGCAGGTGTCCCAATACTTTTGGTAATATTTTGTGTGATTATCGTCCAAAAACAGCTGTTTTGGCGACATGCCGAAACGGCTAAAAAATTGCAGATATGGGCATCGGGTGCCCGTAAAAATGATGGCCGCTGGGCTGTCACGGCTCCGTCCTCTGCCTCTGGCGAGTGTCACTGCCAAAGTGTCCCTCCTGACTCGATCGGCTATTCAAAAATGCCGGGTGGCGCCATTACGTATCTGTACATGCGCCGCCGAGCGGATACGAGCTTGCCCGGCCGGCTTCGGGCTCGGCAAAGCTTGTATCTGCTCGGCCGGGCGGCGCATGCACAGATATGTAATGGCGCCACCCGGCGCCATTTTTGAATGGCCCAGAGTCTGGCACGTGGCAGGAGGTGATGGTGGTGTTTTAACATACAATTATAAAAAAAAAAAAAAGTAATTTTCGGTTTGACATTTTATTTTTTTTGTTTCGGTTCTGAAATTTCCATTTCGGTGCACCTCTAATAGATATAGATATCACCTTTCAACACATAAGTTGTGGTTGGCCTACCATAACATTTTTATTGTTTAAGGCTTCATTCACACTTGGCGGACTCCGTCGCTATGGAGTCCGCCTGCTCCCGTCGGCTCAGCGGGAGATCAGTCCGCAGATCTCCGCTGAGCCGACGATGACAAGCTCCTCTCTGCTCACTGAGCGGGGAGGGGCTTGTCGGGCACCGCTGTGTCCCTATGGAGCGATCTGATGAAAACGGACAGCATGTCCGTTTTCATCAGATCTTACCCGATCTGATCCGCATGGACGGATGGGGACGTGGCCCCCATACGTCTGTTTTTAGCGGGTCGGATCGGGTGTCAGCGGACATGTCTCCGCTGACATCCGACGCTCCATAGCGATGCATGGAGCGGCCGTTCAGGTCCGCCGACAGACGGACCCGAACGGCCAAGTGTGAATGAGGCCTTAGAATGATGTCCTATTCTACTTTGTACTTGTGCTCGGCATCCCCATAGATTTGAATCCATTCCCATCAAACTGTAAGTTGATAAAATGGGGCAGAGTTCAGTTAGTCTATGAGGCTGCAGGGTGCATGTGTGAGGTTGAAGAGGACATCTCGGCATTTGCATTGCTTTGGAAGCCCGATGATTGAGTTCCAAAACTGCGTAAGTTTGCAGATTTTTTGTCGGCGTTTAGCCCAGGAGTCTCAAACTGGCGGCCCTCCAGCTGTTGCAAAACTACAAGTCCCATGAGGCATTGCAAGCCTGATGCCGCATACACACGCTCGGAATTTCCGACAACAAATGTTCGATGGGAGCTTTTGGTCGGAAATTCCGACCGTGTGTAGGCTCTATCGGACATTTTCTGTCGCATTTCCGACAACAAAAATTTGAGAGCTGGTTCTCAAATTTTCCCACAACAAAATCCATTCTCGCAAATTTTGATCGTGTGTGGACAATTCTGATGCACAAAATTCCACGCATGCTCTAAATCAAGTGCGAGATGCAAGCGCTCCGTCTGGTAAAACTAGCGTTCGTAATGGAGTTGGCACATTCGTCAGGCTGTAACGGACTGAAAAGCGCAAATCGTCTCTCGCCAAACTTCTACGAACACGGCTGGTATTGAACTTCTCTTTTCTAGTGCCGTCGTACGTGTTTTACGTGACTGCATTCTTGACGTTCGGAATTCCCCACAACATTTGTGTGACTGTGTATATGCAAGACAAGTTTGAGCCAACATCCATTGGAAATTTTATCCACGGTTTTGCTGTTGGAATGTCTGTACGCGGCATAACGGTTACAAGCACGACTCCCCACAGGTAGAGGCATGATGGGACGTGTAGTTTCTCAACAGCTGGAGGGCCGCCAGTTTTAGACCCCTGGAAAGCCCATGTGTGTCTAATCCCGGCATTTTGTTCACCCGGGAGGCACATCTGTAGCGTCCCCATTGCTTGCAGCCCGTCGGTCTATGGCAGGCTGAAATACTCCATTACTGCACTTATTTAGGTTATCTGTTTAACTTTTTAGAGTAGTTCTAGTAAATATAAAATGGTGTAGTTACCAAACTTTGCTATGTCTAGATTAGAACATGTGTAGGAAGCTCATCTAGGTATAGATATGTTTTTCTATACAATCTCTACATGTGTGAGATTTAATTTGGCCAGGGAATGTATCCAATGTAACTTTTCTGTTTCTTCTTCTTCTAGGAGTATGTACAAGGCTGTCCAAGCAATAAACATTCTTTTGGGGATAAGGAGCACATGGAAATAAATGAACTTTCTAAAGAAAATCATAAAGGTAACCTGTCTGTTGTTTTTGGTAATGTAGGCAGAATGTATTGACTGGAGAGCAGCAAGCTTTCTTTCTTGCACATCCTTGATGGAAATCTGAAACAGAAGAAACAACAAAACAGGCGCCACTTAGAAAACTGTAAACTTTAATATAAAATCAGCATCAAAGCACTCACATAGAAGTTGCTGTATACGGGCATGTAGATGAGGTCCGGAAGGCAGTCAATTCTCAGCCGTGGTGTGTAGTCCCCTGTTGCTGTATAATCCGTTCGCTGCGCTTGTGCTGCACATGGAGAAGCAAATGCCTGGTTCACCACAGGTGGTTTCCGGGTGAGCTGTGCGGTAACCAGATGGAGGACTGGAGCGCACACTGGGACGCAATGGCGTGAGGGGGTGGGGGGGTGACGTCCCTTCAAAGGACCAGGATGCAACGCGTTTCGGTGCGTGCGCTGTGAATAGCTGGAAGTCACAGCGCGCACCTCTTTCAAGCTTGTATGAACAGACGGTCAGGCATTTCTTCCCCTGACAGGACCGGGAGCTGTGTGTTTACACACACAGCTCCCAGTTCTCGCTCTGTAACGAGCGATCGCGGGTGCCCGGCGGTAATCGCGACCGCCGGGCACGCGTGTCGGTGTCAGGGGGCGCGCGTGCCTATTGGCTGCTCGGCGAGATGACGTATAGCTACGTGATCTCGCCCAGCAGTGCTGATCTGCCGCTGTATAACTGTATATTAATTATAATATAATTTTTTTTTTTTTTTTTTTTTCTATCATGTTTGAGTGTTCTAAGTTACTCGTAAGCAAAAAATTTCAGAAAAGGTTTGGTCTTTAAATGGTTAAACTTCCTTCATCTACAGTTCTTTCCTTTGATAAAAGAACAAAAAGATACTTTGTTTCTATGTATTCCATGTTGTGATAAACTTGACAGGCTGCCTGGATTTGTATTTATTTATTTTCCCCCCCCAGCTTTGAGAACTCTCTGCACTTGTTAGAAAGATCGTGACATGCTGTTTTGAAGATTGGGAAGGGAAAAAGATTGTGATTTTAATTCTTAATGATTAATCGTGCGGCTCTAATATACATTCATTGTGTGTGTGTGTTTTGCCTGGAAAGCGTTGCACCAGCGATCTGCAGATCACTGATGCCATACAGGTCTCCTACAGACTGTCGGAGTGAGCTGTCTGCCCCATACATTGTACAGCCAGGCAGTGTCATACCGACAGGAAGACTCGAACTATTGAATCGCTCAACAGCGCCATAGTAGTTCATTGAGAACTGCAAGCCTACTCCCATAAAGTGTTGGGGGCTTTTAGTTCATTTAAACACAGCTGTGTGAATGAATGAATGACGCAGCCAGGGCCACTGATAAGGCAGTACAGCCAGCCTCCTTGTACTGGGACCTCATTGGTTCAAAATGGGGGGCTCGGGCACCTGCCTCGCAGGAGGGCCGACAGTACTGCTTTATTGCTAACACTTGACTCTTGTGCAATGCTGCCAGCTTCTACTTTTCTTTGCTCCTTGCTGCCTATCCTCCTCCTCTCTCACTGGCAGCTGCTGAGGGCACACAGGGTGGTTATTTCAAGATGGTGGGTGGTTGTGCAGATATTGCCTCCATGCCACTATTCACTTGTTCAACGGGGGTATAATTTCTTCCAAGGCTGCAAAGCATAGCATTGTGGCTGTTGCATTTTAGAAAAAATATAATTTGATATTTTCAGAGAGGGGCCCTGTCAGGTAGGCTGTACAGGGCCCCATAATTTCCATCAGCAGCCCTGAATGTGGTTTGGTGGGTGGAGTGGGTCCCCCACGCATGGCCACACTGTTTTAAAGTGACCGCTAGTACGTGGCACCTTTCCCCATACTGCTGTCACAGGAGAGGAGAGAATGGTGAGCGACTGCAGCATTAGGAACATGTTCAACCCAAAAAACGGGTGCCACATGTAAAATGTACCCAAAGGTGAACTTATCCTTTTAAGGCCACAGATTTATTTTAATGGGCTGCTTAATGCTCCAGACCACATATGCCTGTATCATTTTTAGCAATGGAGAACACCACAATGCATGTTATTGCATTACAAGTGCCATTTAGAATGAACGGCAGGAAACGCACCAAAATGCATAATGTGCATTTCAGAGAAGTGTCTTACCACAGCACAATAGTATGATTCCCGCCTGAAAGCTGAAAACCTTAATTTAACGTGTGCAGTTTTTGTATAAAGATGGCCTAATTAATAAATGCTTGTTTGTTATATTAGATTCGGGGGAACCGATGGACACACCAGAAGGGGACGCTGCTTTTAGCCAAGTGATTGAAAGAATTCCCTGCCCAACCAACACACTCAGGTAATCTGGCTTTCTGTAAGTAACCACATGTGTGGTTGAAATGCATATTTGTGAACAGCCTTGTCTGCCGCAAGATTTCTATTTCTGTTCAATCAGCCTAGTGATCCTGATTGGATCCTAAGTGGCATAGCCTGATTGGTGATGCCACGTTTTTTTGTTTGCCTCTCTACCCCCATCAACATTGTTGTGGCTGTTAGGCTTTTGTTGAGGTGCAGCAAAACTTGCACCTTAAAGGGTTTGTAAAGGATTTTTTTTTTTTTATCTTAATAGATTCCTTTACCTTAATGCAGTGCTGTTTTCATGTCCTCATTGTTTTTTGCTCTCAAGTTGCTGTAATTCTTCTCTGATCTCCACACTTCCTGGTTGTCTGTTTCCTGATAACCACAGTGCTGGGAGCTTTCTCTCTGTGGTCACTAATCAAGGAGGTGTGATTACTGTGTGTCTAAAACCCCTCAGCACCAATCAGTTTCGTTTTCCAAACCATCACTGCCCTGTATTGGCTCTGTGCTCTGTACATCACAGAAGCAGGAAACATTCAAAAACTAAACTAGAAACTGCAGGTACATTATATGATTGATTTTTATCTATTTTTAATCATTTTTAAAAGGAATGGGTTAACTATTATGTCTCTCTACCCTGTAAATGGTCATTTCCGCAAAAAAATTTCCTTTAAGGCTCGGTTTCCACTACTGCGAGTTGTGCCACTTGACACATGCAACGTCGCATGACAAGTCAAAACCCATGTATTTCAATGGTCCCCATTCTAATTGGCACGACTCAAAGTGCACGACTTTATTCCGAGTTCGGTGCGACTTGCTCTCACATTGTTTTCACCGTTCGCATGACATTGCATTGCAAATCGCGCAACTTTGAGGTTGCAATAGTGGAAACGGAGCCTCAAACTTACTCCATAGAAGTGAATAGGGCTGAGTTGCAGCCATGTCTAATGGATGCGGTTGCCTCATGAAGAATTTTGGTGTGAAATCCCTATTCAAACAGAAATGCAGGAGGCAGTATAAGGTCCCTGCTTATGGCCCACCCCTCTAATGCATTTCTACTTCTTAGGGTTAATCATAGAATCATGCCACACAGTCCATTCACAGGAGTGCTTGACTGCTATGCAGGTCTGTATTTTTCCAGGCATGGGGATGCACAGGTGTTGGTTGCATCCTGTGGCGGGGGTCTATAGAAGTCTATTGGGACACAGAGCCGCTGAGTCCCAATATGATGGCGGGTCCCCGAGCTTCCGATGTCTGCGCAGCCACATGTCCCAATAGACCTCTATGGACTGCTGGCACAGAAATGCATGCAACACCTGTGTGTCTTCGTGTCTGGAAAACAGACGTGCACAGGGCACGCAGTAAAACGCTCCGTGTGACTGGACCCTATGATTAAGCCCCATAGGGGTGAAATGCTTTAATGGGGTGAGGCCACAGTCAGGGACTGTTGTGGAATAAACCGATATGGAGTGACATTTAATTTACAGCCTATTCATGGACTATTGCTATGTGTATAGTGTGGTCGTGGGCTTAGGCTATGCACCTGATCCACCTGTGCACCAGAGGCAAATGGGGAATTCGAGTGGTGCAGGTCTCTGGAATTTTAGCATACACGGTTGAAGAGTCCTCCTTGCTGTTTCTGTACATGTGGACCAATAGAATTTACTCACTTGCTGTAGTGTTGAGTAGGAGGTTCTGCATCCTATAGTCACATTGTCGGTAAGAAGGCCCCTTTCACATGGGGCGGATTAGTAATGATCCACCCCGTGAACCTCTGCTTGCTCAGCGGGGATCGCCCTGTTGATCCCCGCTGAGCCGGCGGATGACAGGGCGGTCCCTGCACACTGTGCAGGGACCGCCCAGTCTTTTCTCCGCTCTCCCCTATGGGGGGACCGTATGTCCGCGTTCACCCGATCCGCCAGACGGATGGAAAAGTAGGGTTTTCCTCCGTCACACTTTGGCGGGTAGGATGTCAGCGGGCATGTCACCGCTGACATCCGCGGCTCCATAGAGGAGCACGGAGCGCCCGTTCAGGTCCGCCTAAAAAACTGGCAGGCGGATCTGAACGGGCCGTCCGTGTGAAAGATCCCCAAGAGTGACTGCTAAGAATAGAAGCCAGGTAATACAGATTCAGAGTGGTCATGGTTTTACAAGGAGGCTCATTTTTTGGGGAAGAGCATATAATAAAAGTATACAATCCGTGCCCCCCATGTACTTCTAGTGCAAAATATGTCTTAATTTTCTAGGTATATTCCCTGCCTCACACAGCAGGGTAAAAACACACATTTGAATCCTCCCCTGACCACTATAACCCCCTCTAACAGGCTTGGATCGGAACTAGTCAATTTTTATTTTTCCCCCCACAAATTATATATATATATATATATATATATATATATATATATATATATATATATATATATATATATATATATATTTCCATACAATACAAGTGTACAATAATAGCGTTCGATGGCAAAAGTAAGGTTGTACTTTCCCGTGATTCTAGTCCTTTTAGCTGCAATAGTGTTTTGTTGAACCTGAACTCTTTGGGTTAAGAATATGATGTCTGTGTTACAATTTGTCTTTTTTTTTTTTTTTTTTTTTTTGTCACTTTCAGTAATTTTACCTGTGATGAAAGTATTGAACCCGAAGAAGCTGCCAACTGCTCCACGCAGTCACTTGAAGCTGAAGGTATAATGACTAAAGAGATGTCTTATGTTTTTAGAGCTCAGATTTTTATATACTCCATTACAGCACAAGCTTTAGAATTCTCAGAAAATTTGCAGCCAAAATACTGGATTGGTCATGGAATTGCTCCCATTTGCAGGCAGAGGAAACAAAGTGTTTTCTGTTATTTGGTAAACTTGTTGAAGTATAGCGCCAAAGCTAATTTGGCTGTACTTTTGTGGATTACAGCAGTGCAGTACGTTCTGCACTCCTGTGACCCATTTTCAGCCGGCAGCGGGCTGAAGTCACAGAGCTGGTCCAGGCTGGGGCAAGATTGCAACATAGTCGGGATCCACCCACAATCCAGGACCCGGCTCAGCCTCTCAGCGAGTCTGACCTGCCCGCTTCTACCCTCTCCACAGCCCAGCACGCTAATGAGCAGACAGCAGTGACTGACAGTAACCAGCTTTCTCCTCAGTGCATTGAAACTTTATATGGTAGACTAGTACTCCTGCTGCAGACTTTAACCAATACATTAAAGTGGTAGTGAAGTCTAAATGTTAAAATCTCAGACAGGCAGGGTTTTATAGTGGTGGACCCTAGTGGTATCTTCTGTCATGAATGTCTCCTCTGCCTGTCAGCGGTATTGTGATATGCGCTGCACATGCGTAGCTCTGATCACATTTTCGGTATCTCAGAAAAGTGAGTACACCCCTCACATTTTTGTAAATATTTTATCTTTTCATGTGACAACACTGAAGAAATTACACTTTTCTACAATGTAAAGTAGCGAGTGTACAGCTTGTATAAGGCCCCTTTCACACGGGCGGACCCTATGTCCGCTTTTTCATCCATCCGTTTGCAGACGAAAAAGGGACATACATTGGTCCCTATGAGATTGCGGGTGTCAGCGGATGTTCATCCGCTGACACCCGATCTCGTCCGTCTCCGCAATGATCCGATTCTGCAGACGGAAGAAACCCCTAGTTTTTCCTTCCGTCATTGGATCGGATGAACGCGGACATACGATCCGTGTTCATCCGATCCCCCATAGGGGAGAGCGGAGAAAAGACAGGGCGGTCTCTGCACAGTGTGCGGGGACCGCCCGCTCAGCGGGGATCAACGGGGAGATCCCCGCTGAGCATACGGAGGCGGATCATTACTGATCCGCCCCGTGTGAAAGGGGCCTAACAGTCTAAATTTGCTGTCCCCTCAAAATAATTCAACACACAGCCATTAATGTCTAAACCACTGGCAACATAAGTGAGTACACCTCCAAGTGTAGAAAAGTGTCATTTCTTCAGTGTTGTCGCATGAAAAAATATAATAAAATATTTACAAAAATGTGAGGGATGTACTTACTTTTGTGAGATACTGTACAGCATGCGTGTGCCATGGGCCGGCCATTCAAGCTTTCCGAAGATAAGAAACCCTGAAGAAAGACTGGGTGAAGATGGATGTGCCCAGGGAGTGGAGACAGTGCTGCACTGCAGGTAAGTCTGTTTGCAGAGAGAAGTCTGTCATAATGTGCTAGCATGCAGAGCCATACTAGTACATTATGACTAAAATCTGCAGGGGGACCTTTTTTTTTTTTTTTTTGCTGTAGTTATTACTACCACTTAATATAAGGGAAATCCACTGGTGAATGTGCAGCTGTTGTACACGTTTCATATATAGGCAGACCATAGACCACAGGTGGCAAACACAAGGCCGCGGGCCGAGTCCGGCCCTCCAGGCAATTTCATGTGGCCGTCACACCTCTCCTGCAGCTCCAGCCTTCCTCTGGTCCTCCTCCAGACCCTGTACTTTCTGCTTTCAAGCAGCGTAAGGAAAAGGGGGGTGCACTGTGATGTAAGGGAGAGTGGGGACTCAACTTCTAATGGTGGCATGGCTCTTGACATCTAATGTAAGGGGAGGGGGTGCGCTGGACATCTAATCTTACAGATACAACCGGCCTTTTTGAGGGCAATCATAATGCTGATGCGGCCCGCAATGAAATTGAGTTTGACACCCCTGCCACAGACTGTTAGAATCTCGGCTGGTTCAACAGTACATTGACTTGTGTTACTAATAAGAGCAGGACCATTGTAAAGAAATTGACATTTGGAGAATAATGAATGGCATAAAGGGTGCGATGATGTAACCAAAATGGAGGAAACACATAATTGTATAGAAAGAGGTGTGACTGGGTGGGGGGCACAGTACCCATTGTGAGAAGTAGCCCTATGCTCCAAGTATCAGGGAATATAGCATACTGTATCTACTGTGGAATTTTGCTATCCTGTTTTTCATACTCATTAAGTGGTTTCATTCCATAACCAATTTCTTCATGGTTGGTGTGATGTGATTTCCAGTGTCTTGGTATTGTCACTCTAGATCAGGGGTCTCCAAACTTTCCAAGCATAGGGCCAGTTTTCTGTCCTCCAGGCTTTAGGGAGGCCAGACTGTGACCAGTGGGATTAGAAAATACCCCGGCATCAGCGCCCCCATCAGTTTTAATGGGAGGAATAGTACCCCATTGATGGTTTTAGTAGGGGGAATGGTGCCCCTTCATTGATGTCAGTGCCAAGTGCCAGATAAGGACAAGCAAAGGGCCACATCCGGGCCGCAGTTTGGAGACCGCTGCTCTAGATGAAAAAGCAAAGGAGATGCCCAATACTGAGCTTGTGGGTTACAATGAGTGCCCGCTCTGTTGCTTGTCTACCTAGATCCTGTTCCCAATCTGTAATATAATCAGGTTTGTAAGGGAACAGCAAGTCTGAGAGTAAAGTATAGCGCAGGGGTCTCCAGACTCTGTGCAAGGGTCACATTGTATATTTTACAAATATTTGTTGGGCAAAAAATAAAATCAGTTTTATAAATTTTAATACTTTTTTTTACTTTGAGCATTTTTTTTCTTTAATAATCGGTATATGAACGATGGAGAAAGTACAGTAAAACGAAGCAAAAAAATTCAAAATAAACTCGAACCATTAGTGAAGCTCAAATTACAATAAATTAAGTCAATCTTCCTCCTCAGGGTCCTCCTTGCATCAGAGAGAAGTGGAGACTTCACATCAGCTGTTGGGGGAGAAAGGGGGGGCATAGGTTGTGTACATTAACTGGGGGCCCATTAATTCTTGCATGGGGTTGGATTTGGAAGACCCCTGGTATAGAGCATTGAATTAAAGATGCAAGGTACAGTTTCTTGAAGGCACAATATTTCAAAAAGATTATAAGTCTTTAAGTTGCCTTCCTTTCTGTTTTAATACAAGTATAAAACCCCTTAGCTGGGAAGTATTGGAGCCAGCGCTCCAGGTTGGTATCCATTCTCCCAGCGAGGGTTGAACGTTTTTGCAGGATCCTATTGAGAGCGTCATGTAGTGGAGATGGGGTACTGCTGCTTGAGCTGGCCTATCCAGACAAGCCACCCTCAGCCTGGCTTTTGGAGTGCTGTGTCCGCATTGCATGTTTCCGAGACTAGCCTAGAAGTGACATTTTGGGTACTGGGTTCAAGGTAGGTCCCTTTTTTAGACTCCATTCTGGTAAAAAGTGTCTGTAGAAGTGCGTTCCAGGTCCAAGTACATAGATCACTAGAGAAATGGGGTTAAACCCTTTGGCAATGAGCACTAACGTCATCCACTGTGTGGCAACAATGCTCCAAGCTCTTTCCTGCTACCAGAGGAAGCATCTCCCTGCTGCTGCTTCTACTTTGCAAAGAGCCCTAAGGAACTTCAATCTTAAATCCTTTCCTACTGCCTGCCTACAGTGACTTTGGTCACCTCTCGTCGTCTGACTCTCTTTTGCTACCATTTGTTTGAGTTTTGCAACACTTGCACGCAACCAACAGTTCCATGGCTGCTTGCAGCACACCTACCCATGCTCTACATAGAATCATGTTGCGCTCTGCTCCTAGAACCTCTCCCATCTTCTAAACCTTCCCCAGATTGTTTGCGTTTGGCTGGTTACTCTACCCTCTCGGCCAAGGTTTTTACTAGTCGGGCAAGACTTCATGGCCCAAAACCAATTATTCGCCGACTGACAGCATAGGCCATGAGCGTTCTCATGCCTTCCCCTGCAGGTTATCTGACCTGCTTGTGGCCTTGACGCCAATAGCCACTCGGACTCCTTTTCTGAGTCATTTAAGTCTTTATCAGATAAGCTTGCCTCAAGTCTTCTGCCATTACTCCCAAACTAAGGGAGACCATTTTTTTTTTCTTCTACTGTGGACCGTATCTTGGGTCTTTTAGCACTTTAAAAGAAGACAAAGGCTCTTCCGGTATTCCTGTATAGAGGATGGAAACACCCTGACGGCATGCCCTATTTTTGAAGTCTGACTTTGTGAGAGAGTGGGTCAAACTGTGCACCTGGAGCTATCTCAGTTACATAGGTCACTAGGCACCTTTTTTAAATTTCTTGTTGATTTCCACCATGGAAAAAGTTAGTGATATTAAAGGGCATGTAAATGTTTTTTTGTTAAAAAAAAAAAAAAAGTCATACTTGCCTCCTCCGTGCAGTGGTTTTGCACAGTGGCACAATTCTCCTCTTCTGGGGTCCCTCAGCGGTGCTCCTGGCACCCGTGTGGGTGCGCTCCCATGTCCTGCTGCTGCGTCCATTGACACAGACAGTAGGACTTGGCTCCTCCCCGCTCCTGCATCTTTGGATTTGATTGACCGCAGTGGGAGCCACTGGCTGCTATCTATTCAATCAGGACCTGAAACTCCGGTGGAGTGGGTGTGCTCGTCTTGGCACAGGAAAAATCGGGCTCAGGTAAGTAAGGGGGGGGGGGGGGGGGCTCTGGGGGGCTGGTGCACTACTAGGTTTTACAACCACTTTAAAGGGCGCTGTGTTATGTAAAAAAATAAACAAACATGATATACTTTCCTGCTCTGTGCAATAGTTTTGCACAGAGCAGCCTCGATTCTCTTCTTCTTGAGTCCTCCGCCAGCTCTCCTGGCTCCCTCCCATTCCTTGACCAGTGCCTCCAAATTGCAAGCCACTTGCTATGGGGGCACTGGTGTGTGCTGGCTCTTGATTCCCACTATATGTGTCCATAACACACAGAGCTGTGGCTTGGCTTCAGCCCCTGCTCTCTCCCCATTGGCCCACTGGCTGTGATTGACAGCAGTGGGAGCCAATGTATCCTGCTGCTGTCTCAGCCAATGAGGGGAGAGAGACCCAAGGCTCCTGTGCACATTGCTGAATTGAAAGGGGACTTGGGTGAGTTTTTGGGGGTAGCAACACACAGATTTATTTTTATTTTTTTATCCTTCATGCATAGAGTGCATGAAGGTAAAAAACCTTCAGCCTTTACAAACCACTCTGTTTTGTAGTACTTTTCTTGGTACTGCTTGTTTTCTAGCAGAGGAGTGCCGGTAGGGGTCTTTCTTGGGTTTGCCATAGTCAAGTCCTTGGCAGCAGTATGACCCAAAGATGAATGACTTCCTGTATGCCTTCAATTCCAAGAAAATGATTTTATATTTTGCACAAGACAATACAGTATGCAGCTGTTCTATTATCTTCAAAGAATTTGGCTTCTATGCCAACTGTCATGAACAATAAGCGTTCTGCTGCTATGATTGGCTAGTTTCAGGGACACAGCACAGCGTGCCCTTTGCTTGCATATGCCCCATATCTCAAATTACTGTAACGTCTAATCTAGCATCATATTTTTGGTGATGTCCATGGAAAGACACAGAAGGCAAAAAAAAAAAATGTGTTCTGTACAGCTGCATTGTTGCAATATAGACAGAGTAAAAAGAAAATAAATGGAGAGACATTGTGAATGTTTGGCAATATTTGAAAAATAACTGCGTTTTTTCCACAAATGGTTTCAGTCTTTGCAGATAACACTAAGCTATGGAGTGGAATAACGTCCTTACAGGATGTCTCCAACTTACAAGCCAACCTCAATGCTCTGTTTAATTGGGCAACTGTGGCAGATGAGGTTTAACCACTTAAGCCCCGGACCAATATGCTGCTAAATGCCCAAAGGCGGTTTTACAATTTGGCACTGCGTCGCTTTAACAGACAATTGCGCGGTCGTGCGACGTGGCTCCCAAACAAAATTGACCTTTTTCCCCACAAATAGCCCTTTCTTTTGGTGGTATTTAATCACCTCTGCGATTTTTCTATTTTTTGCGCTATAAACAAAAATAGAGCGACAATTTTGAAAAAAATGCAATATCTTTTACTTTTTGCTGTAATAAATATCCCCCAAAAACATATATATTTTCCTCAGTTTAGGCCGATACGTATTCTTCTACCTATTTTTGGTAAAAAAAAAATCGCAATAAGCGTTTATCGATTGGTTTGGGCAAAATGTATAGCGTTTACAAAATAGGGGATAGTTTTAATATATATATATATATTTTTTTTTTTTACTACTAATGGCGGCGATCAGCGATTTTTTTTTTTTTTTTTTCGTGACTGCGACATTATGGCGGACACTTCGGACAATTTTGACACATTTTTGGGTCCATTGTCATTTTCACAGCAAAAAATGCATTTAAATTGCATTGTTTATTGTGAAAATGACAGTTGCAGTTTGGGAGTTAACCACAGGGGGCGCTGTAGGAGTTAGGGTTCACCTAGTGTGTGTTTACAACTGTAGGGGGGTGTGGCTGTAGGACTGACGTCATCGATCGAGTCTCCCTTTAAAAGGGATGACACGATCGATGCAGCCGCCACAGTGAAGCACGGGGAAGCCGTGTTTACATACGGCTCTCCCCGTTCTTCAGCTCCAGGGAGCGATCGCGACGGAGCCTCGGCGGAGCCTCGGTGTTCTTCCAGAGACAGTGCCACCCATGCCATAATGTGCTGCAGGCAGTGCCACCACTGCCATAATGTGCTGCAAACAGTGCCACCCAAGCTGCCAATGCATAACACATGTGCTGCCAATGGTATGGCATGGTTGGCACTGTCTGAAGCACAATATGGCGTTGACGGCATGGGTGGCACTGTCTGCAGTACATTATGGCATTGTTTGTCCCGCTGTCAAGTCGCTGATCGCCACCATTACAAGTAAAAATAAAATGCATACATCCTATAGTTTTGTTTGTGCAAAAGTTCTAGCGTCTACAATCGATATATGCTTCAAAAATATATATAGCAGATTACATATTGGCCTAAACTATTGAAAAAATTTGATTTATTTTTTTATTTTTTTTATTGGATCAGTTTTTTTGGTTATAGTGTAAAAAGGTGGTGCCAGGGGTGGGCCTGAGGGATGAACCAGGGGCAGGGCCAGGAGTAGAGCCCCATTAATTGGGCTGTACGGGGCCCCATGATTTTTTTCAGTGACCCTGCCCCCAGTCCTTAATCCCATTGAGAACTCGTCAGTCCTCGAGGTGGGTAAACAAAAAAGCCCCCACAAATGACAAACTCCAAGCATTGATGCCTATACAACAATGACCTGCCATCAGTCAGGATGTGGCCCAGAAGGTGATTGACAGCATGACCGGGCAGATTGCAGAGGTCTTGAAAAAGAATGGTTAACGCTGCAAATATTGACTCTTTGCATAAGCTTGAAGTCGTTTTCAATAAAAGCCTTTGACGTGTATGAAATAATTCTACTTCAGTATACCATAGTAACATCTGACAAAAAGATCTAAAATCACTGAAGCAGCAGACAATGTGAAAATTAAAGTGGATGTAAACCCGAAATGTTTTGCTGTCACAATGTAGAGTATAAGATTTCCAGTCATCTGTGCCCAGTCTTGCCACAAAGAGTTAATCCAGCTCTGAGCAATCCTCCTTTCTTTTTTCAGTGCGATAAATGGACAAACAGGAGAGAACTTTTGTCCGTTCTTCCCCCTTGCTGTGAATGACGGGTTATTTACATATCTCATGCACTAGCTTGAGACAGGCATTACTTTTAAATTCCCACTCCTTTTGTGAAGTCATGTGGTTACTTTTCTGGATTTTGACTTTGACTGTTAGTAATCATAGCAGAATTTAGTGTAAGGAATACATAGAAGAAAATGCATGTTAACAAGGGGAGTATAGAGGAGGGCGGGAGTCTACTGACATAACGACTCCACCCACGAGCTCCAGACAACAGACCCACCCACAGAATCTGCAGTTTTTCAGTTCTTATAACAGACGGAGGGGAGACATTTGACAGGTAAGGATACATGCAGGAGGCATCTATATCCTTATAGATCAGCACCATGGCAGTAGTTTAGAAAGGATGAGAGTGGCTTTACATCCACTTTAACATTTGTGTCAACCTCAAAACTTTTGGCCATGTCTGTATATGTAACATCCACAGAGTAAAATAATATGGGATCAGACGTGCAAAGTAGGTAGAGATTTATCCTAATTCACAGCAACAATTGAAGCTAAAGATGGTTCTTCCTGGTGCTGACTTATAAGGAAGGAAGATGAATACTTGTTTAACCAACTTTTATTTCTTTTTAGACGGAGGAACATCTCAACCAGCATTTGGGGCACTGGAGCTATCCCAGAGCCAGGATATAGATAGCCAACCCTCAAGAGCTGATGATGAAAGTAGTGTACCGCACCACAAACCTCAGACACTTGAATGTATCCAAGAAGGTATTTTTAATTTTTTCTTTTTTTCCTTTCATTTTCGGGCTTGCATTTTATCTGGAACATTAGGTGTAACCTGTAAGAATTTGGAAGCAGCACAGAACATCCACATTTCAACCACTTGTCCACCGGGCCTATTTTGGCACTTCTCTCCTTCATGTAAAAATCACAATTTTTTTGCTAGAAAATTAATCCGAACCCCCAAACATTTATTTATTTATTTATTTATTTCTTTATATATATATATATATATATATATGTGTGTGTGTGTGTGTGTGTGTGTGTGTGTGTGTGTGTGTGTGTGTGTGTGTGTGTGTGTATGTATGTATGTATATGTATATATATATATTAGTGCTGTCAGTTAAACGCGTTTAACACAAACCCATTTTAACGCCGTCAATTTTTTTTATCGCGCGATTAACGAGGTTCACCCTTTAAAACATTTTTTTTTTTTGTCAGCACGTACCTCTTAACCCTTTCACGCCGACGGGACGCATATATGCGTCCTCGGCGTTCGGGGGTTATACCGGGATGATGCCTGCAGCCGCAGGCATCATCCCGGTACCGTTGTTTAGAGCGGGCGATCGGCTATCCAAACATAACAACCGATGCGGCTAAAAGCCGCTCGGTTGTTATGCCGGAGCAGCGGGAGGGGACATCCCCCCCCCCCTCCCGCCGCCTTTCGCCGCTCTGACCGGGCCTCCCGTCCCACCGGGAGACCCGATCCTCCATCCGCCGCGTTCTGTGTTCAGGCGGAGACTGATACTAAGCCGTTAACGGCTTTGATTCAGTCTCCGCATTGAAACCACGGAAGCGGCGTCATGACGTCACTTCCGGGTTTCTCGGCTGCCAATGGCGCCGGATTTAAAAAAGTACACAGTATTCAGAATCACCGTTTTCGGCGATCTGAATACTTTGAAGTGCAAAGGAGGGCTCGGAGGTCTTTTAGACCCCGATCCCTCCATAAAGAGTACCTGTCACCACCTATTGCTGTCACAAGGGATGTTTACATTCCTTGTGACAGCAATAAAAGTGATCAAAATGTAAAAAAATAAAAAAACACAATTTAATATTATAAAAAAAATAAAAATAAATAAGAAAACAAAAAAAAAAATGTTTTAAAGGGTGAACCTCCTTAATCGCACGTTAACTATGACATTATTGCGATTAATCGCGATTAGAAATTTTAATTGCTTGACAGCACTAATATATATATATATATATATATATATATATATATATATATATATATATATATATATATATATATATATATATATATATATATATATATATATATATATATATATATATATATAAATTTATTTATTTATTTTAGCAGACACCCTAGGGAATAAAATGGCGGTCATTGCAACTTTTTTTTTTTTCTCGCATGGTATTTGCGCAATCATTTTTCAAACTCCTTTTTTTGGGAATAAAAAACGGTTTCATGAACTAAAAAATAATAAAACAGTAAAGTTAGCCCAATTTTTTTGTATAATGTGAAAGATGTTACGCCGAGTAAATAGATACCCAACATGTCACGCTTTAAAATTGTGCACACTCATGGAATGGCGCCAAACTTCGGTACTTAAAAAATCTCCATAGGTGACGCTTTAACATTTTTTACAGGTTACTATTTTCGAGTTACAGAGGAGGTCTAGTGCTAGAATTGTTGCACACGCTGTAACGCACGTGACGATACCTCACATGTGGGGTTTGAACGGCGTTTACATATGTGGGCGGGACTTCAATGCGTGTTCGCTTCTGCGCGCGAGATAACGGGGACAGGGGCGTTTTGAAAAAAACGTGTGTTGCTTGCATGTTAATTTTCATGTGACTTGACAGATTCCATAATGTTAATTACTACAGAGCCTGATGACAATGGTGCTGAAACACGTGAAAACGAGAATGTTACAGTTCACATGGAAGAAGAACCTGAACGGTAATATTTTTTTAACTTCTAGGATATGGCTCGTGTGGTTTTGGGTCAATTGCGAAATATAAAAATGAGTAGGCCACACACTGATGCCATCACAGATGCAATACTAGCTATATACTAAACAGAGGGTTCTCAATATATAGTCTTGCCTGTCCACCTCCCACTCCAACGCATTTCATCCCACTAAGGGCTTCATCATGGTCTCCATAGTGTCCATTTGTGAAGTAGAAATGAACAGACTGCGTCGCATACTAGCACATCTATGAAATGCTTGCCTTGGAACAAAGCCCTCCGGATTTATTATATTGCAGCTTACCAATTCTTGGATGTGATGACTGCATTCGTTTTTCTTGTTTAGGCTTTTTTCTTCCTTTTATTTTCAGCTATTAAATCTGTTGCCTTTCAACAGAAGCTACCCTGCAAATGTATCATTTTACAGGGATGAGATAAACCATTTACCACTGACAAGAATGCTTTACAATGATCAGTCTTCATGTAAACCTTTTATCCCGAAAGAGAGGAAAAGAAAAAAAAAATCAGTTTGCTGTTAATATGAGCTGGAGTTTTGCTTCAATTTGTTAGTCTATTTAAATCTGCTAGTCCATCTAACACGCCCCTTCCCCATCAGACTGACCATGCTGCTGTTTATAGGTGCCCCCTGTGCTCCTTCATCCAGATTGTAGGCACTCTTAGGACAGGAAGTGTCACTGGTAAGATCACCAGGTGAACATAAAGGAATAAAAGCCTAAAAAAGAAAATTAATGCAGCCAACACATCTGATTGGTTCGCTGAAATATATTACATTTGTGGTTTTGTGTTTAATACAGCTTTATCTTCTTGAGCTTTGTTGTGCCAGAAGTTTGAATGGTGCTTCCAAAACCTTGAAACCAAAACGAATATGCTGAAATATTACAAGGCAGCTGATTTGAACAGAAAAAATATCTTTAGGACGACTGACCCTTTAGGCCCCATTCACACCTCCGCGACAAAACGCCAGACGCTCGTGCCGCTGGAGGGGAGAATTCCCATTGCTGTCTATGAGATGGTTCACATCTCATAGACGCCGTACGCCTGCCGCCTGAAGAAAAGTCCCAGACCCTTTTTTTCAGGCGGCATTGGCGTTCGGCCATACAAAGCAATGGGAAGTCTTTGTTGAAAAAAAAAAAAAAGTTACACACTCGCGGCAAAATACACCGCGTACGCGGCGTATCTTGTCGCGGAGGTGTGAATGCAGCCTAAAAGTGGACCTGTTTTTAAATCTATTGATCATATTGGCACTCACAACTTCCCTGGGTTTTTGCCCCATCATTCAGTCTCTCAGCCTCTGTCTAGTGACATGTTGTAAACCTTGGACATGAAATAAACAAAGCATATCCCTCCTATAGTGTTTACTTGTCTCAATCCAGAGCACTAAGGCCCCATACACACGAGAGAATTTATCCGCGGATACGGTCCAGCGGACCGTTTTCACGGATAAATCCTCTCAAAGATTTCCGCAGATTTCGATGCGATGGAGTGTACACACCATCGCATTGAAATCCGCGCGGAAATCCTCTGGCGATGACGTGTCGCGCCGTCGCCGCTATTATGACGCGGCGACGCGCGCGACGCTGTCATATAAGGAATTCCACGCATGCGTCAAATCATTACGACGCATGCGGGGAATCCCTTTGGACGGATGGATCCGGTGAGTCTGTACAGACGAGCGAATACATCCGTTGGAATGGATTCCAGCAGATGGATTTGTTGTGCATGTCAGCAAATATCCGATCTGCTGGAATCCATCCCAGAGGAGATTTCTCCGCGGAAACAGATCCGCTGGCGTGTACACACCATAGGATCTATCCGCAGAAACCCATTTGCTGGGATTTATCTGCGGATGGATTCTATCGTGTGTATGGGGCCTAAGTGTCATTTCTGTCTGCTGCCCCATTCCTCTTCTAGCAATACGTGTCACTTCTGACATGTTTTCATGACGCGGGAGGGATCTCCAGCTGATTGACAGCCTCACCTCTGTTCCTTTGTGCTCTGTGGAGGGGGGGTGTCCCCTGCCTCAGACAGCTCTCAGAGGATGTAACTTCAGCTCCCCCCCCCCTGCGTTTCAGAGCTGAGATATCCTCTGTAAATTATGAACTTTGAAGGGATGTAGGGGAAAGGCGACTGCAACTTATGCAGGAAGATTTGTTTCATCTCTGCATCACCTGAGGCCATTCAGTTCACTTGTATTTGTGAGGATTTACAACCACTTGAATTTGTTTATTTGCAGCAGGCTGGTTTTGATTTAAAAGTCAATTTAAATCACTAGTAAAATACTTGATTTTAATCTGCTCCCTTTTTTTTTTTTTTTTTTAATCATTTTTTAAAGAGCAACTGCCATCTCTGTCTCGCGGCGGCTCCTCTGACCCGCTGTTGACTCACTTACAGGCACATTCATTTTAATGGGTTGGCTGGTGATGCAGCAGTAACACAACAAGGTGAGGGACGTGGTGGTAGCAGGTGACTGGATGCCCGCTAACAGGCGCTTCCATGATGGATCTGAAATGACAGGTGCTCTTTAAATATAAGGACTTATTCTTGCTGGTAGTTGGAAGCTTTAATATTTGCAAAAAAATTAAAGTGGATGTAAACCCGAAAAAAATCCTCTTTTATTGTGAAATAAAACGGACTTATAGAGAAAAACCTCACTGTTCCGCCCCCTTGCTGTGAGTGACGGGTTATTTACAAATCTCCTGCACTAGTTTCAGACGGGCATTATTTTTTAATTCCCACCCCCCACTCCTTTTCTGAAGTCATGTGGTTACTTTTCTGTATTTTGACTGGATGTTAGTGATCATAGCAGAATTTAGTGTAAGGAATACACAGGAGAAAATGCATGTTGACAAGGAGTGTAGAGGTGGGTGGGGAGTCTACTGACATCACGACTCCACCCACAGAGCTCCAGACAACAGATCCACCCACAGAATCTGCAGTTTTTCAGTTCTTATAACAGACAGAGGAGAGACATTTGACAGGTGAGGATACATGCAGGAGGCATCTATATCCTTATAGATCAGCACTATGGCAGTAGTTTTAGAAAATATGAGAGGGGTTTACATCCACTTTAAGGTTTCCTATTTTAGAATAATAAGCTGTCAGGTTAGTAAAACGGCGATTTATCACAACCGATTCAATCACACTGTTTGTAGTGTACATACATTTACAAAACAATGGGATAAAGGAATATCCCTGAACTTTGTTTTATCTCATGGTTACTGTGAAATTGTGTGCATGTTATCTCGGCTTGCCGAGCTTGGATTCATTGAATGAGTTTACCAAAAATGTAAATATTTTCAATAAAATGTAAATGTTTACCAAAAATGTAAATATTTTCAATAAAATGTAAATGTTTACATTTTACCAAAAATGTAAATATTTTCAATAAAATGTAAATGTTTCAATAAAATGCTTTTGGAGTAAAAATCTATCTAAAGATGGTTTTCTATTTAAGATACATTAATAATTTGGTTTATTCAGCATGAAATGGAGCTTAGATAACATAGCATGAGGCTGTATATTCATACAGCCTCATGCTATGTTATCTAAGCTCCATTTCATGCTGAATAAACCAAATTATTAATGTATCTTAAATAGAAAACCATCTTTAGATAGATTTTTACTCCAAAAGCATTTTATTGAAAAAATTTTTTTTTCATCATTGCCTTATATCCACCCTGTTTTGCAGCGATGTCTTTGTTCTTGCTTTGCTTCCCATGGACAAGAGATGTGTGTCTTATCACAACATTCTTTCTTTTAGAAATCAAGAAACCGGGGTTGTAAAAACTTCTTGTAATGTAGATGAGAAAAACACATGCACTGCCTTAGAGGACCAGCTGAAAGAATCCAATGTAGAGGAGCCATTCTGCTCAAAGACTGACGAAGAGATGGAAGCCGCAGATCTCGCCTCCAGTCAAGATCTATTCGGACAAGCTGGTAACACGTCATTTTTTTTCGATGCCTTAACAAACGGTGAGAGCTGGTTCACACAGGGGCGACTCGGCCGACTGACAAGTCGCGTCGCGTTCTGTTCAATGGAACCGTTCTAATGGGAGCGATTCAAGTCTCTCCGACTTAGAAAAAGGTTCCTGTACGACTTTGGGGGCGACTTGCGTTTACTTCAATACAGAAGTCATTTTGCAAGTCGCCTCTGAAGTCGTCTTAAGAGCGCCTTGCCGAGTCGCCCCCAAAGTCGCGTCGCCCCTATGTGAACCGGGTCTAATGCGTTCTTGAATATAACAGTTTAGCCTGATGTCCTGCCTCTAGTCTGTAAATATCGAATATGATTGTGGACTATTTCTTGCAATGAAAGCATTGCATCACTGTAGTTATGTCAATTACTTTTATCCAATTATATTGTTTTTGCATCATATGAAGATCATTTTTGATTTCCTTCAGTTTAGAGTCAATCTTGTAATTTGTTTTCATATTCTTGAGGGTAAAACTTTGTTTCCCCTGATTGCTGGACTACTGACCTGGTGCATGGAGTACATGTCTTGCCACATTACATGCAGTCCTGATGCACTTAGACCCCCTTTACAGTGAAGGCGCTTTAGCGCTAAAGATATAGTCTGTAAAGCTCCTGAAAAAAGCCTCCGCTGCAATCCCAGTGTGAAAGCCGAGGTCTTTCACACTGGCTCGCTGTGCTAACAGGGCGTTAAAAGTCCTGCCAGCAGCTTCTTTCCTGCCAGCAGCTTCTTTCCATCGCTTTAGGAGCAGTGAATACACCGCTCTTAATGTGCCCATCAATTAATGGGCAGCGGCGCTTTGTACCCTTGTTTGGCCGCTAGCGGGAGTTAAAAGCACCCTGCTAGCGGCCAAAAGCGCAGCAAAAACAGTAAATCGCCACCAAAAATAGCGGCGCTCTGCCGCCGACGCCCAGGTGCTTTCAGTGTAAAAGGGCTCTTAAAGTGGTTGTAAATCCTCACATATACCCAGTGATGAAGTGACTGGCCTTGAGTAATACAGAGATGAAACAAATCCTCCTACCAGGGACGGTGCCACCACTAGGCAAACTAGGCGGCTGCCTAGGCTGCCCTGCTGCTGGTGTTCCTACTCTTCTCTCTGCATCAACAACTAAGCCTCAGCAGGCAGCCGTCACACCATTTGCATATAGTGGCAAAGACGTAGGGGAGGACTGTGTCTGTGTCCCGACTCCCGAATGAATGGTGAGGTTGCATTTGATGGGCACTGGTGAGGTTGCATTTGATGGGCGCTGGTGAGGTTGCATTTGATGGGCGCTGGTAAGGATACATTGGATGGGCGTTGGTGAGGATACATTGGATGGGCGTTGGTGAGGATACATTGGATGGGCGTTGGTGAGGATACATTGGATGGGCGTTGGTGAGGATACATTGGATGGGCGTTGGTGAGGATGCATTGGATGGGCGCTGGTGAGGATACATTGGATGGGCGTTGGTAAGCTGCATTGATGGGCACTGGTAGGCTACATTTGATGGGCGTTGGTAAGGATGTATTGGATGGGCGTTGGTAGGCTGCATTGATGGGCACTGGTAGGCTACATTTGATGGGCGCTGGTGAGGATGTATTTGATGGGCGCTTTATTAAAAAGATGGGCTATACATGGGCAGGACAAAGAGGGTGGAGCCAGGGGGGGGGCAGCAAAATTTGGTTTCGCCTAGGGTGTCAAAAATCCTTGCACCAGCCCTGCCTCCTACATAAATTATATCCGTTTTATCTGCAGTCTTCTCTACAGCCATTCAAAGTCCAGAAAAAGTCAGTCGGAAATCTCGAGATTAAATGTTTGGGTACAGTGTTGCATTACCATGCAGTACCGTATTGCAAGAAATGGACTGGTCATGAAGGGGGTAAATCTTTCGTCAAGTGGTTAAAATGAGCTTGGCGCTGACACAAGCAAAATGTTGCCATCAAACTCTTGGGTGTTTTTCAGGTTATAAAGCATGGGCATAATTTATGGTTTCATTGTTTTTAGGGCTTGGGTCTGCATTAAGAACTATGTAAATATCTTCTTTTGTAGATGAATCTGTCAGTCCTAATGTATCCAAGATTGTCTCTACACCTGCTGAAAGCCTGCGCCTCCTGCAGTTCTCTGGACAGGCCAGCCTTACATCTGTCGGTGTCTCAGAGTAAGTCATTTTAGTTGGAATTTTTTATTTTTACCACAAAATTTATATGGCAGGGTTAATATTTTAATGTGATACTAAACGCACACTGTTTAACTTTCATTGTCCCTTCTACTCCTGTATATGGATGATGGCACTGTATCTGTTTGAATAAAAAATTAATAAATACATTCTTTCCTAATCTATATACAGCTGTCCACATGACCCAGCTCTCTCCCAGCCTGTCTGCAGGGAAACATAAGCAAGAGGTGCTTCTAGTCTGCTGCTGGTCACACATTAAAAATAAAGTAGCCAATGGCATACAGAGTAAAAATAATATCAAACACTATAAATCATCATTCAAATCCTATATTTTTAGCCTGTGTCTTATAATAGTAGGGAGGTGAAGCCTCCATCAATCTACATGTAATATCCCGCCCCCATTGTGTTTAGCTGGTTAGTGAGCATGAAGAAGGGAGGGAGTGGGCTGTCATTTACCACTGTGTATACACCCACCTGTGTGACTATAGTCGCTTGGGCTGCTCAGATGTGGTAGGGAGGAAATGATCGGCATAGAAACTCACTGAAAACTGAGCATGTGCAGAACTGCCAACACTGCTCTGCCAAATCCCTAGCTGCATTGGGGACATGAACAGTAGGATCATCCCGTTTTTTTTTTGCAGAAAACAAATCTCATAGATGAGCTTTAACTATACCATTGAAATAAAACATTTTGCTCTCTGCCAGTGTCAGATTTCCTGTTTAGCCCTGAAAGTTCTTGGGACTACATGTAAATTGTGCCTACACTTTGAAGATGACAAAGTATGCACGGTTGAGTCGTTTAGCAAAAGAAAATGTACAGGGCTGACACCAGAAAAGTACTGTGTGGTGTTTGTTTCAAATAAATTAAGAGCCAAGCGCATTTCTGACAGATCAGGGTCTTTTTAACCACTTAAGCCCCAGACCTTTAGGCAGCTAAATGCCCAGGCCAGGTTTTGCGATTCGTGACTGCGTCGCTTTAACAGACAATTGCGCGGTCGTGCGACGTGGCTCCCAAACAAAATTGGCGTCCTTTTTCCCACACAAATAGAGCTTTCTCTTGTTGGTATTTGATCACCTCTGCAGTTTTTATTTTTTGCGCTATAAACAAAAATAGAGCGACAATTTTGAAAAAAAATGCAATATTTTTTACTTTTTGCTATAATAAATATCCCCCAAAAACATATATACATTTTTTTTTCCCCTCAGTTTAGGCCGATACGTATTCTTCTACCTATTTTTGTTAAAAAAATCGCAATAAGCGTTTATCGATTGGTTTGCGCAAAATTTATAGCGTTTACAAAATAGGGGATAGTTTTTTTAATTTTTTTACTACTAATGGCGGCGATCAGCGATTTTTTTTTTTTTTTTTTTTT
Organism: Rana temporaria; assembly: GCF_905171775.1. Taxonomy (NCBI): domain Eukaryota; kingdom Metazoa; phylum Chordata; class Amphibia; order Anura; family Ranidae; genus Rana; species Rana temporaria. The sequence continues at coordinate 48,215,657 of NC_053491.1, forward strand.
TTTTTTTCGTGACTGCGACATTATGGCGGACACTTCGGATAATTTTGACAAATTTTTGGGACCATTGTCATTTTCACAGCAAAAAATGCATTTAAATTGCATTGTTTATTGTGAAAATGACAGTTGCAGTTTGGGAGTTAACCACAGGTGGCGCTGTAGGAGTTGGTGTTCACCTAGTGTGTGTTTACAACTGTAGGGGGGTGTGGCTGTAGGACTGACATCATCGATCGTGTCTCCCTATAAAAGGATCACTCGATCGATGCAGCCGCCACAGTGAAGCACGGGGAAGCCGTGTTTACATACGGCTCTCCCCGTTCTTCAGCTCCGGGGAGCGATCGTGAGGGGGCGGCTAGAAACTCGTCTCGGATCGCTCCCCGTGGGTTACCGACCGCCGCATGTACCGGGGGGGGGGGGCCACGATCGGACCACCGACCCGCGGAAAGGCGGGGACGTACATGTACGCCCATATGCCTGTACGTGCCATTCTGTGGACGTATATGTACATGCGGCGGGCGTTAACCGGTTAATCGATAAAACTTGGGGAAATGTGCATATATTGCAGAGATGTACTGCATGCTTTTGTTTAATTTTTCTGCCTTGCCTTTAATAAATGAAGTAAAGCGAAGTGAAAATAAATGTTGTCATTAACCCCTTGAGGCACCACTGCACTGGGCTTCTTTTTGTGGGGCCGCATATCTCCCCCCCCCCCCCTTTTTTTTTTTTTTCTTGGTGCAAGCCACACAGCACGCTCCCAGCACAGAGTCTCGCTGAAAGCCCTGGGCTCCATACTAACGATCGAGACCCGGAACGCCCCATTCTGGGTCACCTGATCGCTATGGTAGCCTCTAATTGGCCCACTCCTGTGTTTCTCTCCCTGTGAATGGAGAGGAAAGATGCACTGTGACTTTGTCTCTCCTTGCAGAGAAAAAAAGTGAGTGCCTGTGAGAAAAAGTGCCAGGGTTAGTGTTTGGGTCAAGTAAAGGGTCAAAGGTCAGGGTCCGTATATTGTGGACAGGATTTTTTAATTTGCATCATTGTCAGAGTCGGTGTGTTTTTAGGTAGAAAAAGCAAAATGCGCACTATTACTTTTTGGGCTGCACTACAGGTACAAACAAACAAACAAGCATGTTATATTGCTGCGATCGTCAGGAACAGAAGAATTTTTTTTATTTTGGGTTGTTTTTTTTGTGGTAGGTTATGGTAGTAACACGAAATATAGCCACATCATTTAATTTTTTTACTATCTTGGGCAGGTTTTCCTTTTTTAATAAAATAATAAATCAGGAGATATCCATAACCATTTGCCACTAAATGAAAGCCCAATTTGTCCTGAAAAAAACAAAATATACTGTATAATCTGACTTTTTCAGCAATTTTTCCGCTGCCGAAACAGCCCCCCTCGGCTTATTCTCGAGTAACCCTGTGTCATGCTGCTGTCGGTGGGCGTCCATTGTAACAGCAGGCGCAGCGCAACTCACGCATGTGCCGTAGGGAACCGGGCAGTGAAGCCGGAGCGCTTCACTTCCTGGTTCCCTCACCGAGGATTGCGGGGGGGCAGCAGAGTGACGAGCCATCGCTCGTCCTTTGCTGCGGACGGCGCTGGACTCCAGGACAGGTAAGTGTGCTGATATTAAAAGTCAGCAGCTGCAGTATTTGTAGCTGCTGACTTTTAATATTTTTTTTTTCAGGGGACATCCTCTTTAAGTTTTCCCAGATTTATGTGGTAAAATTGGGGTGCCTAGGCTTATACTTCAGTATGTTGTATGTAAATTCACCTAGGTGTACAGATTAGTTGTGATATGTACAGTTTAACGCATGCCAAAGTTGTAATATTGTGCTTGGGCATTAAGATTTGTTTTACTCTTAGGTGTGAAGGGATTTATAAATGAGGTGAAGCTCGACGCATGCGATATATTCTCTGGATAACTAGTATGCATGTATTTCCTTTCCTCCTGTAGAGTTCCCACAGACCTTGCTTCTCCCTCCCCAGATGATATCCAACCTACTCCCATCATTGATCCCAGCACCCCCACAGGGCAGCCTGAAGAAGGTAATCCTCTGTCTGATTCATCTCGTCATCCTTGTCTATTTACACATCAATTTACAAGGCTTCATTTCTGATCAGTTTTTCCTCCCGACGTACTGGAGCGCAGGCTCTTCCTTGCAGCTAATTTTGGGTTGGAAGAATTCTAGTGAGGTTTTTCTCACAAAACAAAAAAAACATGTGCCATGCAATGTTGGTAATTGATTAAAATCTCGTAGAGGTCCCTTTGGCCGGTGTTGAGTGATGCTTGGTTTGCCAGTTAGTTTCCTTGGCCTGCTCATCAGTGGTCAGGAGTTACAAGTGGTGACTGAAAGAAGATGGCTCTTTGAGGATTAGAGGCAGTTGACATGTTTTGAGTATTCAGAGTGGAGGTCTCTTTGGTAAGTTCCTATGGACTGGCTGCAAAAAGAAAAAATGTGATACCCCTGGGCAGAAAATTTTGGATAAACTGTGTATTTGTAGTAGTTCTTCAGTTGCCTATGTGAGCTCTAGGAATGTGCAGGGTGGGCCATTTATATGGATACACCAAAAACAAAAGTTGGATTCAAAATGGCCGCCATGGTCACCACCCATCTTGAAAAGTTTCCCCCCTCACATATACTAATGTGCCACAAACAGGAAGTTAATATCACCAACCATTCCCATTTTATTAAGGTGTATCCATATAAATGGCCCACCTGGGTGTATCCATATAAATGGCCCACCTGGGTGTATCCATATAAATGGCCCACCTGGGTGGATCCAAATAAATGGCCCACCTGGGTGGATCCATATAAATGGCCCACCCTGTATAAAAGAATAAGGAGTAATTTATGTGAGTTTCTTAATTTTTTGCAGGCTACTTATGCATATTTTTATTTTACCACTTGTATGTATATTTATTTTCTAGTTGAAGACATGGAAGTCTCGGTACCCTCAAATAAGACAGAAGTGGCCATGCAGCCCCCGGAAGAAGCTACAGGATCCAAGAGTTGCCCCTTTGTCCCTGAGCCTCAAGTATCCACTCCCGTTTGCCAAAGTGCTCCAACATTTACGCCAGGGTCCCTTGCTGTTCCCTCACAGCCGGAGTTCTCGCATGTAAGTTTCTTGTGCTTCTGTCTTGTCTGTTATATAACATAATGTGGTAGTATTTGAATAGCAGAACACTTCTGTACAATTAAAGCATAACTCCACTTTTGCCAAGAATTACATTTTTTTCACATCTGTTGAGGGACAAGGAATTCCAAAGACTGTTGGGTTATACTGTGGCCTATGGGTGGATTGGGCACTGGCAAACTCTTATTAACTCTTCTACTCCCAGCATGCCTCAATTTTTGGGACAGCTTAGAAAAATCTAAAGTTTTGCCAACTGATACGTTATTCTTTCTTCGGGATTCCTGCTACATCACTGCTGAACTGGGCTCTATTTGCAGCTGTCAGGATCAAAAAAATTGCATGTCAAATGTGGCATGTAAGGGAGTGAGGAGTCCTTTAAAGCGGAAGCTCCACTTTTGGGTGGAACGCTGCTTTAAGGTATGATTTCTCGGTCTATTTCCCCATATATTGTTTTTTAAGTGGCGTTTGGTATACAGTTCAACAAATGTTTTACAACTATTTTGCAGGATGTTTTCATACCAACTCCAAGTCTTGAAGATTCTCCTTCCAGAGAGCAGCCCCCCCAATTCCCAAAGGGTGAAGAGGATCATAAAGCTTTAGATCTAAAGCTTGAACTTTCTGAAGACCTGAAACCTACTGAGGGAGATGTAACAGATGAATGTAATCTACTGCTATCCACAAGCGAACCTAGTCAGCTCTTAGAGATGGACGATACTCATGAAGGAGAAGATAGTGGGGCTACTCAAATTGAAGTGGCCGCCGAAGAAACTAGTCGCCCTTCGTTAGATCAAGAAAACCAAACCGTTTGTGAACCAGCGCTACTGGAAAATAAAGAAGAACCTCCCACAAACAGTAAACTGTCCTCATTTGTATGTGTTGACTTGAGTGATAAAAATGATAACAAAGATGTTGATTGTATCACCATTCCAAGCAGTTCTGAAAGTCAGGCACTCTTGGTGCCATCGTTAAATTCAGATGCTTCTTTAAGCATTTTAGACCAACACACATCAGAACAAAAATCAACTGTAGTTGTTGAAAGTGTGTCCGACGACTTGGAGGAAGTTCCTGAAACTCCATCTCAGAAGGACAGTGAGGTTTATATGGTAACCGAAAGTGAGCATGAAAAAGAGGGGGGCAACCTAAATTTAGCACTGTCCGAGACCCAGCATCCTTGCAAAGAGGACGTGGATCCAGTAGACAATGAAGAAGCAATGGAGGTGGACCAAGAGGCACCCTCTGCAGAAAGTTTACCAAAGCCCTCTGAAGGTCAAAAAGAAGTGCTGCAGTCGGAAAATTATAACGATGCTGCTATGGACATGGAGACCAGCCCTTGTGTAGTGCCCACAGTTGAAAATATTCCCGCACAAGCTGAAATGCCTGAATGTAACAAATCTCCAACCACACCTACTAAAGAATTACACATCGATAAATCAAGCCCTGATCAGAATGCTGAAAAAGCCAATGATTCAGATTCTGCCAAAGATGTTTTGGGCAAATCTGCGCACATTTGTCAAGTAGATGCCAGCCCCGATAATGTGAAGACGGACTGTGTTGTGCCTTTAGCAGATGATTGTAACATTTCTGTGAACCCTCCGCAGCAGAGTTCAAACCTTCCGTCCACAAGCACTGATTTCCTTGCAACTAAAGACAAGTTACCAGACCCAGACCAACAGCAGTGTGCCCTTCTGGAAGAGCCAGTTGATATGGATATCATGGAGAAAGAAACTCAGCAGTATCCGGTGCCTATTGAAAAGAAAGAATGTAAAGAGGATACTCTTAAGCAAAATGTGATGCCCTCTGGAAAAGACCCAGTGCCAGTATGCCCTAATGCACAAAAACCACAGGGCACGGAAAATGCTGATCTAACATTACAAGCAGAACAGAAGCTACCAGTAGTTGTAGCAGCACCAGATGTCAAAGAGGACCCTCATGGAAATAACTTGTCTGGATCTAGTACAAAACAAGCAAATGAAACATGTAGTGTTATTGTAATAGAAGAGACTCAAGAGTTGGCGGATAGTAATCAACAAGAGCCTGCCCTAGCAAAAGATGTAGAGCCTGCCCTAGCAAAAGATGTAGAGCCTGCCCTAGCAAAAGATGTAGAGCCTGCCCTAGCAAAAGATGTAGAGCCTGCCCTAGCAAAAGATGTAGAGCCTACCCTAGCTAAAGCTGTAGAGCCTGCCCTAGCAAAAGCTGTAGAGCCTGCCCTAGCTAAAGCTGTAGAGCCTGCCCTAGCTAAAGCTGTAGAGCCTGCCCTAGCTAAAGCTGTAGAGCCTGCCCTAGCTAAAGCTGTAGAGCCTGCCCTAGCTAAAGCTGTAGAGCCTGCCCTAGCTAAAGCTGTAGAGCCCACCCTAGCTAAAGCTGTAGAGCCCGCCCTAGCTAAAGCTGTAGAGCCTGCCCTAGCTAAAGCTGTAGAGCCTACCCTAGCTAAAGCTGTAGAGCCTGCCCTAGCAAAAGCTGTGGAGCCTGCCCTAGCGAAAGATGCCGCGCCTGCCCTAGCGAAAGATGCCGCGCCTGCCCTAGCGAAAGATGCCGCGCCTGCCCTAGCAAGTGATGTGCCTGACTCTGGACAAAAGAAGAAAGCAGAGCTTTCTGTAACTGAATTGAATGAGCCAGCTGTGTATACTCTGCAAAATCCATGCGAGGCGCCACAAAACAAGACCAGTATGTCCGAGGATTTGAAACTGTTAGAACCTCACAGCACAGATAAAGATGTTGCAGTTGTTGGTATTAATGATGTACAGAAAGACTTGGATAGGAATCCTAAAACTTCCGTCCAGAAAGAGCATCCGCAGACTGTACAGCTGAGAGTAGAGAACACCAACGCTTTTCCTTTGTCATTTAATAAATGTACACCTGATACGTCTGCTGCGTCTTGTGAGGATGAGGCACACGGAGGGGATTCGGAGTTCCAGGAGAAAACGGGAGAACAATCGACGCGTAGTATGTGTGAAAGCTCCAGCGGTAAGTGAAAAAAAAATGCAAGGAAGAGACGTGTGTATACACACGCACACACACACTTTTTAGTTCAGCAGCGGGTCCATTCACAAAGCGCTTTGTGCATGTGCAGTAGGAATGGGCCAGAATTATTTGTAGCTCCTGACCTTCCCAAAGGGGGGTCCCAGAGAGAGCTTCCCAAAGGGGGGCTAGCTATTGCGGGGAGGAGCCGAGAGCCGCTAAGGGACCCCAGAACAGGAGGATCGGGCCACTCTGTGCAAAACAAACTGCACAGTGGCGGTAGGAAGTATTTAAAAAAAAAAACTTTAGTGTCACTTTAACCACTTCCCACCCAAGGACGTCATATGACGTCCTGGACTTTCAGTGGGGATATCTAAATGATGCCTGCAGCTACAGGCATCACTCCGGACTGGAGTTGAGAATCGCTGCCATAGAGTCGCTTGAGTGCAGCGTTAAGTCTACTGGGCCTGCTGACGCCATATCCAAGATGGCGGCACGCAGCAGTCTCAGGGCTTTTTAAATCCTTACAGAAGGAAGGGTTTTTGCAGGTAAACGCTATGCCTAAAATGTGTTATGTGCATATATCATCTTATGGAAAGATTGTTTTTGAAATGAATGGTCTGGCAATGGGGGTAACTTCTTCCACAAAGGCATAGAATGCGTGAAGTTACAGAGGCATCTTCATTGTCGGCTATGACTGAAATCCCAAACTGTATCTAGTGAAAGCTCAGAGTCTTCATTTTTTATGTCTCAAAGACTGTTTATACTTTCAGAAACACCATTCCACTTTACCTTGCCAAAGGAAGGGTACCTTATTCAGCCGGGAAGCACTGTTACCCCGCCCATGATTGGTCAGTTGAAACGGGGACCAAGAAGGCATAGTACCCCAATCGGTGAGTTTTTGTTGCAGGTCTACAACTTTTAAAATACTATAATGTACTATACTATAATACTTTTAGCTGTTTCAAGTAAGGCACACAAAATGCGGGGTTTCTTTAAATCAACCACTTAAGCTTTTTATTTGTGTGATCAAGGACTGAAGGTTTCGACACTCCAGTGTGATACACTCCTTTTTATAGCACATGAGCATTGTTTGATGTCCCAAGGCGATCCCTCCACCTCGTTTGCTTAAATAACTCAAAGCCCCTTTCACCCTTCCTTTTCACCCTTCCTTTTCACCCTCCCTTTCACCCTTCCTTTCACCCTTCCTTTCACCATTCCTTTTCACCCTCCCTTTCACCCTCCCCCTCCCTTTCACCCTCCCCCTCCCTGTTACCCTCCCCCCTCCCTTTCACCCTCCCCCCTCCCTTTCACCCTCCCCCCTCCCTTTCCCCTTGATTCTTCCCCAGTGTTTTTATATTTTTTTACTTCTTTTTTGGCTAGACAAATTACCTGTTTTTGTCCTCTTTGGGCTCTTTCCCACAGAGCGGATCAGTAATGATCCGCTCCATGTGTCCGCAAAGCTCAGCGGGGATCCTCGGTAAAATCCCCGCTGAGCTGGAAGCTGACAGGGCGGTCCCCGCACACTATGCAGGGACCGCCCTGTGTTTCCTCCGCTCTCCCCTATGGGGGGTTCGGACGAACACGGACCGTATGTCCGTGTTCATCCGATCCGGCAGACGGAAAAAAAATAGGATTTCTTCCGTCTGCAAATGCAGATCTTTGCGGAGGCGGACAAATTACGGGTGTCAGCGGATGACATAGGGACCCATGTATGTCCCGTTTTCATGGACGGATGAAAATGCGGACATACGGTCCGTACGTGTGAAAGGGCCCTTTGTCTTTGATCCTTTCCTGACAATGGGCAGTCCTTGATTTTGTAAAGAGCAGTGCTGCACACGTGATGATATCACACTCTCAATACGTTGTAGTGATGCTCCTTTATGGGGAGGGGCCATGACTGGTCTGTCCTCCAGTCTTTGGGGAAAAATAGAGTATTCATGAGGAATTTTTTTTTTTTTTTTTTTTATCTCCTAGGAGAATGTTTAAAAAAATAGCCCAGAACTGGGGTTTAAAGTATAAGTTCACTTTTGAAACATTTCCAAAAGGAAAGAAAGTTCTTCAGTCAATCCAATCGCCGTAATACAGGGATGTGTGTTTTTTTTTTTTTTTTTTTCCCCCTTCCTTCCACCTTCCTCCTTCCACAGAAAGTGTGTGTATAAAATTCACTCTCGCCAGACATCTATAACAAAATTTGCCATAAAATAATCCATTTCATTGATCACCAGCCGTTGGGGAGATCCTCCAGATATGTCATGCATCATTCAGAAAACAGACGTGGGAAAAGTGTAATAAAACATCATTGTGCAGTACGTCTATTTAAAACTTATGCCAAGCATAACTGGCACAAAATGCACACTTACATTTTAATGGTGCTATAAGTTGGCACCAACATATACAGCCTGAGTGTGCTCTTGGCGTATTCTCCAGGAATTCTCCAACAATCGGATATACGACCCAATGTGAACCGGTGGTGATGTCAATAATGGCAGCTGCGCAGCCTAATTGCATTTTGCGGTTTCCGCGTCATCGGAAAGCTTGGGTCGTACATCTGGTTGTTGATTGAATAGCACCATACCTTGCTTTCTTAGAAATTGTATGAAGTGGTTTATCAAACCGGAGACCCTCCAGCTGTTGTAGAACTACAAGTCCCATGAGGCATGGCAAGGCTGACAGTTACAAGCATGACTCCTACAGGCAGAGGCATGATGGGACTTTTAGTTTCACAACAGCTGGAGGGCCGCCAGTTTGAGACCCCTGATTTAAAAGGAGCAGTTGCACAAAAAGAAAATTATATTGGCGCCACAACTTACCCATTTTAATTTGTCACTTTTGAAACATGTTGCATGTTCCAGTATCTGCAGCTCCCCCCTCCATAGTAATTTGCAATACAGGAGGATCTGTTGGAGCTTTGAACGGCACCCGTTATCTTTTGTTTGTATTTCTTATTTTATAGTAATTTTATTCCCTTTCTTACTTTGTTCAACTGCGTTCATTTAGGATTTTACTCTAAAAGAAAATACGATTTTTGGCTTGATATTTTTTTTTTTTTACTTGAAAATGTTGAATTTCTGCTGTTTCAGGGGTTGGAGGCTGTCCAGACAGCACCCTGGCAACCAGTGATGTGACAGCTGAGAGCACGGTGGCAACCAACAATGTCACAGTTGAGAGTGCCATGGTGACCACAGATGTGTCTGAGGAAAGCGAAAGGGGAAGTTCTGGATCTGCCTCTGATGGTGATGGAAAGCTGTGTCTGAGAATGAAACTGATCACACCCGTAAATGAGGAGAGCGATGGGGCTCCGCAGTTTAACTTGGAAAGTAAGACGCTAAATAAAAGAATGAAATGCACTTCTCAGGACAGCCTGGGGGTGCCAATTCATGAAAACGGGAGATGATGAAAAAAGGGCAGTTACTTGACGCAACCAGGTTCTGTTTTGGGATATAGAAAACTGATTAAAAGAAACAACTCTCGCTTATATCAAATATGGAACACCCAATCTGGCTGCTAAGGACAACAGCTCTGTTTGCTCCAGTTTTCATAAAACCTCCCTGTAGACTAATCTGTACAAGTTTTTATATTTTGCTAGCTATCGTGCTTAAAGTGGTGTTCCGGCAAAAATAACAGCTACACATACTGCAGCTGCTGGCTTTTAATAAATGGACACTTGCCTGTCCTGGAGTCCCTCGATGTCGGCACTGCAGCTAATGTTTTTTGTCCCGGCGGCTGGGGGAGGAGGAGGGAGCCCTGCGGTGACGTCGCGGCCCAGACTCCTAGAAGTAGGAAAGGATACCTGTCCCCCCCCCCCCCCCCGGAAAGGTGCCAATTGTGGGGGGGTGGGGGAATCGGATGAGCGGAAGTTCCACTTGAGGGTGGAACTCCGCTTTAAGGTAAGCTGTGCTGTTTGTACAAGACAAATCTGCGCAAGATTCAGGACTATTGCACAGTGTATATTAGTCCAGTATGTAGGCTTGGGGGGGCTGGAAGTGCTAGATAAAACGGATTTTATAGGAAAAAAGTTGGCTGTATGTAGCTAAAGTGATTGTCGCTTGATTCAAAAGAATTTGCAAAGGAAAATAAGTAATGCCTTTCCAGGGCAGCGACTTTAAAGAGGTTGTAAAGTCAGACGTATTTTTTTTTTTCTTAATGCATTCTATGTTTTAAGATAAAAAGCCTTCTGTGTGTAGCAGCCCCCCTAATACTTACCTGAGCCACATCTGTCCGAGTGTTTGGACCATCCGCGACTCTACCTCCTGATTGGCTGAGATACAGCAGTGGCACCATTGGCTTCTGCTGTCAGTCAGCCAATCAGGAGAGAGGTGGGGCCGCGCCTTGGCTCTGTGTCTGAATGGACACAGAGCTGTAACTCTGTTCCGGTGCCCCCATAGCAAGCTGCTTGCAGTGAGGGCACTCGACAGGAGGGAAGGTGGGCAGGAGCACAGAAGAGGGACCAGGGAAGAGGAGGATCAGGGCTGCTCTGTGCAAACTGCAACAGAGCAGGTAATTGTAACATGTTTGTCACATTAATCTTTACTCTTACAAAGCTATAGCCGCTCCTGATATCCTTACATCCAGGTGCGTCAGATGCTGTGCCCCTCACTGCTTGCTATGATTATACACAGTACTGTAACTACAAGCAGTTAGATGCCACCGTACACAGCGGGGGGAATTCAGTATCCAACACATGGAGTTCTTGGATTCCCTGTTCAAAACTGAATTCAAGATATATTGTTCTTGCATAGTTTATTTTTGGCTCAGTTTGGACCAATGTAAATATGCATATTCCATACCTGTCCTATCTCTGTGAAATCAAAGAATCCCTATAGCAGCATTCAGTACTATAGTGATCCTGCAGAGTGCAGAGTGGCTGTTCTGCTGCATAGTGATTGCAGGGGTCGCTTGGCACAGGTGCCATTCAAAGAAAACTTTACATTTCTTGCAATTATTTGCAAAGCTTTCTCTGATTGGACGAAGTAAGGAGGCAGGGTGCCAACCCCTGTGGTTACTATGCGGCAGCGTAGCTATTCTGCATGGGACCTGGAAAATGGCGAGCCTCTCTGAAGAAACAGTGGCTGCTACACTTTCACAGGGATCAGCCAGGTATATGGAATATGTATACTCCAATCTGGACCAATGTAACTATGCTTAAAGGGGTTGTATTGCTTCAGGTTTATAAAAATAACAAACAATTAACAAACATGTCATACTTCCCTCCACTGTGCAGTTCATTTTGCACAGAGTGGCCCTGATCTTTGTCTTCTGGGGTCCCTTGTGTCTGTCTCAGCTCCTCCCTGCAAGCGCTAACTTCTTTAATGGGAATCTCTCTCCCAAGGGGGGTTAGCTTGGGGGCGCGCTCCCGTGATACAGCCGGCGGCTATAGCCCGCCGACTGTATCACTCGGCCCTGCCCCCCGGCCTTGTGCCATCATTGGATGTGATTGACAGCAGCACTAGCCAATGGCTATCAATCTCCAATGCTGAGCCACCTTAAGCAGGGGGAACAATCGCAGGAACGAGCCCAGGAGTTTCATGGCTTAGGGAAGTCAAACGGGGGGACTGGGAGGCCTGAGAGTGCAAGGGGTTTCACTTTAATGCATAGGATGCATTAAGGTGAAAAAAAGCTTTACAACCCCTTTAAGCAAAAACGAAAATTCAGCCTAATTCATTGGTTCTAGAGACCGGGTTGTTTACAAGAGTATCTGGTTGGTACATGTACATTGCAAAGATTTTAACAAACTAACTTTCTAAATTTTCTGTTCTAAAGACAAAGCTGTATGTTCAGATTATGTTCTTGAATGGGAGGGAGCATTATAACCACGTGGTGGTTACAAGAATACTTTAAGTGTTCTAATGAGGAAAGTTGCATTGTCTGCCTCCCTTAGAAGTGATTAAAGTGATTGTAAAGCTTTAAGGTGTTTTTGCACAGAGCAGACTTGATCCTCCCTTTCTGGTGTCCACCGCCAGAACTCCTGACCCCCCCCCCCCCCTGCCGAGTGCCCCCATAGGAAACCACTGCTCGCTGCTTACAGGTTTTAACTTGCAGCCACAGGAGCCAACGGCACCCACTGCTTTCAGCCAAGCTTGTGAGACAGGGGAGAGGGGAGAAGCGCTGCAGCAGATGTGCACAGCGCCGAAACGAGATCGGGCTCAGGTGAATTTTTGTGGGGGGGTAGTAGGGGTGAGCTACTATTAAAAGGTAACCTGCATTAGGGTAAAAACCCTTTTATCTTTACTACCACTTTAAAAGGGTACCTCCACTTTCATTGGGGGGGGGGGGGGAAATGGCAAATAAAAAATAGTGTATACAATTGTGTCACGAGTCATCTTGTAATTGCATGTTATTAAAAATGACCTTTCATTTTCAATCTGCAGCCACTGTAATTTTTCTGAAAATGCAATGAAATATGGCTACCTGAAGGTGTTCTGAATACAGAATGTGTACAGAACGCCCTCCAGAAACCTTTCCTGCTCGTGTGATTGGCTCACTGATTTTCCCAGAAGTCTGCACTAAGATGCACATCAGATTTCAGGCATCCCCTGCAACAAAAATGCCATTTAGGGTGAGATACTCCCAATAGGAAATCGGTTCTAAAGGGATGCAGGCCCAGCAGCTTTCCTCATTAGGAAGCTGCTGCAGCTGGCTAATAATTATGAAACCACTCCCATGTAGATTCACTTTCCCACATGGGCACAGACAAAAACACAGGGATTTCTTCAGAATAACAAAAGGTAGGAATCTGCAGGAAAGTTTGTCAGAATCCTTGCAATGTACATCAATCACCCAGGGGGAAAGTTATTTTTTTTTTCTCTCAAAAAAAGTGGCGTTACGCTTTAACCACTTGCTGGCCTGCGCACGCACTTTTAATTCGGCAGAATGGCACGGACAGGCAAATGGGCGTACAGGTATGTCCCTTTAAATTTGCCCCCGTGTGGGCGCGTGCCCCTGCCAGAGCGGTGGAATGGGTGGATGGCGGTGTAAACAAGGCACCTCCCTGTTCTGCCCAGTGACAGGACACTGATCTACTGCTCCCTGTGATCGGGAGCAGTGATCAATGTTGTGTTACTGGTAGCCCACCCTCCCCACAGTTAGAATCACTCTCTAGGACACACTTAACCGCTTCCTAGCCCCCTAGTGCTTAACCCCTTCACTGCCAGTCACATTTGTACAGTAATCGGTGCATTTTTATTGCACTGATCGCCGTATAAATGTGAATGGTCCCAAAATGGCGTCAAAAGTGTCTGATGTGTCCGCCATAATGTCAGTCGCGATAAAAATTGCTGATTGCCGCCATTACTACAAAAAAAAATAATTAACAATAAAAATGCCATAAAACTAGCCCCTATTTTGTAGACGCTATAACTTTTGCGCAAAATAATAAACGCTGCTTGCAATTTTTTTTTTTTTTACCAAAAATATGTAGAATACCCTAAACTGAGGGAAAAAAAAATTTTTATATATTTTTTGGGGATCTGTATTATAGCAAAAAGTGCATGTTTAGGAGATATTTACAGTACCTATAGGTGAGCCTTATTATAGGCTTACCTATAGGTGCAAACAATCGATGGAAGTTTACTTCCACTTTAACCCTTAGTATCCCAATAAAATGAAACTCCTGTTGCAGAGTATGCCTAAATCTTAGTTTAGAATGACAAGAAAATCAGTGAGCCAATTGCACAATCGGGGAATGGTGCTTCCAGGGTGCGATCCGTACAGCAACTGTGTACAGCGTGACCTTCAGGTTGCCATTTTGCATTCATTTTTTTTGACAAGTTTTGAAATTACGACTTCAAATTTGAAATAGATAGGTAACAATCAATTACATAGAAGCTTGTGTGGCAATTTTATTTGCTCTATCATTTTGTTCTAATGAAAGTAAAATCACAGTTTAAAGGAACACTAAAGGCAAACTTTTTTTTTTTTAAAGAACAAACATGTTATACTTGCCTCCCCTGTGCAGCTCGTTTTGCAGAGTGTCCCCTAACCCTGCCTTCTGGGTGTCCCTCGGCGGCTGTCTCGGCTCCTCCTCGCAAAAGCTTTCCACCTTCATGCGAGCAAGCTCGCATGGTGGTAAGCTTTTGCGAGCGCGCTCCTGTGATACAGCGGCGGGCATAGCCGTCGACCATATCACTGGGCCCCGCGGCGCGCCGCATCATCCGCTGTGATTGACAGCAGCGCCAGCCAATGGCTGCGCTGCTATCAATCCATCCAGCCTAGCCAATCAACGGCCAGGCTGGGAACCAAAGAGGATCACGTGGACGTGCGCTAGACTTTCGAGGGGTCGGGTAAGTAAAACGGGGGTTTGGGGGGCCGGTACCGTCGGATGTTTTTTCACCCTAATGCATAGGATGCATTAAGGTGAAAAAACATTTACCTTTACAACCCCTTTAAGCTGCCTATATCTGGATCTCCTGGTCTTTTTGTCGTGCAGCTTTTGCTGAAAGTATTCTTTTTTAGGTGGACGTGACCTCTGCTTTTTCATGACTGGTTGTTCTGTAATGCCGGTAATGAATTTCTATAGTAGAAAGCGTTAACTGTATTTTTTCGTCCTGCAACATGTTCTTGTACTTCACATGTGACAGTCACTCTTTAAAGTGTATTAATATGTTTGTATTAAGTTGCATATTACCAATGTCTGAATGTTTTATTAACTTGCTTTATGTGTCTCCTCATATTTGCATGTTCAGAACCTGCTGCTGCTGAGAGGACAAATGGAACTGCTGCTGTTGCTGGAGATGTTGCCAGGTAATATATTATTGTTGATATGTAAAGCAGTTAGGGCTCTTTCACACGTCCGTTCAGTTTTTCAGATCAGTTTTTTTTTCATCAGTTGATTCGTTTTTCCATCAGTTTTTCGTCAGTTTTATGTCAGTTTTTCATCGGTTTTTCATCAGTTTTTGCATCCGTTTTTCCATCCGTTTTTTTTTTTTGGGGGGGCTTTTTACATAGAAAAACGGATGTTAGCGGAACGGATGATAAACGGATCATCCGTTAACGTCCGTTTTTCGTCCATTCCGTTTTTTAGACGGAAGAAAAATAGGGTTTTCATCCGTCCAAAAAAACGGAACTGAACGCAGACGGATGCTAACGGACGTTAGCGGATGCTCATCCGCTAACGGACGCTAGCCCATAGGGAAGCATTGCGGTCCGTTAACGGACGTCCAAAAAACGGACGAACGGAACGGACGTGTGAAAGAGCCCTAAGACTAAAAGCCCTTTAGGGCTCTTTCACACTTCTGTTCGTCCGTTTTTTGGACGTCCGTTAACGGACCGCAATGCTTCCCTATGGGCTAGCGTCCGTTAGCGGATAAGCATCCGCTAACGTCCGTTAGCATCCGTCTGCGTTCAGTTCCGTTTTTTTTGGACGGAAGAAAACCCTATTTTTCTTCCGTCTAAAAAACGGAACGGACGAAAAACGGACGTTAACGGATGATCCGTTTATCATCCGTTCCGCTAACATCCGTTTTTCTATGTAAAAAGCCCCCCCAAAAAAAAAACGGATGGAAAAACGGATGGAAAAACGGATGGATAAACGGATCAACTGATGAAAAAAAAACTGATCTGAAAAACTGAACAGACGTGTGAAAGAGCCCTTAGAGCAAAAATGCATGTATAAATTAATACATTGGACGTACTGAAAAAGCAAAAATGTGTTGTCTTTTGAATTCATGTAATGTAAATTGCATTCTTGAGATACAAGGGAAGACTACATGCATGATGTGGGTTAATGCGACAGCTTGGGATTTTTCAAATAAAAAAAAAAAAAATATGAATTATTGAGAATGTTTTTAATATTTATATTTCAATTTTTTTATTGAAAAATAAACCAGGTTTGGTAGGACGTATTATTGGAACACAGCCAATTCTCAGTTTGTCAACATAATAATGCAAAGACATGAAAGGGTATGACCACAAAATATAGCCATCGTGCTTGAAGAAGCATGTTTTAAGCAAAGAAAAAAACATAATGATA
Source organism: Rana temporaria (assembly GCF_905171775.1). Classification (NCBI taxonomy): domain Eukaryota; kingdom Metazoa; phylum Chordata; class Amphibia; order Anura; family Ranidae; genus Rana; species Rana temporaria. The sequence goes on from NC_053491.1 coordinate 48,231,724, forward strand.
AAAGAAAGCTCAGGTTAACCTCTGAGGGTTCAATGTACTATCCATTGTCCTCAAAAAACAAGACTAAACAATCGTAAAAAAAAAAAAGTGCGGGGGACAAACAAAACGCAATCCTAAGTAGTAATGGAACCGAACCATTGCTTCTCATTTTTTTTTTTTGTATTTAAATGCTTTTTGCTCCTTCCCTAAAAGACATGGCCAGAAAACAAAATGCATAAAAGTAATTATGAATAACTTCAGACAGGCTTGTACTCGTGCTTTCTTGAGCAGGGGGACCTTGTGGGCATTGCAGGGTTTCAGTCCTTCATGGCTTAGTGTGTTACCAATTGTTTTCTTGGTGACTATGGTCCCGGCTGCCTTGAGATCATTGACAAGATTCTCCTGTGTAGTTCTGGGCTGATTCCTCACTGTTTTGAGGCAGTTCCATTTGCCCAGTTTTACTCCAGACCTCTGCAATAAGTCAGGCTAGTCCTTCCACAGACCAATTCATTTGGCACAGAGGACCAGGTTCTCCCTGGGTTGGTGGCTTGGAAATCAGGCTCTTTAATCATGGAAGTCCTTCCTCCCTCATGACACACAACTGCCACTCACTGGATTTTTTTTCTCTTTTTCGGACTATTCTCTGTAAACTTTAGAGATGGCTGTGCGTGAAAAATCCCAGTAACGCGTCAGTTTTTGAAATCTAAAGAATAGCCCGTCTGGCACCAACAACAATGCCACGTTTAAACTCACTTAAATCTTTTCTTTCCCATTCTGATGCTCATTTTTAAATTCACCCCATCTAGATGCCTAAATGCATCGAGTTGCCCGTGTGATGGGCTGATTAGCAATTTGTGTTGCCAAGCAATTGAACAGGTGTATATAAAATAGAGGGTGCAATCAGCGCAAAAATACTAGAACCCCTTTCAGGAATGCAAGCTGAACACTGAAAAGATTTTCACAAGAATCCAAAAAAGCAAATGTTAAAATACGATAAAAGTGCTGCAGAAACAATAAAAATACAGTCCAAAATGCTGGTGAACCACAAGTGCCAGAATACAGCTTTACCAGTGAAGATTAATGTTAATAATGACAATCCCTCCAACTCCGATCTTGGTTCTACGCTTACCTCAGATCATGGACTCATGAGCCAACAGGTAGTCATGCAAGCAGATCCCACAGTTGTGGCAAGTAGTAAAACCGATCGATTAAACTTCTTCTCCAGAACGTTAATTTCAGTAGGGGCACCAAACCATATGTATATGAAAGAAGGGAAGATCCAAGTCCTTTCATATACATATGGTTTGGTGTGTGTAAATATATATTATATAATTTTCTTATGATGAAAACCCAGCTTCCTGTAAACAAAAACCTAACAATATCAAGCCCCAAAGAGGAGAGCTGATCTTCTATTTTCACTATGGAAACGGTAGCCGGTGACCTTGGGGGCTCTTTGTTGCATTTAACTTGATATCTATCACGCCATTGACATCATTGAATATTTTTTTTGTTTTTTTACCTCAGCACAGAGAATTCCCCTTCTGTGTTTGTACGTGTGTGTGAAGTCCATCGAGAAGAGGAGAGCAGAGGTCGCAATGTGCCTACAACTCCTGTTAGGTAAGGGTCGGTACCTTTCTTGTTTCACAAAAACACATTTTCAACTATTCTAAAATGTCAGTTAGGGACATCTGTATTATACATTGGCTTTGAAACTGCCTTTAGCCTGTTCTTGCATCAAACAATTATTTGCCTTAAATTGTATTGCAGCCCTTGTAACCTTTTTTATTAAAGCGGTTGTAAACCCGCGATTAATTTTTATTTAATTTTTTTTCACCTGCAAGGCAAAAGCCATAATGAGCTAGTATGCACTGCATATAAGCTCATTATGAAATACTTACCTCGGAACGAGGTGAAGAGAACTTACCTGGTCCACGCCGAGCGAGATATCATCTTGACTCGGCGTGTCTTCCGGGCATGCGCGCGGGAGACTTAATTCCGCAAGGTCCGGCGGCTGCCGGTCCTTTAGCCGAGGATCCCCGCTGCAATCAGCGGCGCATTGCGGGGGAATAGCTCCTAAACCGTACAGGTTTAGGAGATATTCTTTATACCTACAGGTAATCCTTATTATAGGCTTACCTGTAGGTAAAAGTCATAAAGTGGGGTTTACGTGTGTGTGTGTATATGTGTGTGTGTGTGTGTATATATATATATATATATATATATGTGTGTGTGTGTGTGTGTATTAGAGCGTAGTTTTTTGTTTTGGGCCTTGTCAAGCTGATGCTGGAAGGTTGGGATATCGTATTCGGCATATGCATTGCTTCTGTATATAATGCATGTATCATGACTTCCTCCGGCTGTACTTGTACAGTGAATTAAATGCTGTTTTGTGGTCATTGTAGAGGAAGTCCCTTCCACTTCTCCAACAAAGAAAAAGATGGAGCATCTATGGCTTCGCAACATATAAAAGAAATGCGTGAGCAGGATAGGGATCACCAGACTACCTCGGGGTATTCTATCCAGGACTCTTCATTGGATCAGGAGGAGGAAGCCATGGAAACTGACCATAGCTTGGAGGAGGGTGAACAACATGTGCAGAAAGAAGTTCCAAGGAACATTCAAAATGTAGCTAATGCTTCCCAGGAGTTGAATGTAGAGGAACAACCTTCTTTGGCGCAGACAAACAGAGAAGTCCAAACCGTCAGTACAGTGGATCCTAAAGCATTTGCAGTGTCCTCCTTCACCCAGACCGACAACGTGTCTAGTCCACCAATAACGACCGCTGCTGGTATGACACCAGGAAAACCTGTGAAACGGACTGAACAGGATGCTGGAAAACCTGAAAATACAAAACAGGGGCTTGGAGATGACACTGAATCTGTACACAGTCAGGTAGGTGAATACATTTAAATGTTGTATATTGTACTGTACAGTGTAATAGCCTTTCCATTCTGGCTGCTTTGCTTTCAGCCTAATGTTTGTATGTAAATTCACATTCTGGCAAACGGCTCAATACCTAGATCAGGAACTATAGCTGGTGAGTGTTTCTTCTTTTAGTAGCCCCTGTCCCTTAATGCAAGCAGGCCTACTGGTATTTAGTTGCCCCAGGTCTTGAAACACAATGCTATATTTCTTGGCTAGAGGGCACCAGGACTGAACTAGGGAGACATGGAAGTGTCCCTGTAGTCTCAAGACTGGCCAGGCAGAAGACCGCATCTGGTAGCAGAATCCTGGGACAGTCCAAGGTCATGGCAGGCAGCTCATGAGCTTAAAGCGGAGCTCCGCTGAAAAAAATATATTAAAAACCAGCAGTTACAAATACTGCAGCTGCTGACTTTTAATATTAGGACACTTACCTGTCCTGGAGTCCAGCGGCGTCTGCATCCTCGATGAGGAAACCAGCAAGTGAAGAGCTCCGGCTTTACTGCCCGGTTCCCTATGGCGCGAGTCACGCTACGCCTGCCGATTGGCTCCCGCTGTGTACTGGGAGCCGAGTGTCCCCAGAACACAACGGGGGGGGGGGGGGGGGGTTGACGTCATGCCCGCAGTCTGCCCGAGTCTGCGTGGCCAGAAGTGGGTGCAAATACCTGTCTTTAGACAGGTATCTGCACCCCCCTCCCCCCTGAAAGGTGTCAAATGTGACACAGGAGGGGGGGAGGGTTCCGATCAGCGTGAGTGACACTTTAGGGTGTAGCTCCGCTTTAATTCAGTAGACTGTTCTAAGGCCAGGGCAGGTAGTGGGCAAACTTAATCCAGTAGATGTTCTGAGCTCAAAGCAGATGGTGGGCAAGTGTAATCCATTAAACAATCTGAGGTCGGGGTTAGGCCAAAAAAGTAATCTGAGCACAAGGTAGGGGTCAGCAATGGGTATTGGCTAGGCAGACAGTGACCCACTGCCTAGTAATGAGGACACCGTGCGTATGCCTGCCGCAGGCACATCTGCGTGGAGGAAGGCACTGCCCTTGTGGCCCGTCGCTAAAATATGCATACAACTTGCAAACTTCTGATATGACGACTTTTATGTTTGACAATACTCTGCATAGCAAGAGAAATCTCAGCTTAACATCCTAGGAATTTAATATTTCCTAATTCGTCCCTATACTAGAAAATTCTGCTGAACGGTGAACATAATCATTGATGGGGAGTACTTATATGTGGCTTAAGGCAGTGTTGCACTGGGCATGCAGACTCAGATTCCCAGCCTGCAAGCTCCACTAGCTGCCCTTTACTGTTACATGCTACATTGCTGTCTATTTCTTAGTTGTTTAGCGGGGAGAGTGTTTGCCTAGGTTGAATGATCTGCTGTGTACCCCTCTTTGCGCGCTGCTTTCCTGCTTTTTTCCCTGAATGTGTTCCTGCCCACCGTATTTAGCCTGTGCCTTCTGTTCTCTCTTTTTAAAGTAGAACTCTAGGCAAAACTTTTTTCATTTTGCATAGCGTAAAGGCAAGTTATAACCCCTGTCAGGTTTTTTTTTTTATTATTATAACCTGTGTCCCATAGGGAAGATTTACCTTTGCTTCCTGTCCTGTAGCCAAAACCGGAAGTGAGGAGATCCTTGCAAATTAAGGGAATCCCTTGGGGCCCCACAGGTCACCAGAATTGTGCATAATGGAAGATTTATCCCATATATTACTTTTCTGGGGACAACCAAAAATTTGGGATTTTCCTTTAATTTCAATGATGATGGTAAAGAGGACATAGAGTGGATGAATCTCCCTAACATGGGTGCACACAGCAATAAAAACTGACAGGGGTTATAATTCCTCTTTACTCCCAAATGGCTGATTTAGACAATACCAAACATACCATGAACTTGGACTATATATTATCCCCCAGTTGAAAATTAGCCTTGTTTGGCAATGCAAGGATCATTAACATGGCACACATTTTAGCCCAAACGTTATAATTTTATTGCTCTTATTTTATTTCAACAAAATACTTTGAATAAGTGTTTTTTTTATAGCACAGCATGTAAACTGAGTGGACCCTTGTGGAGTAGATGCAAGAAAATTGTGCCCTGAAGCCTGTTTTTGGCTGAACATTATTACAATATGACTGGTACAGCCAATCCTTAGATTAGACAGCCCTGGACTCATTTTTTGAATAGCAGGTATGCTAGATTGTGTAAGTTACTTGACCATTTTGTGGTCAGTTCTATTTTTTTATTTGTTTTAATGAAAGATATTGAAAGCTTAACTAGTTAAGAGAACTGATTTTTAGAAAAGTTTGGAGAGGAGGTTGCAGATCCTGAATTTCCATTATTAAGGGGTTTCTTGAAATATTTTTTTCTGAAAGCTCGAGACAAGAACCACTGGTTCTACTTATCCTCACTTTAGGTGATTTTGGTTAACGTGAAGAGAGAGCAAGGTGGATCCCACAGTGGAATCCCTAAAGCGAGCCTCTTTATGGTACATCATGCTCACTCTATTAACTGTTACCAGGCTAATGAGAGAGCAAGATGGTCTACGCCGGTGGTCTACAAACTGTGACTCGGGCACCCGATGTGGCCCTTCGCTTGATGATCTGCCCTTGAGGCAGGATTCCTTTCACTGACGCCAACAGTGGGGCTTATTTCTCCCACTGACATCAATGATGGTGCATTGTTTCTGCAATTGGTGCCAATCATGGGATTCCTCCTCCTACTGACCACATTTTTAAATCCCACTGACCACCAAGCCTAAGACATTGTGGACTCTGTGTATGGTGGAAGAAAACATAACGCTGTTTATTCAAACACGTGTACCAATAGATATACACTCAGGGACAATCCCCCCTCTTTGCATAATGACACAGGACAGGGTAAACTCCATTCAGTAATCGGAGACGCGCACACAGGTGTATTCAAACTCTGCTCTGTAGACTGTCTTATTGGCAGGGAGGGCTGTTGGAGGAATTCCCCCGTCCCTCCTCCCTGCTCCCCGGTCTACATGCTAGGAACACAAATGCATCCCATAATAGGTTGCTCCCAAGGCAATAGACCAATGTAATACACTAAGTAAGCACATTCCAACCTCCACCCCACCTCGAACGATGTAGTAGTCTGAAAGGTGAAACCATCCATCTTCATATATTTCTTGAAGGCTATTGCTCACAAACATTAATGTCCTAAGTGAATGAACCCCTTCCTCCTTTCAACCCAAACCACACATATAGAACCCTGGATAATGCGGTTAAAGTGAAATGCTAAGTCTGGTGTGGTTGTACGGTGAGTCTGTTTAGGACAGACTCAACCGGGGTTCCCGGACACCCTGTGCGTCTAATGGACACAGGTTAACTTGCACATAGTAGGACCCGGGGAAGCTGGACAAGAGTTTCCAGAGGTCTCCAAGGTAAGCTGGGTTCCACAAGGCCCCCGCCCAAAGTGACTCCTGTCACACATTGGCAGAAGACCAACACAGGAGGAGACCCCAAACAGGTTAACTTCGAAGTTAGTATAGCTACAGTCCTCCAATGCCTGTACCCACACTGTACCCCAAAAAATTGTCCCAAGCAGAGCATTACTCACCCAGCCAACCTCTGCCGCTCTTGTAGAACATACCTGCTGCTGGGGTGAAGAGTGGACTGCCCCTTCTCCCAGAAGTCATTTCAGCCTCTGAAGAGAAGACTGGGTGCCTGGACTCACTCTGTCATTCTGTGGGGGATCTGGGCCGACTGCCCAGCGGTATACAGGTGGAGACTGTAGTCCCCTCCACTTTTTCTGGATGAAAATCCTCCTGTCTCAGTGCTGGACCATTTTCTGGGGTTGTCAGTGGAAACCGAAGTCCCATCCACTTTCACAGGAACTCCATCTTCTGTTAGTTGGGGGCAGAGGTCAGCAGAACTCTGCCCTGTCACCAGCCCTTCTGTTGGGTTGCTGACATTCTGGGGTGCCATCTGCTGCTGGGAAGGGAAGCTGATTGCTTCATCTCCCTTACCCTTGTCTGGCTGCTGGGACGACATGTCTCTGGTACTGTCTCCCAGGTGCACGGATCCTTGCGGGGGAGGAAAGACCGCTTCCTCCACCCTGGCTGACTGTTGGGGAGGGAGGACAAACACTCCTCTCCCTTCTCCCTCTGGATCTTGATCTGCTGCTGGGGAGTGACTCCCACCTTCTTACCCTGGGCCTCCGTAACTGCCGCAGGTGTAGGGCAAGGTCTTGGAGCCTCTGTCCAGTTGTCAGCGCTTTAGCTGGAGAGGTTTCTGGTAACTCCATAGATGCTGGCAAAAAATCACATGTCTGTCGCTGTTGTGGGAGAAAGGCTGACTGCCTCTTCTCTCAGGGAGACTGAAGCTGCTGTTGGTGCTTGGCAGAGCTCAGTGATGTTTGGCCCTGATGCCAACTCTTCTGCTGGAGGCTCACCATGTTCACGCAGCAGAGAAGTCCATTAAATTCCCAGTCTCTGGAACTGGTTTCGGGTGATGGAGGTTCCCCACCTCCTGTCCATAGAACCCAGAAGATGTTATCAGTGCTGGTCAGAGGTTAGCAGTGCACTGCCCTGTTGTCAGCACTTCAGCTTTGGGGATACCATCTCCAGAGTTTCCGCTGCTAATTTTAGGGCATGCTGCTAAATGTTTACTAGCAGTTTCCGATATGCCCTTTCCAGATGCTGTTTCTTCCTCTGCAAATATTCTAGGTCTGGTTTAAGCTCTGAGACCCCTGCAAGACTAATCATAGCCTTTATATGTTCTCTCAGGTCCTCAAGGGTAGGTTCCCCTTTATAGTCAAACACAAAACCAGCATTCTGTGCATCCATAACTCCTCATTGCCCTGGGATTATAAAGCACTTGCCCTGGTGTCTACCAGCGATCTGGAGGGCTTCAATCCAGGTCTGCACCCAAATCTTCTGCCTGATCTCCAGGTACTGATCCACAGACCTGGGGATTGCTGAAAGGGTGCTCCACAGCAGCCCTTGAAAATCTGATGCCAGATGCATGCTGGTACGACCAACATCTGCTATTCTGACTTTGGGTCCTGGTGGTGGTGGTGGTGGTTTGGATGTGTTCACAGCCTGGAAGCACGATCCCACCACTGCCATCATTGTCAAGGAAACCTGTCACACTGAGTGCTTCCATCAGTGCACTGCCTCCAGTCTGGACCTTCAGATATTATAGTCCATACAGAATCGAACAAACCAGCAATATTCTTTGTATATTTCCTGGGAGATATTGTGGATAAATATTGCTGTTCCATTTTAAGTAATCCAAGCCACATTCTTAACCGTTTGACGGTGGCACAATGGCTCTCCTGCGTGAATCGCCGTAGCTGTATGGCATCTTGCGCAGGCTCTGTTGCGGGCAGTCGCGAGCCGTTGCGAGCTGATCTGTCATGTTTCATCTGTCATGTTTCCTACGGTTAGAAACACTCACAGGGAACACATTTAACCCATTGATCGCCCCTGTTAACCCCTTCCCTGCCAGTGACATTTACACAGTAATCACTGGATATTTTTAGCTCTGATTGCTGTATAAATATTAATGATCCCAAAAAAGTGTCCGTTCTCAATGTCGCAGTCCCGATAAAGATCACTGCCATTATTAGTATAAAAATTGCATAAATCTATTCCCTATTTTGTAGACGCTATAATTTTTTCCCAAACCAATCAATATACGCTTATTGCAACTTTTTTTTTTTTTTTTTTAAATATGTAGAAGAATACATATCGGCCTAAACTGATAGACATTTGTTTTAAAAAAAATAACAATGTGTGATTTTTATTTTGGCAAAAAGTGTGGGGGGGGGGGAATTGGTGATCAAATGCCACTAAAAGAAAACTCTATTTGTAGGGAAAAAGAGACGTCGGTATTGTACAGCATCAAACAACAGTGCAATTGTCAAAGCGAGACCGATATGTGTTTTTTGTGGCCAATATTTTTGGCCGATTTTATAAAAAAAAAAAACTCGCCCACTCCTTCCTGCTTACTACTGTCACTCTAGCACACACTTGATGTCCTCCATACTGATGGCACTGGTTTGGAACTGGCAGATGGCACTAGTTTGGGACAGATGGCATTGGCAGTGGCACTGGCAATTGGAACTGGTTGGCACTGCAGGTGGCAGTGGCGCTGGCAGTGGCTAGTGACACTGGCTGGCAGTGGCGGGTGACAGGCAGCACTGGCAGGTTTAACACTAAGCTGAGTGTAACTGTGTGAAACTAAGAGGAGAGAGAGGAGCTGTCGGCTCGATATCGGGTGGGCTGGACCCAGCAGCTAAATTACACCAGCCAATGATTGGGCTGCTTTAGAAAGGGGGCGGGGCCACATACACGTAGCAGGCCGGCCCAGATACCATCCCATTGGCTGGTGTAATATAGCTGCTGGGTCCCGCCCACCCCGACATCGAGCTGACGGGTCCTCTCTCTGTCTGTTACTTGTCAGTTTCACACTCAGCGCAGCGCTTGATGCTGCTGAGTGTGGAGAGGGGAGGAGGAACGGCGGTCAGTGTAAAATATTGGCCTAATTTTGATAATCGACCGATGCCGATTTTCCAAATATCGGCCAATTATATCGATCTTCCTCTAAGCGACACAGTGCCAAATCACAAAAAAATGCTCTGGTCATTAAGGAGGCCTTCTAGCCTGAAGTGGTTAATGTCCATTGTTTTCTTGGTCACCCTGTGCCCCTAATAGACACAGGGTGACTTGGACATAGGAGGTGCATGGGGAGCTGAAGCAAGGGTTTCCCAACCTTTCCAAGGGATTCCGGGTTCCACCAGCCCCCCTGCCCAAAGTGACTCCTGTCACAGGCACTAAACTGGCTTTTGTGTTTATGAAGTTGGGAAGACCCCTGCTCTAAACTATGGACGTTAAGGCTTCTGTGGGCTGCAGTAGCGAGAAGTGCTTTATGCTAAATGTCTCATGAGCTGAAGGCAACAGACAGAAGGATATATCCAAATGTTCAAGTGGTACAGATAAATTATAGCTGCTGAAGCTTTTGGTGGTACTATCCTCTTAAAAATCCTCTTAAAAACTTAGTTCAAATGTACCCAACATCATGATGAGAAGAGTACTCCTCAAATCAGAGTTTAGGTAATTCTTTTCAAAGGTGTTTTTTCATTCATGCTTCTGGAACCAATAAGATTGTCTATAGGCACTGGGAAAAATCCCAATTTACCTGTTTGTGATAAATGAGAGCCAAGTGAAGTGCTAAAAGTACATTGTTATAAGACAAATCTGGAGACCGCCATTGACCTTTCCTGAAAATGCAAGTTTCCTGCCTGTCAATTCTATGCTTTGACTCAAGTACATCCAGAAAACCTAGAAATTAGGAATTCTGACACAGCCAAGCCACTAGAAGTTTCAGAAGGGAAACAATTGCAGTTTAAATATTCAGTTTCTCTCCCATAAAAGGGCTGCTTTCAAAAACTGATATTAACATAGAAAAGTGTACTTTGTTTTTTGTCACTTTAGGGCGAGGAAGACTTTGAATTGCCTCGGCCGCCTCCTGGACGTAGCCTTCATCGCCATGTGCGTACAATTCGTGAAGTTCGCACCGTGGTCACCCGAATCATCACAGATGTCTATTACATGGATGGAACAGAGGTGGAACGCAAAGTTGTAGAGGTAATTTTTGTGAAAATTGTACTTGTTTTAAAACATTCTACTGAAAATAGAGATTCTATTAGAACTTTTTCCTAGTTTATAAGAGGAAGGGTCAAGCCCTTGAATACAGTCAAATAAAACTTGTATAAACGTTGTCTTTTGCTGATGTTATAAGCGTTTTTAAACTTTCTTTTAATCTTACATTGCAGAACTCACACAGCTTCATATTCGTGGCTGCTTGGGTTATGCTGTTACCTAAAGGTGAATGGACACTGGCCCAAAAAAACAAAATCTATACATTCAAGAATCCCCACCTATGCATAACTCCGCTCAGCCTCCGTTTGAGATGTACCTACATATCTTGTAGGTTCCTTTCCTAAATCTTTGCCTGTCCTGAACACCTCTGCTGTTGTAGGGAAGGGCCTCATCCAGATTGGTCGCCTATGGCCAGATGCCAAGAGGGATTGACTGTACCAGGACCCCGTATGAAATGTTGCCAGTTGACTCTGCATCCTGTGTGCATCACTCGCCGTAGTAAAATGTATCCAGTGACTTTGCTGGCAGGGTGTCTAAAAGGTCCAGGGCAGTGATGCCGCTGGAGGTACACACAATCATTACAGAAATTTATATATATATTTCTGTAATTATTGTGTGTTTTATGTTAAATCGTTAATTAGTACTTTTTAGCAGAAATGTAGAGAACTGTGGAGGTGCTACTTGGCATAAAAACATATTTTTTGTTTGTTCTTTCTAGGAAGCCGAGGAGCCCATAGTTGAATGCCATGAATATGAAAATGAGGTGTCCCCTTCAAGGACTGCGGTCTCGTCTCTGACTTCTGGAGATCTTGCAGATATTAGTTCCTTTTCCTCAAAAGCATCAAGCCTTCAGCGCACATCTAGTGGAGCAAGCAGCGGCCTCTCCGCCGGGCAAAGCACTAGCGGTGGCAGTTCTGATAAAGGAAAAGCGACACTGAGAGGAAAAGCTGGCCATTTGGAGTCTGGGGAATTTGCCATGCCATCTGGACGTGGTAACCTTGGGAAATTGAGGTACTTAATTGGCGAATTTTAGGTTGTCGTTTTTGTTTCTGCCATTGTAAGCAAACATCTGTAAGGTCCATATAGAATGCATTGCACACCAGGGGCCAAGTTTATTTAAGTGCAGCACACCGAGTCTGACATCCACCCCTCAGATGAGCCATTTCACAACTATGCAAGTCACCCACAGGCCACTGATATCACTTTATTGGTGGTGTGTGAGAGATCATGTTTGATCAGTCAGGTTTTCTGCTGCTAAGCTCTCTGGAACAAAGACAGCCTGCTGTGCCGATCTTCCATGGTGCAAGAAAAACAAACATTTGGAGGTTCAATAGCACGAAAATCTGCATCCTGTAGAATGGCGCTTTTCATCTTTCATCGATAGAGAAGATTCGATAAATCTGAGGGTCAAATAGAAATTTGTACAGCATTGGTGTTCTAGACCAGAAAAGAGTCAACTCATTTATGGCGGCATGTGGTTGCCATCATCCCTTATTTATTGAAATATTGGAAAAACCTCAAAGGTTTGAGGTTTTTCCAATATTTCAATGGTGTTCTAGACAAACATTTGAAAAAATGCTGAAATTAAAGCCCCAGGAAGATTGTAGATTAGATGGTGTTTGGGAACTAGCAATAACATAGTTCATGCTGGCCATAGACTGTTCGAATTTTGACCGGTTCAGCAGGAACCAGCCAAGATTAAAACCATGTATGGGTAGACTGAATGTACCCAAGTTCATGTGGGTAAAACCAGCCTGCCGTTATTGCTAGTGGCTGTTATTGCCACTAACCATAATCGCTGTCCCCGCAGGGAGAACACAATGGCTACATGGGAGGGGATTCTCCTGTCATCACTGTCTGTGTTGATGGGGGAATCGAGCGAATTGAGTCTATGGCTGGCATCAGTTTGGATCTTCTGTAGAAAAATGACTGTATAGTATAAATGGGGAAATGTGGCTCTTAAAGCCCTAAATTATTTCAGTACGGTAAAGATAAACTGTCTTCATTTTTTCCAGTCCTAGGAAAGTGTCCAGCCAGCCAGGGTCTTCACGCCAAACTGGAAGACAAACAGGGGTGCAAGTGAGTGAAGATGATGCAGATGCATCGCTTGGAAACAGACCAGGGGCCAAAGCGCCCCTTACACCCCGTGGAAGAGGGAGGAGGGGACGTCCTCCTTTTCGAGGAACTGGATCAAGGTATCCATAGACAGTCAGTGTGGGTCGGTCAGGTGTCTTGTGTGTTAGGAAGAAAGTGTGTTTTGTTTTTTTTTCTTTTCCCAAGTCATATCTAAACCCAAAAACACAAATAAAAATGTATATATATTGCAGCTTACCAACACTTAGGCCCCATGCACACGAGACGCTGGTAAACTCTAGTTCAGAGGCATTTGGGCATTTTTTTCAACTGCCCCTGAACACATTTAATGTTATCCTATGTGTCCATGCACACATTCACGTTTTTTTGCGTTTTAAAGCAGTTGGGTTTAGGCTCGTTTTTTCAGACGCAAAATTTTGGGTTCAGACGCAAACATTTTTGCATTTCAAAGCTTTGGGAGGGTCTACAATGTCTTTTGTTATGAACGCTGATATCCGCAAACGTGGTAAAACGCGGCAAAACGCCGCAAAATTTGCGGCAAAACGCAGCATAATTTGCGGCAAAAACGGGCGTTTGAAACGCCGGTTTTTGCCTTTGAAAACCTTTTACATGTGTTTGCATTTGCTTCTCGTGTGCATGGGGCCTTAAGGTGGCCATAGATTGGATAGAAAATCAACCGAAAATTTTTCATTGCCTGAGCAATGTTTGATGTTCTTATGGATAATTTGCTTATTTCGATTACCAATTTCCTTTTCATGTTTGAAAACCAAAAAAATGGTCATTTTGGAAAATGTGAGCAGGCCAATAGTTATAAGTATAATGCTCATTAGACGTGACCGCTGCGTTGGTTTTCTGTTAGTAGGCTTTTTTCCACGCTTATTTTCACATGGTGATCTGGCCAGTAATGCATTTCCTGTTTAAGGGTGACTTGCTTGTCTCAGGAGTAAAGAAGACCCCTTTGGATGGTCACTTTATCTGGAGAGAGGGTAGTGTTAAAGTGGTTGAAAGTCCTTTTTTTTTTTTTTTTTAAACATAATTTATGTTCTGCAATTCCATTGCTCTACATAGCAGCCCCAAACCCCCTCTTCTATGGTCCCCCACCTGTACACTAGGCTCCTCTTCTGTAAGTGCACCCATAGCAATTGCATTTGCCATGGGGCACTTGTGGGGGCTTGCTCCCAAGCCAGGTTGTGTTCATCCATAGACACTCATTACAGGATTTGACTGACAGCAGTGGGAGCCAATGGCTTCCGCTGCCCCAGCAAAGCCTGTGAGACCAGGAATTGAGTTGTGTGCCATTACATGTGGGCACATCGCTGGATCGAGTGAGAGGGTGATGCTACCAACTAAACACGTTTTAACCTTAAATGCAGTGACTTTAGGCTTTGGAAACACTTTTAGGCTGGGTGTAGACACTTTATTTTCTTTATCGTACATCACGGGACACAGAGCGGCATTCATTACTATATGGGTTATATGGAGTACCTTCAGGTGTAGACACTGGCAATCTCAAACAGGAAATGCCCCTCCCTATATAACCCCCTCCCATAGGAGGAGTACCTCAGTTTTTACGCCAGTGTCTTAGGTGTTAGTCATGGTTTAGCTTGCCTCCGCATCCTTGGGATTAGGTGAGCTACCGGTTCTGTCCAAAAAAGCCTCAGCGCTAAAGTGGTCAGTAACCGGACCCCAAACCCTTGGGGTATAGCCCATAATGCTTTTCTTTTTAGAGAGCTGGACCCTGGGCCCAGAACTTAGAAACCTTTGGGTACCTAAAGTTTTCTGTTGCCAGGGTGCTATATGGGCCCAGGACAGTGGATCCTTCATAGGAACCCAGGGCCTGAAGGTCTAGACATCCCCACGGAGATGGGGGAAGATTGGGCCTCTTGCTTGGCAAAGTCCTGCGGCATGGAGCAGGTAAGTGAGGGGAAAACTTGCGGAACTTGGTTCTTAGCAGGTTTTTTTCTGGGGGGTCACAGGGGACATGCCTAAAGTTATGCACTGCATCTGGCAAACTAGTCACATATCATAAAGATAGGATGGCTCTCTATGTATTATTCCCCATAAGATGTGACCTCCCTTGTAGTGTTGGAAAAGCATTGAGTGGGGCCTGTGTTATATAAAAATATATGTGTGTGTCAGAGAGCTTTGCTTACCTGCAAGCCTCCAGGCGATGCTCCATTCAGTCTTCCTCCTCAAGGCCTGCAAAGCAGGCAAAACGCTGACCTCCTCATGGTTCCAGGCTGCAGGCTGCAGTTTGCTGGAACAGAGAGGTCCCTTCCTCCCAAAATCCCCCCCCCCTCCCCCTGTCGGGAGGGGCATTTCCTGTTTGAGGTTGCTGGGGGGGAAGGGCGGGTCAGTGGCTTAAAGGAAGGGGCGGCCCTTCCTTGTTTGTTCCATCAATACTTTGGAACTGAGGAGAAAGACCAGAGCGGCAGCACGGGGCGCCGAGGACACACAGTGGCCAGAAAGGATATTGCAGTCTTCAGAGGACTGTTTTGTCAAGCCTAGAAATAGGCTGTTTCTTTTCCATCTCATAGTTTTTCTTTGCAATACTACTCAGGGGGACAGAATGTTTTTTCTTTCCTGGATTTGAAACAAAAACGAAAAAAAAAAAAAAAAGAAAAAAAAAAAAGTCATCTAGGGGAGAGGAAGCATTTTTTTATCCCCCAAACAGGTGTTTGGACAATTAACTTTTATAGTTCCAAATACCAATAGGTAGCAGGTGTACCTCGGTATTGTACCATGGTATGCCGCTGTTTTCCCTACAGGGAGCCTTGGGGCCATCGGGATCTGGGGCTGGAGCTGACGCGGGTCAGTCCAACCCTAAGATGGTCACGGAGGAGGTATTACTCACCTCTTTAAAAGAGATGAGAAAAGCATGGGAAAAATGATATCCGCAGCTATGCGGGGCAGTAAGCGGAATAGATCTCCGTCGCCCGAGCGCGGACCCTCAGAAGAGGAGGTCCTTTCCTCAGGGGAATTGGACGACCTCTTGGACACGGACCAAGTAGGTTCAGGGATCGAAGACCCTGATACAGAGGAGTCTGGGGCAGTCTCCCTGAGGGAGAGCTGGTGGATTCAAGGATTGTCGGACTTGGTCCATAGGACATTCAACTTGCCAGTACCAGATCTCCAGGTATCGACGGTTTCAGCTTTGGGCTCACTGAGGGCGCCTCAAAGCAATGCTGTGTTTCCGATCCATCCTCTATTAGAGGGAATTTTGTTCCAAGATTGGAACAAGCCAGAAAAGATCTTCTTACCACCTAAAAGGTTCTCTGTCCTATATCCTATGGAAGAAAATTTTTCCAAAAGATGGGCTACTCCTGCAGTGGACGCAGCCATCTCATGTGTTAACAGATCGTTAACATGCCCTGTAGAAAACATACAGGTGTTCAAGGATCCAGTTGATAAGCGCTTGGAAGCACTACTTAAGAACTCCTTCACTACTGCAGGGGCAGTAGTACAGCCAGCTGTGGCTGCGATTGGGGTCGCTCAAGCATTATCGGATCAATTTAAGCAGATGCTTAAACTTATTCCGGCCCAGCAGGCAGAAAAATTTTCGGATGTCCCTAAGGCCATATGTTTTACGGTAGACGCAATCAAGGATTCTATCCAGCAAGCGTCACGTTTATCGTTATCCCTTATCCATATGAGAAGACTCTTATGGTTAAAAAGCTGGGAGGCTGAGCCCCCATGCAAGAAGCTCCTGGTAGGGTTCCCCTTCCATGGAGGACTCCTCTTCGGAGAAGACCTAGATAAATACATTCAGACCATTTCAAACGGCAAGAGTACTCTCTTGCCAACTAAGAAGAAGGTTCAGGGACCTGCGTTTAAACGACAGTATTCCCCTGGGCAGGGGCCCTCTAATGCCAAGCAGTATCGACGGCCTCCTGCAAAAGCAAACTTCGGCTTCAACAGCAGATCACAAGGACAGGCTGTTAGAGGCAAAAGGCAGTGGTTTCGCAAACCAGCAAAACCAGCCCCCAAGCCAACCTTATGAAGGGGCGCCCCCACCCACGAAGGTGGGGGGAAGGCTGCGACTCTTTTCAGAGATTTGGGAAGCCAGCATTCCCGACGAGTGGGTACGGTCTTCCGTGGCCACAGGCTACAAATTAGATTTCCTAAGGTTTCCTCCTCCTCATTTCCAGAAGTCGAGGATTCCAAACGATCCGGAAAAGGGAGCCGCATTAAGATCGGCATTAGATCATCTACTTTCCCAGGAAGTAATAGTAGAGGTACCAGTCCTGGAACAGGGGCTGGGTTTCTACTCCAACCTATTCATCATCCCAAAATCCAATGGAGATGTCAGGCCAATTTTGGACCTAAAGATGGTAAATGCATATCTAAAGATCCGCTCATTTCGGATGGAAATCCGTGCGGTCAGCAGCTGCCACACTCCAGAAGGACGACTTCATGGCGTCCATAGACATAAAGGATGCCTACCTTCATGTTCCAATTTATCAGCCACATCAAAGATATCTACGCTTCATGGTGGCTTCGCGTCACTTCCAATTCGTGGCGCTTCCCTTCGGGTTGGCTACGGCCCCCCGGGTGTTCACGAAGGTCCTAGCTCCAATCCTAGCCAAACTAAGGATCCAAGGGGTCACGATCCTAGCATACCTGGACGACCTCCTAGTCATAGATCACTCGTCTCCCGGCTTGGAGCGAGCAGTGGCCCTCACGGTCCAATACCTCGAGAGGTTCGGCTGGGTCCTAAATCGAGAAAAGTCAGCTTTCCAGCCCACAAAGCAGTTGGAATATCTCGGCATGAGATTAGACACAGAACAACAAGGAGTGTTCCTACCTCTGAGGAAGGTAAAAGCATCAAGGAATTAATCCTACTGGTTCTAAGCAAGAAAGAACCGACTATTCGCCTATGTATGAGGTTACTAGGCAAGATGGTGGCCACATTCGAGGCGGTACCATACGCCCAGAGCCACACTCGCATCCTACAGGCAGCCATCCTGTCAGCATGGAGCAGAAGGCCACAGGCCTTGGATATCCCGTTGCCGCTCTCATCAAGAGTCCGACAAAGTCTGTGTTGGTGGTTAGACCCTCAGAATCTACTGAAGGGGAGGTCTTTCAGCCCAGTGGCTTGGAAGATAGTGACCACAGACGCCAGCCTGACGGGCTGGGGAGCAATTTTGGATGGTTGCACTCGCCAAGGTACTTGGGCAAAGCCAGAGAAGCAGTTGCCCATCAACATCTTGGAGCTCAGAGCTGCTCGACTAGCCCTCAGGGCTTGGACGTCAAAATTGCAGGGGTTCCCGGTGAGAATTCAATCAGACAATGCCACGGCCGTGGCACACATAAATCACCAAGGGGGAACCAGGAGTCAAGCCGCTCAGAGAGAGGTGAGCTTGATTCTTCTATGGGCAGAGGCTCATGTGCCCTGCATATCGGCAATATTCATTCCAGGAGTGGACAACTTTCAGGCGGACTTCTTAAGCCGCCAGACTCTATGGCCGGGGGAATGGTCTCTGCATCCACTAGTCTTTCAAGCACTCTGCCAAAGATGGGGAGTGCCGGACGTGGATATCATGGCATCGAGACTCAACAAGAAACTAGACAGGTTCATGTCCCGCTCAAGGGATCCGATGGCCTGCGGAACCGATGCGTTGGTTTGCCCTTGGCATCAGTTCAAACTTCTTTATGCGTTTCCCCCGCTCCAGTTACTACCCCGCCTGCTGCGCAGGATCCGGGTGGAGCACATACCAGTCATCCTGGTAGCTCCAGCATGGCCCAGAAGGGCATGGTACTCACTAATCTTAAGGATGGTAGTGGGAGACCCTTGGACTCTTCCTCTACGGCCAGACCTGCTATCGCAAGGTCCGATCCTCCACCCTGCCTTACGGCATCTAAATTTGACGGCCTGGAAGCTGAATCCCTGATTCTCAGGGGTAGAGGTCTGTCTCAGAAAGTAATCTCTACCCTAATCAGAGCCAGGAAACCGGTCTCTAGGGTGATTTATTACAGGGTCTGGAAGGCCTATGTAGGCTGGTGTGAGTCCAAGCGATGGCTTTCTCGCAAATTTACCATCGATAGAGTATTAAGTTTTCTCCAGCTAGGAGTGGATAAAGGATTGGCATTAAGCACAATCAAAGGACAGATTTCTGCTCTGTCAGTGTGGTTTCAGCGGCCGCTGGCCACCCACTCGCTGGTTAAGACCTTCCTTCAAGGGGTCTTACGTATTAGACCTCCAGTTAAATCCCCGCTTTGTCCGTGGGATTTAAATCTTGTTCTGTCAAGTTTACAGAAACAACCGTTTGAGCCGTTGGCTGATATTCCTTTGGTTCTACTGACAAGGAAGTTAGTATTTTTGGTTGCCATAGTTTCCGCAAGAAGAGTTTCGGAGCTGGCAGCCTTATCATGTAAGGAACCATATCTTGTTTTTCATAAGGACAGGGTCGTTCTCCGCCCTCATCCTTCCTTCCTTCCGAAGGTCATATCCAGTTTTCATTTGAACCAGGATTTGGTATTACCATCCTTCTTCCCTAAACCTACTTCCAGAAAGGAAGGGTTGCTGCATACCTTGGATATTGTCAGGGCCATGAAGGCCTATCTTAAAGCTACAAAGAAGATCCGGAAGACAGATGTGCTGTTCATTCTACCGGATGGGCCCAAGAAGGGGCAGGCAGCTGCAAAGTCCACCATTTCTAGGTGGATTAAGCAATTAATCACTCAGGCCTACGGCTTGAAAGGGTTGCCTCCTCCAGTATCATTAAAGGCTCATTCTACTAGAGCCATGGGCGCCTCCTGGGCAGCACACCACCAGATCTCTATGGCTCAAGTTTGCAAGGCGGCAACCTGGTCTTCTGTCCACACGTTTACAAAATTCTACAAGTTGGACGTAAGAAGGAATACTGATACTGCCTTCGGGCAGGCAGTGCTGCAGGCTGCAGTTTGAGACCCTCGGATTCCGGGGGCTCCTCTTGTTCGAGTTAAATTTAAAAATTTTATTTTTCTCAACTAAGTTGGATTTATTATGATTTGAGTATATCTCTAAATTAAATCCTTTTGTCTTGGAGATGTTCTCCCTCCCCTCATTGTAAGCATTGCTTTGGGACATCCCATATAGTAATGAATGCCGCTCTGTGTCCCGTGATGTACGATAAAGAAAAAGAGATTTTTAATACAGCTTACCTGTAAAATCTTTTTCTTGGAGTACATCACGGGACACAGAGCTCCCACCCCTCTTTTTTGAGGACCATTTTGGGAGGCATACTGCTTGCTACAAAACTGAGGTACTCCTCCTATGGGAGGGGGTTATATAGGGAGGGGCATTTCCTGTTTGAGATTGCCAGTGTCTACACCTGAAGGTACTCCATATAACCCATATAGTAATGAATGCCGCTCTGTGTCCCGTGATGTACTCCAAGAAAAAGATTTTACAGGTAAGCTGTATTAAAAATCTCTTTTTTTTCAGCCGGCTGGCTGAACGAATAAACAAACAAAGATTTTCCTATCCACACAGGTGAGATGGATGGAATACCCTGTGCAACTGTATTCTGACAGCGGGGTGCTCCTCTGCTGTCAGAATACACTGAATACATATGGGGTACATTGTACTACTCGTTCACCAAAAAAGTGTCAAAAAGTAAATAACACACACAAGTCCTTTATTTGAAAAAAATATATATTCCCTGGTATAGATTCTTTATCATCCTTACAAATTCCGAAGTCACCCCTTCAACCATGGGCCAGTCCCCAGGTTGTGGGGACGAGGCTCTTGTGCCTCCCTGTGTGTGGCAAAAAAAAAAAGGAATCAAAGGCTAAAAAAAGAAAACAAATGCAGCCACTACGTCTAAAAATTGGTAAGCTGCATTATGACTTTTGCTTTTGGGTTTAGTGACACTAAGGGGTTGATTTACTAAAACTGGAGAGTACAAAATCTGGTGCAGCTGTGCATGGTAGCCAATCAGATTTGAACTTCAGCTTGTTTAAGCTTTAAGAAAAAATTTAAAAGCTGATTCAGTCAGGCCAATATTCATTACCTGCTGGGTTATACTCCATCTCCAGGTGAATAGACATTGGTAGACCAAAAGTCTTCAGACAGGAAGTGATCCCCTATATAACCCCTCCCATACAGGAAGTTACTTGAGTTTTTTTACCAGTGTCTGCAAGGTGGATGGCATGGTTTGTCCAGATCTCTGAGCTCCAGGTCTCTATTCCCACAAACGGTTCCAAAAATGAATCAAGGGATCCATTTGACACAGGCTTTTATGATTTGAAAAAATGGTACCCGAGCCTTGCAAAGAAAACTCAAGATCCTGCAAGGTTTTGCCTGTAATGCGACCTCCGGGCACTGGACCCTGCGGAGTGGAAATCCTGAACACTACAGCGCTTAAGGAATTTCCTGCAGCATGCTGTACAGGTCCAAGGGAGTGGACCCTAAACATGAAAGGGTACCCAGTCCTTGAAGGTCCAAGTGACAGGAACCCGCCGCGAAGGGTGAAGATTGCGCCCTTAGTTTCTAAGTGGCCCTGTGCCTGGATGGGCAAGTGAAACCCCTTTTATTATTGTGGGGTATCCCAGTGATTGTCACAATCAATCAAGCTACCTTAAGGCTGGACACCTGGTGCGGTGACCATACGGGGGGTTTTGGCTAGCTGTGGGTGTTTGCTAAGTGTACCTTTTTTTTGTTTGTGTCAGGCTGATTTTTACCTGTATGATGGCACACCGTCTTGTTTGGCGGCCATGTTGCACGTGAGTTTGCAAGAATGCCGCTGTGCTCAGCAGTTCCTTTTTGGTGGCCGTGACGCACGTGCATTTGCAAGAACGCTGCTGGACTTTGCTGTTTGGCGACCATGGCGCACGTGAGTTCCCAAGAATGCTGCTGTGCTCAGCAGTTGCTGTTTGGTGGCCGTGACGCACGTGCATTTGCAAAAACACCACTGGACTTTGTTTGACGCCCGTTGCACACACGGTTTGGCTGCACGTGTGCAGTAGCCTTTAATTGGGCGCATGAAGGTTTGCGTTGTACACGAATACAGCCACGCCCGTTCGCCGGGACCGAAAACATGCATGTACTTGCACGCATAGAACGTTCCGGCACACACCCAGCTTATTTAAGCTGTGTATGCCAAGCAATGCGGTGCTTCCAGAAAGCAGCTGTGGGACACAGAGCAGACGCTGAACTGACACTTGCAGTGGTTTATTTTGCCTTACCCGGGTAACGTGAGTCACCAAGTGCTGCTTGGCAGACTATGGTGCTTGGACAGATTGTTGCATAGGGACTTGGTGAGCCCTATTAAGGGACTAACACCACAGGGAAGGGCACATCTGTCATCAGTAGTTCCTGATGAACCTAGTTGTATCCCCTGAAGGACCAGAGGCTTCCGGGGAAGCTGAGCCGCTGTGCCTATCCTGTATTGGGCCCACACTCAACGCTACTGCTTCACCCTTTATCACTAAGGATGAACTGTCCTCAGCCCTAGCCGGGTTAGATCGCAGGATTACTGGTATGATTGCCTCCATCCCACAGGGATTTATGCTGATTGGGAATATCATGACAGGATTTTTTTCCTCTTTAAGAGGTTTACCCTTTTATATTCCATGGATCAAAGGTTCGTTAAGTGAAGCATGCCAGCCGTAGGTGCAGCAGTCTCTTCCTTAAACAAGAAATTAACTTATCCGGTGGATAATGCACAGGGCTTGGAGTTTTTTAAGGAAAGAGCTAAGGGGGTACCACATCAAATGAAAACTGTTAGAAAATTGAGTTTTGGGTTTCTCTTTTCAGGGGGAGCGTTTATTGGCGATCATTTGGACGAATATATCTAAAAGGATTTCCGAAGGGAAGAGTTCTCTACTTCCTGTGAAGAAAAGCACCAGGCGTGCTTTGTTTAAAACTTCAGGGACTGCTTCCACAAATTTCTCAGCACCAAGGCAGTTCGCTGCCAACAGGGCGCTAGAGCCAGGGGCAAAGCCAAGGCCAGGAAAAGCCTTGGGTCCAAAATTCTTCTCAGTCCAGCACCAAGCTTTTGATGCACCCACTCTATCAGGTGGAGGGAAGGCTGCTGCACTTTGCGGACATTTGGAGAACAATAATTCAGGACGAGTGGGTCACCTCAATTATATTCCATGGTTACAAGCTAGAGTTACAAGGGATCTTGGGTTTTTTAAGATCCAGCGTTCCCCTGGATCCTTCAAAAATATTTTTTTGCTTCAGACACTGCATCAAGGAGTGATTTTACAGGTTCCTGTATCCGGAGGAGCAAACCTGTTTTTTGGCAAAAAAACAAATTGGGTCAAAGGACCCATTTTTTGGATCCAAGATCCCTAAACCAGTATCTGCTAATCTAGTCCTTTCGGATAGTTTGTCCGCTCAGTTGTAGCCACATTCCAGATGGAAGACTTTTTTAGCCTCCATCGATTTTATAAAGGATGCGTATTTATCTGTACCTATCTTTCATCCTCATCGGCAGTTCTTGCGACTTGCAGTAGAGGAATGTAATTTTCAGTTTGTGGCTTTAAGCTTCCGGGTTGCTACAGCTCCCTGGGTGTTCAAAAGTCCTAGCACCAGTACTGGGTCTTTTAAGGGCCCTAGGGATCTTGGTGCTCGGGTATCCGGACAACCTCCTGCTCAGAGATTACTCATTACTACAGGCTCTAGAACAGAGCATAACATATACAGTGCGGTATTTGAAAAGCTTAGGCTGGATCATGAATACCAACAGGTCAACCTTGAGACCAACTCAAGTAGCTAGATTCAAGTAGAGCGCCTTAACTTTGCGACCGCGTAGTGTATCATGTTTACACTACGCCGCCGTAAGTTAGCGAGGCAAGTACATGATTCACAAAGTACTTGCCTGCTAAGTTGCGGCGTAGCGTAAATCGTAAGGGCGCCTAATTCAAATTCGGCTGAGGGGGCGTGTTTTATGTTAATGGTGGGTGACCTGACGTGATTGACGTATTTTACGAACGGTGCATGCGCCGTCCGTGTACATATCCCAGTGTGCATTGCGGAAAAGTACGCCGCATGGTCCTATTGGTTTCGTAAATCCCTATTCACGGACGACTTGCGCAAACAACGTAACATTTTCAAATTTCGACGCGGGAACAACGGCCATACTTAACATTACTATTCCAGCTATTTGATGGAATAACTTTAAAGTGCGTTACGTAAACAGCGTATCTTTACTGCGTCGGGCAAGCGTACGTTCGTGAATCGGCGTAGCTACTCATTTACATATTCTAGGCCGACCGCAATGGAAGCGCCACCTAGCAGTCAGCCTAAAAATTACACTTTAGGATACGACGGTGTCATATCTGAGCCTAATTTAAGCGTATCTGGTTTCGTATCTGAGCCGCTCGTGTCTGAGCCCAATTTAAGCGTATCTGGTGTCCAAGCAAGCGTATTCTTGTCACCCGCATCCTTGTCAAGCGTATTCTTGTGCCCTTAAGAATCAGGTGCGACGAATAAGGGGCACCTGACAACCCTCCATTCGACTCTGAGTCTTCTAGGGAGGATGGTATCCTCCTTCGAGGTGGTTCCCTATGCCGAGTTCCATTCCAGGCCTCTACAAGACCTCTTGTTGGCTTGGGACAGGAGAGGACAAGCTCTGGATTATCCAATGTGCTTGTCTCCACGGGCACGTTTAAGCCTAAACTGGTGGTTGCAGCATCAGAGCCTGCGAAAGGGAACATCCTTTCTCCCAGTAACTTGGAGAGTACTGACTACAGATGCCAGTCTCTCAGGCTGCGGAGTGACCCTAGAGGGGCTCATAGCTCAAGGGAAATGATCAAGGACAGAGCAGATCCTGCCCTTCAACGTCCTGGAATTACGGGCAGTACGACTGGCCCTACGGTCATGGACGGTAGAGCAGTCCTGAAGCTCCACCATCAGGGTTCAGTCCGACAATGCCACTGCAGTCACCTATATAAATCACCAAGTTGGCTAAGGAGTCATTCAGCTCTGAAGGAGGTGAACCACATACTTCGCCTGGGCAGAGGGACAGGTGCCGATTTTATATCGGCAGTCCATATCCCAGGAGTAGAGAACTGGAAGGCAGATTATTTTGGCTGCCAGCAGATCTGCCCAGGGGAATGGTCCCTACACTCAGGGGTTTTCCAGGAAATTTGCTAATGTTGGAGCTGGCCAGAGGTCGAACTACTGGCATGCAGGTTCAGCAACAATCTACAGCAGTTTGTGTCCTGATCAAGAGATCCTCTGGCAATCGGAGCAGATGCTCTGGTAGTTCCATTGAGCCAATACTCCCGTGGTTTATGCTTTCCCTCTGGTCCCTCTCCTTCCACATTTGTTGTGCAGGAATCGGAGAGGGGGAGTTCCAGTCATTCTGGTGGCACCAGCCTGGCCCATGAGGCCCTTGTTACCGGAGATTGTGAGACCAACAATAGACAGGCCATGGACACTTCCACGGCGTCCTGATCTACTGTCTCAAGGTCCTGTATTCCACCACAATTTACAGTCTCTAAATTTGACAGCATGGCTATTGAAGCCGGGGTGCTGAAGAACCGTGGTGTCTACCCTAGTGAATGCTAGAAAAGCGGTCTCTAGGAAGATTTATCATAAGGTCTGGAAGACTTGTATTGCTTGGTGTGAAGCCAAAAAATGGCATCCACGTAAATACGTGACTGGGAGAATTCTATTTTCTACAGTCGGCTGTAGAAATCAAATCGGAGGTCAAGTTTCGGCCCTTTCCGTATTCTTCCAAAGGCCTCTAGCCTCCCATTCACTGATCCAAACCTTTATGCAGGGGTCAACTTGTTTTCTTCCCCCCATTAGGTCACCTATGTGTCCTCGGGACTTGAATTTTGTGCTGTCTGTATTACAGAAACAACCATTTGAATCCATCAAGGAAATTCCATTAGACTTGCTTTCATGCAAGATAGCCTTCCTGATGAGCTATCACCTTTGCTAGAAGGGTGTCGGAGTTGGTGCCCTTTTCATGCAGGGAACCGTACTTGATCCTTCACCACTGCAGTCATGTTACGACCTGTTCATCCTTTTTGCCGCCTTTTTCCGTTTGGTGGAAGAGAGTCGACTGCATTCTTTGAACATTGTCCGGGCAGTCGAGGTTTATTTGTCTACCTGTGCAGATCGGAGGATCAGACAACAAAAAGAAGCCTTCCAAAGCTTACATTGCCAATTGGGTCCATCAATTGGTCATTCAGGCCTACGGTCTGAAATGTAAAACTCCTCCCTTTAGGGTGAGAGCTCATTCTACCAGGGGTGTAGGAAACTCCTGGGCTTTTCGCCATCGGGTATCTGTGGCTCAGATTTGTAAGGCTGCTACCTGGTCTTCAGTGCATACGTTCACAATTTTTTTTCAAGCGGATGTTTGAGCAGCCGTGGATTTGGCTTTCGGCCGCAGTGTTCTGCGGCCTGCCATATAAGTTCTCATGGCTATTGTTTGGCAGGGTGTCTTCCTCCCCTCAAGGCTATTGCTCTGGGACGTCCCAGCAGGTAATGAATATTCCCTTGACTCTGTGTCCCATGATGTATGAAAAAGAAAATAGGATTTTTTTGTCATACTTACCTGTAAAATCCTTTTTTTTTTTTTTTTTTTTTTAAGTACATCATGGGACACAGAGGTCCCTCCCCTCTTTTTTTTTTTTTTAATTTTTTTTTGAGGATTCAGTGCTTGCTACAAAACTGAAGTAACTTCCTGTATGGGAGGGGTTATATAAGGGATCACTTCCTGTCTAAAGACCTTTGGTCTCCCAGTGTCCATTCACCTGATGAAGTATAATCCAGTAGGTAATGAATATTAGCCTGACTCTGTGTCCCATGATGTACTCGACGAAAAGGATTTTACAGGTAAGTATGACAAAATACTATTTTTGCTCTCGGCAGTTTTAGTAAATCGACCCTAAAGTCTTGTAAAAATCTGTGTTGGGTTGTATTGGTTCTGTCTCAACCCTTTTATTTTTTATTTAATTTTTGTTTAAGAGAATTTCAGTTTTGTTTGGTATGAGGGTGATAATGTAAGGGACCATAAAATCTGCAGGCTGGAGGATAGGCTAAGAATGTAAGAAAAGATTAGAATGTCTGTTCATCAACCGTGACATCTACCATTGAAAAGTAACCTCCAGCTTTTTCGGTAGGGTATCTCCTTGTTTTCCTGTTATATCTGCATGTCACTTTTTGTGCATAAACTGCTGCAAATGAGACTGAAATTGTATCAATGTCACCTGATAAAGGGGTCTCTCTAAATTTATTGTGCACTTTATAGCCTGAACTGAAATGTTGGTGTTTTTACAGTCAGAAACTTAGTTTTAGTTTTTGGATAGTGCAAGGAAGAATTGGAACTGTCAGATTTTGAGGTCTGTGGCTTTGTCAGAGATTTTCCCTTACTCAATGTCCTAGGGACAGCCTGATGCCGCGTACACATGATCATTTTTCAGCGTGAAAAAAATAGTTTTTCAAAAACGTCATTTAAAATGATCGTGTGTGGGCTTCACATAATTTTTCAGGTTCTGAAAAACGACAAAAAAAAAATTCGAACATGCTGCATTTTTTAACGTAGTTTTAAACAATGTCGTTTTTCGGGTTGTAAAAAAATGATCGTGTGTGGGCTAAAACCTGCGCATGCTCAGAAGCAAGTTATGAGACGGGAGCGCTCGTTCTGGTAAAACTACCATTCATAATGGAGTAAGCACATTCATCACGCTGTAACAGACAGAAAAGCGCGAATCGTCTTTTACTAACACGGAATCAGCTAAAGCAGCCCAAAGGCGAATAGAACTTCCCCTTTATAGTGCCGTCGTACGTGTTGTACGTCACCGCGCTTTGCGAGATCATTTTTTAAAAACGATGGTGTGTAGGCAACGTCGTTTTAATGATGAAGTTGGGAAAACGTTGTTGTTTTTTAGACATGCTGAAAAACGTTTTCTTTCATGCTCGTGTGTGTGCACGCGGCATTAGAAGTGGAAGAAACCTTCCAACAAACATCGTTCCATAAACTCCAAGCAGTTGAAACTTACAAATCTTGCCAGTTTCTGGTAAGGTTATGAGCCGTCCTGTTGCTTTTGGCCAATAAAGACAACCATCATTGTGATGGGCCAGGTATGGTAGCGACAGGCTGACTTTATGGATAGCTATACTTTCAAGGCATAAAGCTCCCTGTGACCCCTTCGCCCTGCAGTGTAATGTGCCCGGCTTTATACTTTGAGGAGAGCCATGCTTATGCAGTAGCCATTTTATTTATCCTTTTTTACAGGGCATGCTACTTTATTTAACATTTTTTATGGGAAGGCATGGGGGGACATATGGGTCTTTATGCTCCCAAAGCATTGCTATTATTTTACTTTACTGCTCCCATTTAGCTGAGCTGAACAGCTGTGAAGGTGAGCAGTCCATTGGATACTGTAAGTATTTTCGACCCGTCTGTATGTGTTGTGCATACCACTTAAATGCATGAATTTGATAAGTGACAATTTATAGACTGTTGGGCACCTTTAGCACACATGAGGGATTAAACCGTAACATTTGTTTGAATTCCTAAAAAGTTAATTTTATGCTGCAGTTACAGTGCCTTGAAAAAGTATTCATACCACTTGAAATTTTCCACATTTTGTCATGTTATCAAAAACATAAATGTATGTTGTTGGGATTTTCTGTGATAGACAAACACAAAGTGGCACAGAATTGCGAAGTTGAATTGTTTTCAAAATATTTTTACAAATTTGTAAAAGTGCGGAATGCATTTGTATTCAGCCCCCCCTGAGTCAATACTTTGTAGAACCACCTTTCTCTGCAATTACAGCTGCAAGTCTTTTTGGGGATGCCTCGATCAGCTTTGCACATCTAGAGAGTGACACAGCTTGAGCTATTTTGCAAAGAATGGGCAAAAATGTCAGATTGGATGGAGAACGTCTGTGAACAGCAATTTTCAATCTTGCCACAGAGTCTCAATTGGATTTGTGTCTGAACTTTGACTGGGCCATTCTAACACATGAATATGCTTTTGATCCAGACCATTCCATTGTAGCTCTGGCTGTATGTTTATGCTCGTTGTCCTGCTAAAATGTGAAAGTTCACCCCGGTTACAACTCTGAACAGGTTTTCTTCTAAAGCCCCATACACACGGTTGGACTTTTTGACAAACTTCAAAATGAGCAGGTTTTCCAAAAAATCGGACTGTGTGTACGCTCCATCGGACAAACTTTCGGTTTTCATCGGACACATGTTTGCTCTGCAAACGGACAAACTTTCGGCAGCAAAAGTCCTACGGTGCAAAGTCCTATCGTGTGTACAGAAGTCCATCGGACTTTTGCCCAAAGTACAAGCAAACATGCTCAGAACCAACAATGGCAGAAGTTAACCAAAGTGTGGCGGTAAAGGGCTGAAAAACCACGTGATTTTGAGAGTCTGAAAGCTGAAAAAGTCCTGCCGTGTGTGTGTGTGTGTGTGTGTATCACGTTCACGGCCAATGCCCTTCAAACAAAAATCCATGGAAAAGTTTGTTTGAAGTACGAGCGTGTGTATGAGGCTTAAGCTTGATCTGTATTTGTCTCCATCCAACCACCCATCAACTCTGACCAGCTTCCCTGTCACTGCTGAAGAAAAGCATCCCCAGAACATGATGCTGCCACCACCATGTTTCACAGTGGGGATGGTTTGTTCAGGGTGATGTGCAGTGTTGGTTTTCCACCACGCATAGTGTTTTTTGCTTTTAGGCCAAAAAGTTCAACTTTGGTCTCCTCTGACCAGAGCACTTTCTTCCACATTTTTTTTTCTGTGTCCCCTGACATGGCTTTTCGCAAACTGCAAACAGGACTTCTTATGGCTTTCTTTCAACAATGGCTTTCTTCTTGCCACTCTTCCATAAAGGGCAGATTTGTAGAGCACACAACTAATAGTTGTCCTGTGGACAGATTCTCCCACCTGAGTTGTGGATTTCTGCAGCTCCACCAGAGTTACCATGGGCCTCTTGGCTGCTTCTTTGATTAATGCTCTCGTTGCCCAGCCTGTCAGTTTAGGTGGACGGCCATGTCTTGGTAGGTTTGCAGTTGTACTATATGCTTTCCATTTTCGGATGATGGATTGAACAGTGCTCTGTGAGATGTTAAAAGTTATGGAAAAGTTTATCCCAAGCTTTGATCTCTGACCTGTCTGTGTTCCTTGGCCTTCATGACACTTTTTGTTCACCAAGCTTCACAGAACAGTTGCATTTATCCTGAGATTAAATTACACACAGATGGACTCTATTTACTAATTGGGTGACTTCTGAAGGCAATTGGTTCCACTAGATCAGTGGTTCTCAACCTCTCTAGTGCTGTGACCCCTTGATAAAATGTCCCAAGTTGTGGGGACCCCTAACAGTCTCTTCCACTTCTACAGTATTAAAACCCCTTATGGTACATTTTAGGATGTACCACTCTTTCTCTTTGTTCTCCTCCTTTCTTTCCCTTCTATCTCTCTATCCAAATGTCTTGTTGTCCCCCCCCCCCCCCCCCCCATCCTTCTCTCTAGCTATCTTTCTTGTTCTTTCTCTCCCTTTTTCTTTGTTCCTACCCTGTTTTCCTCTCCCTTCCATGTATTCTCTATTTATTCCTTCTCTTACTCCTTGGTGGGGTGGGATGGGGGGATTAGTGGATTAGGTGCTCTTGAACAAGGTCGCCTGCTGATCTGAGAACTGTTGTGAGGACTTTTAATGGCAACTATAATCACAGGTAGTGTTACTCACTGTGCCTCTGACTTTGTGGCGTCTCATTGCAGTGGCACCTATGCCGGAATCAGGAGATAGGGTCTTCTCCAGCCTTTCCCACTTCCCATTTCTCACCAGTCAGCTGACCTCTAGTCTCTTCCCCCCCCCCCACCCATGCCGTGAACTGAATGGGAAGCTGCAAAGAGGCTGAGTGGGAGGCCACAGGTTCCAGGAACAGCCAGGCTGGGCGGCCACAAAAAGGCAGGGAGAGCAGTGTGGGCTTCAAGAACAGCCCAGGATTCGGGGACCCCTGACAAATCATCATTTGACACCCGAGAGGGTCCCGACCCCCAGGTTGAGAACCACTGCACTAGATTTTAGTTGGGGGTATCAGAGTAAAGGGGCTGTATACAAATGCACGCCACACTTTTCATATATTTATTTGTAAAAACTGAAAACCATTTATAATTTTTCCTTCCACTTCACAATTGTGACACTTTGTGTTGGTCTACCAAATAAAATCCCAATAAAATACATGTAACCTTTTGGTTGTAACATAACAATGAAAATTTCAAGGGGTATGAATAACTTTTCATGGCATCGTAGGCTGGGTTCTCGCATATGCAAATTGATTGTGGGTTTCCTCGCATCCAATTTGCAGGACAGGCGAGTGTGACCGGCCATCAATGGAGGTTCACTGGTGAACAGGGACACATTGGACGCCAGGCACCAACACGCACATATGTAAACCTGACCTAAAATTTTGTAAAATTAGGAATCTGTTCTATACAGGGTCTAATAAACAAAGCAGGGCAGGAAATATGGTGGACAATACTGTAATGATGTGTCTGAGAACAATTGTTTTTGTTTTTTTCTTTAACCACTTGCTGAGCGCCTTCTGCATTTATACTGCGGCAAGATGGCTCTGCTGTGCCAACTAATAGACATGTACGTCGGTCTGTGCATAAGATACAGTGGGCGCTCGTGGTACAGAGAGGCAGATCTCTGTTTTGATAGAGGACAATACTGAGATCTGCCTTTCCTAGTGATCAAGGAACGGTGATCCCCCCCCCCCCACGCCATTTGAACACACCCAGGGAACACAGTTAACACCTTGATCGCCCCCTAGTGTTCCTTGCCAGTGTCATTTATACATTGATCAGTACATTTTATTTTGAAAAACATTTTTTAGCACTGATCATTGTAATAATGTAACTGGTCCTCCAAAAAGTGTCACAAGGTGAACTTTGTCTACCGCAATGATGCAGTCCCGCTAAAAATCTCAGATCACCGCAATTGCCAGTAAAAACAATAAGCAAGACCATAAATCTATCCCATAGTTTGTAGACGCTATAACTTTTGCACAAACCAGTCAATATATTTTTTTAGTTTTTCTTAGCAAAAATGCATATTGGCCTACACTGATGAATATATTAGTTATATATAATATACATTTTGGATATGTATTATAGCAGAAGGTTATATATATATATATATATATATATATATATATATATATATATATATATATATATATATATATATATATATATATATATATATATATATATATATATATATATATATATATATATATATAAAATATATTTTCCCTTCAAAATCCAGTCTTTTTGCTTATAGTGAAAAAAAAAAAAACTACAGAGGTGATCAAATACCACCAACAAAGCTCTATTTATGGGAAAAAATACATACATTTTGTTTGGGTACAACGTCGCACAACCGCGAAATAGTTAAAGCCACGTAGTGCAGTATCGCAAAAAATGGACTGCCCATTAAGGGGGTAAATCCTTCGGGGGCTGAAGTGGTTAAAGTAGAACTATAGGCAAAACTATTTTTTTGATTTTGGATAGAGAAAGGGAGGGTTATAACCTCTGTCAGTTTATTTTTCGCCACCTGTGTCCCTTTGGGGAGATTTCTCTTTACTTTCTGTCCCGCAGCCAAAACAAGAAGTGAGAGCTAATCTCTGCAAATTAGGAGAATTCCTTGGGGACCCATTTAGAAAATGTACCCTCCTATTACTTTTCTAGGACAACCCAAAATTTTGGGTTTTCTTCACTTTCGATGATAGTGGTAAACGCGATTTGATATAGAGAGAGAGAGAGTGACTCTACCTAACTGGGGAGACAGACTGCAATAAAAACCTAAAATGTGTTCTAATGTGCTCTATCTACTGTATCCAAAACAAAACAAAATAAAAAGTTTTACCTTTTAGTTATACTTTAACTTGTTTGGTAAGCCAGCCATAGATGCTTTGAATCTTGTCCAGTTCAGCAAGAACCAGCCAAGATTCGAACTATGTATGGACAGGCTGATTGTACCCAAGTTGATCGATCAACTCGGGTACAAGTAGCCTGTATTTTTCAAGCGATTATTGCAAGCGGCTATGGCCGCTAACAATAATCACTGTCTGTTCTCCTGGGTGGGATGGCTCCTTTCCGCTCCCCACCAGGAGTACACAAAAGCTCCACAGGAGGGATTCCCCCATCAACGCTGACTGTGTTGATGGGGGAGTCAAGTGATGCAGGAAAGAACATTTCTCCATCTATGGCCAGCTTTACTTAAGTTCATTCCATCCCGCACTTTGAAATTCACTGTTGAGTCGAGCACAGAATGTTGGCCACCCAAATGTATTCTTTCAGTCTGGCTTGCTGCAATCACCCAAGAATCACTTAAAGTGAACATTGCAGTTTCATCATCTCATGATCGTTGTTTCTTCCCAATAGAATTCACTGACAGGTTAATGCTGTGAGAAGCCTTGCATATTTCTTCTCTGGCTTAATTTAACCAGTATAGTTTTTGTGTTGCAAGGGGAAATAGATGGGAATTATATTTGTGGAATGTGTTGTACATGGTAATCTCCTTTCCAGGGAAGTGGGCTCTTCAAATGCACAAGCTGAGGATTCCACTGCAGCCGCTGTTCCTGATGAAGAACCGTTCACACGCATTACTGCTTGTCATCCAGAAGCCCGGGACAGAGCAAGCCCAGGAACCCCTACCACACGCCGCAGCGACTCCCCTGAAATCCCCTATCAGACGTCTTCAAAGAATATTAGCATGGACACCTCCTCATCAAGTAGTAGTTTTGTTGGACTTAAAGTTGTGGCCAAGTGGTCCTCCAATGGTTATTTTTACTCTGGCGCCATTACTCAAGATGCTGGAGGTGGTAAATACAAGCTACTGTTTGATGATGGCTATGAATGTGACGTTCTAGGAAAAGATATTTTATTATGTGACCCTATTCCTTTGGATACGGAGGTGACGGCTCTCTCAGAAGATGAATATTTTAGTGCAGGTATGTACTTTTTTTTTTTTTTCTTTGACCACTACAGAAAGGTCTGCAACTGGGATTTTTACTACAGATGTAATTTTCTACAATGTTTGAACAGAGTGTTCTCTTCCCCCCCCCCCCCTAAATTCTAGCTATCCTATGTACCAATATACCATTAATGGACCTTTTGCAGAAAAATAAAAGCTTTCTTTGATTTTTAGAACAAGTGCCTTACCTTAGCCCAGGGGTCAAGTCCTGGGGAAAAAAGTGTGGGAACTCCCACCCAAGATCCACTCCCCCACCAAAAAAAAAAAATGATACGCTCATATGCATAATTACTAAACCGCATGTTCTTTCTAAATCCTGCGATAACTCGCGGCAGACCTCCGCAATGTCTCCTGGGAACAATGACAAAAGCTCCCAGGAGACATTGCGGCATCGAGGAAGTGACGCAATACCCGCACACTACCTGATGAATCCATATA
Organism: Rana temporaria; assembly: GCF_905171775.1. NCBI lineage: Eukaryota > Metazoa > Chordata > Amphibia > Anura > Ranidae > Rana > Rana temporaria. Next base: position 48,265,737 of record NC_053491.1, read on the forward strand.
CAGGAAGCGGCCAGTAACCTAAAGAATTACTAAGGTTCACCTGCCCCTGACAGTGACTCAAGCTGGGCATCGCCGCTTAGTTAAGGATTGGCTCGGGTGGCTTGGCTGCTCTAGTCCTGCAAAGGGAACTGCGTTCCTGCTGTGAAAAAAGTGCAGGAACTCCGTTCCCGCAGGACTTGAGCCCTGCCTTAGCCCCTTCTGTGTTCATAGAAAACTTTTACTTCCTGGTATGTAGATTTGGGAAGTGAGAGCCAGTAAGGCAAAGCAAGCCGATCACCCAACTGTCCTCATTAGCAAACACCCTGCACCCATCAACTAGGTTTGAACGGCATCCCCGGCATACCTCCAAGCATGCGTTTGCCTGGCTTGTCAATGTGAGCTGCCACAGCTGCTATGTTTACAAGGCCTCCCAGATGGGGAATTGATCCATAGTTTATGGGTGCAGGGTGTGTGTGCTAATGAGGTCAGCTGGTGATCTGCTTGCTTTGTCCTACTGGCTCTCGCGTCCCAAATGTACATACCAGGAATTCATGACGTTTTCTATAAACTCAGCAACAGCTAAGGTAAGGCCTTGTTCTATAAATCAAAGAAAGCTTTTATTTTTCTTCAACAGAGGTACATGTATAGTATGTTGCATAGGGGAGCTGAAATAAAAAAAAAAAGGTGAAATTGGGCATTAACTGCTTGCCGACCAGCCGCCGCAGTTATACGGCAGCAGGTCGGCTCCCCTGCGTGAGAGCCCGTATACGTCGGGCTCTCCAAGCGACCACTAGGGGCCCCCCGTCCGTCCCTGACTCCTGTGTGTGTGCCCGGCAGGCGCGATCATACAATGTATGAACAGCGATCAGTCATTTCCCCTAGTGAGGCCACACCCCCCTACAGTTAGAACACACCCAGAGAACATACTCGACCCCTTCCCCCGCCCCCTAGTGTTAACCCCTTCCCTGCCAGTGGCATTTTTATAGTAATCCAATGCATTTTTATAGCACTGATCGCTATAAAAAATGCCAATGGTCCCAAAAATGTGTCCGAAGTGTCCGCCATAATGTCACAGTACCGGAAAAAAATCGCTGATCGCTGCCATTACTAGTAAAAAAAAAAAAATTAATAAAAATGCCATAAAACTACCCCCTATTTTGTAAACACTATAAATTTTGCACAAACCAATCGATAAACGTTTATTGCGATTTATGTATCGGCCTAAACTGAGGAAATTTTTTTTTTTATATATTTTTGGGGGATATTTATTATAGCAAAAAGTAAAAAATATTAATTTTTTTCTAAATTGTCGCTCTATTTTTGTTTATAGCGCAAAAACTAAAAACCGCAGAGGTGATCAAATACCACCAAAAGAAAGCTCTATTTGTGGGACAAAAAGGACGCCAATTCTGTTTGGGAGCCATGTCGCACGACTGCACAATTGTCAGTTAAAGCGACGCAGTGCCGAATCGCAAAAAGTGCTCTGGTCTTTGACCAGCAATATGGTCCGGGGGTTAAGTGGTTAAGCTGACAATAGTAGAATTCAAATTTCAATCGAACAATCCACTTATATGGAACAAGACTGTTGGAAAACTTTTGTCAATCAGTGGCTGCACTGTTGATCAGTGTATTCTGAGAGGAGTCCTGCAGTCCAAATACAATGATACAGTGGGGAGGATTCCTATATCTCCTATAATTCCTATATCCATTGCATTTGTAGATGGGGGAATCTGAACATTTTTTTTTTTTTTTTCTTCGATCCACTGATCGGAAAAAAAAAACTAGGCCTGCCCACCACCTCAGTGCAGCCTTGTCTTTGTGATAAGTCCCCATGGTGGCTTAGATGATATGCTGCTACAGGCTTGGAAATCTTGTCCATCACCTGGCCTGGTGGTAGGGTGGGTGGGTGCAGTCCTGCTTCACCCCTACCCGGGCCTACAATTTTGGCCTTAGGGTGGGCCCATTGGTCTCTTCCTAACGTATGGCCAAATATGTGTTGCTCTATGCTGACCACATGATGCAATTCCTTGCATCTAATGATGGGCCTCATCCTTTTAACTGTGTTGTTGCCATCTTCTTGTTTACTTAATGTGATGACTGCCATTCTGCACTCGCTTTTTTTTACATGATAATGTGTTTTCATTGTTGTTCAAAAACTGAATATACAGGTTGAAATGGAAATATTGTCTTTTTTAATATTTTATAGGAGTGGTAAAGGCTCACAAGAGAGATTCTGAAGAACTGTGGTACTGCATTGAAAAGGAAGGACAAAAGAAATGGTACAAAAGGATGGCGGTAATCCTATCCCTAGAACAGGGGAATAAGCTCAGAGAGCAGTTTGGCCTCGGCCCCTATGAGCCATCAACGCCCTTGACCAAGGGATCAGACATAAGTCTTGGTAATGTTTTTTTTCTGTAGCTTGTCTTCTTTTACTTGTCCTGTTGGTTGCTCGTTTTATATCTGACTTTTTGTAAAACAAAATATTAATGCTTGCTATCTCTATGTGCAGCTTGGATGTTGTATTGCTGGAATTTTATTTCTATCCATAGCATATGTGATCCACACGCGTGCGCACACATATATACCGATTTTAGCCATAACTATTATGGTTGCACCGATACCACTTTTAAGACGGAATACAGGTACTGATACCTTGTTTTTCCAGGTATTTGCCGATACCTTTCTTTAATGTCATGTGACAGTTGAATGTGTCAGTAGTGTATTTTTACAAATAAATTTTTTACCCCTGACATCTCCACTTTGAGACCGAGAAAGGGACTGAGGACACAGATTCCCCAGTCTTTCACTACAGCCTCAGCTGCACTAAAGATCAATGGACAGGGGACAGAGGCTCCTCTCCATTCATAAACTGAGACGTCGTAAACACAGTTTATGATGCTCGGTCATAAATGGACAGTCTTGATCATTCAGAAAAGGAAAGAGCCAGTAAATGACAGATTTACCGACTCCTTCCTCTGTTCTCCATCCTGACACATCCAGGACAAGGGTGGAGGACATGTCGTCCGGGGTCTCCCTCCACGGAGGGGGATTGGAGGGGGACCAGAGGAGGACACAGCGGACAGTCAGCGGTGATCGGTGTGGTGGGGGGGTAGTTACAATCGCCGATCTCCCTGTATAGCTTTCAATAAAGCATCTGAAAGCCGTGGGGGAGAAGCGGCTGTCAGCTGCTTTATTGAAATCTATACAGGGAGATCAGCAATTGCAACTCCCACCACTGTGCTGATATCCCCTGACTGCCCAGGTATCTGGTCCAGCATCGGAGCATTTGTACAAGTTTTTGCCATTACCGTGCAAATGCTCAGTAATGGCACAGATACTAGTATCGGTGCAACCCTAGTGGCCAATATGTTATGGCTGATTGGATACCCTCATTTGATTTTTTTTTTTTTTTTTAACCTTGAAGTCTTTTACTTATTTTACTCCTTTTTACTTACAGATAATCTAGTAGAAGGAAAGCGGAAACGAAGAAGTAATATAAATGCGATTGGCACACCAACCACTCCTAGTACTTCCAATTCAAGCACCCCAACCAGAAAAGGAACCGAGGTGTCCCGCAGTTCTCTAGCTCCGCTGTCTGGAAAAAGGAAGTTGATTAGTTCAGATGATGAAAAATCTCCTGCAAAGCGCGGTCGCAAATCTGTTCTGGCAAAGTCTGGTAAGCTTTTTGTTGATTTTTCTGTAAGGTTGATGGAAACACACACAGGGGAAGATAATTCTTTGATCCCCTTCAGATTTTGTAAGTTTGCCCTCTTATAAAGGAATGGAAGGGTCTATATCATTTAAAATACACAGATGTGCAAAAATTGCATAATACTAAAGTGCTAATGAAGTGCAAATAGAAGTGCAACAAAATATATAAAGTATCATTAAAATATGCACTGTTGCTGTACTAATGAGGCAGGGAAGGGGTTAACACCAGGGGCGATCAGAGTTAAGTGTGTCCCTGGTTGGTGCTTGCTAACTGTGTGGGGGATTGACTCTCTGGGGGAACACAGAGATCCGTGTTCCTGCCTAGAAGGAACACAGAACAGTGATCTACCTTGTTTTCCCTCTCTGGGGAACAATCGTCGGGTCCCAGCGGACATCGTGTGCCAATTGCATGAAATTACGCACAGGTACGTAGTTTCGCGCAAAAATTGAGCCAACCTGCCGCAGTATATCTTTAAGCGGTCTTTAACCACTTAAGGACCAGCCCCTGTATATATACGTCGGCAGAATGGCACGGACAGGCATATCCTTTAAATACCTGTCTGCGTGGTCGCGCGCTCGCGACCCTGCCACCATCCCTGTGAGTTGGACCGTGGGTCCCGCGCACTCGATTGCCGCAGGGATCCCCACGATAAACTCACGGAGGTATGGAGCGGTGAGATGCTTAGTGTCATGTGACACAGAGACCACCCCCCTACAGTAAGAAACACTGTGCAGGGAACACTTAATCCCTACAGCGCCACCTAGTGGTTAACCTCTTCGCTGCGTAATTTTAACAGTAACAAGTGCATTTTTATAGCACTGATCGCTGTGAAAATTACAATGGTCCCAAAAAATTTTTTTTTATAAAAATGCCATAAACCTCTCCCCTATTTTGTAAACGCTATAACCTTTGCGCAAACCAATCAATAAATGCTTATTACGATTTTTTTTTTTTTTTTTACCAAAGATATGTAGGATACGTATCGGCCTAAACTGAGGAAATTTTTTTTCTTTTTTGGGGATATTTATTATAGCAAAAAGTAAATATTGAGGCCCAGATTCTCGTAGACGCGCCTATCTATAGGCGGGCGTAGCGGATCTCAGATGCACTACGCCGCCGTAACTTAGTGAGGCAGGTCCCGTATTCACAAAGAACTTGCGCCCAAAGTTACGGCGGCGTAGTGCAACTGTGCCGGCGTAAGCCCGCAAAATTCAAAGTAGGCTGGTGTTGGGCGTGTTTTATGGTAATGAATAGTGACCTGACGTGATTGACGCTTTTAACGAACGTCCGTGAACGTATCCCAGTGCGCATGCTTAAAATTACGCCGCAAATAGTCAATGCTTTTGACGTGAATGTAACTTACATCCAGCCCCATTCACGGACGACTTACACAAACGATATAAAATACGACGCTGTTCGTACATTTCCGACGTCCATACCTAACATGACTTACCCTGCTTTACGAGGGGTAACTTTACGCTGGCGTATGTCTTACGTAAACAACGTATCTTGCTACGCCGGGCGCACGTACGTTCGTGAATCGGCGTATCTAGCTAATTTGCATATTTAACGCGGAAATCTATGGAAGTGCAACCTAGTGGCCAGCGTAAATATGCAACTAAGATACGACGGCGTAAGAGACTTGCACCACTCGTATCTAAGCCGAATTTATGCGTAACTGATTCTAAGAATCAGGCGCATAGATACGACGGCTCTCCTTCGGACTTACGACGGCGTACGTGGCGATATGCCATCGTAAGTCCTTTGAGAATCTGGGCCTGAGTGTTTGTCAAAATTGTCGCTCTATTTTTTGTTAATAGCGCAAAAAATAAAAACCGTAGAGGTGATCAAAGATCGCTAAAAGAAAGCTCTATTTGTTTGGAAGCCACGTCGCACGACTGCGCAATTGTCAGTTAAAGCGACGCAGTGCCGAATCGCAAAAAGTGGCCTGGTCCTTTTGCTGCAAAATGGTCCGGGGCTTAATTGGTTAAAGGAGTTGTAAAGTAAAAAAAAAAAAATCATCTTAATGCAATCTATGCATTAAGGTGAAAAAACATCTCATAATGCCGGCCCCCCGATAATACTTATCTGACCCCTCGAAAGTCCCGCGATCCTCTTCGCCGCTCAGCCTGGCCGCTGATTGGCTAGAGCGGATGGATTGAGAGCAGCGCAGCCATTGGCTGGCGCTGCTGTCAATCGCATCCAGTGACACGGCGCGCCGAGGGGCGGAGCCGAGTGATGGCCCGCAATTACTGACCACCATGCGAGCTCTCGCATGACTGTGGTGAGTTCTTGCGGGGAGGACCAGAGACAGCCGCCGAGGGACCCCAGAAGACGAGGATCGGGGCCACTCTGTGCAAAACGAACTGCACAGTGGAGGTAAGTATAACATGTTTGTTATTTCAAATGACAAAAAAAAAAATTCTTTACTAACGCTTTAAGTAGTTTAATGTTGAATTGTTTTTCATTTTTATTTTTTTTACTATTTGGGAAAAAATGCGTTAACATTTGGTGAACCCACGCGGCCAAAGAAAAATCTGACTTTCGGTTTTTTTTTTTTTTTTTAGTTTTAGCTTTCCAATGAAAATTCGCCCACTTTTCACAATTGCTCCTTATTCATGTGATCAGTTTTCAGCATCCCCTATATGTGTGAGCAACTGTTTTCAAGGATGAATCACACACAGGGCAAAATTAGAACCTAAATGTCTAATGAGCACCTTGAGTTTTTATTGAGAATTGCTACTACATCCCTCCGCACAACCAAATATTGATGCGTTTATCAAAAACCGTGTCAAATATCACACTATTTTTTATAATAAAAGATTACAAAAAAATAGGTTTTATTACTCCAATAGTTACATTATCTATTTAGGTGATCGTCCCCTTATGATCTGCCCAACCTTTTCTGCTCATATGCTATCTTTATTGTTGGTGCACAAGAAAGTCAAAAGGTTGTACACCCCTGATGTAAACGGTAGTACTGTATACATTTTGTGATCGCTTTAATTTGCCACATGGTACAGAGCCACATGGATCTGTTCTATACACCTGTGTCTGTAGATCGCTGTCAATTAGAGCTGCACGATTAATCGCAGAGAGAATCGCGATTCTCCCCGTCCGTGATCTCCCCGCGGGATGACCCGCGATTCTTCTGTTTCACGGCCGGTTCCACTTAACCAGCGTGGAACGCAAATGGCGCTGATATCCGAACCGACGTCAGCAGCCTGTGCCGCTGGATGGATGACTGGGCTTCTCTTGCAGATCTGTACAACTGTAGTGTGTATCCATGCGCCACCCAGTGGTTGCCGGCGGTACTGCTTCTGATGTATTAATCTTTCTCACAGTTCTGTACAACTGTGTATCCATGCGCCACCCAATGGTTGCTGGCGGTACTGCTTCTGATGTATAAAAAACAGACCAGTGATATGTCTATAATGTTAAAGACCATATAACTCATATGAAAAAAGCAGAATCAACGTTTGATTCTGCTTTTTTCATAGGAGTTATATGGTCTTTAACATTTATAGACATATCACGGGTCTGTGTTTTTATATATTCCTATTTTCAGATAAATCACAGGGGGGGTCTGGCATTCAGTTTTTGAGAATTGTGAGAGAATAGTGATCTTTAGTCTAAGCAAAAGAATCGTGATTCTCATTTTGACCAGAATCGCGCAGCTCTACTGTCAATCACAGCCATTAATGGCCATACTATATACCCGAGGGCTATTTCTGAGGTGTCGGCTATATACAGCACTCAAGATTTAGACCTTGATCTCACCCGTTACAGTACAGCAGCGAGGAGGTGGTTAAAGAGGGTTTCAGCTTTGATCATATCCTTTGAACCATCACAAATGATCCCTATGAAGTGTTTTCAAATGCACACCGACTATTGAGGACCCCTCAATGTTAAGGAAATTAATCTGACTCGAGGGTCCATTTCATGGGCTTTTTGGCCTTCAGCCCCCATGATTTGGACTCTCACATATAGTAAAACGGAGGTATTCATCAAAATAGACTTTCCCGTGGACCAAGTTAATTTTAGGCAGTGCACTTCCGTCCCTCTGATATTCTTCTCTTCTTGCTTTTGTTCTTCTCCTTTTCTTCTATTGGAATAATCTGTCTTGGTCCTCCCCCCTTCTTTCCCTCCTTCACTGGGAGAGGTGAGAGGAGGGGAAATCAAGAGATATTCATAGTTCACACTTCCATAGTCTGAAAGATATCTAGTTGTGTTTTCATTTTACCCTTTTTTTGTTGTCTCTTGAATTGGAGTAATAAGCAGTAACGGAAGACTTTTCTAGAAAGGCACACTGTATAATAATTATGGTATTATTAGATATGGTATACAGTTAAGACTTAAATGTTAAATGTCTTGGGAAAAAAAACTCCAATAAAAAAAAAAAATGTAAACAAAAAAAAAAAATCGATATTTGAATTGACACATATAGTCCTGCACCTGAAATTACAGCCAGATTTATGTTTTGACTTGCATATAACTTGCTTTATTTTATCTCATCTAGAAGGTCCAGCAAAAGGAGGCGACTTTATGAGCCCCAATGAAAGTGGAGACAATGCAGGTGACCAGACTACCCTGGAGGAGACCCATGGGCCTCTACCTCAAAATAAGTTACTATTCGCAGGATACGCCTTTCTTCTAACTACAGCCACATCCGGTGACAAAGTCAACAATCTCCTGAAGTCACAAGACATATCCTCCTTCAGCAGTGAAGATGATGAAGGTGATTTTTGTGTCATGTTTGAGATGTTTGTTTTTTCTAGTAGCACTTCTTGTGGGGTCGGAATTTTCAAACTTAAAAAAAGAGATGGTATACACTGAAACAGACATAGTCGGGAAGCTATTATAACTACTTTCTATCCGGCCATGCACATATACGGCCGGGTGGGTGCTTCCTCAGTGGACGTTCAGGAATGTCCAATCACAGCCATCATGTGCCGGAAATAGAGAGCAGGTTGCTAGGCAATCAGCTCTCCTCACACGGAAGTTGTCAGAGAGGAGAGCGGATCTCTGCAGCCGGCCGGTGATCAGTGAGTATGAGCTGTATTTTAAAGCTTTTTACACACTGATCACCGGTCCAGTGTCCCAACACATGTCCCCCACAAAGTGTAAACACAAGTCCTCAAAATAGTGTCCCCACACAGTAAAAACACCTGTCCCCCCACATATTTAACAGTAAAATCACATGTCCCAATGATCATCTGCGCACATCTGCCCGTGATCATCTGCGCACATCTGCCCGTGATCATCTGCGCACATCTGCCCGTGATCATCTGCGCACATCTGCCCGTGATCATCTGCGCACATCTGCCCGTGATCACACAAACCAATTATTATACACTTAACAGGATTATTTTTTTTTTTTTTTTTACCAAAGACATGTAGCAGAATACATTTTGGCTTAAATTTTCACAAAATTCGATTTTATTGGATTTCTTTTAAAATAGAAAGAAGAAAATATTGTTTTATTTCCCCAAATTTCCACCATTTTTTTTTTTTTTTTTTTCCCGCTTATATCACAAAAAATAAAAATCTGAGTCGTACATAAATACCACCAAAAGAAAGCTCTATTTGTGTGGAGAAAATTATAAAAATTTCATTTGAGTACAGCGTAGCATGACCGCGCAAATGTCATTGAGAGTGCGAAAGTGCCCAGTATTGAGGTGGATAAAGGTGGTGTTTTTTTTTTCTTCTATTCATGTATTTTTATTTTTTAGAAACATTTCAAGATCATGCTGTGAAATCTTTTGTATATTTATTTTTGTTTCATAAGTTGGGTTTGTTATCTTGTTTATATCACTTCTCTGTGGTTGAACTACTTGTGCGCATATTTATCTTCACTCGCATTACACAGCTCCCCATAAAATCCAGTCCCTGTTTTAAATGCCCCAACAAGAACGGTATATATAATTTTCCTTTTTCACCTTTTACCCCTGAGGAACCCTTGAAATTATTTTTTTTTGTTTCTCGTGGAATTTCTGCTAAAGAAAAATTTCCCTACAGCTCTTGGTACACTAGTGTAATCCAAATGGGTCACGCTACTAAATGATGAACACATTCATAAACCATAAATGCACAAATATATAATTTCCTCCAATCTGGGGGATTAGATCCAAGTCCAAAATAACAAGAAAGTCCACTTGCAAAAAAAGGAAAGAACAGAAAGCACAATTGTGTTAATTTCTCTCCAAGGGTGACAGATGTTCAATATATGAACAGTGAGACCACCACCTCCTTAATGAAGGAATACAAGCTTATCAGCTTTAGATGACCCTCTAATTAAGAAAGGTCAGCAAAGCTTATGACTGAACAGCCAGGCCTAGATCATCCCGGAGCGGAGTGGCAACATTTCAATTTCTAGCTGTTTACTAATGCAGCATAGGCCCCTTTCACACTGCTGCGATTTCAGGGAATGCCTGAATGCCTATGGACCTCAACTCACATTAAAGTCAGACCAAAGTAGTACAGGGACTAATTTTTTAAGTCGGTGTGGCTTGAAGTCACACAGATATGAATGGTACTCATTGGAAATCATGGGGTACGACTTGTCATGCAACTTTGCAGGACAAAAAAAGGGGAAACAATTGCTCGAAAAAAGTAATTGATGGTCGGACTTTGAGGCAAGACGGAAGTATATAAAAAATATAAATTTATTACAAAGGTAGAAAAATAAGTCATGAAAATAAATAAAAAAACATATAAATTGATAAGTAAATATGGACAATATCCTCTGTAATCGCCTACGCGTTTCGCCATTGGGCTTCCTCAGGACGAGCAGAAGAGATTTGACAATGTACAGATATTATTTCATAGTCTATAGCACCATGGTGGATATAGCCATCCAGAGTATCTGTAGAGCATTCCACAAGGGTATATGGAAATATCAAAAAGATTTTTGTAGAAATTCCAAGTGTATCAAAAGGTCTCGACCATCGATAGCAGGAATAGATTATACCTGCAGTGGGGATCCAATAATAACAAGGAAGGGAAGGGAGTATAGGGCGTCGCCAATTAATAGGCAGAAGGTGAGCCCAATCTGCAGGACAAGTCACACAAGTGTGAAAGGGGCCTTAGTATCACAATATTATTGGCTCGGGAAGCAGACACATTTGATAAATGAAAACTGGTATGTAATCAGCACATGCAGATTACCGGTATTGTTTCTTATTGCAGAATACATTGAAAGCACACCGTATAGCCGACGGTACACAGAAGAACAGCTCCGGGCTGGTGGGGGCTGCATTATTGACAATTTCAGTGAAGCACTGGTGAGACTTTCATAAAATATATATATTGCTTTGTGTTTCTTTTTAAATTCTTCCACATGTATATGGCTTTTGGCGCAAACAAGGCTTTATTTTTATTTTTGGCTGTTACATCTTCCAAATTACTTTAAAGGGGTTGTAAAGGTTCATTTTTTTTTTTCTAAATAGGTTCCTTTAAGCTAGTGCATTATTGGTTTACTTACCTTTCCCTTCCATTTCCCTTCTAAATGTTTTTTTCTTTGTCTGAATTTCTCACTTCCTCCTCAGTAAGCTTTCCACCATCATCTGGCTGGGGGTTAGTCAGCCAGAACAGTTTACTGAGGTGGAACAGGAAGTGAGAAATTCAGACAAAGAAAAAAAACATTTAGAAGGGAAATCAAAGGAGAAGGTAAGTAAACCAACAATGCACTAGCTTAACCACTTAAGCCCCGGACCTTTAGGCCGCTAAATGCCCAGGCCAGGTTTTGCGATTCGGCACTGCGTCCCTTTAACTGATAATTGCGCGGTCGTGCGACGTGGCTCCCAAACAAAATTGGCGTCCTTTTTTCCCCACAAATAGAGCTTTCTTTTGGTGGTATTTGATCACCTCTGCTGTTTTTATTTTTTGCGCTATAAACAAAAATAGAGCGACAAATTTGAAAAAAAATCAATATTTTTTACTTTTTGCTATAATAAATATCCCCCAAAAACATATATAAACATTTTTTTTTTCCTCAGTTTAGGCCGATACGTATTCTTCTACCTATTTTTGGTAAAAAAAAAATCGCAATAGGCGTTTATCGATTGGTTTGCGCAAAATTTATAGCGTTTACAAAATAGGGGATAGTTTTATTGCATTTTTATTAATAGTTTTTTTTTACTTCTAATGGCGGCGATCATCGATTTTTTTTTTTCGTGACTGCGACATTATGGCGGACACTTCGGACAATTTTGACACATTTTTGGGACCATTGTCATTTTCACAGCAAAAAATGCATTTAAATTGCATTGTTTATTGTGAAAATGACAGTTGCAGTTTGGGAGTTAACCACAGGGGGCGCTGTAGGAGTTGGTGTTCACTTTGTGTGTGTTTACAACTGTAGGGGGGTGTGGCTGTAGGACTGACGTAATCGATCGAGTCTCCCTAATATAAGGGATCACTCGATCGATGCAGCGCCATAGTGAAGCACGGGGAAGCCGTGTTTACATACGGCTCTCCCCGTTCTTCAGCTCCGGGGAGCGATCGCGATGGAGCGGCTATAAACGAATAGCCGCGCCGTCGTCCCGGATCGCTCCCCGCGGGAATCCGACCGCCGCATGTAGCGGGGGGGGTCCGCGATCGGACCCCCCACCCGCTAGAAGGCAAGGACGTACATGTACGCCCATTTGCCTGTACGTGCCATTCTGTGGACGTACATATACATGCGGCGGTCGGGAAGTGGTTAAAGGAACCTATTTAGAAATTTTAAAAAACAAACCTTTACAACCCCTTTAATTTCTATGTATTCAAGGCAAGTTTCTGTACAATCTGTTAAAAACGGTCAAAAACCCCTATCCAATGGTAAAGGCTAGGAATGGGTTGCTTGTGGATTATTAGGATTAGGAGTAAATTCAGTTTAGATAAAATATCCTGCTAGACCCCTCCTTACATTTTGGATGTTGATAAAAGAATAATGTATAAAGCAGAACACTTTTCCATTCACAGCCAATGACAGTGGGAGCTGCTATCCAAATACAATGTCCTGGCAGGGAAGATTCCTCCATCCATATTGCTTATGTGGATAGAGAGTCTGTTATATTTTTTTCTTTTGTTCATCACTCTGGCAGAAAAATAATAATATAAAAAAAATTCAATCCATGCCCAGCATTTAAAACTGATAAAGGGCTAGTTCACGTACATTCATTTGCATGCACTACTTCTCAAAAACCCACTGCATCGGATTGCATGATACTGTGGGTACCATGCAATCTAGTGCAGGGCAAGCACTGCGTTTGAAATGTGTGTGTTGGGGTGTCGTTGGGATTATATTGACACCCGCAGAAGAATGTACACCCAGTGCGTTTTTGAATGTGGTGCAGATAAGAAATTTAGACCCTTTTCTCACATTCATTTGCAACATGAATATTGTATGCTTTAAGGTGAAAAAACATGCGATTGGCGGCCCCACAGCCACCCACCTCCCCCCATTTACTTACCTGAGCCCTCGAAAGTCCCGCGTTGTGAACGCGGCTTCTCAGCTCATTCATTGGATGATTGATAGCAGCGCAGCCATTGGCTCCCATTGCTGTCAATCAAATCAATGACTCGACGCGTCAGGGGGCGGGGCCGAGTAATACAGTTGGTGGCTATGGCCGCCGACTGTATCACAGGAGGGTGCCCGCAAGCTAATCCCCTTGGCAGAGCGCTTCCCAGAACGGGGGTTAGCTCTTGCGGGGAGGAGCTGAGACAGCCGCGGTGGGACCCCAGAAGACGTGGATCGGGGCCACTCTGTGCAAAACAAACTGCACAGTGGAGGTAAGTAGAACATGTTTGTTATTTAAAAAAATAGGAATCTTTACAATCCCTCTAAAATTTAAAAGAAAGTCAACTTGAGCTGAATTGCTAATGCCAGCCAAGGATCGGTATGGGGGTTCCGAAGACTTTTAGAACATCTGTTCAAATTCTTTATTTTATTTATTTTTTCATATATTAATTGCTTGTAAACCAGAGTAATTTGAGTTGTCGGAGTGTTCAGGGAGAACTGTAACCACTTGACCTGGGACTCTGAGCTATTCAGCCTCTGTCATGCTCCAGTGTGTATATATTGGCTGAAATGGGCACAGATAAAGCACAGTTCACACTTCAACTATATTCAGACTAGAGCTGCACAATTCTGGATAAAAATTTGAATCCCGATTTTTTTTTTTTTTTTTTTTCTTAGAATAAAAGATAATACTACTTTATTGATTCTGAAGAACTTTTGTTTTAAAGATTTACAACCCCTGAACATTAGACCATCAAACAAGATGGCAATAAAATAAGACCGAATACTCTTTGCTTCAGTAAATTTTAAAGAAACGTGATGTGTAAAGCAATAAAAATAAAATTACCGTTAAGTTATATTGGGTTAGTACTTTGCTGATACCAATTACCGATACCTACCGCAACTTTTTTTGTTTACACTTCAGCTGTCCGCAATGGTACACAGCATTGAAAAGTTACTTTACAAATTTAAATATAAATAAATATATGTTAAAAATATTATTAAAGGAGTTGTAAAGGAAAAAATTTTTTGCCTAAAATTAATGTCTGCAAGGTAGACCGACAGAATAGTGTAATGATTCTGTTAAAAAACAAGTAAATACCTATTAAATTCCTTCATCTATATCACCTCCGGCATTCTAGTTTCTGTTCTCTCATTCACTTCCTGGTTTGCATCGTTCGTTCATGTAAGAACTACATTTCCCAGTATGCATTGCGGCACACCCAGTAATTCACACCTCCTTGAAGTCTCTAACACGTAGAGAGCGTCCTGCCACACAGATGTAGTTCCCAGGAGGGGGTGAGCACGTTACTGACCACCGCAGTAAAGCCTCCCTTCACGATGGTCAATAAAATCAGACAAGCAGGAAGTGAACAGAGAAGAAATAGAGCAAATTCTGAGCAAAAACGAACAATGAGGAAGTGAAAAGAGGAATGTCTGCAGATAAAGGATGCTTATTATGAAAAAAAATGTTTTCCTTTACAACCCTTTTAAATAAAGCAAACAATTTTTTTTTAATTATTAATAGTTTATAAAATAGAAGTAAAAAAAAATCTGCAGGAAAACAATTAAATGGAGAAGGAGAATAAGGAGTTAATAAGGCTTATTAGAATAAATTGAGGGTTAAACAGGAACAATTTTTACTTGACATGGTTGCCTTAAACAGACTTCATTTAGACCCCTTTCACACAGAAGGTGGTTTTCAATGCTAAAAATAGCACATGTAAAGCGCCTTCCATGCCTCCACGGTGTTGGAGCCCGAGTGGTGTATACAATGCCCATTGGAAAGCCTGAAAAGCGATTTGGAAGCACTGCAACACGGGCGATTTTTAACCTTTCCTTCGGCCGCTAGTGGGGGTGAAAAAACACCGCTAAAATGACGGTAAAGCCTGGCTCCAGTGTCAAAGTATACTTAGACTGAAGTTCATCCCTTTTTTTTGGGGGGGGATCTGTAAATGAACAGAAAGATACAATGTTTATTTTTGTTTTCAGCTCTGAGCATGTTGATAAACATTGCTGATTTTTTTTTGACAGCTGTGAGCAGGTAACTGCTATGCACTTTTTAACATGAATTGTGGAAATGCTGGATTAAGATCGTGGGGGTTGAATCGAGATCACAATCTTTTAACGATAGTGCAGCTCTAATTCAGAGCCATTAAAGCTGGATAGTGACAAAAATCCACCCTCAGTCTGGCAGGCTCCAGCACTGTCCTCAAGCTGTAGGCGGTCCTTCAGCCTCATCACGCATATTGCACGACTATTAACTCTGCATTGTATGTGAGAAGGCGAGCAATTGGGACAAGACTGAGGAAGTCTACAAGAGCCAGGAATATGGTAGTTAATGCACCTTCTCTCCACTAGACAAAAACATATAAAATCTGTAAAATATAAGTCTCGCTGTTCTGGGGGGGATAGTAATATATATATATATATATATATATATATATATATATATATGTATGTATATATGTGTATATATATATATATGTATGTATATATGTGTATATATATATATATATATATATATATATATATATATGTGTATGTGTATAATTTTTTTTTTTTTTGTTATAGAGACCCTAGAGAATAAAATGTTGGTTGTTGCAATATTTTATGTCGCACTGTATTTGCACAGCGGTATTTCAAGTGAATTTTTTTGGGGAAAAAATTATTTTAATGAATTAAAAAAATAACCAGTAAAGTTGGCCCAAATTTTTTTGTATAATGTGAAAGATTTTACGCCGCGAGAATCGTGATCTTCTAAGCAAAAAAATTTTGATTCTCATTTTGGCCAGAATCGTGCAGCTCTACTATCAGCTAAAGGGATTTGGCTAGTGGGGCAGTCATATGATGGCTGCAAGGGTGAAAAATGTTCCCATCTCAGCAGGTGAGCTGTGCCCAGGCCCGTCGGAACCCGACAGGCACACCAAGCAATTGCCTGGTGCCTCCGAGCTAGCCAAGGGGCCCCAGCAGGGAGGGCCCTTGCCGCACCGCTGCTTCCTGCAGTCCGGTCGGCCGTGTACCATAACCGCGCGGTACAGGAGAATCGGGTTCCTGTTCCCGGCCGGACTGACAGGAAGTGCACACACTGTGTGTTCACTTCCGGCCCCGGGAACAGCAAACTGAATGCCCTGTACCGCGCGGTTATGGTACACGGCCGACCGGACTGCAGGAGGGAGCAGCGGTGCGGCAAGGGCCCTCCCTGCTGGGGCCCCTGTACGGACACCAGGATAGAGGTAAGTCGACCCCGCCCGCCCAAAACCGCTTCTCAACTAGAAAAGTGATTTTTTTTTTTTTTATGCTTGGGGCCCCCTAATATCTTCAAACGGCCCTGGCTGTGCCTTCCGATTTTTCAACATTTGTATTTGGAATGCAGCTTGTGTTTCTAAGCTATAACTGCACATGTGTATGAAGAGTAAAGTGACGGTGTCTTTCCTTTCTTCCCTTAGTGCAAGCCAGATTCAAAATGTTTTCTGATTGCTGACCAGCACTGTCGAACCCGGAAATATTTTCTGTGCCTTGCCAGTGGAATCCCTTGTGTGTCTCATGTCTGGGTACACGACAGTTGTCACTCTGATGAGCTGCAAGGTATCAGCAATTACCTCCTCCCGGCCGGGTACAGCTTTCAAGAAGATAAAATTTTGGAATGGTAAGATAAAGTTCCCTGTTTTATAGAGGGGGGAGGGGCTGATTCCTTCTATTAGTATTACATTAGTGTTCTATGGCACTGATTTTGCAGGCACGGCTCTAGGCATCCTTTCAAAGGTTTGCGCTTTCTTGTGGTATCCGACCAGCTAGAGGGTTTCCTGGAAATATGGACTGAAATATTAATGGTCGGAGGCGCAGCATCTACCAAGCAGCACAGTTCTGCAGATGCAAACAAAGGTATTTATTAATATTTATTTGGCACTAATACCCATATTGTAAGGATATCTTCCTGTAGAAGTATCATTGTATTGGAACAGTCTATATTACCTAGCAAGTTTTTGTTTGTTGAGTTATTTTAACCGCTTAAGGACCAAGACTTTTTTAGATGTTTACAAATTTAAAAAAAAATGTTGCTAGAAAATTACTTGGAACCCCCAAACATTATACTTTTTTTCCCTAACACACTAGAGAATAAAATGGCGGTCCTTGCAATAGTTTGTCACACCGTATTTGCGCAGTGGTCTTACAAGGGCACTTTTCTTTTAGAAAAAATACACTTTTTTTAATTAAAAAATAAGACCTCGGTAAAGTTGGCCCAATTTTTAATTTTTTTTTACATTGTGAAAGATGATGTTACGCCGAGTAATATGATACCCATAATGTCACGCTTCGAAAATTGCGCCTGCTCGTGGAATGGCGACAAACATTTACCCTTAAAAATCTCCATAGGCAACGTTTATAAAATTCTACAGGTTGCCAGTTTTGAGTTAGAGGAGGTCTAGAATTATTGCTCTCACGCTAACGGAAAACAATGATTATACATATATATATATATTTATATATATATATATATATATATATATTTATATATATATATATATTTATATATATATATATATATATATATATATATATATATATATATATATATATATTTATATATATATATATATATATATATATATATATATATATATATATATTATTTTTTTTTTTTTTTTTTTCTTATTTCTTTACACTTTAAAAAAAAAAAAAAAGGGTCACTTTTATTCCTATTACAAGGAATGTAAACATCCATTGTAATAGAAAAAAGCATGACAGGTCCTCCTTAAATGAGATCTGGGGTCAAAAATACGACAGATCTCATATTTAGACTTTCAATGCAAAAAAGTAGCCTCCAGGGCTACTGACGGCTCCAGAGAGCGGCGGGAGGGGGTCCTCTTCTTCTTCTCCACCCCCCCCCCCCCCTATACAATAGGGATGTGGCAACAACACACCGTTGTAGCTGTCGGACAACGTAGTGTCTGAGGAGTTTCTAGCTAGGTGGGTGGATCCTGATGGGGATTGAGAGACACAAGTCCTCCAACAGGTTTGTTCCTTTCTGGTGATTGGCTGTGGGTGGATTCCATAGCCAGTAGACAGCCTTCTATTGGTTATGGAATCCACTTGCATGTTGCTGTCGATTACAAGCAGAGAAGCATTCCTGATGGGGAAGTAGTCCCTCAGCTTCCCAAGCAAGCTCCTTCCACTATCGGCTTGGAGCCTGCAAGCTTTGAAGCAAACGGCCTCCTTGACAACCAGTGACTAGGAGGGAGTAGCAATGGCAAACAAACCTTCTATCCTGCTTGCATATAAACATACAGAGACAGGCACTGCCTGTCTCTGTGTGCCAACTTACATTTGGCCTTAATTACCTCCCAGTTTTTTATTATCTACAAGAGGCAGGGAATTTTTTATTAATCTGGCACAGGACTGTTCGAAGAGCCATGCCCCCGAAAAAGTGACGCAATTCCTTTATTGAATTGTAAGCTGTGACTTATTCGAATGCTCCAGTAAAGGCTTTGCGCAAATGTTCCTGCTAAGTGTTATGCATCATATCTTGTCTGTCACTGTATATATCACAACCTTGGGTATTCATTCTGCTTTTCTGTTGTAGCTCATGTTGATAAGGCTTTTAGGGCCCTTTCACACTTACCGACCGTATGTCCGCATTTTCATCCGTCCGTTGCGGATGAAAACGGGACATACATGGGTCCCTATGTGATTACGGGTGTCGGCGGATGACCATCCGCTGACACCCGTAATTTGTCCGCCTCCGCAAAGATCTGCATTTTCGGACGGAAGAAAACCCTATTTTTCTTCCGTCGATCAGATCGGATGAACACTGACATACGGTCCGTGTTCATCCGATTCCCCATAGGGGAGAGCAGAGGAAAGACAGGGCGGTCCCTGCACAGTGCGGGGACCGCCCTGTCGGCTGCCAGCTCAGCGGGGATTTTATGGAGGATCCCCGCTGAGCTGTACGGACACACGGAGGCGGATCATTACTGATCCGCCCCGTGTAAAAGGGCCCTTAGGCTTTTAGATGGTCCTGCAGTTAAAAAGTTCAGAAGGAAGTCCTAGGGCTGTAGGTGTGTTTTTAAAGACATTGGATCTACTGTACATGAGTCGTTACCATTTTCTAGTGATTAGCAGTGGCAGCCTACTTATTTTACCTTTTAACATGCTAAATTTTCTTTACTATTGAATTAAATTTTTTGTTCTATTACCAAATGTGAAAATGGTAGACCTGAGCCATATTTCTTTATTTTTAACATAAAAAAGTGATTTATACCTTAATTTTCTTTATGTTTTTATTTCTGTTGTAGATATCGCGTTGGGCGTTTATGATGTAGTCCTCACAGATCGTTCATGTCCAGAATCCATTTTAAAATGTGCTCAAGCTCTTAACCTTCCAGTGGTTTCATCAGAATGGGCGATCCAGAGTCTCGTTAATGGAGTGCAAGTCGGTTACAATAAGCACCCGAAATACAAACATGACTATGTTGTGAGCTAAGAAGACTCCACGTCCATCCCAATACCCTTTTTATCGATCCTCCTCCTTTTTGCTGCTTATTTCATTGTGCATATATTGTGTTTTATTGAAGTTTTAGATAGTTTTAATTGTTTGTGTTTATTCTACATTTGCATGTATCCACTTGTACATAGTTTTAACTGCTGGACTTTTATGATAAAAAAAATAAATGTTAAATCTTTGTTTTAAATAAGGTTTTGTTTAGTTTCCTCTTTATGTTGTGGTGTTTTCACTTTTATATCTATTCTTCTCCCCCCCCCCCCTTTTTTTTTTCCTTTTTTGCACCCTACCTGTCTAACTTAAGCCGGACATAGACGGTTCGAATATCAGCAGGGAGTGGCCAAGATTCTAACCATGTTACGGCAGGCTGAATGTACCCAAGTTGATCAATCAACTTGCATACAACCAGCTTGTCAGATTTTACATGTCATTATAGCAGCTAGCAGTAATCCCTGTGTTCTCGCGGGGATCTCACTCACCGCCCGCTGGGAGGACACAATGGCTCAGCAGGGGGAATTCCCCCATCAACATTGTGTTGATTAGGAAATCGAGCAATTCTTTTTATTTTCCCTTTTCCGCATCCTGCTGTTGTAGGAAAGAAAATGGCTCCTTCTATGGCCCGCTTTAGAGAAGCATGGAATCTGCTATTGCTGACCTAATGAAAATACTAATAAAATAGGGATAAGGGGGCGCCAGATTAAGTGCAGTATTGAATTAGATTTAGTTCAAATCTTTTGAAGTAGATTTAATTCAATACGGCACTTGATCTGGTGCCCCTTTTATCCCTATTTCATTTACAGAGTCTTCTGCTTCACTCTAAGGGTGCTGCCTGCAAGTGTCAACTGAATACTGTTGATGGACTTTACATGGACTATATTTTTTGCAGTTGTGCTCATAAGTTTACACACCCTGGCAGAATTTCTGATTTCTTGGCCATTTTTCAGAGAATATGAATAATGCAAAAACATTTCTTTCACCCATAATTGTTTTTTTGGCTGAAGCCATTTATTATCAATCAACTTTGTTTACTCTTTAAATCATAATGGCAACAGAAACTACCCAATTGACCCTGATCAAAAGTTTACATACCCCAGTTCCTAATACCGTGTATTGCCCCCTTTTTAACATTGACAGCTTGAAGTTTTTTGTGGATGAGGCTCTTTATCTTCTCAGATGGTAAAGCTACCCCATTCCTCTTGGGGGGGGGGGGGGAGCCTCCAGTTCCTGTAAATTCTTGGGCTGTCTTGCATGAACGGCACGTTTGAGATCTCCCCAGAGGGGCTCAATGATATTGAGGTCAGGAGACTGAGATGGTCACTCCAGAACCTTCACTTTAATCTGCTGTAGCCAATGACAGGTCGACTTGGCCTTGTGTTATGGATCATTGTCATTTTGGAATGTCCAAGTACATTCCATGTGCAGCTTCCTGGCTGCCAAGAATTTTGACCAAATTTCCTGTGCCTTTTTGTAGCTCACACAACCCCAAAACATCAGCTATCCACCTCCGTGTTTCACAGTAGGAATGGTGTACCTTTCATCATAGGCCTTGTTGACTCCTCTCCAAATGTAGCGTTTATGGTTGTGGCCAAAAAGATAAATTTTGGTCTCATCAGTCCAAATGACTGTGCCAGAAGGTTTGAGGCTTGTCTCTGTGCTGTTTGGCATATTGTAAGCGGGATACTTTGGCATTTGCATAGTAATGTCTTTCTTCTGGCGACTCGACCATGCAGCCCATCTTTCTTCAAGTGCCTCCTTATTGTGCATCTTGAAACAGTCACACCACATGGTTTCAGAGAGTCCTGTATTTCACCTGAAGTTAATTGTTGGTTTTTCTTTGCATTACAAACATTTTTCCTGGCAGTTGTGGCTGAAATTTTAATTGGTCTACCTGACTGTGGTTTGTTTTCTACAGGACCCCTCATTTTCCACTTCTTGATTAGAGTTTGAACACTGCTGATTTGCATCCTAAATTCCTTGGATATCTTATCTTTTTGCTGTTTTATACAGTTCAACTACCTTTTCACAAAGATCCTTTGACAATTTTTTTGCTTTCCCCATGACTCAGAATCCAGAAACGTCTGTGCAGGACTGGATGAAAGATGCAAGGGTCTGTCAGGAGTCCAGAAACTCATTGACCTTTTATACACACACACTAATTACAAGCAAACAGATCACAGGTGAGGATGGTTATCTTTAATAGCCATTCAAACCCCTTTGTGTCAACTTGTGTGCATGTTATCAGGCCGAAATCACCAGGGTATGTAAACTTTTGATCGGGGTCATTTGGGTAGTTTCTGTTGCCATAATGATTTAAAAAGAGTAAATACAGTTGATTGATAATAAATGGCTTCAGCCAAACACTAACCAAACACTAAGCAAAAAATGTTTGTGTTATTCATATTCTCTGAAAGATGGCCAAGAAATCATAAATTCTGCCAGGGTATGTAAACTTATGAGCAAAACTGTATGTGACTTTTAAATCGTTTTTTATTCCAGTTGACATTCACATCTATATACATGATTCTAGCGCCACTGTTTTTATTATGAAAATACTAATAGTCTGTCATCTACTGGCAGCAGTGTTTTGACAGAAAAATTATTGTAACGCTTTTAGGCAAGTCAAGCACTTGGGCATCAATTAACTTCATTGGCTAGAATACTGATTTATTCTCGTGCATGGTGGACACATAGGCTAACCTATAGGGGTGTTTAGAGGCAGGAAAAAAAAAAACGCCAAACACCACGAAGTAGGGTTGTCCCGATACCAGTATCGGTATCCGGACCGATACCGAGTATTAGTGGGAGTACTCATACTCCCACTAATACCGCCGATGCTAAAATAGAATACTCCCCCCCCCCCCCCCCCGCGTTAATCACCGCGGCGCGGGGAACATTTCAGTCAGCTTTCGTTTGAATAGCTGTTTTCACCGCTGCGCATAGACACTCCCCCTTGGACGGATCTGTCCAATCGCGAGCAAGGGGCAGTGTCTCTATACACAGCGCGGTGGGGAAAACAGCTATTCAAAAGAAACGCTGACTGTAATGTTCCCCGCGCGGTGATTAACGCGGCGGCCGCTGCATCATAACAGTAGGTACACAGGGCTGGATATACGGGGGACATGGTTGCATTTGGGGACACATTTTAAAAAAAAGTATCGGTATCGGCGAGTACATAAAAAAAAGTATCGGTACTTGTACTCAGTCCTAAAAAAAGTGGTATCGGGACAACCCTACCACTAAGGGAAGCTTCAAAAACGTCCAGAGGCCTTTAAAATGAGCATGTACAGTGAGGAAAATAAGTATTTGAACACCCTGCTATTTTGCAAGTTCTCCCACTTGGAAATCATGGAGGGGTCTGAAATTGTCATCGTAGGTGCATGTCCACTGTGAGAGACATAATCAAAAAAAAAAATTCCAGAAATCACAATTTATGATTTTTTAACTATTTATTTGTATGATACAGCTGCAAATAAGTATTTGAACACCTGTCTATCAGCTAGAATTCTGACCCTCAAAGACCTGTTAGTCTGCCTTTAAAATGTCCACCTCCACTCCATTTATTATCCTAAATTAGATGCACCTGTTTGAGGTCATTAGCTGCATAAAGACACCTGTCCTCCCCATACAATCAGTAAGAATCCAACTACTAACATGGCCAAGACCAAAGAGCTGTCCAAAGACACTAGAGACAAAATTGTACACCTCCACAAGGCTGGAAAGGGCTACGGGGAAATTGCCAAGCAGCTTGGTGAAAAAGGTCCACTGTTGGAGCAATCATAAGAAAATGGAAGAAGCTAAACATGACTGTCAATCTCCCTCTGACTGGGGCTCCATGCAAAATCTCACCTCGTGGGGTCTCAATGATCCTAAGAAAGGTGAGAAATCAGCCCAGGACTACACGGGAGGAGCTGGTCAATGACCTGAAAAGAGCTGGGACCGCCGTTTCCAAGGTTACTGTTGGTAAGACGTCATGGTTTGAAATCATGCATGGCACGGAAGGTTCCCCTGCTTAAACCAGCACATGTCAAGGCCCGTCTTAAGTTTGCCAATGACCATTTGGATGATCCAGAGGAGTCATGGGAGAAAGTCATGTGGTCAGATGAGACCAAAATAGAACTTTTTGGTCATAATTCCACTAACCGTGTTTGGAGGAAGAAGAATGATGAGTACCATCCCAAGAACACCATCCCTACTGTGAAGCATGGGGGTGGTAGCATCATGCTTTGGGGGGGTTTTTCTGCACATGGGACAGGGCGACTGCACTGTATTAAGGAGAGGATGACTGGGGCCATGTATTGCGAGATTTTGGGCAACAACCTCCTTCCCTCAGAGCTTTGAAGATGGGTCGAGGCTGGGTCTTCCAACATGACAATGACCCGAAGCACACAGCCAGGATAACCAAGGAGTGGCTCTGTAAGAAGCATATCAAGGTTCTGGCGTGGCCTAGCCAGTCTCCAGACCTAAACCCAATAGAGAATCTTTGGAGGGAGCTCAAACTCCGTGTTTCTCAGCGACAGCCCAGAAACCTGACTGATCTAGAGAAGATCTGTGTGGAGGAGTGGGCCAAAATCCCTCCTCCAGTGTGTGCAAACCTGGTGAAAAACTACAAGAAACGTTTGACCTCTGTAATTGCAAACAAAGGCTACTGTACCAAATATTAACATTGATTTTCTCAGGTGTTCAAATACTTATTTGCAGCTGTATCATACAAATAAATAGTTAAAAAAATCATACATTGTGATTTCTGGATTATTTTTTTTGGATTATGTCTCTCACAGTGGACATGCACCTACGATAACAATTTCAGACCCCTCCATGATTTCCAAGTGGGAGAACTTGCAAAATAGCAGGGTGTTCAAATACTTATTTTCATCACTGTAGTTGGTAAAGTCGGAGCCTCTGAATCACTCACCTGGAACAAGGATGGAGATCAAAGTATTGCAGGCAGCCAAGGAAATACTCAGACAATTTTGTATTTTTGTTCATTTGCCCAATTTCACTCCAGAACACTACAATGCAACATTCAGTTGTGTGACAATTCAGTGCAGTTTCTGATCAGACCAATTCAATTGGCATGAAGGAGTAATCGAATCCAGCTCTGCAATCAAGGAAGTCTTTTTTTTTTTTTTTTTTTTTTTTTCATTTTTGGAAGATCCTCACAACAGATGCCATCCTGGTGAGCTGGGGGGAGTTCCTGGGCATCCTTTCAGCGTAGGGGACTTGGATGTTGTTGGAAACTCTTCTCCGATTAACATTCTGGAGTTTTAGACAATCTGGCTATCCTGCTGGAAGGTTACCTGATCTGTATTCATTCATGGCATACATCAAGCTTCGGGGAGGAACAAGAAATCTTGCCGTGGCAAGAGAGGTAGAGCAGATGCTGTCCTGGAAAAAACTTCCCCTTCCAGCCTACATCCTAGGCATGGACAATTGGCAGGCAAACTTTCTCGGCTGGCAGTGTCTGGACCTAGGGAAGTGGTCCCGAGATTCACCACATAAGTCAGCGGTGCCTAACCCAAATTGTAGTGGGTGTCCCCAAAAATAGCAGGAAAATGACACCAGTTTATAGCTACGGCAAATTGTATTACAAAAATAAGAGAAAATATACAAATGTACAAGCATTGACTACAGATAGAGGGAACATTTTCAACAAAAACAATGTACAACAAAGTGATTTGGTCAAAAAATTGGTGTGGCGACTAGTTATGGTACTCACTGGACCAAGCTCAGATCACTTTTAGAGATTCACGGGACGCATTCTCATGTCGGACAAAATAATTGAATGTAGGTCTAAACCTTGTATGATTTCCAAAAAAGCTCCAACTGTTATGATATGTACTTGCTATGCACTAACACATCTCCAAGTCCTCTTCCCCTGCTACCTACAGATCATGCTATGGCAAATTCCATGTGAACACTGTTCCATTTGTAAATCTGTAATGAAAAAAGAGATTTTTAATACAGCTTACCTGTAAAATCTTTTTCTTGGAGTACATCACGGGACACAGAGCGGCATTCATTACTATATGGGTTATATGGAGTACCTTCAGGTGTAGACACTGGCAATCTCAAACAGGAAATGCCCCTCCCTATATAACCCCTCCCATAGGAGGAGTACCTCAGTTTTGTAGCAAGCAGTATGCCTCCCAAAATGGTCCTCAAAAAAGAGGGGTGGGAGCTCTGTGTCCCGTGATGTACTCCAAGAAAAAGATTTTACAGGTAAGCTGTATTAAAAATCTCTTTTTCTTTATCGTACATCACGGGACACAGAGCGGCATTCATTACTATATGGGATGTCCCAAAGCAATGCTTACAATGAGGGGAGGGAGAACATCTCCAAGACAAAAGGATTTAATTTAGAGATATACTCAAATCATAATAAATCCAACTTAGTTGAGAAAAATAATTTTAAATTTAACTCAAAAAAGAGGAGCCCCCGGAATCCGAGGGTCTCAAACTGCAGCCTGCAGCACTGCCTGCCCGAAGGCAGTATCAGTATTCCTTCTTACGTCCAACTTGTAGAATTTTGTAAACGTGTGGACAGAAGACCGGGTTGCCGCCTTGCAAACTTGAGCCATAGAGATCTGGTGGTGTGCTGCCCAGGAGGCGCCCATGGCTCTAGTAGAATGAGCCTTTAATGATACTGGAGGAGGCAACCCTTTCAAGCCGTAGGCCTGAGTGATTAATTGCTTAATCCACCTAGAAATGGTGGACTTTGCAGCTGCCTGCCCCTTCTTGGGCCCCTCCGGTAGAATGAACAGCACATCTGTTTTCCGGATCTTCTTTGTAGCTTTAAGATAGGCCTTCATGGCCCTGACAATATCCAAGGTATGCAGCAACCCTTCCTTTCTGGAAGTAGGTTTAGGGAAGAAGGATGGTAATACCAAATCCTGGTTCAAATGAAAACTGGATATGACCTTCGGTAGGAAGGAAGGATGAGGGCGGAGAACGACCCTGTCCTTATGAAAAACAAGATATGGTTCCTTACAGGATAAGGCCGCTAGCTCCGAAACTCTTCTTGCGGAAACTATGGCAACCAAAAATACTAACTTCCTTGTCAGTAGAACCAAAGGAATTTCAGCCAACGGCTCAAACGGTTGTTTCTGTAAACTTGACAGAACAAGATTTAAATCCCACGGACAAAGCGGGGATTTAACTGGAGGTCTAATACGTAAGACCCCTTGAAGGAAGGTCTTAACCAGCGAGTGGGTGGCCAGCGGCCGCTGAAACCACACTGACAGAGCAGAAATCTGTCCTTTGATTGTGCTTAATGCCAATCCTTTATCCACTCCTAGCTGGAGAAAACTTAATACTCTATCGATGGTAATTTTGCGAGAAAAGCCATCGCTTGGACTCACACCAGCCTACATAGGCCTTCCAGACCCTGTAATAAATCACCCTAGAGACCGGTTTCCTTGCTCTGATTAGGGTAGAGACTACTTTCTGAGACAGACCTCTACCCCTGAGAATCAGGGATTCAGCTTCCAGGCCGTCAAATTTAGATGCCGTAAGGCAGGGTGGAGGATCGGACCTTGCGATAGCAGGTCTGGCCGTAGAGGAAGAGTCCAAGGGTCTCCCACTACCATCTTTAGGATGAGTGAGTACCATGCCCTTCTGGGCCATGCTGGAGCTACCAGGATGACTGGTATGTGTTCCACCCGGATCCTGCGCAGCAGGCGGGGTAGTAACTGGAGCGGGGGAAACGCATAAAGAAGTTTGAACTGATGCCAAGGGCAAACCAACGCATCGGTTCCGCAGGCCATCGGATCCCTTGAGCGGGATATGAACCTGTCTAGTTTCTTGTTGAGTCTCGATGCCATGATATCCACGTCCGGCACTCCCCATCTTTGGCAGAGTGCTTGAAAGACTTGTGGATGCAGAGACCATTCCCCCGGCCATAGAGTCTGGCGGCTTAAGAAGTCCGCCTGAAAGTTGTCCACTCCTGGAATGAATATTGCCGATATGCAGGGCACATGCGCCTCTGCCCATAGGAGAATCAAGCTCACCTCTCTCTGAGCGGCTTGACTCCTGGTTCCCCCTTGGTGATTTATGTATGCCACGGCCGTGGCATTGTCTGATTGAATTCTCACCGGGAACCCCTGCAATTTTGACGTCCAAGCCCTGAGGGCTAGTCGAGCAGCTCTGAGCTCCAAGATGTTGATGGGCAACTGCTTCTCTGGCTTTGCCCAAGTACCTTGGCGAGTGCAACCATCCAAAATTGCTCCCCAGCCCGTCAGGCTGGCGTCTGTGGTCACTATCTTCCAAGCCACTGGGCTGAAAGACTTCCCCTTCAGTAGATTCTGAGGGTCTAACCACCAACACAGACCTTGTCGGACTCTTGATAAGAGCGGCAACGGGATATCCAAGGCCTGTGGCCTTCTGCTCCATGCTGACAGGATGGCTGCCTGTAGGATGCGAGTGTGGCTCTGGGCGTATGGTACCGCCTCGAACGTGGCCACCATCTTGCCTAGTAACCTCATACATAGGCGAATAGTCGGTTCTTTCTTGCTTAGAACCAGTAGGATTAATTCCTTGATGGCTTTTACCTTCCTCAGAGGTAGGAACACTCCTTGTTGTTCTGTGTCTAATCTCATGCCGAGATATTCCAACTGCCTTGTGGGCTGGAAAGCTGACTTTTCTCGATTTAGGACCCAGCCGAACCTCTCGAGGTATTGGACCGTGAGGGCCACTGCTCGCTCCAAGCCGGGAGACGAGTGGTCTATGACTAGGAGGTCGTCCAGGTATGCTAGGATCGTGACCCCTTGGATCCTTAGCTTGGCTAGGATCGGAGCTAGGACCTTCGTGAACACCCGGGGGGCCGTAGCCAACCCGAAGGGAAGCGCCACGAATTGGAAGTGACGCGAAGCCACCATGAAGCGTAGATATCTTTGATGTGGCTGATAAATTGGAACATGAAGGTAGGCATCCTTTATGTCTATGGACGCCATGAAGTCGTCCTTCTGGAGTGTGGCAGCTGCTGACCGCACGGATTCCATCCGAAATGAGCGGATCTTTAGATATGCATTTACCATCTTTAGGTCCAAAATTGGCCTGACATCTCCATTGGGGATGATGAATAGGTTGGAGTAGAAACCCAGCCCCTGTTCCAGGACTGGCCGGAATCCGAGGCGGATCGTTTGGAATCCTCGACTCCTGGAAATGAGGAGGAGGAAACCTTAGGAAATCTAATTTGTAGCCTGTGGCCACGGAAGACCGTACCCACTCGTCGGGAATGCTGGCTTCCCAAATCTCTGAAAAGAGTCGCAGCCTTCCCCCCACCTTCGTGGGTGGGGGCGCCCCTTCATAAGGTTGGCTTGGGGGCTGGTTTTGCTGGTTTGCGAAACCACTGCCTTTTGCCTCTAACAGCCTGTCCTTGTGATTTGCTGTTGAAGCCGAAGTTTGCTTTTGCAGGAGGCCGTCGATCCTGCTTGGCATTAGAGGGCCCCTGCCCAGGGGAATACTGTCGTTTAAACGCAGGCCCCTGAACCTTCTTCTTAGTTGGCAAGAGAGTACTCTTGCCGTTTGAAATGGTCTGAATGTATTTATCTAGGTCTTCTCCGAAGAGTCGTCCTCCATGGAAGGGGAACCCTACCAGGAGCTTCTTGCATGGGGGCTCAGCCTCCCAGCTTTTTAACCATAAGAGTCTTCTCATATGGATAAGGGATAACGATAAACGTGACGCTTGCTGGATAGAATCCTTGATTGCGTCTACCGTAAAACATATGGCCTTAGGGACATCCGAAAATTCTTCTGCCTGCTGGGCAGGAATAAGTTTAAGCATCTGCTTAAATTGATCCGATAATGCTTGAGCGACCCCAATCGCAGCCACAGCTGGCTGTACTACTGCCCCTGCAGTAGTGAAGGAGTTCTTAAGTAGTGCTTCCAAGCGCTTATCAACTGGATCCTTGAACACCTGTATGTTTTCTACAGGGCATGTTAACGATTTGTTAACACATGAGATGGCTGCGTCCACTGCAGGAGTAGCCCATCTTTTGGAAAATTTTTCTTCCATAGGATATAGGACAGAGAACTTCTTAGGTGGTAAGAAGATCTTATCTGGCTTGTTCCAATCTTGGAACAAAACTCCCTCTAATAGAGGATGGATCGGAAACACAGCATTGCTTTGAGGCGCCCTCAGTGAGCCCAAAGCTGAAACCGTCGATACCTGGAGATCTGGTACTGGCAAGTTGAATGCCCTATGGACCAAGTCCGACAATCCTTGAATCCACCAGCTCTCCCTCAGGGAGACTGCCCCAGACTCCTCTGTATCCGGATCTTCGATCCCTGAACCTACTTGGTCCTTGTCCAAGAGGTCGTCCAATTCCCCTGAGGAAAGGACCTCCTCTTCTGAGGGTCCGCGCTCGGGCGACGGAGATCTATTCCGCTTACTGCCCCGCATAGCTGCGGCTATCATTTTACCCATGCTTTTCTGCATCTCTTTTAAAGAGGTGAGTAATACCTCCTCCGTGACCATCTTAGGGTTGGACTGACCCGCGTCAGCTCCAGCCCCAGATCCCGATGGCCCCAAGGCTCCCTGTGGGGAAAGCAGCGGCATTGTCCGAGACCTCAGACTCTCTGGGGGAATCCCCACCTCTTGTACCCTTGTTTTTTGATGCCATGGTACAATACCGAGGTACACCTGCTACTTATTGGTACCTGGGACTTATAAATAGTTAAATGCCCAAACACCTGTTTGGGGGATAAAAAATGCTTCCTCTCCCCTAGATGACACTTTTTTTTTTTTTTTTTTTCAAAAAAAAATCTTTTTTTTTTTTTTTTTTCAAATCTAGGAAAGAAAAAACATTCTGTCCCCCTGAGTAGTATTGCAAGAAAAACTATGAGATGGAAAAGAAACAGCCTATTCCTAGGCTTGAAAACAGTCTTTCTGAAGACTGCAATATTCTTTCTGGCCACTGTGTGTCCTCGGCGCCCCGTGCTTGCCGTTCTGGTCTTTCCTCCTCAGTTCCAAAGTATTGAATGAGCTATATGGAACAAACAAGGAAGGGCCGCCCCTTCCTTAAGCCACTGACCCGCCCTTCCCCCCCAGCAATCTCAAACAGGAAATGCCCCTCCCGACAGGGGGGGGGGGTGGGGTTGGGAGGAAGGGACCTCTCTGCTCCAGCAAACTGCAGCCTGCAACCATGAGGAGGTCGGCGTTTTGCCTGCTTTGCAGGCCGTGAGGAGGAAGACTGAATGGAGCATCGCCTGGAGGCTTGCAGGTAAGCACAGCTCTCTGACACACACATATACTTTTATATCACAGGCCCCACTCAATGCTTTTCCAACACTACAAGGGAGGTCACATCTTATGGGGAATAATACATATAGAGCCATCCTATCTTTATGATATGTGACTAGTTTGCCAGATGCAGTGCATAACTTTAGGCATGTCCCCTGTGACCCCCCAGAAAAAACCTGCTAAGAACCAAGTTCCGCAAGTTTTTCCCCTCACTTACCTGCTCCATGCCGCAGGACTTTGCCAAGCAAGAGGCCCAATCTTCCCCCATCT
The DNA here is from genome assembly GCF_905171775.1 of Rana temporaria. Lineage (NCBI taxonomy): Eukaryota > Metazoa > Chordata > Amphibia > Anura > Ranidae > Rana > Rana temporaria. The sequence goes on from NC_053491.1 coordinate 48,296,941, forward strand.
CGGTGGGGATGTCTAGACCTTCAGGCCCTGGGTTCCTATGAAGGATCCACTGTCCTGGGCCCATATAGCACTCTGGCAACAGAAACATTAGGCACCCAAAGGTTTCTAAGTTCTGGGCCCAGGGTCCAGCTCTCTAAAAAGAAAAGCATTATGGGCTATACCCCAAGGGTTTGGGGTCCGGTTACTGACCACTTTAGCGCTGAGGCTTTTTTGGACAGAACCGGTTAGCTCACCTAATCCCAAGGATGTGGAGGCAAGCTAAACCATGACTAACACCTAAGACACTGGCGGAAAAACTGAGGTACTCCTCCTATGGGAGGGGGTTATATAGGGAGGGGCATTTCCTGTTTGAGATTGCCAGTGTCTACACCTGAAGGTACTCCATATAACCCATATAGTAATGAATGCCGCTCTGTGTCCCGTGATGTACGATAAAGAAACAGACGTGTTTTGGGATTCGGAGAAGAAACGATCGTTTGATATTCGATCTTTCCTGAACTGCTCCTAATAATGGAGAATTTATCAAATACTTTGCTTGTGCTCTAGGAGTTATGTATGTTAAACAAGAAGGGAGCATTTAGAAAAAGAATGGGGAAACATTCAACTACCATTGTTACAAAAGATAAGTCTCCTTTATACACTTTAGAGCTTTCCATCCCTTCATGTAATGATCTGGGGTTTAGTGGTAGTATTCAATTGCAAATGTCAGAAAGAAGGGGGAAGGGATCGGGGCAGGATACTATTGCAGAAGGAGGCAAGATGGATCTTTATGTTAAACACCATGGGGGTTATTTAACCACTTAAGACCCGGACCTTTAGGCAGCTAAAGGACCTGGCTAGTTTTTGCGATTCGGCACTGCGTCGCTTTAACTGACAATTGCGCGGTCGTGCGACGTGGCTCCCAAACAAAATTGGCGTCCTTTTTTTCCCACAAATAGAGATTTCTTTTGGTGGTATTTGATCACCTCTGCGGTTTTTATTTTTTGCACTATAAACAAAAATAGAGCAATAATTTTGAAAAAATACAATATTTTTTACGTTTGCTATAATAAATATCCCCCAAAAATATATAAAAAAAAAAAAATTCCTCAGTTTAGGCCGTATTCTTCTACCTATTTTTGGTAAAAAAAAAAAATCACAAAAAGCGTTTATCGTTCGGTTTGCGCAAAATTTATAGCGTTTACAAAATAGGGGATAGTTTTATTGCATTTTTATAAAAAAAAATTTTTTCATGACTGCGACATTATGGCAGACAATTTTGACACATTTTTGGGACCAATGTCATTTTCACAGCAAAAAAAAAAAATCATTAAAAATGCATTGTTTACTGTGAAAATGACAATTGCAGTTTGAGAGTTAACCCCTTCAGCACCCCCTTGTGGTTAAGTGTGACCTCATTTGTGTTTAACTGTAGGGGGGGTGTGGCTGTAGGTGTGACGTCATTGATTGTGTTTCCCTATAAAAGGGAACACACGATCAATGACGGCGCCACAGACGGGGAAGCTGTGTTTACACACAGCTCTCCCCGTTCCTCAGCTCCAGGGACTGATCGCGGGACTCTATCGGCGATCGGGTCACGGAGCTTTGGACCGGGTCGCGGGTGCCCGCGACCCACGGCTGGGCACTTAAGAGGACGTGCTTGTGCCCAGCCGTGCCATTCTGCCGACGTATATGTGCAGGAGGCGGTCCTTAAGTGATTAAAAAAAGCAAATCCACTTGGAAGTGCAGTCTCTGTAGATCTGAGGGGGACGTGCAAGGAAAATAAAAAACAGCATTTTTGCTTGTACATGATTGGATGATAAAATCAGCAGAGCTTCCCCTAATTTCAGAGCTTCCCCCTCAGATCTACAGCAGCTGAACTTACAAGTGCACTTGTAGTGCAAAGTGGATTTTCCTTTCGTAAACGACCCCCCCCCCCCCTATGTCTCCTATGCGGTTAAACATTGAAACACACGAAGTGTGGTGTTTTATTTGTGGCTTGGTTTTCACCAGTGGAGGACATATAGGTGAATGTTGGTGGTATTGGCCGCTGTAAATAGATTGATATACTGTTGGGCTCATGATAGTTTAAATATTGTAGTTAGCTGTTCCCTCTGATCTATGTCCTGAGAAAGCCCCAGTCTAGGCAGGGGGGAAAAACAGACATTATAGGCCAAGCCCTTTTCGGTCTTCTGCCCCTTGATCTGATTAGCTGGAGTGCATACCAGCCGGACCTGGTGATGTCATCACTCAACTGTACTATGCACCTCATCCCAAGTAGTGTTATGCTATCATTCACATTTGCAGATACAGAGGTATGAGACCAGGGGATAATGGTCCAACTATCAACCGTATTATCTGTGGCATCAGGACATAGGCAACAGCAACCAGGACTGAGTGCCCCCCTACTTTCAACTATATTTAACACAGCAGTGATACTGCTCAGCATGGCCATGTATGGCCAGTATCAGGCTTTAAAACAACTTTAACCACATAGCGACCGCCGCACGACGATATACATTGACACAATGTCACGTGCAGTCAATTAGGCATACCTCTAAGTCCCTTTAAATTCAACGCCCAGCGAGTGCCAGCCACGTGTGCCTTGTGAGTCCCGGGAACTTTATGTTCCCTGGCAGCCTGCGATTGCGGTGGGCAAAGGCAGTACAGGGGGAAACCTTTGTAAACAAGGCATTCCCCTGTTCTGCCTAGTGACATGCCACTGATTGAATGTTCCCTGTGATTGGGATCAGTGACGTGTAACTGGTAGCTCCTCCCCCTAACAGAATCACTCCCTAGGACACACTTAACCCCCTTCACTGTCATTTTCACAGCAATCGTTGCATTTTTATAGTTTACTATGCTTCAGTTATGAATGAACACAGTGAGTTCATTTAGAAAATAAATGGGCCGGTAAATTACATATTTACTAGCCCCTTCCCCCATTCTCCATCCTGAAACATCCCGTGCAGCATCTGGGGGGGGGGGGGGGGGGGGAAGATGTGCGTACCTATGGCTAGCAGAATCTCTTAGCCACTGCTTCCTCAGAAAGATGAATTCCCTTTTTTGTCACCCAAAAGGGTGCACCGATTTCTCAACCACCATCTGTAGGTGGCTCAGACAGTTAAATACTCAGAATCATGGTCTCAGTGATCAAGTTGCACCTTACCTGTCAAGGCACACTACACTCACCGGCCACTTTATTAGGTACACCTTGCTAGTACCAGGTTTGACCCCCATTTACCTTCAGAAATACCTTAATTCTTCATGGCATAGATTCAACAAGGTGTTGGAAACATTCCTCAGAGATTTTGGTCCATAGTGACATGGCATCTTAAAGCGGAACTTCCCCTTCCTTTTGGGAACTCCCTCCCCCCTCCAGTCAAGATAGCAAGCACTGCAAAGCCACAGCATCAATTACCGGCCAGCCCGACCCCTTAGTCTGCGCACCTATGGGGGGAGGCCACACGGAGAAACCAAATCCAGCCAAGACCCTGTAGTGTAGCCCAGGAGGCTTTTTCAGTCACAAGGTGCTTGTCAAGCTCTGCCATGGTGATTCCCAACTTTATAAGAGCCCACCAACAGGTCATGTCTTCCATGTTTCAAACTTTTATAAGAGAGGTGTTAAATACCATTTATAAAACCAAGAAAGCCACACCAGTTTGAGAAGCAATGAAATATTACATTAGGCTACAGCACAAAAGAAATCAGCTCAGAGGCCAAAATAAACCACAGCTATAGTAGAAATAAAGCATTTAATAGACAAATTTATATGCTAATGCATGTTGTTCTGCTTATAATGCCCCCGCTCATACCAGTCAAGTTAAAGATGTCACGGAGAGTTAAGATCAATGTAGAGCCATTACTTTTGCAGCTGATGACTTCTTATGGTGATGTTATTCACAATCCAAAACTGTAAAAAATAAATAAAAATGACAGCATTTAGTAAGGGATACTTATTCCTAAACTAACAGTGTGTAAGCAATATTCTATACTAACAGTTGTAAGTACACAGGTAAGACAGCCTTATAAATAAATTGCTGGCTTTAACCAGTTATGGACACCAAAAAAAAAAAATAGGATGGAAGTAGTATGCCCTGTCCTTCTTTAGCTCCCTTACTCACCCTCACATTTTCCAGCTGTCAAAATTACAGATAGGTTCTGTATTTACACAGCAACTCCCATTACAGTTGCTGCAGTGTGTGTATGTGTATATATATATATATATATATATATATATAGAAATCCCCATTAACTATAAAAACAGTTCAGAGATTGATACAAATTATTTTTACATTTACATAATATCCATCTGCAAACCAAAGTGATGCACTTCAATCTGCATAGGATTTCAGTTGAAGCAACATGACAAGTTTATTTAAACCGGGAGCTGAAGGCGTTTTATGAAAACTTGCCAGCAGACAGGCTACTTACTGTAGAAGAGACATGCAACCAAAACACTATTCCTCCAGCGATAGTTACAACAGACTATCACCTTACCAGGCCATACATGCCATTGTAAAGTATAAAACCCTCAAGAAGTCACAAGCAAAAAAGAGTTACATAAGAACGGACAGAAGTGAAGCATTACATGCCAGAACATATATACTATATTCTGTCTACCAGTCTTCCACTAGAGGTCACCAGAGGACTATAGTATCAGTATAAGATACTGTAAAGCTGTGTTTCACACTAGAATCTATCCCTACACTCCAAAATCCCCGCATTGCCACATATAAACACACCAAAGAAAAAATCTAGATGAACATATATACAGAGCACTGAAAAAAGTATTCATACCCCTTGACATTTTCCACATTTTATCATGTTACAACCAAAAATGAGAATGTATTTTATTGGGATTTTATGTGATAGACCAACACAAAGTGGCACATAATTGTGAAGTGGAAGGAAAATGATAAATGGTTTTCATTTTTTTTTTTTTTACAAATATCTGAAAAGTGTGGGGTACATTTGTATTCAGCCCCCTTTACTCCGATACCCCTAACTAAAATTTAGAGGAGCCAATTGCCTTCAGAAGTCACCTAATTAGTAAATAGAGTCCACCTGTGTGTAATTTAATCTCAGTATAAATACAGCTGTTCTGTGAAGGTCTATTAGAGAACTTTAGTGAACAATCATCATCATGAAGGCCAGGGAACACACCAGACAGGTCAGGGATAAAGTTGTGGAGAAGTTTAAAGAAGGGTTAGGTTATAAAAAAAATATCCCAAGCTTTGAACATCTCACAGAGCACTGTTCAATCCATCATGCCAAAATAGAAAGAGTATGGTACAACTGCAAACCTACCAAGACATGTCTGTCCACCTAAACTGACAGGCCGGGCAAGGAGAGCATTAATCAGAGAAGCAGCCAAGAGGCCCATGGTAACTCTGGAGGAGCTGCAGAGATCCGCAGCTCAGGTGGGAGAATCTGTGGGCCAGATTCAGAAAGGAGATACGATGGCGTATCTCCGGATACGCCGTCGTATCTCTGAGTGAGCGGGGTCGTAACTATGCGACCGATTCAGAGAATCGGTTACGCATAGATTTCCCTAAGATCCGACCGGCGTAAGTGTCTTACACCGTCGTATCTTAGGCTGCATATTTACGCTGGCCGCTATGTGGCGCTTCTGTATAGTTATGCGATGAATATGCTAATTAGGTAGATACGCCGATTCAGAAACGTACGTCCGGCGCATTTTTTTACGTTGTTTACTTTTTTCAGCGTAAAGTTACCCCTGCTATATGAGGCGTATCCTATGTTAAGTATGGACGTCATTCCCGCGTCGAGTTTTGAAAATTTTACGCAAGTCATTCGCGAATAGGGCTGTACGTAAGTTACGTTCACGTCTAAAGCAATGACGACTTGCGGCGTAATTTCGAGCATACACACTGGGATTTTTTCACGAACGGCGCATGCGCCGTTTGTAAAATACGTCAAATACGTGGGGTCACAGTGAATTTACATAAAACACGCCCACATCATCCCCATTTGAATTAGGTGGGCTTACGCCGCCACACATACGTTACGCCGCCGTAACTAAGGGCGCAAGTTCTTTCTGAATACGAAACTTGCGCCCTAAGTTATGGCGGTGTACCGTATATGTGATACGTTACGCCGCGCCGACAGATACGGCAATGTATCTGAATCCGGCCCTGTGTGTCCACAGGACAACTATTAGTCGTACTCTCCACAAATCTGACCAGCCATGTGGAAGAAGGTGCTCTGGTCTGATGAGACCAAAATTAAACTTTTTGGCCTAAAAGCAAAAACGCTATGTGTGGCAGAAAACTAACACTGCACATTAGCCAGAACACACCATCCCTACCGTGAAACATGGTGGCAGCATCATGTTGTGGGGGATGCTTTTCTCAGAGTTGATGGGAAGATGGATGGAGCCAAATACAGGGCAATCTTAGAGGAAAACCTATAAGAGTCTGCATAAGACTTGTAACTGGGATGGAGACTCACCTTCCAGCAGAACAAAGACCCTAAACATACAGCCAGAGCTACAACGGAATAGTTTAGATTCATGTGTTAGAATGGCCCAGTCAAAGTCCAGACCTAAATCCAATTGAGAATCTGTGGCAAAACTTGTAAATTGCTGTTCACAGACGCTCTCCATCCAATCTGACAGAGCTTGAATTTATTTATTTATTATTTATTTATTTATTTAGCAAAGAAGAATGGGCAAAAATGTCTCTAGATGTACAAAGCTGGTAGAGACATCCCCAAAAAGACTTGCAGCTGTAATTGCAGCGAAAGATGGCTTTACAAAGTATTGACACTTTTCACATATTTGTAAACAATTGTGAAAACGATTTATCATTTTCCTTCCACTTCACAATTTTGTGCCACTTTGTGTTGGTCTATCACATAAAATCCCAATAAAATACATTTACGTTTTTGGTTGTAACATGACAAAATGTGGAAAATTTCAATGGGTACAAATACTTTTTCAAGGCACTGTAAAATTCAAACTACAGTATTTGCATTTAACATGAGCCCTAAAGAATGCTCTGCATTTCCACAAGCATTCCATTTACAGCCACAATGAAAAATGTAATTCTTGTACAAGAGGTCAGTTCTCAGAAGCAGCAAATAATAAACAAAATGATTGTAAACATTAAAATACTAATCAGCAGTGTAAAAGCAATACAAACTTTGGGCTAGATTCAGAGAGAGTTACGCCGACGTATCAGTAGATACGCCGTCGTAAATTTAAGCATATTCTGGAAACCAGATACGCTTAAATTAGGCTAAGATACGAGCGGCGTAAGTCTCCTACGCCATCGTATCTTAGGGTGCATATTTACGCTGGCCGCTAGGTGGCGCTTCCGTTGATTTTGGCGTAGAATATGCAAATGAGCTAGATACGCCGATTCAGAAACGTACGTGCGCCCGGCGGATTTTTTTCCTTTTTTTATGTAAGGCTTTTTCCGGCGTATGGTTACTCCTCATATAGCAGGAGTAACCTATGTATGGACATCGGGACAGCGTTAAATTTTGCGTCGTTTATGTCGTTTGCGTAAGTCGTTCGCGAATAGGGCTTTGCAGAAATTACGTTCACGTCGAAAGCATTGACTATTTGCAACGTGATTAGGAGCATGTGCACTGGGATACGTTCGTTAGAGACGTCATTTACGTGGGGTCATGTTTTATTTACATAAAACACGCCCACCTCTTCACAATTTGAATTCGGCGCGCTTACGCCGGCAGAGCTACGCTACGCCGCTGTAACTTAGGGCGCAGGTTCTTTGTGAATCCAGCCCCAGCCTCTGAGATACGCTACGCCTGCACAAACTTACGGCGGGCTATCTGAATCTAGCCCTTTGTATTGCCGATTAGTATTTTAATACAAACCATGCTGTTTTTGACAATCCAGTAAAATCTTATTTGAAAAAATCTTCTTTCATGTGAGTTCTGTCTGTCTGCTTGGCCTTCTCTTTCCACAACATCCGGGATTCCCTGCATGCTTTGCAGCTTCTCCTCTGCAGTTTACTTTTATTTTCCAAGGACTACATATCCCATGGTACCTTTCTGCCTGCTAGCAGTGATTTTTATACAGATTCCACCGTCTAAAACTCCTGCTACACTTCCATAAGCATTCCAATTAAAGCCACACTGAAAAATGTAGGTGGTTCTAAAGGCACAAGTTTTTTTTTTACCTTAATGCATTCTATGCATGAAAGTAAAAAACCTCCTGTGTGCAGCAGGCTCCTCAGCACCCCCTAATACTTACCTGAGTATCACCTCGAACCAGGGGTGTGCACGAGAGCCTCGATTCTCTGGGGACTCGCCCTCCTCATTGGCCATGGCTCCTGCCAATCACAGCCAGAGAGAGAGATGGGGCTGAGCCACGGCTCTGTATGTGAATGGACACGCAGAGCAGTGGCTCGAGAACGAGCCTGCTTGGGTACCCCCCATTGCAAGTTGCTTGCTCTGGGGGCACTCGGCAAGAAGGAGGGGCCAAGAGCACTGGTGAGGGACCCAAGAAGAAGAGGATTGGGTTTGCTCTGTGCAAAACCATTACAGAACAGGTAAGTATAACACGTTTGTTATTTAAAAAAAGCCTTTATTATCACTTTTTATTTCTCGAGCAAGAGACATTCGTTCTACCGTGTTTCACCGAAAATAAGACCGGGTCTTGTATTAATTTTGGCTATGAAAAACTCACTAGGACTCATTTTCAGGGGATGTCTTATTTTTTAATGGTATGTACAATAATCTACATTTATTCAAATACAGTCATGTCATCTTCAAAATATATCCTGATCCCTTAAAGCATGATAGACAGCACAGTGCATGTGACCTGCCAAAGCTCTTCTTTCCCGCTCTGAATATTGCAGAGGGAGGGACCGTTATCCCTGCTGACGGCAGCCCCTCTCTGAGCACTGCAGAGGTAGGGGTGCCGCTGATGTCAGCCGGGAGGAGAGATTTCTGGCTGGTCACGTGAGCATCCAGCAGTGATGTAAAAATTGTATTTTCCACAATAAATTTACAAAAGGAGACACTGCCCATTATATAATCTTTTTATAAAACGGATTACATGTTTTTAATAGGACTTTGACTAGGGCTTATTTTCGGGGTAGGGCTTATATTGCAGCCATCCCCGAGTATAAAGCTAGGTCTTATTTTTGGTGTAGGGCTTATTTTCAGGGAAACAGGGTAGAAGATATTAGAAGCAGCAAATAATATGAAATGACTATAAGCTTGTCTGGCCTTACCTTCCCAATGTGCCTCCAGCCTGTGTATAGTATTTGTTGTAGTCTAGTCGCAGAAGCAGCTGAGCTAGGTCAGGATTAATCTGATGGTTTCGGACGCTGGAGAGTATTTTGAAGAGTAGGGAAGACTGGCAACTAAATCCCTACAATACACAGGAAGGTCATGTCACACATAGAATTGTCCACTGAATCCTTAATAAACACATTAAAAGTTGTCACACACAGATTTACTAATTCACTAGAAAAATCAACTTACTTTTACAAGGATATCCAACTGGCCTGCCCCACGTTCATCTAGGGGACCCAGGTTCTGGCTGACCAGAGAGCAGAAGCTGTGACACAATTCTAAGATTTCATTCAGGCAATGGAAAACCTGGAAAATGAATATTGCTACTCTGAATACACTGAAGAATAAATGCAATGAATGACTCTACAGGGATACTGACATTTTGCACTTACTGGTTTTAATAAAATAAAGGATTGGGCCAGGAGGTTGCTGAGAAAGTGGTCATGGGCCAGACGAATACTCTCAAAATCCCGTGTGGAGTTTATCTGTTGTAACAGTTGAGAGAACTGTGATTCTAGCACATCAACCTAAAGGAAAGAGAAACGTCTTGTTATCTTTTTTGCAAAGTTAAAGCAAACTTTCACTTAAAAATGAAAGTACTGTTAAAGTGGAGTTTCCATCCCCAAATAAATGTTTTCATTATTGTGCTCATTAGACCTAAAAAAGTAAAAAAAATATATATATATTTTTTTTACTCATCTGGAAATGCCTGTTGCTATGCGGTCCCACGAAATCTGCCTTTGAAATCACCTAGGATTCTGACATCATCTCCCTATAATGCTCCTGGGAAATGTGTGTCATCATTTCCCAGGATGCAGTGCGCTATCCAATTATCACTCCCCATCCAAGACTTCCAGGAAGTAAGTGCTTGTAGGCTTCACAATGCCCACAAGCAAAATGACAACGGTGTAGACATAGTTTTATAAACTATCTTTTTTGAATATCTATGCGGATCGGCGGCGGATTGTAAAATAGTAAGTGACCGGATTTATATTATAAAAATGCAGGATGAAAGGACATACATTTAAAAAATGCTAATTGTGGTTGGAACTCCGCTTTAATCCGGGCAGCACAGTGGTGTAGTGGTTAGCACTTTCACCTAGCAGCAAAAAGGGTCGCTGGTTCGAATCCCACCCACGACACCATCTGCCTGGAGTTTGCATGTTCTCCCTGTGTCTGCGTGGGTTTCCTCTGGGTACTCTGGTTTCCTCCTACACTCCAAAGACATGCTGGTAGGTTAATTAGATCCTGTCCAAATTGGCCCAGTATATCTGCGTGTACAACTGTTTGTCCCAAGCGCGTCAAGATCCTACGGGGTAAATGATCGCACCAGCCAGGAAGACACTGGCTGCAAAAAGCGCCTAGAGGCGATTCAGTTTGCATGTGTAGCGCTATATAAGTCACTCATTCCATTCATTCAATCCGCCTCTCTCCTCTCTCTACCATATGCAAAATAATTTTGGGGAGTGGGTACCTTTTTCTACCTCCGTAATGAAACAGATGGTGATGGATCACACACCACTGGTATCATCCACAAGAAACTTTATTGGAGACGGCTCAGACAGAACATGGTTCTGCCATGGATGGAGAAGTCTCCAATAACGTTTCTTGTAGATGATACCAGTGGTGTGCGGCCCTCTTTTTCAACTGCCATATCATTGTATTAATAATAATAATAATTATAGACATATGTCCAGAGCACCTACACCCCCCCCCCCCCCTTACATTAGATGTCAAGAATCCTACCCTCTCTTACATTACAGCGCACTACCTTGTGCTGCTGCTGAGAATAATCTGAGGGCAGAGCTAAAGGAGGGCCACACTTGGCCCGCAGGCCTTGTGTAGGACACTTGTGTTCTACAGTATGTGTTAATTTATTAATATGCAACAGTAATATATTTATGACTCCACTCACTGTCATCAAAAGCATAAATTTAAACAAGCGTTAGAGTATTTCCCACCTGCAGGTAGTACTGAAGATTGTCAACCAGAAAGGCCATGTGATTCCTCAGCCGCCACTTGATGGCGTCCGTTTCATTAGATTCTAAATGTTTTCTCTCCATCTGAAGAGCCCAGCAGTGCTGCAGTTCTGACTGTACCCGGCGGACACTCAGCAAGTATTTGAAAATCACATTGTACCTACATAGGGATTACACCACGTACATTATAAATCACACAGATTTATATCTAATTCCCTGCAAAGGTTAAAGCGGGGGTTCACCCGTACATAACAATTTTTCCCCCTAGATTCCTGCTCGTTTTGTCTAGGGGAATCGGCTAGTTGTTTTAAAATATGAGCCGTACTTACCGTTTACGAGATGCATCTTCTCCGCCGCTTCCGGGTATGGGCTGCGGGACTGGGCGTTCCTATTTTGATTGACAGTCTTCCGAGAGGCTTCCGACGGTCGCATCCATCGCGTCACGATTTTCCGAAAGAAGCCGAACGTCGGTGCGCAGGCGCAGTATAGAGCCGCACCGACGTTCGGCTTCTTTCGGCTACTAGTGACGCGATGGATGCGACCGTCGGAAGCCTCTCGGAAGACTGTCAATCAAGAAGGAACGCCCGCTCCCGAAGACCCATACCCGGAAGCGATGGAGAAGATGCATCTCGAAAACGGTAAGTACTGCTCATATTTTAATACAAATAGCCGATTCCCCTAGACAAAACGAGCAGGAATCTAAGGGGATTTTTTGAAAAAAAAAATTTATGGGTGAACTCCCGCTTTAAGCGTACATCAGAATGTTGCATTTACTATTCAGTGTAGAAGCGAGAGAGCTAGAATAATATAACCTTTTGACATTTTACTGAGCTGCTGTAATTCTAGGATTCATGTGTCACAATGTGGTTCTCTTCATTGTTTTAATGTGCAGATATAAAACTGTTACAGGAGTAAAGAAACTTTAAAGCAAGGCAGTTTTTTGGGGCCTTAAGCCCAGGTTTACGCCGAGCTGCGGGAATGAAGCCGCTGAACTCGCGCAATTTCACTCCCGCATGTCAGTCACGATTTCGGACACGATTTCAGAAACATCTGCACAGATGTCAATGTAAATCGCAGCCCGAAATGGCAAAAAGTAGTACAGAAACTACTTTTTGAAATCAGTGCACCGATTAGGATGGTGCCATTGACGGCAATTTCCACCGATTTTACATGCAATTGTAGTAGGAACAACGATCTGCCTCCTCCTCTAGTCAGTCCCCTCCCCCCCCCCGGTTAGAACACATCCAGGGAACAGTTAACCCCTTAGCCGCCCGCTAGTGTTAACCCCTTCCCTGCCAGTGAAATTTATACAGTAATCAGTGGCTATTTTTAGCTCCGATTGCTGTATAAATGACAATGGTCCCAAAAAAGTGTCCAATCTGTCTGTCTCAATGTTGCAGCACCAATTAAAATATTACTGATCACCGCCATTACTAGTAAAATAAAATAATAAAAATGCCATAAATCTATCCCCTATTTTGTAGATGCTATAACTTTTGTGCAAACCAATCACTATACGCCTATTGCGATTTTTTTTACCAAAAATATGTAGAATACATATATCGGCCTAAACTGATGAAAAAATTTGTTTCTTAAAAAAAAATAAAAAAATTGGGATATTACAGCAAAAAGTACAAAATATTGTTTTGTTTTGTTTTTTCAAAATTGGCGCTCTTTTTTGTTAATAGCGCAAAAAATAAAAACGGCAGGTGCTCAAATGCCACCAAAAGAAAGCTCTATTCGTGGGGAAAAAAAAAGACATCAATTTTGTTTGGGTACAGCGTCGCACCACCGCCCAATTGTCAGTTAAAGTGGCGCAGTGCCGTATCGCAAAAAAATGGCCTGGTCAGGAAGAGGGCAAATCCTTCCAGGGCTGAAGTGGTTAATAACGCTTTAACACATAATAGACTTTATCACAAATATGTCCAAATACAATGTACGTAGAAAATCATGAACCCGTCCTATATACAAGCTTTGACTGATTCCAGGAAAGTATTTTTAAAGTAGTAATGTAAAGTCATCCAAAATGCTTTGACTCCTGAACCCTTCAAAGTTGAAGCAGAAATAGAAAGCAACATATAAAAGAATAGACAGTTAATTTTAAAGCACTGGCATGAAAACGTTATAAAGTAATCCGAATCACTCTGATGACTGATGAAATGCAAGTGGTTTCTATAGTACCAGCAATTTATAGCAATCAGTCAGCAAAAGTGTATGGGATTACAGAACTCAATGATTAGAAGCTACTAGATGATCATACCAAAAAGATCACATCATGGGAAAGACTCACTTTTCTAATATAGCCGGTGTGAAGAGAATGTGAAGAGGCCATTGCACTTTATAGAACAGTCCAAGTGCAGCCCAGCCTGAGGTGGGGGCCTCCCTTGGAGATGTGTCACGTGATGCAGAATCCCGTGGCTGGGGCATATCTACAGACAGATACAGATAATATTGGCATGAATGCAATTAGAAAATAATAGGAAAAAATTATACATTTTTATCTCAACACCAAATCATTTGCTTGGAGTCCATTGAGGGACACAGGAGGATTTTAACCTTTGGGTAATACTGCCACCTACAAGAAGATTGGACACTGGCAAAAAAAAAGAAAATGAGTAAAAAAGAAAAAAAAAAAAAGAAAAAACTGTAGGCTAGCCCTGGCCTTAAACTATTTTAGCAAAGCAATATAGAAAGCATGATCATAAACACAGAGGAGAGACCTATGTCCCTATTGGACTTCAAGAAAAGGATTTTATGGCTCAACGTATTGCATAACCATGATAAAAACATGAGCCGAAAGGAGCCAAAGGAGCCCGTCTGTCCCTGGGACAGATGGGCACACCAGAAAGGGATGCCGGAGTACGAGCTTGCTGCTCGTGGATTACATGCTTTTATTTCAAGTGCTTATATGAGTACATCAGCTGTTTTAAATAAAATATTGTTGCTTTTACAAGATTACACTATCTGGGACTCCTTCTTTCCTTCCATATACCTTAAGGGTAAAGCCTCGTACACATGCACGGTTTTCTCGGCAAGAACCAGCAAGAAAACTGCTGGCAGAGCTTTCTTGCCGAGTTAACCGAGCGTGTGTACGAGGCTTTGAGGTTTCTCGTCAAGAAAACTGCCCAGAATCTAGACGAGACAAATAGAGAACATGTTCTACTATTTTCTCGTCGTGAAACTTTCCTGTCGAGAAACCCGAGCGTGTGTATACTTACCTCTCCATGGAAACCCGCGCATGCTCGAAATGACCAACGCATGCACAGTAGCTTCCAAGGCAGAGGTAGGGTGAAGCAAGATGGTGGCGACGGCATCAAATGTGACGAGCGCATGCTCACCGTAGGTCGATGACGTCACCGCGTTCGTGCCATTCAACAGAACGGCGGTTCTTTTGAATGGTGTGTGTGTGTACACTCGGCCGGCAAGAGAATCTTGGCAAGAATCTGAGAGGCAGTAAGGTGAGAGGCCACGCTGCACTTAGGTGTCACACAGGAAGAAAGAGACACCCATCTTTACTATTTATATTCTGCACAGACTGTAAGAGGTAATACACCATTCCACCCACTACTTCCCAGCACCGTCACCTAGTACAATATCATTGTTATCCTTCATTTGCAGGAGTCACAATTTGCACTATTGTCACTTGTAGAAGTTGCACCTTTGGACATTTTTTTACCTGCTAATTGGGTTGTTGCCCAGCCAGGTGATGTTATGTTACTGAACCTTTGGTAGTTTTATTTGCCATAGCATTTTGCACAGTGTTTCGCCTATTCACCTATCAATTTGATTCATTTTTCTGCAACCAGTGGCTGCAGAAATGAAAATGACATCATCAAAATGACATCATCTATGACTTGACACTGGAACACGTCTCCCTATTGTACCCTAGAATATGTCATTGTTGCTCCCAATTTCTCTACTCCGTAAATGATAAACACAAAGCAGCTTTTAAATTTAGCTTAACAACTGCTTGCATGAAATTAGCCCTCCTGGGAGATACTTAAATTTCCAGCTAACACTGAAATTTTATTACAGGGCGGAAATATTTTTAAATTGAATATATTTTAAATTTGCTGCACTTTGGCTCCCACTCTGGTCATTTTCATCTGGTTACCTCCACACCTGAGATCATTGTGTGCGCACTGAGTCTTTTGAGAATATAGCCATGTTTTGAGACATTCATTTGTTTATACTGTAATGTATTAATTATACATGTATATCTTCCATTAGATTGTACAAAGACATACTGATTGACTCACACCCGAGGAAGGCAACGATTTGCTGAAACATGTCGGGATTATGTAACAACTCATGTCAATCTTAGTCGATCGTTACTGTTTTTATCTTCTATATTTCTACTACAAATAAAATATTTATATTTATAATTTTGTTTTGACTTTTCTGTATGACTTGTTTAAATGGCACCGCTATAATCCCTCTCATCCTTCATAATCCTATACCATCATTTTATAGGGATGAGGTGCCGGGAGGTGTGACTGGTGATCAGCTATGCCAGCACAGATCACTGCTGTGTTAGGACAAGAAGTGTTTTACTGAGAAAAAAATAAAAAAAGAAGGTATCCGAAGACATTTCAAAGCTAAAATCAGTCACCAATTTTATCATGCAGAGGGTCCAAGACTATGAAATGATAAAAAGGTGTGCAACGTCTGGGCTTTAATAGCAGCTGAGACAACATCTGACTGATAAAAAGTAAGAGACAGCTGAAGTCTATTATAGAATATAAATATATAGAGTCACATACCTTTATGTTCTTTTCCATGATAATCAATGGTTAAATGAAGCAGAGGCAGAAGGTTGTCATCATCCAGTAGCACTTTATGCGCTGATAACTGGAATGCCACGTTAATATCTGAGAGAGAAAAGAGGCCGGTTGTCACACATAAAAATTTGCAGCCTATTTGCCGAAATAAGGGCCTCATATAAAGGCACTCACCGTGTTCTGTCACCGCAGTTGGGGGTGTTTTCAGCATGTTCTGGGCTATGTCTATGAATGCCTGGAATAATTCCCCTCTTCCTAGCAGGTAGAAATCTTTAATAATCTGAAAAGGACAAATACAGTAGGAAGATGGGCACACCGTGACTCCAGATGGGCTGCCGCTATAAGTGCCAGCAATGATTAGCGGGTAGGATATTAGGCTGGGAGGGCCGACTAGTGATATTTACTTCCGCCAGGTTGGATTGACATCCAACACCGGTGTTGGACACCTTATCATGTCTAGCAATATCTCACTGTAATTTCCTGAAACAGATTCTTGTCTTATAACGGATGAGAAATAATAAGCAATATCTCATAAAGCCCAATATCCTGGAGTTGAGCTTTAACCACTTGCTTACTGGGCACATAAACCCCCTTCGTTCCCAGGCGAAATTTCAGCTTCCGGCACTGCGTCGCTTTAACTGACATTTGCGCGGCCGTGCAACATGGCTCCCAAACAAAATTGACGTCCTTTTTTCCCCACAAATAGAGCTTTATTTTGGTGGTATTTGATCACCTCTGCGGTTTTTATTTTTTGCGCTATAAACAAAAAAAGAGCGACAATTTAAAAAAAATATATATTTTTTTTACTTGTTGCTATAATAAATATCCCAATATTTTTTTTAAAAAAAATATTTTTTTCCTCAGTTAAGGCCGATACGTATTTTCCTTAAAAAAAAAAAAAAATCGCAATAAGCGACTGGTTTGCGCAAAAGTTATAGCGCCTACAAAATAGGGGACAGAATTATGATTTTTTTTTTATTATTTATTTTTTTACTAGTAATGGCAGCGATCTGCGATTTTTATTGGGACTGCGATATTGCGACGGACGTATCGGACTATTTGACACAAATTTGGCGCCATTCACATTTATACAGCGATCAGTGCTATAAAAATGCACTAATTACTGTATAAATGTGACTGGCAGGGAAGGGGTTAACACTAGGGGGTGAGGAAGGGGTTAAATGTGTAGCCTGGGTGTGTTCTAACTGTGTGGGGGGAGGGGGGTGACTGGGGGAGGTGACCGATGTCTCTATGTACAAGAGACACAGATCGGTCTCCTCTCCTCTGACAGCACGTGGAGCTCTGTGTTTACACACAGAGCTCCACGTCCCTGCTGTCTTACCGACGATCGCGTGTACCCAGCGGACATCGCGGCCGCCAGGTACACACATCGGCTTCCCAGCTATGCGCCGGGACAGTGTTTACCCGCTGCGCGCCCCCCAGTGGCACGTGCGGGTAATGCTATTAAATGACGTCCAAAGACGTCCTGTTGGCACTTGAGAGCCGCGCTGTTGACGTCTTTTGTCAATAGCGCGTGTCTCAAGTGGTTAATATTGTATACATATTTATACTTTGTTTTATCACTACTTGTTCATGAATAACAGGGTATAAAGCATTCAAGACAAAAACACATTTTGATGACAGCTTACATACATACATGCAACATAATAAACTGCGCAATAAAAACAGAAATACAGTAAATGAGACAGAATTTACAACGGTCTTCTGCTAGTAAGGAAACTTTGTCCGTGGCAACCACGCAAACAGCTGGAATTTCTTGGTTTAGAGCAGAGGTTCTCAACCTCTCTAGTGCCATGACCCCTTGATAAAATTTCCCATGTTGTGGGGACCCCTAATAGTAAAATTATTTTTTGTAGCGTGGGTTGTCAGCACCCAAGGGAAGACAAGTAATTTGTGCCCCTAACACATGAACATTTAGTGCTTTGAGTCCCTTCCGTTCGTACAGTTTTAAAACCTCTTATGGTACATTTTAGGATTTACCACTCTCTCTTTTTCTCCTTTCTTTCGCTTTTATCTCTTTCTATGCCAATTTCTTGTTTTATTTCCACATTCCTCTCTCTAGCCGTCTTGTTCTCTTAATCTTTCTCTCCCTTTTTCTTTGTTCCTCCCCCTCTTTTTGTCTCCCTTTCAGCCATTCTCTATTTTTATTTCTTCTCTCACTCCTTGGTGGGGGGAATGAGTTAGAATGAGTGGCAATGCTGGGGAGTGGGGGGAGTTCTGAGCCGCCAACTTAACTGCTCGTGATCAAGGTCATCTGCTGATCTGAGAACTGTAGTGGGGACTTTTAATGGCAACTATAATCACAGGTAGTGTTACTCACTGTGTCTCTGGCTTTACTGTGGTGTCTCGCAGCAGTGACACCTATGCCGAAATCAGGAGATAGGGTCTCCTCCAGCCCCTCCCACTTCACATTTCACATTTCTCACTAGTCAGCTGACCTCTAGACTCTGCCCCCCAGCCATGCCGTGAACTGAATGGGCGGCTCCAAGAACAGCCCTGCTGGGCAGCTGCGAAAAGGCTGGGAGAGCAGTTCGGGCTTCAGGAACAGTCAAAGGATCAGTGACCCCTTGCAAAACCTCATTCGACCCCCAAGAGGGTCCTGACCCCCAGGTTGAGAGACACTGGTTTATAGCAAAAAGAAAGAGAAGAAAAAAAAAAAAAAGAGAAGTTCCACTAGCCTACAGTGGTGGCAACTTATGGAAATTTTAATGGTTTTGCAACTTTGAAGGCTTATAGGAAATGCCATTTTGCACCAAATGCAAATATATAAATTAAAGACCATTTAATGCTGAATTACATAAAAAAATATATGCAGTACAAAAGAAGTTGCACTTACTCTAGTCTAAAAAGGAAACAGGCTAGTCTTTTTCTGACACAATTTAAAAATCAGCTTTTTTTTTGCTAGAAAACTACTTACAGCCCACAAACATTATATTATAATAAATATATATATAAAATAAATATATATATAAAATATATATAATAAAAATAGTGGGTTTTGCAATAATTTATGTCACACGGTATTTGCACAGTGTTTTTTTAAAAACGCAAAACGTGGGCATTTAAAAAATCCGTTACAGCCGGGCCGGCCAGACCCAGGTGCTTAGTCCTCTAGCATGCCAATAAGACACCAATCCTTGATAGGGGGAGGCGGCCCGTTAGGGCTGTGCTCCCGAGGAGAGGTGGGCTCAGAGCAGCCTACCCCCTTGGGACCTCATTGCCTTCTCTGGAAGACACACACATAACGGGGAGATGACGGTTGTATATGCCACGTATAATGATGTGTGTTCTATGTATCTATCCCTGTCTTTATGCTGATGTTGATGTGATGACTGTACAGTTGTGGTTCATGCGGACCGGTTTCTCTATCATAAATAATAAAAAAAAAAAAATCCTTTACAGGTTACCAGTGGAGAGATACAGAGAAGGTCTGGTGCTAGAATTATTGCTCTCGCTTGAATGTCCGTGGCAATACCTCGTGTGGTGTGATCGCAGTTTACATATGTAAATTTAACATGTAGAGAATACAATATTACCCACTAGCTAATTTTAAAGAAATACTAGCAATAGCAATACAGCAAAACTGACTTTCCTCAACTTTGCACAAGACGAATTGCAGTCATTGCCATTTGATTGGTCTTTTTGCTTTTCTCTGTGTTTTTGATGCATTTTCATGCTTCATGCGTTTTTTTTGTAGGCGTAGGAGAATGGTAGTTAAACCTTCCAAAAAATGCATGCATGTGTTTTCTATGCATTCCTGTTAAACTCTATGGGGCCAAAAACTCACTATGCTGCACCAAAAGAAGCAACTGCACCTTTTCAAAAATCCCATTGCCCCATGTTACAGGGATGTCAACAGGCACCATAGAGAATATTTTGACTTCCATCGTTGTGCATTGCAGCGCAATGGCAGACGCAGGAGAAATCGCACTAGTATGAGCAGGGCCTTAAATGAGCTATAGCCAGTTTTGTTAAAATGTGGAGTTTTATTTTAACAGATTTAGGAGTAAGCCGATCCCATAGTGCTCGTGTGTAAAAAAATTAATAAAATAAAAATAAAACTCACCTTTAACTGGCCTATTAAATCTGATTCTTCTACCATGAGTTTCCACAAGTGCTAAAAACAAATAAGATATTAAAGTTAAAGTTCGTCCAGTGCAGATTTCAGAAAAGGTGCATGAAGAAAATCCCAAATAAACTAAAATGACATAAATAATAGGAGCACATTTGGTTGTGGAAAGAACCTGTAACTCAAGACACTGAATGTGGCGTCACATTTGCTGGTTGTCTCAATTCTGCCACACAAGTTACAATGTAAAAAGTGGCAATTACCAAATGATGCTTCAAATCTTCATAACAAAGTTTGCAATATATACACACACAATTTAGAGTTGCAAAGATCTTAAAATAGTGAAAAGCCCCAACTATAACTATTCTTGAAAAATGTTCCCTCCCCACTCCTACCCATCATGCCTAATCTGTAGAAAAAAAAAAAAAAAGGATGCGTGTACCTACCTATTTTCAATCTGCTCCAGTCCAGGCAAATGATCCTGCAGCTCTGTGTAAGGGAGCGCCTGACAAAAGTTGTAAATTCCAGTAGCCATGACATCCCCCATAGGCACCCATGGCCCGGTCGTTGTCTGCGCTCCCTCTTCTCCCCTGCAGCAGTCACTTACTCACATGGTAGCTGGAATAGCCGGATCATGTGACCAGATTGGAGCAGATTAAAAATAGGTAAGTACACACATTTGTTTCAGAAAGATAGGTAAGGAAGAGGGGGGAGGAAACATTAAAAAAAAAAAAAAAAAAAAAAACGGTTATAGGTTAGGTTCTCCTTCCACTTTAATGTACATATAATTTAAAGTTTATTTTATGGACCGATGTGAATCATACAAAATGGTTGAAGAAGGCCTACACACAATAAACCTAATTCTCCTCATTATGATCATATTTTGCTTACAAATGTTAACCTCTTAGGCCCTTTTCACACTTGTGAGACAAGTCCTGCGACTTGGAACTGCAAAGTCGCATGACACATCGTACCCCATGATTTCCAATGAGTACCATTCATATCTGTGCAACTTCAAAACAGTCCCTGCACGACTTTGGTCTGACTTTGAGGAGACTTGATGTCCGTAGACCTCAACAATACAAGTCGCATCAAAAAATTACAGCAAAATCGCGTGACTTTTAGGTCGCACAAGTGTGAAAGGGGCCTTACAATGACACTAATCAAATTCTTCCATGTAACCAAATATTGTCATACAAGCAATGACGTCTTTGTACAATACCTCTGCAACTGTGCTTCTGATCCTGTCGAGAACAGACTCAAAATCCACCAAGTTAAACAAAGGTTGTTGTTTTAACCTGTGTAACTCTGCAGCAAATATATCTTCCTGGTTTTTCAGTATGGAGCCTAGAAGAAGGAAAGATAAAAGAAAGACAAAAATATTAATTATTTGGCGCCTACTGCTTTATGCGAGAACGTAAAGTACCACAAGCAATAATCATCCAGAAATTCTCTACCATTAGTGTCCCATTTGTTCATACACCGCAATGGGGAAACCAAAGTCCATACACCTATAGTTGGTTTTGCACATTACTTCCAGCACTCACAATTACCAATAAAGACAGCACCACATTGAAACAAAATCCAAAAGATATCCAGAACACTGGCATCGTTTAGTGGTGGATTCCATTTATTAGTGATAAAAATACGTAAAATCAACTTAATCTTGTAAAAACCTGCATTATATTCACTCTCTCTCTTAACAGCAACATTAGCCTTAGGCCCCTTTCACACGGTCGGACCGTTCAGGTCCGCCTGTCAGTTTTGACAGCGGACCTGAACAGCCGCTCCATGCAATCCTATGGAGCGTCGGTTGTCAGCGGACACATGTGTCCGCTGACATCCGATCCGCCAAAATCAGACGTATGGCGGTACGTCACCATCCGTCCATGGCAGATCGGATCCGGTGAGATCTGATGAAAACGGACATGCTGTCCGGTTTCATCAGATCTCTTCATAGGAATCAGCGGCGCTTCACACAGGGGTGGCCTTAGGTGTTCAGGAGCCCTGTGCGAGCTAATCCTGTGGCGCCCCCCCCATCTTCACCCCGCGCCCCCTGGTCACCGAAACATACACAAAGAGGTCCCTTATATCCTCCTCCCCTTCTGTGTGTAGGCAGGCTATAAAAAGTAAATACTTTTTTCTTTTTATCTGAAAAAGTAGATGCATGCAGGGCCAGGGGCTCAGTGCGACTTACCTTTCGGTGGACGGTGCGGCTTTGCATTTAAAAATGGCGCCGCCCGGTGCTTAGAGGCCACTGCGCATGCGCTGTCTGCCCGAGAATAGCCAAGCATTTTCAGGCTTTCCCGAGCAGCGGCGGTGCATGCGTGGTGTGCCTGTCAGGGCTGGCAGCAGCCATTTTTTTTCAGGTGCCGCAGCCGATGCGTTGCTCTTCACCCAGTCCCAGGGCAGGGGTACCTGGCAGCGGCTGCTGCTGTGACTTGTAGGAGTCGGACTCCTGTGATGATCATGTGAGTAACTGACTGCGACTCACATTCTGCGAGCTGTGATGGCCGCATGGCGCCCGTTGCCCATGTCGCCCTGTGCGGCAGCACAGCGCGCACACCCCAAGGGCTGGCCCTGGCTGCACAAGCCCCTCCCTGCTCAGTGAGCAGAGAGGGGCTTGTCATCTGCCGGCTCAGCGGAGATCTGCAGACAGATCTCCCACTGAGCTGGCGGACTCCGTAGCGTCAGAGTCCGCCTAGTGTGAAAGGAGCCTAAAGGCCGGTTCACACCTCAATTTCTGCTTTCTGATGAATTCCAGGGCTTTTTTGTCTTCATCTCAGTTCAGAACATGTGAGTTCCACTGCATTTTGCTGCATTCCAAAAAGAAAAGAATGCAGCATGTTCTACTTTTGTTGACTGCACTGAAACGCACAGCACCGGTGAGCTAGGGCAATTGGAATTCATGAAAAAAACATGCATGCGTTTTGGATGCACATTAAAAAAACACACTGGACTGCATCTAGTTGCACTCAGGATGTACCCTCACAGCAGCCTTTGAAGCTAAAAGTAAACCAAAATACACAAGTAATCTGGTACTCGGCATTATTCTTTAGTATCAGACGCTTACAAGTTTCCAAAGGGACGTGCCTTCTTTATCAGAACCTATGGCACTTAGAAGAACCTTCATGTACAAACCTTAGGAATGACACCTCTAACCTCTAATAAGCATCAAGCTACTACGCCTCTTGGAAACCTGCGTGCCATCATAGAAAATTAAACATACTGGGTAACTGAGGAAAAGTGTTGGCTTCTAAAGCTGCTGTGAGAGTACTTTGAGGCCGATGTTGCTGTTAAAAGTGTAAAGCCTCGTACACACGATCAGTCCATCCGATGAGAACGGTCTGAAGGACCGTTGTCATAGGTTAACCGATGAAGCTGACTGATGGTCTGTCGCTCCTACACACTATTGGTTAAAAAAACGATCGTGTCAGAACGCGGTGACGTAAAACACAACGACGTGCTGAACAAAACGAAGTTCAATGCTTCCAAGCATGCGTCGACTTGATTCTGAGCATGTGTGCATTTTTAACCGATGGTTGTGCCTACTAATGATCGGTTTTGACCTATCGGTTAGGAATCCATCGGTTAAATTTAAAGCAAGTTTGCTTTTTTTTAACCGATGGTTAAATAACCTATGGAGCCCACACACGATCGGTTTTGACCGATGAAAACGGTCCATCAGACCGTTGTCCTCTGGTTAACCTATCGTGTGTACGAGGCCTTATAATGAACTTCTTACTCCTTTTGATGTGTTAAAGGGGACCCTTCCTGGTCTCTAGAGACACTCGTAGACAGAGCCTCACAGATGAAGAGGAAGGTTACCTACCTAGTGCCTTTCTGGGAAATCTCATATATACATTCTGAGATCTATTGAGATTTCTGGCAAAGACATTTATTTTTTTACTCTGAAGATGTCTAGCATCATATGGGCAAGGAGGTGGAACAGAACTCCAGGAAGTAAGGGGAGATTGAATCCTCTGCCCTTACTTCACATAACCACAGGAAGGGGAGTGCCAGAGAGATAGAGAAAAAAAATGGAAAGTCTGCAAGGAAGAGTAAATATGTATTTTTTGTTGCGTCCATTCACAACCTTTTTTTTGGTGGCTTTACTTCCTTTGTGACAGTCTGAGGGAAGGGACACTTTAAATATATCATTCAAAGCAATTTTGTTAGATCTGTTTGACAAGTGCAAAAACATACCAACTGGTGATGTCAAAATCCCAAATCTAACTTGTGTCCTCTGCACACTTATGCCGCGTACACGAAGTCGAAATTTCTGACAACAAAATCCGACCGTGTGTAGGCTCCATCGGACATTTGCTGTCAGAATTTCCGACAACAAATGTTTGAGAGCTGGTTCTCAATTTTTCTGACAGCAAAAGTTCTTGTCGGAAATTCTGACTGTGTGTACAGAATTCAACGCACAAAAATCCTACGCATGCTCAGAATCAATTTGACGCATGTGACCGTGTGCATGCAAGACAAGTTTTGCCGCGTACACACGGAAATTCCGACAAGAAAACCTTGGTTTTTTTTCCGACTGAATTTTGACTCAAACTTGTGTTGCATACACACGGTTACACAAAATTCCGACCGACAAGAACGCGTTGACGTACAACACTAAGACAAGCCGAGAAAAATTAAGTTCAATGATTCCGAGCAAGCGTGTTTTTTTGTGCGTCGGAATTGCATACAGACAATCAGAATTTTCCGACAAGAACTTTTCCCGTTGGAAAATTTGAGAACCAGCTCTCAAATTTTTGCTGTCGGAAATTCCGACAGAAAAAGTCAGATGGAGCCTACACATGGTCGGAAATTTCGACCAAAAGCTCACATCGAACTTTTCTTGTCGCGGCATTGGAGCGAACATCCGTCGGAAAAAAAATACATAGTTTTATTGTCGAAATGTCTGATCGTGTGTACGCGTAATTACTGTGTTATGTCAAAGAGGCAGTTTAGCTCTCCTAGTTCTTATCTTGGACAACAGAAAGATAAGACTTTATGCTGTAGAGTAGGGGGTCTCCAAACTATGGCCCTTTAGTTGTTCAGGAACTACAATTCCCATCAAGCCTAGTCATGTCTGAGAATGTCAGAGTTTTACAATGCCTCATGGGATGTGTAGGTCCACAACAGCTGGAGGGCCATAGTTTGGAGATCCCTGCTTGTAGAGAACCAAGAGTGGAAAAGGATGAGTAGTTTAGCAAAAGACAGCTTGAAAGGGCTGAAAACAGTCCACAAAAATGCTGTGCGCTTTCCTGGGCTTAGCAGCTGTGGTCATTTCTATTAGATCAACTGTTATTTTTCTGTACAGTGATGACATACATGTTAAAAGACTGGACACAATGGGGGTTTTTACAAGATTTTTTGTGACTAGTTTTCATGAACATTTATCTTTAAAGCGGGGGTTCACCCTAAAAACACATTTTTAACATTGGAGCCAGCATACTAAGGACATTTACTTTCGGCAGGTCACCTTGATATTCTGGATTTTGTCCAGGGCTTCCGCGTTCTGATGACTCCGGGACTGGGCGTTCCTATCCCTGCCTCAGGGTTCCGATGACTGCGGGACTGGGCGTTACTATCCTTCGGTTCGATGATTGACGGCTTGTTAAACAGGTCCCCTGTGGCACAACGCGCGTCACCAGATTTTCGGAAATAGCCGAGCTGCGAGTCGGCACTATACGGCGCCTGTCGTGTAGACTCGCAGCTCGGCTATTTCCGGAAATCTGGTGACGCGCGTTGTGCGACAGGTCACCTGTTTCACAAGCCATCAATCATCGAACGGAAGGATAGGAACGCCCAGTCCCGCAGTCATCGGATACCCGGAAGCCCTGGACAAAATCAGAATATAAAAGGTATGTACGGAGAAAGAAAAAAAAAAAATACCTGCCGAAAGTAAATGTCCTTAGTATGCTGGCTCTGCTAGATGTAATGTTAAAAAAAAAAATTCGGGTGAACCCCCGCTTTAATAAATGTAATCCACAACCACACTATACCATTATTTATCCATGCACAAAAAGTGTTAAAAGATTTTGACTGGTTTTTTGCTGTTAGTTATGTTTTTATAGGCCAATCACAAAAATCTGTTTCCAGGAAAATGTTGACAATGGAACTTAGACATGAATGAATGACTTGTATAGCGCTACACATGCGAACTGAATCGCCTCTAGGCGCTTTTTGCAGCCAGTGTCTTCCTGGCTGGTGCGGTCATTTACCGTGGAGGATCTTGACACACTCGGGAGACACACGGGTGTACACACATATATACTGGGCCAATTTGGCCAGGATCCAATTAACCTACCAGCATGTCTTTGGCGTGTGGGAGGAAACCGGAGTACCCGGAGAAAACCCACGCAGACACAGGGAGAACATGCAAACTCCAAGCAGATGGTGTCGTGGTCTGGATTTGAACCAGCGACCCTTTTGCTGCTAGATGAAAGTGCTAACCACTACACCACTGTGCTCTAGGCAACTCTAAGCACACCAGAGTTATGGTGTTCTTTCATAAAAGCTCAGCCTCTTGCATTACGCAAATATTTTAGGAGATTCTAATGTACAATTTATATCAATTATAAAGGACGATGAAAAAAAGTGAAAGAAGAGATGGTTTTCATAGTTACTGAACTACACCGATTCTTTTGACTACCATTAAACGTCCCCGGCTCCCCCTTTTCCCTATATTTAATTTGCTCAAATATATCTAGGAAGTAGCCAGAAGAGAAAAAAAAAATGATCACATTTTATTGTTTTGCGTGTCTTTACCCTGATGTCCCAGGTCCTAGCCCGTAAAACGATTATGGTAAATACAGCCCTGGGGCTAGCCACTTCTGTTCAAATTGAAAGGAAAATATCACAGCTAGATTTCTCTCACTACTGTTCCTGCACCAGACACTGTTCTGGTTCATTATAAAAAATTATTTAACCATATACCCATAGATAATAAAAATTCGACAGTAAAAGTGTCTAAATATCATAGTAATCTAGTGCAATATGCAGCATATAGCATAAGGTAAAATGACAGTCTGAATACATTTGCTATAGATTGGAGCATACCTGTTCTAGTCATAGTTACATTCCGGTTTTCAAACATCTGAACAGATTCTCCCACAAACAGTATCTTCTCAGCAACCCTCACAGGGATGTAAGATGGCAGCATTTCAACCCTCAGTGAAAACTGCTTAAGAGAAGGTGCCAACATGTTCTCCTCTTCAATCAGACGCTGGTAGAAGACAAACAGGCAAATCCTCATAATCAAGGCCTAATAGATGAATAGTTACTCATAAAGCTCATGCATATCTAAACAGGGTATATTCGTGCAGGTGTGTGTATGTATATATATATATATATTTTTTTTTTATTATTCACACATGCCTCTCAAACAAATTAGAATATCATCAAAAATAGTTTTTTTTAAGGCAGAAGGTTTTTTTATCTGAATGCATTAAGATCAAAAGCCTTCTGTGTGTAGCAGCCACCCTCAGCCCCCCTAACACTATTGGCTCCCGGTGCGGAGAGAGAGAGAGAGAGAGAGAGAGAGAGAGAGAGAGAGAGAGAGAGAGAGAGAGAGAGAGAGAGAGAGAGAGAGAGAGAGAGAGAGAGAGAGAGAGAGAGAGAGAGAGAGAGAGAGAGAGAGAGAGAGAGAGAGAGAGAGAGAGAGAGAGAGAGAGAGAGAGAGAGAGAGAGAGAGAGAGAGAGAGAGATCGCAGCTCCGTGACTGAATGCATACTTCAAGCCGCTTGCTGTGAGCGGCACTCAACAGGAGGGAGGGGCCAGGAGCTCCAGCTAGAGACCCGAGGAGGATCCAGGCCGCGCTCTGTGTAGTGCTTTTGCACAGAGCGGCCTGAGAGAGAGAGAGACCGCACCTCCGTGACTGAATGCATACTTCAAGCCGCTTGTTGTGAGCGGCACTCAACAGGAGGGAGGGGCCAGGATCTCCAGCTAGAGACCCGAGGAGGAGGAGGATCCAGGCCGCGCTCTGTGTAGTGGTTTTGCACAGTGCGGCCTGGATCCTCCTCGTTCTCGGGTCCCTGGCTGGAGCTCCTGGCCCCTCCCTCCTGTTGAGTAAGTATAACATGTTTGTTATTTTTACAATCCCTTTAATTTATTTCTGTAATTCAATTCAAAACGTGAAACTCATATTATATAGACTCATTAAACACAGAGTGATATATTTAAAGCATTTCTTTAATTTTGATGATTATGGCTTACAGCTAGTGAAAACAAAAAATTCTGTATCTCAGGAAATTAGAATATTGTGAAAAAGGTCAATATTATGGACTCGCGGCATCACACTCTAATCAGCTAACTAAAAACGCCTCTAAAAGGTTCCCAGAGCCTTCAGGGGTCTCAAACTGGTGGCCCCTCCAGCTGTTGCAAAACTCCCATCATGCCTCCGCTTGTGGGAGTCATGCTTTTACCTGTCAGCCTTGCAATGCCTCATGGGACTTGTAGTTTTGCAACAGCTGGAGGGCCGCCAGTTTGAGACCCCTGCATGGTCTCTCAGTTTGGTTCAGTAGGTTACACAATCATGGAGAAGACTGCTGACTTGACAGTTGTCCAGAAGACAGAAGACAGTAGAGGTCGACCGATATATCAGTCGGCCCGAGGTATATCGGCCGATATTTTGCCTTTTTTAAGATATCGGCATCGGCCGATTATTATGAAAAATAGGTCGATCGTCTGGCCGCCTGCCCGCCGACAACTTTTTTTTCTCTTTTTTTAGTTTAGGAAGTCGGCCAACCAGCGGGCCAGTAACAGCCAATCAGCGGCCGCCACTGCCGATATCCTCCACTGTAAAAAAAACATCCTCTGACGTGCTGCGCGCCATTGCCTCTGCCTACAAACCCCAGAATGCAGCGCGGGCCGGTAATTGCCAGCCCGCGCTGCATTCTGGGGTTTGTAGGCAGAGGCAGGGTGCGCAGCACTTCAGGGGACGTTTTTTTTTTTTCCAGAGTGGAGGATGTCGGCAGCGGCGGCCCCAGATTGGCTGTTACCGGCCCGCTCTGCATTCTGGGGATTGTAGGCAGAGGCGCGGCAGCACGTCAGGGCCGAATGGAACTTTGTGCTAGGCGATGGAACGGAGCCTGGAGCACTCCGCTGGTGGGCATTGATGAGGTGGCAGTGAATAATATTGGGCTGTACTGGTGGGCACTGATGTGAGGCACTGATGAGGTGATGCACTAGTTGGCACTGATGAGGTGATGCACCGATGTGATGCACTGGTTGGCACTAATGTGATGCACTGGTTGGCACTAATGTGATGCACTGGTTGGCACTAATGTGATGCACTGGTTGGCACTAATGTGATGCACTGGTTGGCACTAATGTGATGCACTGGTTGGCACTAATGTGATGCACTGGTTGGCACTAATGTGATGCACTGGTTGGCACTAATGTGATGCACTGGTTGGCACTAATGTGATGCACTGGTTGGCACTAATGTGATGCACTGGTTGGCACTAATGTGATGCACTGGTGGGCACTAATGTGATGCACTGGTGGGCACTAATGTGATGCACTGGTTGGCACTAATGTGATGCACTGGTTGGCACTAATGTGATGCACTGGTTGGCACTAATGTGATGCACTGGTTGGCACTAATGTGATGCACTGGTTGGCACTAATGTGATGCACTGGTTGGCACTAATGTGATGCACTGGTGGGCACTAATGTGATGCACTGGTGAGCAATGATGGGATGCACTGGTGTATTGGTGGGCATTGATGAGGTGGCACTGCTGGGCTGCACTGGTGGGCACTGATGAGGTGGCACCGGTGGGCACTGATATACACCAATGAGGTGGAACTGATGGACACTGATAGGCTGCACTGGTGGGCACTAATGAGGTGGCACTGGTGGGCACTGATGTGGAACTTATGGACACCGATAGGCTCCACTGGTGGGTACTGATGAGGTTGCACTGGTGGGCACTAATGGATACTGATAGTGCCCACTGGTGCAGCCCATCAGTGCAGCCTGATGTGGCACTGACAGGCTGCACCCCACCTCTCCACCCTAAACAATTATCTCCTCCCCACCCTAGGTTTTTTGGGATGAAGAAAAAAAAAATCGGCCTAAAATATCGGCCGCAAAAATCGGCAACACATATCGGCCATCAGCCACCCCGATTTCCAAATATCGTCATTAGCCAGAGAAAAACCCATATCGGTCGACCTCTAATCAGCACCCTCCACAAAGGAGGGCAAGTCACAATAAGTCATTGCTAAAGAAGTTGGCTGTTCAGAGTGCTGTACCCAAGCACATTAATGGAAAGTTGAGTGGAAGTAAAAAGTGTGTTAGAAAAAGGTGCACAAGCAACCGGGATAACTACAACCTTGAGTATTGTGAAGCAAAGGCATTCAAGAATTTGGGGGAGATTCACCAAGAGTGGACTACGGCTGGTGTCAGTGCTTCAAGAGCCACCATACAGACGTATCCAGGACATGGGCTAGAGTGGAGAGGCACTCCAAAAATCACTATGTGGGGTTGATTTACTGAAGGCAAATAGACTGTGCACTCTGCAAGTGCATTGCTCCAGAGCATAGTAAATGAGGTAAAGTTTCGCTTTACAAAAGAATACCCAATCACCTGCAAGAAAAAAAAAAAAAACACACACACACACAACTGCATTTTTGCTTACACATGATTGGATGATGAGGTCAGCAAAACTTCTTATTTACTAAGCACTGAAGAAACTGCTCTTACAGAGGGAAAGTGCCTGTTTCTATTTTATCTATGTGCCTTTAGTATACGCATATATACACTGGATGTATATTTAAAAACATGGGGATTTTTGGGGGGAAATTAAGCAAATCACATTCGTATTATAAACAAACAAGCAAAAACAAAAAAACTTAGGGGTCAAGTAGGGCTGTGGACATTCAAGTTTTTACATATTCTTAACAAGCAGTAAATGAGTTTTAGGCCTCATGCACACTGGACATTGAAAAAGCGTTATAAAAACGCCAGTAGCTTTGCAGTGAGTTTTTCAACGTTTTTGCAATAGTGTTTTTAGCTTGTTTTTTTCAATGGATCAAAAACGTCCAAAAACACTGGTGAGCCGCGTTTGAGCGTTTATTGACGTTTATCAGCATTATTACGGCTGAAAAACGTCTCTCAGAACCCACTAGTTTTGGGGGGTTTTACTGCTCAAAAACGTCGCTGTCCAAAACTGCATGGACACATAGGATAACATGAACATCTACAGCCTAAATACAGCTGCTGTAAAAAGGCAAAAAAACGTGTGCATGAGGCCTAAAAGCGTACGTTCACCTTTTTAGAAAAACAAAAAAAGGTGAACCCCACCCTCTTCTGACCCTTGGTTCTTAAAAGTTTCCAGGACGGATCATAGTGGTTCTGATTGGTCAACGCAAGCACAGAGCGTCGGGAGCAGGGACCACTACACAAACTGCATGGGCACGGACAACCCATTACTCGCATAAGTAAAGTACAGTGGGGACTGTGGGGGTGGGAAGGGTGTACGGTGTTCATTCACCTTTTCATTTTTTTTCTGAAAAGGTGAACAAAGACTTTAAAGAAACCCTCACTGACTTCTGTAACTGTAGGCACTGTGCAACAATCTATTGTGCCATTCTCTCTGCAGGTCAGCTTGCACACCCAAAATTCCTGCTATATTACCATTAGAGACTAGAAAGCTGGTGGTCTGCTGGGTCACTGCTGGGAAGAGTAATGACCCGTACACACGATCCGAATATCGTACGACAGATCGTACAACTTTTTTTGCTTAAAAGTTGCAAGTAGAAATTAAATAGGTTATTAAAGTCACGAAAATTCTCGTACGACAGGAAAAACAAAATAAAAAAAATAAATAAATCGGAAGTGATGTCATGTGTTGTAATGTATTGTATTTTCGGAAGACAACTGTACTGACTAAACGAAAATCGTACGATCTGGTATCGTACAAGGAAAATTTTCGTGCATGTCCGATAAAATAATATCGGATGAACTGTCATGATCGGCTCTCGAAAGCTCTGTACTAACGATCCGATTATCGTACGATTCTTCCTTGGACGACATTTTCCATACGATATTCGGATGGTGTGTACGGGCCATAAGCAGAGGAAGCTGGATGACCAGTGCTACTGCTGTAACGGTGGAAAATAAATTGCTCCACAGTGCAAGATTTACTCCTCGTTAAGGAATACATACAGTTGTCAAAAGTTTGCAACCCCTTGGAGAATTGGTAATATGCAGTATGTACCATGTTTAAAGAAAACATGAGTGAGCAGGCAAAGCACATTTCTTTTATTTCTTATGGGATTCATCTTCAGTTGTAGGTCATAACAGAATGACAACCATAAAAAAAAAAACCTGGCAAGGAGTAAACCAATGAAATGACCCCTGTTAAAATGTTTGCATACCCTTAGTTCTTACTCCTGTTTATTGCCCCCTTTGGAATCAAGGACAGTGCAGTCTTTTGTAATAGTTGTCTATGAGGCCCCGAGTTCTTGCAGGTGGTATAGCTGCCCATTAGTTTTGGCAAAATGCCTCCAGTCTTTGGTCGACTTGCATGAACCACACATTTTAGATCTTGGCTTGATGATATTAAGGTCAGAAGACTGTGATGGCCATTTCAGAACCTTCACCTTTTTCTGCTTTAACCACTGGAGGGTCAATTTGGCCTAGTGCGGTCATGTTCATGCTGGAACCTCCAAGTGCATCAAATTGTCTGCCAGTATCTTCTGATAACATGCTGCATTCTTCCTGCCATCAATTTTCACTATATCCCTTAGAGCTCACATATACCTCCAAAGCATCAGTGAGCCACCACCATGCTTCACAGTGGGGATTTGTGTTCTTGTGGCTACAGGCCTTGTTCACATCTCTCCAAACATGGCGCTTATGGTTGTGACCATAAAGCTATATTTTGGTCTCACTCACTCCAGATGACAGTGTGCCAGGAGTGTCAAGGTGTTGTCGGGCATATTGTAACCATGCTTTTTTGTGGCATTGGCAAAGTAAAGACTTCTTTTCTGGCAACATAACGATGCAGCTCATTTTTGTTCAAGTATCATCGTATTGTGCTCCTTGACACAACTACACCGTCTTTTTCCAGAGAAGCCTGTATTTCTCCTGAGGTTACATGTGGGTTTTTCTTTGTATCCCAAACAATTCCTCTGGCAGTTGTGGCTGCAATCTTTCTTGGTCTACTTGACCTTGGCTTGGTATCAAGAGGTCCTGAACTTTCCACTTCTTAATAAGTGATTGAACAGTACTGACTGACATATTCAAGGATTTGGATATCTTTTATATCCTTTTTATAAAGTTGCATTACCTTGTTACGCAGGTCTTGACAGTTTTCTGCTCCCTGCTCAGTGCATCCACATGAGAGTTAGGGCTCTTTCACACGGAGCGGACCGTTTCTGGGTCCGCTCCGTGTGTCCGCCAAAGCTCAGCGGGGATCCCCGCTCAGCTGTCGGCGGATAGGGCAGTCCCCGCAGACAGTGCAGGGACCGCCCTGTCTCTGCTCCGCTGTCCCCTATGGGGGACCAGATGCAGACGGACCGTCTGTCCGTCTGCATCAGTTCCGCTCCGCCGAACGGAAGAAAAATAGGGTTTCTTCCGTTCGGAAAAGCGGATCCCGACTTACGCGGACGCTAGCGGATGCTCCAACCGCTAACGGACACCTTCCCATAGGGATTCATTACAAGTCCGTTAACGGACTTGTAATGAGCGAACGAACGGTCCGCTAGTGTGAAAGGACCCTTAAACTCATTGACTACGCATACACAGACACAAATTGAAATTTAAAAAGCCGCAGATGTGGAAAATTAACCTTTAATTGGCATTTTAACCTGTGCGCGTCACATAGTGTGTCTGTACCAAGACCAAACATTCCAGGGTATGGAAGCTTTTGATCCATTTGGTTGATTTCTGTTACAGTAAAACCTTGGTTTGAGAGTAACTTGGTTTGAGAGCGTTTTGCAAGACAAGCAACATTTTTAATAAATTTTGCCTTGGTATACAAGCGATGTCTTGATATAAGAGTAGCGTCATGTCACAACCAAGTATAATAAAGAAGAGAGGAGCCTCTAAGTCTAGTAATATGGTTACATTTATTGAAGGTACAAAATTTAGCAACTGTTGCTACACTTAGATGTGCCTCTCTTCCCTTTTATACCCTGTAAAAAAAATGCTTTGATATACAAGTGCTTTGGATTACAAGCATGTTTTAAGAACGAATTATGCTTGCAAACCAAGGTTTTACTATTTGAAAAAGAGCCAAACAACTGTGATAATAAATGGCTTCATATGATAACTATCATTAAATAAAAAAATACAGATTTTTGGAATTATCAGTCATGTTTTCAATATCGATGCCAAAATTTCATGATTTCTGCTGGGTATGCAAACTTTTGAGCATAACTGCAAATATGTAATTGACAAGAGCCTCGCCACGGGTTCACTTTAAAGTCAATTAGTCAATACAGAATAAACATACCATTTATAAGATGCCTTTTACATTCAAAAGAACGTGTATAAAATATACTTTTAGAAAGAAATATCTCACCAAGTCTTGCAGCTCTCGCAGCTGTTTCCCTGTCAGACCCCCGATACCCAAGTCGTCATCTTCTTCATCAGGCTGGGTAGAAGCGTTGCCAGAAGCAGACCCTTGTCTCACAAAAAACTCTTCATACTGGTCTAATAAAAGCCCATGAAGCATCCAGGCAGACAACTGTTTGTACATAACCCCATGACACACTGCCAGGATCCTAGGCAGATAGAAGATCCATAAATAACATTTACATACATACAAAAAAAACTAACGGAACCAATTGTTAAGCAGTTCTACTTCTCTAAAGGGTGTGTATGATTCCGTGCAAAGGAGAAAAATACCAGCAGGGGACAAAAAAATGATATAATATGGTAAATCAAGAGAACTGCTGCCTCTACAGATTACTACCACCTAGGTGAAGTAAATGAATGAAGGAGAAAAATAAGTAAGTGTGGTGCTGTTCAATGGATTATAATGGACTCTCAATGTGGTGGTGATGTAATGTGGGTGTGAATGTAACACCAGTAAATAATGTGCAAAATTATGACCAAAAAAAATTATAAGTGAACATAAACATGTTTACATGCACATAAGCAATAAATAAATGAATACAAATTGAAAAAAATTAACTCCTATTGAGCATTCAAATAAGTCCAGAAAAAATACTAATTAGATATTCAAAAAAGTGCTAATTAGATATTCAAAAAAGTCCAAAAAGTGCTTGTGCTGGTGAAAAGTGATCTCTAATGTAAATGATCTCTGGATGAAATAAATTCAATAAATAGAGCATTCCAAACAGTTCAAGAAAGTGCTTGTGCTGGTGAAAAGTGATCACTGTTCGTTTTCCCTCTTCACTGCGGGATGGGACTATGATCCGAACATGCCTGAGCCCATCCTAATTATCCCTAAAATTAGTCATAAATGGTATACAGCCAAAATATTTTTTTTCAATAAATGGTCACTGCAGAACCATGGGCAGCTATATCACTTCAATGCGTGTGTTTCTGGAGTAAAGAAGGCTTTACAGATAGTCTTGGGGAAAACGAATTCTAGCATGCACCGAGGGCCAGATTCTCAAAAGAGATACGACGGCGTATCTCCAGATACGCCGTCGTATCTCCAGATACGCCGTCGTATCTCTGAGTCCCGCCGTCGTATCTATGCGCCCGATTCTTAGAATCAGTTACGCATAGATTTCCCTTAGATCCGACAGGCGTAAGTCTCTTACACCGTCGGATCGTAACTGCATATTTACGCTGGCCGCTAGGGGCTGATTTACGCGTCAAAATATGTAAATCAGCTAGATACGCGAATTCACAAACGTACGCCCGGCCGACGCAGTACAGTTACGCCGTTTACGTTAGACTTTTCCCGGCGTAAAGTTACCCCTGCTATATGGTGGCGTAAGTGCGGCGTACCAATGTTAAGTATGGCCGTCGTTCCCGCAACGAAATTTAAAAATGTTACGTCGTTTGCGTAACTCGTCCGTGAATGGAGCTGGACGTAATTTACGTTCACGTCAAAACCAATACGTCCTTGCGGCGTATTAGGAGCAATGCACACTGGGAGATTTCCACGGATGCGCCGTTCGTGAAAAACGTCAATCACGTCGGGTCACAGAACATTAACATAAAACACGCCCCCCTGTCCCACATTTGAATTAGGCGGGCTTACGCCGGCCGATTTACGATACGCCGCCGCAACTTACGGAGCAAGTGCTTTGAGAATACAGCACTTGCCCGTCTAAGTTGCGGAGGCGTAACAAAAAACGGATACGTTACGCCCGCGCAAAGATACGCGGATGCACAAGAATCTGGCCCTGAGTTTTTGTAATTAAGATCTACAAGATTGCATACACAACTTTTTGCATTTAAAAAAAAATTAGGGTTTCAGAGCATACAGAACATTGGAGCGACCTGGGGTCCCCACAACGTACTATAAAACTGAAAACATTAAGAACAGGAAAGTGCACAGAGAAATCCCGCTGACAGCTGAAAGAACCAGGCCAAAGGGTATC
Organism: Rana temporaria; assembly: GCF_905171775.1. Lineage (NCBI taxonomy): Eukaryota > Metazoa > Chordata > Amphibia > Anura > Ranidae > Rana > Rana temporaria. The sequence goes on from NC_053491.1 coordinate 48,333,602, forward strand.
GGAGCATTTGCACGAGTACCGAGTACACGAGTAACCGAATTGCAACACACAGTGACCATCCAATGTCTGAAATCCTCTAGGTGACAAGCACTGATTATTTCATTTATTTAATGAAACTGAAACCAAGTACTCCATGCATGCTCAGCACATGCACTTGTTGACCAGGGAGAAGACCATAGCAGTTCAAAGGGGCACTGCAATACAGGAGAGAGGTCTCTACACACATTCTCAGTGAAACATCTGCCCGAGTATCCTAAGATTTCATGAAGGTCTCATACAAACTGAAAGGAAGGATTTCTTACTTTTCCAGTGCACTCCGAACAGGTGGCAGCCCCCCACAACTGTGCTTGTAGACTGTTTCCAACAACTGACATCCATGAATCTGCAACAAAGAACAGAATACAAATTCTGCTACGAGGTGTACCAGATATGCAGTTGCATAGCTAATGTTAAAGGATAAGTTCACCTTATGGAACACGTTACATGTTGCGCTCGTATTTAGGGTGGAACATGTAACATGTTTCAGCAGTTGCAGCATTTCACCCGTCTCCACCTGCCCCGGCCACGTCATTCATTCATAGTCCTCTATGAATGGTGAACTACAAGTCCTGACAGCCTTGTAATTGCAATGAACTACCATGGTGCTGTTGAACGCTCTGGTAGTTCATTCTTCCTGTCAGTGTCTGTCTGCCCGTATAAGGTATGAGGTCACTTCATCACATCTTCACTTGCACAGATTTGCATGGTTTGAAGTCATCACCATATTTTGAACTTTGTCAACACCAAAGTTTGGTCACTTTTAAAGGACAATTTTCCTGCATATAGACATTCATTGTGTGCTTATGAGGACATTCGTATTCACATTGTTCACTATTATCATTTTAGCACTTTTATTTATCAAGTTTTTACACATTTATTTATTCAAGTTTTTACATATTTATTTATTCATTTATATATTCAGATTAGTGTTACACTTTTTTTCCCCACATGAGCAGACAGATACACTGAGAAGTCTGCAGGAGTTCTGCATGGCACCCCCGCGATCTGCTGATCATGGATGCAATGCTGTCTGGGCTCAAATTAAGAAAAAAAAAAGAAGGAAATTATTTTACCTGCAAAAAGAGGTCCATTCATTATTTTTTTTTAAAAGATGAACTTATCCTTCCAACTTTCATTCTATAATAATGTTCTTTGGTTTACCTAACACAGGGGTCTGCAACCTTTAAGACATAAAGAGCCACTTGGACCCGTTTCCGAATAAAAAAAAAAACTGGGAGCCGCAAAACCATTGCGACATTTAAAACAAATATAACACTGCTAATTGATATTGTACAGTATTGCATTTGCTGGGCATGTGGAGGTGGAATCTTATCTGATATTGTCAAGATTCCACCTCCACATGCCCAATATTGGATAAGATTCCACATGCCCAGCAAATGCAATCATCATCATCATCATTACAAAATCATCAGCCCCCCCCCCACCATCATCATTACAAAATCATCATCCCCCCTCACCATCATCAGCCCCCCCCCCCCACCATCATCATTACAAAATCATCAGCCCCCTCACCGTCATCATCATCAGCCCCCTCACCATCGCAAGCCAGCTGACACTATCATCAAAAAATCATGCCAGCCCCCACCATCATCATCAAAAAATCATCAGCTCCCCTCACCATCACAAGCCAGCCGCCACCATCATCATCATCATCATCATCATTAAAAAATCATGCCAGCCCCCACCATCATCATCATCAAAAAATCATGCCAGCCCCCACCATCATCATCATAAAAAAATCATGCCAGCCCCCACCATCATCATAAAAAAATCATGCCAGCCCCCACCATCATTAAAAAATCATGCCAGCCCCCACCATCATTAAAAAATCATGCCAGCCCCCACCATCATTAAAAAATCATGCCAGCCCCCACCATCATCATCATTAAAAAATCATGCCAGCCCCCACCATCATCATAAAAAAATCATGCCAGCCCCCACCATCATCGTAAAACAATCATGCCAGCCCCCACCATCATTAAAAAATCATGCCAGCCCCCACCATCACCATTAAAAAATCATGCCAGCCCCCACCATCATCATAAAAAAATCATGCCAGCCCCCACCATCATCATAAAAAAATCATGCCAGCCCCCACCATCACCATCATCATTAAAAAATCATGCCAGCCCCCACCATCATCATTAAAAAATCATGCCAGCCCCCACCATCACCATTAAAAAATCATGCCAGCCCCCACCATCATCATTAAAAAATCATGCCAGCCCCCACCATCATCATAAAAAAATCATGCCAGCCCCCACCATCATCATAAAAAAATCATCAGCTCCCCTCACCATCGCAGGCCAGCCCCCGCCCCCCCCCCCCCCACCATCATCATCATCATTAAAAAAAATTAGCTCCCGTCACCATCGCAAGGCAGCCCCCCCCCCTCCATCATTATCATTAAAAAATAATTAGCTCCCGTCACCATCGCAAGGCAGCCCCCTCATTGTAAGCCCCTCACAGCCTTACTGTTCTGTGGCTGTGCTGTGTCACGATGCTCCCCCACACTGGCGCGCTGATAAATGTCCCGCCCTCCTCCTCTAGACCAGCTTGTGTGACAGACAGCACACTGGCTCTATCACACGAGCTAGTCTTCTAGCAGGAGGAGGGCGGGACATTTATCACAGCGCGCCCGAACTGTTAACTCCGGGATCGCTGTGTAAAGTCCTCCGCTGGCCGCAAAAGGTGTCCCGGAGCCGCGGCAAAGGTTTAAAAGAGCCGCATGCGGCTCCGGAGCCGCGGGTTGCCGACCCCTGACCTAACATAACCTTCACTAGACTACATGACTTGCTTACCAACACTATGAAATGTCATTCTTACGCCTGTCCATACAGGAATATACACTTCAGATAGTTGTTATTAAAGGTCAACATGACTTGACATTTCATTTAGTGGTTCATTTCCAAAATTACTTGACATACAATGATTTCTTAATACAATGGAAACATATCAACGTGTAGAGATGGCATTCCAAGGAAGAGACGTCTAGAAAGTCATAAAAATTGATTCAATGCTGTAAACAGCAATATAATACATCATCCTCAGTGGTCCCTGGAATGAAAATAGAGATGGTTGCATAGTCACCCCTAGCACTGGAGTGTCAGTGCTTGGGTCCATTATTGGATCACTCTGGCTTAGGGAATATGATGTCAGATCTGCTTCTCCTGCAGGAGAAAGGCATTGGCAAAAATGCACCTAAAGCTGCGTTATATTGTAAACACATATGGGCAAGTGAAGCACTAGGGCATAAATGCATTGCTTGAGCGTTAATTCATTTTAGTGGCCAGAATAATAATTTAACGTTAAAGCACTAAACACACCTAGTGTTAACACACAATTAGACGCGTTTATACGTGTTTAGCGTGTTTAGCCATGGCAAGCGTTTTTTCTGTCAAACCGCTGCTGCGCCTGTACGTGCTGGCAGTGGGGTGTTTTTTTTTTTTGCCTCTAAATGCCTGTGTGTGGATAGACTCAGACAAAAAAAAAAAAGAAAAAAACACTCCTAAAAGTGACGCTAACATCCAGTGTGCATGAGGTCTTATGGTTACCTCAGGTTAAGGCTTTGAAACTAAAGGTATGCTATGGTTCATTATAGCACCTACTTTACAGTGAAAGAACTGCAAGTCCTTGAGAACAGGTTTTCTTTAAATTAGGGTTGTCCCAATACTGATACTAGTATCGGTACCGATACCGAGCATTTGTGCGAGTGAGAGGCGAGATGGGAGAGGCGGCGTTCAATAGGGGTGGATTCAGTGGGCGGAGATCGAGTCCTCAAGCAGGTAAGCTGGCCTGGCAGAGGTGCAGGGTTGGCATCATCCATCATGATCGGTGACCGGAGCCGTCACATTCGGTAACTGAAGTGACGCTCCATGTTGTCGTCAGTGCTTGGTCATCCCGACGCCCATCTTGGTACACCCTGCATGCGCCACATTGAGCCAGCAGCTTATATGGGCTGGGTGTAACAAGATGTCTGCTGCTGCTTTTCTGCGGCCGAGTGCAGAGTGTACCAAGATGAGAGTCGCAGGCAGCATAGCAAAATACTAGTTTAGTCCTTTTCCTCTTATGTCATTTATATCAGTGCCCATAAGTGCCAGCCACCCATCAGTGCACACCCCGTCAGTGCCCCTGCCAGCCATCAATGCCACCTATCACTGTCAGCCATCAGTGCGTGCCACCTATCAGTGCTGCATAATCAGTGCCACCTATCAGTGCCAGCCATCAGTGCGTGCCACCTATCAGTGCCCATCCATCAGTGCGTGCCACCTATCAGTGCCCATCCATCAGTGCCACTGCCAGCCATCAGTCCCAACTTCCAACCATCTGTCAGTGCCGCCTTTTAGTACCCATCAGTCAGTGTGTCACTGTCACATGACATTAAAAAAAGTACTTGTACTCGGTCTTAAAAAAAAGTGGTATTGGGACAACCCTACTTTAATTGCTAAGTTTACCTTTTCCAGAAAATAGCCTATGCAGCCAAGGGACCCCTGTGGATATTTAAAAAAAAAAAAAAAAAGTTTTTCAGCCAGGCTAAAAGGGGGTCAAATGGCATACAGATATGACCGTTACAGAGCTGCACAGTTTTTAACTTACTTGACTGCATAGACCATTTTCTGAAAAAAGGTGAACATAAAAGGGTTATCTCACCTTTACAAAAAAAACTGCCTATGCAGATAAGGGGCATATGTAGACAAAAACAAACTGTGCAGCTCTAACTAAAGTTGAATAAAACCCTTTCTATAGGTGTAGGCCATTTACGTACCTCCTGAAGCCTGACTAGAATACTCCCAGGACATTGCAAAGTAAAGCCTAGTCATCATGCCTCCTCCATCACAGGAGGGAGCTCTCAAATAGAAAAAAGTATAAAAAAAATGCTCTCAAGGGGGCGTGGCTTGACCTCGCTTGAAGATGGCTGCTTAGCTTATTGGCTCCCGCTACTACGGCTCATCTTTCATCTACTGGAGGATACATAACCTTGATTGATACACGTTGGATGTACTGAAAGATTCTCAGAACGCTCCTGATCATATTTATCGCTTTAAAGGAAATCGATTATTGATTTTGAAGTAAGGACCATCGATCTACTTCAGCCTCATTGACAGCCATTAAAACCTTCTCACCGAGATCTGCCACAGGTATTCACCCCTGTTTTGGATTACTGCTCATTCCAAAATGACATCTGACAATACAGAGGGACACTTGAACATTGGGTCTATACAACCCAGCCTGATGGATCTAAGATCTGTAGCGACAGACATTAAAGAAACGCTGTCGGCAGCCATAGCTGAATTGAGAATTGACTTACGCGACATAGCTAATCGCGTGCAGGATGTGGAAACATCTACGACTCAACATGACGCTATAATCCGCCGTATGGCTTTCAAAATGGATGCTCATACGCTGTAATTAAGAGACCTCCAACATCACACTGAGGACTTGGAGAACAGAGGACAAAGACACAATATAAGCATTAGGGGACTCCCTGAAGATATTGACAATGACCACCTTTTAGACAGTATTACTGAACTGTTTAATGGATTTTTGGATAGACCTCCACGCACAATGATAAACATGGATCGTTTCCACAGGGCCCTTATACCTAGGGGGAAAGTCACCGACCCCCCGAGAGATGTGATCTGTAGTATGGCTGACTACAGATTAAAGGAGGAAATACTTAAATGTGCCAGGAACAAATCCAACATCTCTTACAATGGATCACACATACAGATTTTTCAAGATCTCTCCAGCATTACTCTAAAAAACAGGAGAGATCTTAAACCATTGCTTGAGGTCCTTAGAAAAAAAGGAATTGTCTATAGGTGGAAATTCCCATTCGCACTCTCTGCCACGCACCAGGGTCACACTGCCCTGTTGAGAGTACCTGAAGACCTCAGACCCTTCTGTGACGCACTTAAATTACCGCTGATTGAAGTCCCCGACTGGTACGCGGAATTCCGTCCAGTGCAAAAGAAAAGGGACCTTGCGTCATCAGAGCCCATGGAAACACAAGCGGCTAGACTCTGTAGGAGGCGCTCTCCCTCAGCTGACAAATGCTCCTTCACATCACATGGTCCGCGCGCTGAACCAACGAATTCTCCCCGCTCGAGGAAGTCACGCCAGGACTACTGAAATTGCTGTTGATCGACGTGCTCAAGATTCAATGACGAGAGCTCCCCCTCATCACATGGTTCGCACGCTGAACCAATCAGCTCTCCCCGCTCAAGTAACTCACACCTATACTACTGGAATTGCAGTTGACCGACGTGCTCAAGAACCAATGACAAGAACTCCCTTCCTTCACATAGACCGCGTGCTGAATCGGCTCTCCCCTCCCACTTATGTCACGTCTGGACTATTGAGGGTTTGTCCTGCCTGAGATCAGTAAGATTGTTTTGCTGCTTAGGAATTTGCGGTAGCCCTCCCTGTATATGTTTCCAGAATTCCTCTTCACTTTTTCTAATTGAGTTTTCTGACTGATGCCAACACCTTCTTTGTTTATGTTAATAGCTCTCATGTATTTGTGTCCACACTGTAATGCTACATTTTCTTTTTAAATATTATCTGGTGGTACTTATTGGTCTCTTTTTAGAGTTTGTGTGTTTGTTTGCAATACATGAACTCTAACTCTAAAGAATGACACACTGTTACATCTCTTACTCAGGATCAATAGTTACTTTAAGATGATTGCAACATCCTTCCTATTTGCCAGTACTGTCTATAAGTACCAGTATCTAGAATTAGTTAACATTCAGGGATTTTATCTCTGCTATCCTATGAATACACCTTTGATGTTTAAAAGCATTTTCAGATGAACACAGTTATGTTCAACATCTGTGTTTCCAACGCTATGTTATATGCCTCCCCTACGGATATATTGCCCTGTTTTTTTTGGTACACACATCCCCATATTTGTATACCAATTAACCTCTTAATTAACTTTAGGTTATTTTTCTTTTTATTATCTATGTAACTTATATTGGCAAAATCTCAATGATACATTGAACATTTTTTTCCTTATTATTATTGGTTCCACTTCTGATGCCACTCCCAACTTCATATTAATTTATATCATACGAATTGTTTCTGGTTATGGACCAATTATAACACTTCTCATCGGGTTCCTTCTATGTTTGCATTTTCTCAGGTTTAGTACTTCAATGATCTTGAGAACCTTCTCCAGTATAATGTTTTTTATTCTTTTTATGATGTTGTAGTGGCGGGATGTGAGTTCGGTTGTTTAGTCTCTTCTTGTTTCGGACATTCCGACCCCCTCTCAGGGGTAGAGTACTGGGTATTGCTCTCTCCGATTGCATGCCCATTACCCTATTCTGAACCGAACCTCCTTAATACTTACGGTTTAGAAAACAGATTTGTTTTCTCCGTAGGTTTTCGTAATTTATATTTTGTTTTATTTATTTGAATTTTTTTTTTTTCTTTCCCTCTTATTCCCTTTCTCGATTTTTATTGTTCACTACCCATAAGGTCGAATGTCTCAATCGAATAACATTCCAAATCCCCCTCTAAAAGTCATTATATACTCTTTGAATATTAAGGGCCTTAATATTCCTGAGAAAAGATCGAAACTATTTTTGTTACTACGTAAAGCTAAAGCAGACATCGTTTTCTTGCAGGAAACGCATTTTAAATCTAACAATGTACCAAATTTCAATAATAAATTTTACCCTACTGAATATCACTCCACCAATCCAGATTCCAAATCAAAAGGGGTTTCCATTTTTGTTTCTAAAAACTGCCCATTACAAATTCAAGATTCATTGATGGATCGTGATGGACATTACATTTTTCTGAAGGGTGTGCTTTACAACAAAAATGTTATTCTAGCTAACGTATACGTTCCTAACAAGCAACAGGTTCCATTTATCAGGGACACCTTTGACTGCCTTCACCGTTTTCAGTCTGGTTTATTGATATTAGGTGGCGATTTCAATGTGACTCTTAATCCTATGATTGACTCCTCTTCAGGTATTTCCTCCTTACCCTACTCCGCTCTTCGTTCAATTAAAAATGTACTCAAAGGTTTAACTCTCCATGATGCGTGGCGCACTTTGAATCCCAACGCCAAAGATTACACTTTCTTTTCCCCGCCCCACAACAAATACTCCCGGATAGATTATTTTTTCTTAAACCAGGCAGAACTTGACTCGTTGATCTCCGCATCTATCGAGCCTATGATTTTATCGGACCATCATCCAATTTCAATTTCCCTCTCCTTTTCCACTAAACCGTTCAAATCATTTATATAAAGGTTAGACAACTCCCTCCTTAACAATTCTGTAAACACTTCTTAGATTTCCTCCCACCTATCATATTTTTTTAAGGAAAATTACTCTCCCGACATACAACCTTTGAACCTCTGGATGACTCACAAATGTGTCATTAGAGGTATTCTTATTTCCATGGCCTCGAAACGTAAAAAAACTCATCAAGCTCATATAACAGCCTTGGCTAACCGTGTTCATATACTAGAAAGCAAACATAAACAATCATTAGCGATTGCAGCATATAATGACCTTCTTCATGCCAGGGAACTTTTACTTGAAGAACTAGACAAAACGACTAAACGTAAATTTATGCTATCCCGTAAACTTTTTTACGAATATGGCAACAAATCCAGGAAATTGCTTGCTAGGGCCCTGAGAACTAGAAAAGCGAATTCTACAATCCACTCTATATCTGACTCGTCAGGGAAAAAATTCCATTCCCCCACTGATATTGCTGCACAATTTCAGAAATTCTACTCCAACCTTTACAATATCTCCACTAACCCAGGCTCAGAACATTGCGCCCGTAGGAAGCAATTAATCACTGAATTTTTGGCACTTAACAGCCCTGCTCCCATCCCCAAAGCAGAAGCCGATAAATTAGACCGTCCTCTTGAATGGGATGAAGCGAAATTGGCTCTCAATCAATTGAAAACTGGCAAATGTCCCGGTCTGGATGGTCTAACCGTAGGCTACTATAAATCCTTCACCGATATCATTCTCCCTTATTTTTTGAAAGCTTTTAACTCGATCCCAGATCATCCACTTGTCAACAACAGGGATCTTTTAGAGGCACACATAACAATGATTCCGAAACCTGGCAAAGATAATCTTCTGGTCTCTAATTATAGGCCTATCTCCCTCCTCAATGTGGATTTGAAACTTTATGCCAAAATTATTTCAAATAGGTTATTGCCCCTAATCCCAAATTTGATCTCATTGGACCAGGTTGGTTTTGTTCCTGGACGAGAATCTAGGGACAATACTCAGAAAGCCATCAATATCCATCATTGGTTGACTAAACGTTCTAAACCCGGATTCTTTCTCTCTCTCGACGCGGAGAAGGCATTCGACAGGGTTGCGTGGGATTATATGACTGAATGCTTAAAGGCTCTCGGATTTGGTGACCGCTTGTTGAGTTACATTCTTGCTCTTTATTCCTCTCCCACTGCAAGAATTAAAATGAATGGATACCTGTCGGGTGCTTTCTCCGTGTCGAATGGGACCCGCCAAGGCTGCCCTTTATCTCCAATTATATTCATCCTGACTCTAGAACCTATTCTTAGGAGAATTCGAAACAACCCCGATATCAAGGGTATTTGTATCAACAACAAAATTTACAAATTGGCCGCATATGCAGATGACATCTTGCTCTTTTTAACAGATCCCATCAACACTATACCTAATCTATTAAAGGACTTTTCTATCTTCTCTATGATTTCCAACTTGTTAATTTTGACAAGTCCAGGGCTCTGAATATCACTCTGCAAGCTGAAATAATATCTCTATGTAAACAAAATTTTCCATTTAAGTGGGAAGAACGATCCCTAACCTATTTAGGCATACACATACCCCTTCAGCTGAAAAATTTATATTCTTCCAATTTTCTGCCAATCCTCAAATCCATTCAAGAGGACCTACTAAAATGGGACAAAGACTTTTTCTCCTGGTTTGAGAGAATAGCCATAGTCAGGATGAATGTTCTCCCTAGGTTACTCTACCTCTTACAAACTATCCCGATTAAATTGCCAGCATCCTTCTTTAGTTTATATAAGAAGCTATGCCTGAAATTTGTTTGGAACTCCAGGCAACCTAGAATTAAATGGGATACACTAATCAATCCTAAACTGTTGGGCGGGGTGGGATTACCAAAATTTACAGAAATACTTCTGGTCTTGCCATTTATCCCGTATCATCGATTGGCACGTTCATAGGAAAACAAAAGATTGGATTGATCTAGAGGGACTATCATCTAAAATTCCTTTACATCAACTTCCTTGGACTAACCCCCATAAGGTACCCCGCGAAAATAGTAACCACCCCCTTACAGGTCCCACGCTACAAATTTTTAGATCACTATATACAAAATTTGATATCTCTTCCTCCCCAGGCCCAATGACTCCTGTCCCCGTGATTCCGAATCTTTTTCCTGTTTCCACAAATTCCTTCTACATTAATCCTACTTTGGCTCCCTCCCTGAGAGCAGAACTATTTTTCACTGATGGTAAACCTTTAACCTACAATACCTTTTGTCTTACGTTTCCAAACTTCAATATTTCTAAAATGGACTATGAGATTATATTAAATTCTATGCTGAACTCTAACCCTCCGCTGATTTGGGATAGGCCCAAAACCGCCTTTGAAAAATTGTGTGTTAGTAACGACCCCCAAAGACATCTTATCTCGAAAACATACTCACTATTATTTTCTGATATTGATCTTGAGAAGGATAAAAAGATCCTGGATTGGGAGAGAGATCTTGATTTACACCTCTCTACCAATGATTGGAGTCTTATTTTCAAACACATTCATAAGGGTTCTATGAACGTCCTTACTCAAGAAAATGGTTATAAGCTTTTCTCCAAGTGGTATAGAACACCTTATATCATTCATAAATACAGACCGCCACTTCTCCTACCTGCTGGCGTTGCAAATCCTCTTTGGGGACTCTCCTACATATTTGGTGGGACTGCCCAATTATACAACCCTATTGGAAGGAAATTCACCGCATTATCCCTCTCATTACTTCCTACTCTCCGGATTTCTCCGCTGCCCAATTTCTACTACACCATACGTCATTACCCCACCACATATACAAAAATACCATAGTACCATAGTTATACAACTGATTAATGCCGCCAAGCTTTGTATCCCGACACACTGGAAAGACACTTCCCCTCCTAGTGTTTCGGAATGGCTCCAAAGAATTGAACGGACTGCGTAAATAGAAGGCCTGATTTTTCAATCATTAGACTCCCCCACTAAGTTTCATGATAACTGGAATTGCTGGACACGCTTTACTAACTCTACTGAATTTCAAAACTTAACTTACCATTTTACCACTAATTGAATTAGATCTGGTTGCACCAACAATTTTCGATTGACATGTGATCCCCTCCCTCTTTCTCCCCCCCTTTTTTTTTATTATAATTAATATTACTTAAATTCGACTTGATAGTTTAATTATATTAAAATATGATATCTTTCTGTCTGGTCCTGTTAGACCTTTTTAATTGCTACCATCTGATATGAATGCAAAGTATATGTTTACATGACTTATACTGTTCCGTGGATATTGTTAATCCACCTCATCTCGTCTACTGTTTATCTTGCTGTATTTTCACATATGTATTGCTTTAATGCTTGATTTCTTCTGAAATACCAATAAAATCTTTAAACAAAAAAATGCTCTCAAATGCTGAGCTCAGAGATACTGCACCAGGGAAGAGAAAGGAAAATCAGAGGAAGTTTGAATCTGAGAAAAAGCTCACTCCGGTGATGTGAAGGTGAGCAGTAACGACTAGGTCTCACTTAGTAACCTAAAGCAACATCCTGAAAGTATTCCAGTCAGGCTTTGGGAGGTATGTAAATGGTCCACACCAATGGCAAGGGCATTTTAGTCAGAGCTGCACTGTTTGTAATGTTTTTATATACAAAACCTGCATAGGAAGTTTTTTTTTAAAGGTAAACTAACCCTTTAAGGATATATTGTAGACATTGCAGCAGAAGAATTGAGAACCATTTTGCTGCAATGACAGGGGTGAGGCAAGGAACACATGCAGGGTAATTTAATCACATAAGCCCACAAAGCAAGAAAACCCAGTGGGTGATTCAACCCATTAACATTCAGCCACAATCAATATCAACAGTGGGCCAGCCTTTTAACTGCCAAATTCATACCAGCCACCACTGCATGCTTCTAGATGGAGGTTTGTCTGAAATGGATGCGTTTGTAACACAGTATATGCAAATTCAACCAGATACTGCATGTCTGTCCATCTGTCATAGTCTGCCTGGTTTTGATGTATTATAAGGAATACTGTAACAAAACAGAATTGACCCTTATAAATAGGGTTGTCCCGATACCACTTTTTTAGGACTGAGTACAAGTACCGATACTTTTTTTCAAGTAGTCGCCGATACCGAATACCGATACTTTTTTTTAATGTGTCCCCAAATGCAGCCATGTCCCCCCACAGATGCAGCCATGTCCCCCCACAGATGCAGCCATGTCCCCCCCATATCCAGCCATGTCCCCCCATTATCCAGCCATCTGTCTCCCCCCCCATCCAGCCATCTGTCTCCCCCCCATCCAGCCATCTGTCTCCCCCCCATCCAGCCATCTGTCTCCCCCCCATCCAGCCATCTGTCTCCCCCCCATCCAGCCATCTGTCTCCCCCCCATCCAGCCATCTGTCTCCCCCCATCCAGACATGTGTCTCCCCCCCATCCAGCCTTGTGTCTCCCCCCCCATCCAGCCATCTGTCTCCCCCCCATCCAGCCATCTGTCTCCCCCCCATCCAGCCATCTGTCTCCCCCCCATCCAGCCATCTGTCTCCCCCCCATCCAGCCATCTGTCTCCCCCCCATCCAGCCATCTGTCTCCCCCCCATCCAGCCATCTGTCTCCCCCCATCCAGCCATGTGTCTCCCCCCCCATCCAGCCATGTGTCTCCCCCCCCCCATCCAGCCATGTGTCTCCCCCCCCATCCAGCCATGTGTCTCCCCCCCATCCAGCCATGTGTCTCCCCCCCCATCCAGCCATGTGTCTCCCCCCCCATCCAGCCATGTGTCTCCCCCCCCCATCCAGCCATCTGTCTCCCCCCCATCCAGCCATCTGTCTCCCCCCATCCAGACATGTGTCTCCCCCCCATCCAGCCATCTGTCTCCCCCCCATCCAGCCATCTGTCTCCCCCCCATCCAGCCATCTGTCTCCCCCCCATCCAGCCATCTGTCTCCCCCCCATCCAGCCATCTGTCTCCCCCCCATCCAGCCATCTGTCTCCCCCCCATCCAGCCATCTGTCTCCCCCCCATCCAGCCATCTGTCTCCCCCCCATCCAGCCTTGTGTCTCCCCCCCATCCAGCCATGTGTCTCCCCCCCCATCCAGCCATGTGTCTCCCCCCCCATCCAGCCATGTGTCTCCCCCCCCATCCAGCCATGTGTCTCCCCCCCATCCAGCCATGTGTCTCCCCCCCCACCCAGCCATGTGTCTCCCCCCCATCCAGCCATGTTTCCCCCCCATATGCAGCCATGGCCCGCTTACCTGCTACCGCCGACTGTGTACAGTACTACGGCCAGGAACATTACAGCTTTAAATAGCTTTAATGATTGGAGCCGCGCTGCGTGTATAGACACTCCCCCTCGCTCGGGATTGGACAGTTCACCCGAGCAAGGGGGAGTGTCTATGCGCGGCGCCAATCATTACAGCTATTCAAAGCTGTAATGTTCCCGCCCGTATTACACAGTCGGCGGTAGCCGGATCGCGGTGGTGGTTTGCGGCTCCGGTGGCGGCAGTCGGCGGTGGCGGCGGCGGGGGGGGTTAAGTATTCTATTTGTGTATCGGGGCAGGGTATCGGCGTCTGAGTACCGCCGAAAAAACTCGGAATCGGTCCCGATACCGATACTAGTATCGGTATCGGGACAACCCTACTTATAAATGTTCTCTGCCTGTGGGCTCATCTACTTAGTCCCTAAATTCTTCAGTGAAATAGAATATCCCTTTTCTTGTAAAAAAAAAAATAAAAAAAAAATGAATATCCTTATCCTTTATGGTTACAAAACGCACCAATAAGAAGTACAATAGTACATACCTTCTGACTCTTAATTTGCTCCACAACAATCATTACTGATGGGAAGAGGAGGTGAAACTGAACAAATAAAAAAAATGACCATATCAATTTATAGTTTTTGCAATGTAGAAGAGAATAGGAAAACACATATACGAGAGTCCGGGGGGGGGGGGGGGTTAGGCAGCAAAACGTTTGTAATTGAATAAAAATCTTTTATTGGGTCAGGAAATAAATGAAAAAATAAAATAAAATTTAAAATACAAGTTCTGGTTACCGACACAGACAACAACATAAAACATCACTCATGGCAACAAATACCCCAAGGAAAACATGGTTTGCCAATTACATTTGCAGTTGCAATGTAGAAGAGGAGGTGAAACTGAAGAAAAAAAAATGCGCATATCAATTTATAGTTTTACAATGTAGAAATAAAGGAAAAACTTTTGGATGGTTATAATCCCTGCCATGTGTCCCATTGGGGAATTTTCCCTTCACTCCCCGTCCCATAGCCAAAAGAGTGAAGTGATTGGAATTGCCTTCAAAGTGAAGGAATCCGTGGTTGTCACCAGAACTTGTGTACCCATTGGAAGATTTCCGCTCTATTCCTGTTTTAGTGAAAACGAAAATGTGGTGTATTCTCACTTTCATTGAGAATGTTAAACAAGACAAACAGAGAAAGTGAACCTCCTTCTCCACTGTATCCAAAAAAAAGCCTTCAAACAAAACCTGTACAGAGATAAATATTGCTTTGGTGAAGGCTTCTTAGCCGAAATGCGTCAGTTATAGCCTGTGCCCATGTAACTAATAAAGTACTTTTAAGTATTGTATCCGTGGGGACTGAACGTCCTGGCTAGAGCACCGGATCAGTTTGTGGACTTTTATATTGGCAGTGGAGCTGGGGTAACAAATTTGTTTCTCTACAGAGATAAACATGTGGGATGCCATTATTGAAAATGCTAGATGCCATCGTTACCATTGCTTTCTGCCATGGAAAAGAGATTCAAGCCAATTGAACCAAGCTAGTGATTAAGAAAGTAGTGAAGTTATACCAAGAATAACAACCAGAATTTTCTGGAGGTCAACAATGGCAGTCTTCATATTTCTCTCTAGAAGTTTCCTTTAACAAAACAACAGGGTTTAAAGTGACCTGTCATAGCCTAAAACGGTTCAGTATAGCTGACCTGCAGGCACCAGGTAACTGTTTTAGTCTTATAATTGATCTTTGTGGAAGCCTCACAATTTCAGGTTCAGATTGTACATGGGGCTCCAACCTTTGTTCAGGTCTGCATTAAGCCCCACCCCCTCCACCGGGTTCATTATTGTACACAAATAAAACAAAAGAAATAATGATACCAGTTGCTACTAATCACCCACCTGATCCAGGGAGTAGTTAATATGTGAAATGGAAAGGTGTGGGTCAGCCAAGAACTGCATTTATACAAAACAAAATAAAGACAATTAGATACAAAAACAAGCAAAAAATAAACTTTTCTGACTCTTGGACTGTATACTAGTTGCAGAGCAGTGACATCACTTAGCATAAAGCATAACAGAATTTTTCTTGGAGTCCACTGAGGGACACATGAATTCACTTACTGTAGGGTTATATGGTTGCCTACATTGGCAGTTTTTGGTAGGGGGTATCTGCAGCAGGAAAGTCGTTTTTCCACCTCCTGACAAACCAGGAAAGAACAGGGGCATCCGGCAAAGACCTCCACCTGCCACACAGGATCTAAGGCACTCCTACATGCATAAACCTCTCCTCCATGTTTAAAAGAAACTGGTTTTCTTCTGGGAGCCAGAATTATTGTTGGTTAGTAGGGGATCATATACTTATACAAATAAGTGAACTTTTGTCCGATTTAAAACGAAAAAGTTTGTCCAATGGAGCGTACACACGCAATGATTTTTTTGAAAACCTGCTCATTTTGAAGTTTGTTGTCAAAAAGTCCTACCGTGTGTATGGGGCTTAACATTTGTATCATGTGTTTTTTTCTGGATTTTTGGTTGACATTCTGTCTCTATCATTTAAAATACACCTATTCTTTGTAAGCGGGTAAACGCAAAAAATCGGCAGGGGATCAAATAATTATTTTCCACATTGTATAAAGCCAAGCAGAAGAAAGGCTGATCTGGATAGCAGAGACCAGCTTAAGCAGCAATGTAGTGAGGATTACTTGGGTCAATTGAAGAAAAGCACAAACAAAATTGAAGAAAAAAAGATGACCAAAAATTGGTTAGACTGTTATGTTTACCAGTGTCCAACCCTCCTTTAGGCAGCAGTATAACCTGACAGTATCTGAATTGCTGTGTTCCTCAATGGATGAGAAAGAAAAAAAAAGTTTCACCATTTTCTATTTGTATATACCTCTTGCTCCAAGTCCAACAAAGCTTGTCTGTATGGCTGCAGGATTGAGTCCAGACCCCTACAGAAGGCCCGTAAGTAAATTCCATGCAGACCAACCTGCCCTTGCTGAGAAGGGTGGTGATCCTGAAATATAAAAATAAAATAATAATTACAAAATAGAGAAAACATGAAAGTAGATAACTGAATGACATTTAGTTTGTTAAAATACTGTGCATTGAAAACAAGGGAGAGGGTGTGACAGCGTGACAAAGAATGGAAACAATCAGGCCAGAGAGACAGAGCATTGTCAACCTATAAAAGGGAAATACCTGAAAAGGTACTTTTGTGGCAGGATTACCAGTTTTTATTTTTTTATGTAAACTGCAGATTTAAAAAATGTTAAATATTACTCGTTATTAACATGTTATATTGCACTAACATGTTAAAAAAAAATCTGATTACAAAGAAGTTTTTATAATTTATAAAGGGGCCAAACTTCAGGAAATATTTAGAACAGAAGGTCAAATCTGGAGAGTGACATTTTCCTACATATGAACTCCTACCCACTAATACTATAGGAGTAAACTACTGAGTGGCTCTTTGCTTTCTAACTTATTAGGACATTAGAGAATAGCTAACAAATAAAATTGTGGATATTCTTGAATATATCTGTGAATGTTATTAGGAGCTTGAACACAATACTGTATGTCATTTTCATTAACCTTGTAAAATCCGATTCAAAAAGGAGAAGTAGGGTCAAAGCTCTTTTGGCCCTGCCAAACTTGTAGGTCACAGGATTGCACTTGGTTCTGCACTCCTGTGACCTGTATTCAGCTGACACCGGCTAAAGTCTGCTGTCGGCTGATGTCACTCAGCCAGTTCAGATTGTGGAGAGATCCCAACCTTAACTCGGCATCCGCCAAGATGACTGACCAGCAGCTGGCTCGGCCACTCAGCAAGCCACGGAAAGCCGGAGCCAGCCATTCCCAGCCCCTCCACAGCCCGGCGTCCCAGTGAGCACTGGAGGGGCAGAGCAGAGGTCTTTGCCTGAAAGACCTCTGATTGCTCGGTTGTCCGTCTTCAGTGAGCAGTGTGGGACCAATGCTGCATCCGCCTAGGTCAGAATGTCTATTTGTTATTTTAAAACCCCATACTTCCCTTTTAAAGTACCCCTTTTCCACTGTACAAGTCTACTTCAAAGCTGTTTAATCTGGATATTATTTGCCTTCCCTAGTTCCTCTTTTACCAACATGCTAAAAAAATAAAACCTTTCCATTTACCTTATTTTAGACCCAGTAGCACAACCACTGGGTCTTTTTACTTCCCTACTTAATTCAGGCAGATTATGACAAGTGGAAAGGGGGGGTCCTTCCTGAAAACTGGACGCTATGGTAATGCCCACAAGTGATGCTGAGCCTCAGTAACCGAAAGAACTGAACTTCAATGAATGAAAGGAGTGGGCCAGGGACAGTGAGGCTGGGGAGGAAAGAGCTAGATGATACTGGTTATCCTTCAGCTAGGAAATGAGTCTGGCTCTATCCTATTTTCTACAGCTTCCAATGCACACTGTGAGAAGCTCACAATGTGCAAATCAAGAGTAAGCAATTTCAGTACAAGACGGAAGGTAAGGCTGGAGTCAGCTTTAAAAGCAGAACTTCACCTCAAAAAGGGAAGTTCCACTTTATGTCCTCCTGCCCCCTCCCCCCAGTTTTGAAACGTATTTTTTTTTTGGGAGAGGGTACCTAGTTTTGTCAGGTACCCGCTCTCACTTCAACTGGAATCACCCAGTTGATTCCACCAAACTTCTAACCCGCCCCCAGGCAACCTCCTGGGACATGTCACAGGGGACTGCAGGACCATTCACACATCACAGCTCCCATGTGCACAGTGGGGAGCTGGCTGTGGAGCTGCAAGGAATGATGACCGGCATCCCACTGTAAACATACACGGTCACCATGATCCCTGGACAGTAGGGGTCGACCGATATATCGGCCGATTTTTGGCGTTTTTTAATTAATCGGCATCGGCCGATTTGTACTGTAAAAAAAGCAGTTGTAAACTTCAGCAGTGCGACTTGCAAAAACCTTCTGTAATAGAAGTCAATGTAAGTTGCCTGAAGTTTCCCGTAGAAGACTTCTCTCTCTGGGCAGTCTGCCAAGTTTGAGAAAAGAGATACAAAGTTGCTACTTATCAATGAACTGAACTCTGTGTCGGAGAGTTCTCAGTTTAACCATTTAAAGGCAAAATGTTTGACACTTGTTGCTTTCAAGTAAAAATCCTGTATTTTCTGCTAGAAAATCACTTGGAACCCCCAAACATTATATATATATTTTTTTTAGCAGAGACCCTAGGAAATAAAATAGCGATTGCTGCAATATTTAATGTTACACGGTATTTGCGCAGCGGTCTTTCAAACACATTTTTTTGGGAAAAAATATGCTTTAACAAATAAAAAAAATAAAAACTAAAACAGTAAAGTTAGCCCATTATATATATATATATATATATATATATATATATATATATATATATATATATATATGTGCACTGATTGGAGGCTTGTTGTGTTTAAATGTAAGAAATGTACTGTATAGTTTTGCAGGCACTTTACAGGTGCTATTTTTAGCCCTAAAGCGCCTGAAAAACGCCCCAGTGTGAAAGGGGTCTAACTGTTAGATTTTATGAGATGAAGGGGGGGGGGGGGGATCGGCCTAACATATCGGCCCAAAAAAAAATCGGCATCATAAATCGGCTATCGGCCACCGCGATTTCTAAATAACGACATCGGCCAGAGAAGAACCCATATCGGTCGACCTCTACTGGACAGGTGAGTGTTACTAAACCCAGGACTCTGCATCCACTGTATCTGTTCTCTCACAGTACACAAAACATGGAAATGCAATTATTTTAGTAAATATAAACTGCCAAATACATTTTCCCCATCAGTATATAGCAGTCTTGTGACTTCTATCAGTGTCTGGTTAAAGCTTGTAGGAGGAGTTTTCATTCAACTCCGACTGTCCTACGAGGCTGCAGGACCCCTGACCCTCTGTCTGGACAGTGCCGATTGGCCCTGTGCTGATCACATGCACCCTGCCCCAAAAAAAACCTCTAGCAATACACACACACACACACACCAAACTGAGCATGTGCAGAGTGACTCCAAAGGCTCTGTCTTATCAGGGGACAGTTCATGGGGAGGCTAAGAGAAGACAGGATCAAGCAGCCTTTTTATACAATGCAGAGGATTAACCCCTTAGGTTCCACCGTAAGTATAACAAGCATGCTTTACTGCATATACAGACTGATCTTACTTTAAAAGGGGGGGGGGGGGGGGTTGTAATGCTTCAATTAAAAAAAAAAAAAAAACAACAAACATGTCATACTTACCTCCACTGTGCAGTTAGTTTTGCAGAGTGGCCTCGAACACCGACTTTAGGGGTCCCTCGGCGGCTCCTTCCTACATCAGATACGCTCCTGAGTCATTCATTCGGCGTCCATAGCTACCGAATGTATGACTCTGCCCCGCCCCCTGGTGCCCGTGTCATTGGATTTGATTGACAGCAGCAGGAGCCAATGGCTGAGCTGCTATCAATCTATCCAATCATGAGCCGGGACCCTGTGGAGAGAGGGACAGCGCGTCCCCGCTGAGGCAAATTTGGGGCTCAGGTAAGTAAAACAAGGGGGGGGGCTGAGAGTTTTTTCACCTTAATGCATAGGATAAGGTGAAAAAACACGAAGGTTTCCAAACCCTTTAAGTCAGCACTTACAGGATTTGTAGTTGATGACCTAATTTTCTCAAAAACAACTGAAGAACCACTTTAAAGACACACAAGCAAACTAATGGGCTCTTTCAATAGGGCAGTACAAAGAGCAATGGTTACAGGAAACAGATCCGTTAAAAAGGATTTATCAGTGATCACTAGAGGTCATTTCACTTTGTACCACTTCACTAAACAAGCTTGCCAGTGTACCTTACAGAATACTTTATCATAATAATTTTCCTTTGGGATTAATAAAGTATTCTGAATCTGACTCCAACATCCTGAGTTTTCTAAAGTATGTGGTCCATGATCTTATTACCTACCGGGTGCTGAACATGCCCTGTGTACTGTTCAATGAACTCCGTGAAACGGATGTAATCGGTTCCCAGCTTGCACAGACGGTTCAATACACTGGTTTCACTGGGATGGAGAAAGGGTAGATCTTGTGATACCTAAAAAAAAAAAAAAAAAAAACACAATACTGTAAATAATGTGTGACACCCAAGCTAAATGCACCAAAGAACTCAAAGTGAATAATGCAACGGCTTTTTTTAACCGAGTAATAACTTGTTGATAGAAAAAAAAAACTACAAAAAGACAAGTCTAAAACGCTATATATCACAAGTGTAAAACTTTTCTTAAATCAAAAATAGATTTTAGCATTTCTTTAAGGCTGTTGTATACCCATTCTATTAAATTTCTGGCATAGTATCCTTGAAAGCTAGTGAATTGTGTGGATGGCTTCCTACCTTCTTCCTTTCCTTGTAATCCTTTCCAACCACTTTAAGGTGAAAAACCTTCTGTGCTGCAGCCCCCCCTTCCCTTATTCTTACCCGAGCCCAATTCAATCCAGTGACGTTAACGAGAGCAGCGGCTCCTGCCGCCATCCCCCTCCTCATTGGACAGAATGATAGCAGCATTAAAAAGCTGTGACACGGGCGCAGGGCCGAGTCACGTTCTCTGTGTCATTGGACCCAGCAGTGGGGCTCGTGAGTGAGCCCGCACGGGCGCCCCCAGGGAAAGCGACTTTTCCATAGGGGCACCCGCCGAAAAGCAGGGGCCTGGCGCACCAGCGGGGGACTTCAGAAGACGATCGGGGCTGCTCTGTGCAAAACCATTACACAGAACAGGTAAGTTGAACATGTTTATTATTTAATAATAATAAAAAAAATATTCACACGTGCGGAATAGCATGACAACTTTTTAAAAATGGTTCCAGGACTTTTTTATTCACATCTGTCACAGGTCCAGCAGCCAACCGCGGGTCCCGAGGTCCAGCAGCCAACCGCGGATCCCGAGGTCCAGCAGCCAACAGCAGGTACCAAGGTCCAGCAGCGGGTCCCCGAGGTCCAGCAGCGGGTCCCGAGGTCCAGCAGCCAACATCGGGTCCCGAGGTCCAGCAGCCAACAGCAGGTTCCCGCGGTCCAGCAGCCAACAGCAGGTTCCCGCGGTCCAGCAGCCAACAGCAGGTTCCCGCGGTCCAGCAGCCAACCGCGGGTCCCGAGGTGCAGCAGCCAACCGCGGGTCCCGAGGTCCAGCAGCCAACCGCGGATCCCGAGGTCCAGCAGCCAACAGCAGGTACCAAGGTCCAGCAGCAGGTACCAAGGTCCAGCAGCGGGTCCCCGAGGTCCAGCAGCGGGTCCCCGAGGTCCAGCAGCGGGTCCGGAGGTCCAGCAGCCAACAGCAGGTTCCCGCGGTCCAGCAGCCAACAGCAGGTTCCCGCGGTCCAGCAGCCAACCGCGGGTCCCGAGGTGCAGCAGCCAACCGCGGGTCCCGAGGTGCAGCAGCCAACCGCGGGTCCCGAGGTCAAGCAGTCAACCGCGGGTCCCGAGGTCCAGCAGTCAACCGCGGGTCCCGAGGTCCAGCAGTCAACCGCGGGTCCCGAGGTCCAGCAGCCAACCGCGGTCCCGAGGTCCAGCAGCCAACCGCAGGTCCCGCTGTCCAGCATCCAACCGCAGGACCCGCGCCCAACTCAAACGGCTGTATCCACGCCGCACACAAACGCAGCGCACATACGTGGACCCGGCTTCCATGACACCTCCGCCCCTCTGATAACAGGGAGTGTTTGTGAATTGTGTTCATATTGGGGAAGCAGTAGGGGGAACCATTGGCTATAGCGTAGCCCAGCTGATTATCAGAGGGACACATGCTCAGGAAGGGCCCCATAGAATTAGTGAGTGTGAGGAGATGAATGACAACCTGCAGGCCGCTCCTCTTGTTCCAGGTGAAGATACTCCCCGGGTATCCGCTCAGGGCCAGCAGCAGTTCGTGTATCATTGTCAGGCCCCGGCCGGCTCCCCGGTCTCTCCCTACTGTTTACATCCGACTAGACCGCCACTGCTACCCGCCACACAGGATGAACGGGGAGCGGACTACACCTCCCGAAATGCACCGCGCCGCCGCCGACATTGGCGTGACTGCGCCTGGACTGGACTCCATCTCCCGGCATGCTCTAGGTGTGGGGTGTTGCCTGGAGACAGAGGGCTGTGTATACAATGTGTACAGCGGCTGGGCTCCTGTCAAAGTGTATTTCTGTGCAGGGACAGCGCGCCTTGTAAAAGTGTTATTGAACCCTCCAGTCCTGTCTGTGTAGCCATAACCACTTGCCTACTTGGCACTTTTACCCCCTTCTTGCCCAGGCCAGCTTTCAGCGTTGTCACACTTTCAATGACTAGAGCTTTCTTTTGGTGGTATTTAAAGGGGCTTTCCACCCATTTTTTAAGTTTATTAAAAGTCAGCAGCTACAAAAAGTGTAGCTGCTGGCTTTTAATAAACTGACACTTACCTGCTCCACGTTCCAGCGACGCGCCGGCCGGGCTCTGCTCCTCTCCTCCCCTCCCCGGCCGGCGTCTTCATTGTCACTGTGGGCACCTGGCCGTGACAGTTTTCGGCTTCACGGCCGGGCACCCACTGCGCATGCGTGAGCGGCACTGCGCATGCGCGCGCGGCCCGGCGCTGCGCTGTTTGATTGGACAGGCGATCGCCTAGGACCTGTCACGTGTTCTAGGCGATCGCCTACAGGGAGGGGCTGCCAAAAGGCGTTATGACGTATCGCCTTTGCAGCCCCTCGGCGGAAGGAGGAAGTGGGACAGGAAGTCCCCTTCTCCTGAAGCCCCCACTCCCCCCCCCCAAAAAAATTACATGCCAAATGTGTCATGTAAGGGGGCGAGGAGTGGGTTAAGCGGAGGTAAATTTTTAGGGTGGAACTCCTCTTTAATGACTGATAAACAAACGAAAAAAGACCGAAAATGTTGAAAAAACAAACAAACGTTTTTCATAGTTTGTTATAAAATCTCGCAAACAGGTAATTTTTCTCTTTCACTGATGAGGCTGCACTGATGGATACTGATAAGGCTGCACTGATAGACACTGATGAGGCGGCACTAATGGGCACTGATGAGGGTGTATTGATGGACACTGATAAAGCGGAACGAATGGGCACTGATAAGGCAGCACTGATGGATACTGAAAAGGCAGCACTGATGAGGCTGCACGGATGGAAACTGATAGGACAGCACTGATGGACACTGATAAGGCTGTACTTATGGCCACTGACAAGGCTGCACTGAAGGTCACGGATAGATTGCACTGATAGGAGCCACTGATGGGCACTGATGTGTTTGCATTGATAGGTGGCACTGAAGGGCACTGATAGGTTAACCACTAGGGGATGCTAAAGGGGTTAAGTGTGTCCTATTGTGTGTTTCTTACTGTAGGGGGGCGTGGCTGGACGTGTGACGTCACTGATCATCGTTCCCTATGACAGGGAACAGACGATCAGTGACAAGCCACAGAGAAGAACGGGGTAGGTTTGTTTACACTCACCTCTCCCTGTTCTTCAGCCAAAAGCGGCTGCCCCAGATATATCCCCCTCCCAGCATGCCCAACGAGGGAAGAACTCCTCTGATTGGCTGCTGGGAGAAGGTGGGTCCGTCAGAACCCCTCTAGCGCCAACTGCCGCCCAGGGGTGATAACATACCCCTGGAGCGCAGACTGACCTACAGGACCGATTCTGAAGTGGGCAGCAGCCTGAGTTTCCATAAATCACGAATGGGAGTAAAACTAACCCTTCCATTCCCCACTAACTTTAGTGTAGCGCCCGCACTGAAAGTAAGGGGGGCGCTACATTTATAGCGCAAAAAATAAAAAAGCAGAGGTGATCAAATACCACCAAAACAAAGCTCTATTTATGGTCAAAAAAGGATGCCAATTTTTTTTTGGGAGCCACGTCGCACGACTGCGCAATTGTCAGTTAAAGCAACGCAGTGCCGAATCGCAAAAAGTGGCCCGGTCATTGACCAGCAAAATGGTTTGGGGCTGAAGTGGTTAAGACGGCTCTCATTGACTAACATGTAATTTGACGTGCCGCGTGACTTGGGGCAACTCAAGTCGCCCCCCAGGTCGCGGTAGTGTGAACCGGCTCTAAGGGTGCATGCTGTCCACTTTGCAAGGATATTTTGTAGCTGATGTTGATGTTTTGGGACTTATGTATGAAACGTGTGCTAATAGAAATATACTTTTGCCTTTAGTTCTGTTGCCCTCAACAAACAACTGGCTTAAGCATAATTACTGCAGTAAATGGTGGAAAGGAAAGATTGGGGTGGATTCAGGTACTGCTGCGCACTTCTTACGGAGGCGCAGCGTTACGTTTTTACGCTAGGCCTCAGTAAATTACTTGCGCTACGCTTGATTCAGGAAGCAATTGCTCCGTAATTTGCGGAGGCGCTCCATAAAAATGGCCGGCGTAAGCGAGCGTAATTTAAATAATCCCGTAGGGGGCGTGGATCATTTAAATTAGGCGCGTTCCCGCGCCGAACGTAGTGCGCACGCTCTGTCAGGAAACTTTCCCGACGTGCATTGCGGCAAATGACTTCACAAAGACGTCATTTGCTTTAACGTGAACGTAAATGGCGTCCAGCGCCATTCACGATTCACTTACGCAAACAACGTAATTTTCAAACATCGCAACGCGGGAACGACGGGTATACTTAGCATTGGCTGCCCCTGCTAATAGCAGGAGCAGCCTTATGCGGAACCCGACGAACGCAAACGACGTAAAATGCGTACGCAGGGCGCGCGTAGGGTTGTGAATAGGTGTGAGTATGCAATTTGCATACTCTACGCTGACCACTACAGGAACACCACCTAGCGGCCATCGTAAGAATGCAGCCTACGATACGACGGCATAAGAGCCTTATGCCAGTCATATCTTAGGCTGCAGTCGGCGTAACGAGCTTTCTGAATACAGAAAAGTCGTTACGCCGGCGCAACTAAGCAATTGCGCTGCGTAACTATGGATACGCAGACGCAATTGCTTACTGAATCCACCCCAATGATTATTATTAGTTACTTATTTTCCTTGTTAGCACCCTTACATAATCTTATCAACAAGCTTACATGCTGCAAACGCTGGTGCTGATGTCATGAGTCCGTGGCGAGAATGAAGCCGCTCACATATATGAATGTGGGCTCACGGTAAAGCTGTAAATTGCGTATTGCACATTGTATAAAATATGATTCATAGCTGAGTAGACAGTTAGGTATAGGCTTGTATCTGTGAGTGGGTGGTATGTTGTTTTCTGTGCGTTTATAAACTAAAGTACATCCTTTGATCAATAGGCGTCTACGTATAACGCCAACTGTGAACCTACACTTCGCTATAAACCCGAGGGAATAAATACTTTTATAATAATTTTATATGAGAATTAATAGCTAGAATGGTAATGGAATAAATATATAAAACCATCTCATGCCATACGTAGAAGAGGTTGCAAAATGTGAACTTGTTTAACCACTTTAATACTGGGCATTTTCACCCCCTTCCTGCTCAGACCAATTTTTCGTTTTCAGCACTGTCGCACTTTGAATGACAACTGCGCTCTCATGCTACACTGTACCCAAATAGAGCTTTCGTTTGGTGGTATTTGATTATCTCTGCGATTTTTTTTTTTTTTTACTCTATAAACAAAAGAAGAGCGACAATTTTGAAAAAAACACAATGGCCCAGATTCACATACATCGGCGCATATTTATGCCGGCGTAGCGTATGGAATATACGCTACGCCGACGCAGCGCAGAGAGGCAAGCACAGTATTCACAAAGCACTTGCTCCCACTCACTCTCAAATCTACGCTGAGTTTCCTCGGCATAAGCCAGCGTAGGTGGAAGTGGGCGTGAGCCATGCTAATGAGGCGTGACCCCATGCAAATGATGGGCCAAGCGCCATAAAAGTACTTAAAACAGACGGCGCATGCGCCGTCCCGTGGCCGCATCCCAGTGCGCATGCTCAGAATCACGTCGAAACATCAGCCGAAGATACGTCGAATCACTGCCTACGACGTGAACGTAACCTACGCCTAGCCATATTCACGTACTATGTAAACAACGTAAAATACGACTGCTCTGTTCCCTGGTCCATACCTTTGCATGAGTTGCGCCTCCTATATGGGGAATAACTTTACGCCGGACGTACGACTTACGCAAACCGCATATATTATGCGCCGGGCGCAACTACGTTCGTGAATCGGCATATCTCCCTCATTTGCATATGTACATAGAAAATCAATGGGAGCGGAAAATGCGCCCAGCGTAAATATGCGCCCACAATACGACGGCGTAGGCAAGTTACGTCGGTCGTAGGAAGCCTATTTTTAGGGGTATCTCAGATTGTGGGCATGGCGCACAGACACGACGGCGCATAGTTACACTTACGCGGCGTATCTCAAAATACGTCGGCGTAAGTGCTTTGTGAATCCGGGTCAATATTTTTTTTAACAGAAAACGGGTCAATATTTTTTACTTTTTGATTTAATAAATATCACATTTAAAAAAATATATATTTTTTTCCTCAGTTTAGGCCGATACGTATTCTTCTACATATTTTTGGTAAAAAAAAATCGCAATAAGCGTATATTGAGTGGTTTGCGCAAAAGTTATAGCATCCACAAAATAGGGGATAGTTTTATTGCATTTTTATTTTTTTTTATTCTTTTACTAGTAATGGTAGAGATCTGCGATTTTTATTGCGCTCGTGACATTGCGACGGACATATCGGACACTTTTGACATATTTTTGGGACCATTCACATTTATACAGCGATTTAGTTGCTATAAAACTGCACTGATTACTGTGTAAATGTGACTGGCAGGGAAGGGGTTAACACTAGGGTGCGCTGAAGGGGTTAAATATGTTCCCTGGGAGTGATTCTTACTGTAGGGAGGGGACTCACAAGAGGAGGAGACCGATTGGTGTACCCCTGTACTGGGGTTTACACACACAGATCCACACTCCTGCCGTGATCACGGGCAATTGCGGGTGCCAGGCGGACATTGCGGCCGCCGGGCATGCGCACCAAGTCTCGAGCGATGGCGCACGCGCCCCCTAGCGCCCGCGAAGCAAAGGATGTCATATGACGTCCACCCAGAGGGAGAGACAGTTCCTGCCGACAACATATTACTATGGCAAGGTAGGTAACTGGTTAAAATAACCTGTTATCAGCAGTGCGATGCTGGCCTGCAGAGTCCCCCAGTTATTCTGATACCTGGGGTACTCTATTATGCTAACACTGGCTTTAGTTCTGAAATGGTTTTTGGGGCTGCTAACAGGTTTCATAAAGATACATACAATCAGGGCTGGGACAAGGGGTGGGCAGAAGGCGATGTGGTATCTTGTGAGCCAAGGGGGGCCTTAAGGAGATTGTGGGTGGGGATTTGTGTTGGGAGGGGGAATTTGCGGGACTTCCCAGGGATAATAATGGTTTTAGGTGGGGAGATTTCGGGGGGGGGGGGGTGCTAAGAGTGGTGATTTGGTGGGGATTTATTTGTGTTGGAATGGGGCATGGGGAGGAGAATTTGTGCTAGGAGTGATTTGGGGTGGGGGGGGGGTTGCACTAAAAGAGGTCATATTGTAAAGGGGGAGTGGATTTGTGCTAGGAGGGAAATTTTTTTTTGGGGGGGGGGTTGTGCTGGGAGGGGACTTTTGAGTGGGGGGGAGAGGATTTGTGCTTGGAGGGGAAATTTGTAGGGTAGAGGATTAGTGCTAGCAGGGGTGATTTTTTTTTGGAGGGGGGATTTAGAGAGAAAGAGGATTTGAACTGGGAAGGAGGGGGAATTTATACTTAGGGGGTAAGCGTGCAGATTAGTGCTCAATTTTTTTTTTGGGGGGGGGGGGGTTTTTCCTGACACATAATGTTCATACATCTTGGGGGGCACAGTTTGACATGTTCTCCCTGGGCTCCAGATGACCTTGTTTTGCATACAATAAAAAATCACAGCATGCTGCCAGCATTTTGAAATATTTTGACACATTTCACTCCTTTACTGCTTACTCATAAGATCCTCATGAGTAAGTACCGAAGGTGTGAAACATGTCAAGGTACAGTATTTGTGCAATGCTGGATGCACAAAGTGCTTTTTGATTAAATAAACACCCACTGATACTGCAGCCACCACTGAGGATTCATTGCGTTTATACAGGTTCACTTTAATGCTGGCTCCACCATCATGACATACTAACATTCTTTTGTAGGTTTATGTCCTGCCTTGTAAAAATAGTATGATGACAATATAGCTTCACCTATAGCATCCTTCTTTCCATAAACCACTTACCGCCCGCCATATAGTGAAATGACGGCGGGTAAAATGCACTCACGTTCTGGAACGACATCATATGACGGCGGCGGCGCCCCAGAACCGCTGCTTTTGTAGTGCTCATAGCAGGGTAGGAGAACGGTGGCAGGTCACGTGAGCACTCAGCGGCGCAGTAAAGAAGATATTTTGGGCAATAATTAAAAAAAAAACACAGATACTGCACATTATATCATCCTGTAAGTGAGGGAATTACAGGATTTCTTAGTAGTGACTTTACAACCACTTTAAGTAAAACCAGGGCTTTTTTTCAGCAGGAACACAGGGGAATGCAGTTCCGGCACCTCCAGCTCTGAATATATGTAATGGCAAGGAGTGCCGGGGTGTATTGGAGGGTCTATTGATGCTGGCTGCTGGGGGATCTTATGTTGCGTGAGGGGATCTCTTTTTACAGGGGGGGGGGGGGTGTTCTGTTGCTGGGGGGATCTTATGCTATTGGGAGACAATCGTTGCTGCAAGACAACTGTTGAGGGAGGGGTGTATTGTTGCTAGCTGTTCAGAGTCTATTGTTGCTGGGGGTGCTCCATTGTTGCTGGCTACATGGGATCTGTTTTACTTCCCATCATTAACAAATTACATACAAATTACTTAGCACCATGAATTGATACTTGGTTCTGTATCCATTGCTGAGAGGCGGGTAGGGATTGGAATCAAGGAATGATGCTTGGAGGAGGGTAGGGGGTGGAACCAAGATATGGTGCTTGAAGGAGGGTAGGGGTGGAACCAAGGAATGGTGCTTGGAGGAGGGTAGAGGGTGGAACCAAGGAACGGTGCTTGGAGGAGGGTAGGGGGCGGAACCAAGGAATGGTGCTTGGAGGTGGGTAGGGGGTGGAACCAAGGAATGGTGCTTGGAGGAGGGTAGGGGGCGGAACCAAGGAATGGTGCTTGGAGGAGGGTAGGGGGTGGAAGCAAGGAAGGGTGCTTGGAGGAGGGTAGGGGGTGGAACCAAAGAATGGTGCTTGGAGGAGGGTAGGGGGTGGAACCAAGGAATGGTGCTTGAAGGAGGGTAGGGGGTGGAACCAGGGAATAGTGCTTGGAGGAGGGTAGGGGGTGGAACCAAGGAACGGTGCTCAGAGGTGGGTAGGGGGTGGAACCAAGGAACGGTGCTCGGAGGTGGGTAGGGGGTGGAACCAAGGAATGGTGCTCGGAGGTGGGTAGAGGGTGGAACCAAGGAATGGTGCTTGGAGGAAGGTAGGGGGTGGAACCAAGGAATGGTGCTTGGAGGAGGGTAGGGGGTGAAACCAAAGAACGGTGCTCAGATGTGGGTAAGGGATGGAACCAAGGAATGGTGCTCGGAGGTGGGTAGGGGGTGGAACCAAGGAATGGTGCTCAGAGGTGGGTAGGGGTGGACACAAGAGGTGACTCAGAAGAAAGGAGTTCCTGCACCTATTTCTTTTTTTTTTTTAATCCCTGAGTAAAACAAGTACTGTATATTTCAAGGAGAACACAGATAAGACACAATTGTCTAGTATACCGGAGGTCAGTGTATGTTATAACTAAAAAAAGATGTTTGGGTTTTTGTTGGACTGTCTAAAATGGAAATAGCTGTCATATAAGCTGCATGATGTCTGAGACCATTTTAATAAATGTGTTTCTGATATTCATCAGATATTCTGCATTTAATTTTGATATTGCCATACAGCCAACCAGTAGTGACTCATTCATTTGTACTCATACAGGGGATGGCAACAATAAACACAAGCTTTCGTCCATGCCAGAGTGTGATTTATGAGAGGAGTCATTTTTACACTCACTTAGTGAACATGTTTTTAATCTCACACATGCAATTAGCTAAATGGGGATTTAAAGAGGAACTGCAGTCTGCTCACATAATTTGTAATAAAAACATCTTTGCCATTCCGAAGCTTCCCTCCAACCACTTTGCATATTATTTTATCTACATTGTGATTCTGTATATGCCAAATATGCGGCAGAAATCTCCCTCCACAGAGTCTGGTTGCAATCATTTTAACTGTGGGCAGCTGAAGCTGCTGCCTGTTAACTTCCTGGATTTACACAGAGGCACACCTCCAGCTCTGCAGCTCTTATTTGCCCTCTTATGACTACCCACCCCCCCTTCCTTCTTGGCAAACTCTCAGGAGAGAGAGAGAGCTGTGCATGATGTCATAAGCCTAGGCTTTTTACCAGACAAGAAACAGGAAGTGGGCTGTATAAGGTATTTTCTGGCAGAAAAGTTAAAACAAGGGCAGAAGATTTAAAAGATGGAAAGTTGAAAAATGTACTTAAAGCGGTAGTAAACCCGCTGCTGTTTTTTTTTTTCTTACCTGAAAAGCAAAAGCCATAATGAGCTAGTATGCACCACATACTAGCTCATTATGAAATACTTACCTTGGAAGGAGGTGTGGGGAACTTACCTGGTCCACGCCGAGGTAGATGTCATCTTGCCTCGCGTGTCCTCCGGGTATCGCCGCTCCAGCGCTGTGATTGGCTGGAGAGGCGCAGGAGGCGCAGGAGACTTCTTTCCGTTAAGGTCCGGCGGCTGCCTGGCCTTTAGCCGAGGATCCCCGCTGCGCATGCGTCGCTGCAGTCAGAAGCGCATTGCGAGGGGAATATCTCCTAAATCGTACAGGTTTAGGAGATATTCTTTATACCTACAGGTAAGCCTTATTATAGGCTTTCCTGTAGGTAAAAGTGGTAGTACAGAGTTTACTACCACTTGAAGGTCCACTTTAACCCCTTCAATACCAGGCACTTACGCCCCTTCCTGCCCAAGCCAATTTTCAACTTTCTGTGCTGTCGCTGTTTAAATGACAATTGCGTGGTCATGCTACACTGTACTCAAAATAATTTTTATTATTTTGTTCCCAAAAATAGAGCTTTCTTTTGGTGGTATTTGATCGCCTTTGGGGTTTTTATTATTTGCTATACAAATAAAAAAAGACCGAAAATTTTGAAAAAAATTAAAGTTTTTCTTTTTTTTCTGTTATAAAATGTTGTAAATAAGTAAGTTTTCTCCTTCACTGATGGGCACTGATAAGGTGGCACTGATGGGCACTGATAAGGCAGCACCGATGAGGCGGCGCCAATGCGGTGGCACTGACGATGGGCACTGATATGCAGCACTGATGGGCACTGGTAGGCGGCACTGTTCGGTGGCACTGATATGCAGCACTGATGGGCATTGATAGGCGGCACTGATGGGCACTCATGGGTGGCACTGAAAGGCTGCAATAGTGGGTTTTTATGCGTGGCATTGATAGGCGGCACTGCTGGGCACTGATGGGCACTGATAGGCGGCACTGCTGGGCACTGATAGGCGGCACTGCTGGGCACTGATGGGCATCGATACATGGCACTGATGGGCACTAATGGGCACTGACATGCGGCACTGATATGCAGCACTGATGGGTATCCCTGGTGGCACTGGCACAGGCAGGGATTTTGAGTGGGCACTGGTTGGCAGCTGCCTGTGCATTGATTGGCAGCTGCCTTGGCACAGATTGGCATTCCCTGGTGGTCTAGGGGGTGATAATGATTGACCCCTGATACAACTCCATTCTGCTGTTTGATTCAAATTAATAAGGTGAGATATATAGATCAGACAAGGAAACTACATCTGTTCACCTTTCAGCTCGGTCCCAACAGGAAGAGGAAGCACTCCTCACTTTAGTTTTATTAGCCACATGAAATCACAAGGCATACAGTTGATTGGTTCACATTATACAGACACACACCCATTCCACCCTCATAGGTCAGTTCATATAGGGATGGTTTCCTGTTCCATGTTTGGGCATGCTGCCCACATCATCCAATGTAAAAAAGTTCATTCAGCTCTGCACGTTTTCTTCCAAGCGTCACACAGGGGGGGAAGGGGTGGTTTTCCTCTTACAACTGAGTCCATACAGAGCAAGGAACGAGAAGGGGGTTTTGGAATAAAGCCATCTAGGAATGCAGTAGGGGGGAAGGGCCGGAAGACACATTTGTAACATGAGGGGAAAATGCAGGATGACAGTATTTGCTCTCAACCTTCAGTCTTTTTGTCCTTCATATTTTTAATGCTGAGTTCATTACTTTTAAAACTTAATTTCATATCTGACAAATCTTATCAAGGAAAATAAGCAGTATTGATCATTCCCATACATACATATGCATAATGCATATAAAAACAAATAAACAGTATAAGGAATATAGAAAAGAGGAACATTTCAGTGATTCTAATAATAAAAAAATAATTAGCCTGATTTGAAAATAGGGATTTTAGAATCATCCACTACAGGGGCATACCTGGTGGTCCAGTGTGGATGCCCATGCCTGGTGGTCCTGGGCGGCATGCTTGTGGTCCTGTGCAGTGATCCGAGGGGGCGCTGCGATGATAAACTATCAGCACATACCCCCCCCGTCAGGAGAGCAGCCGATCGGCTCTCCTCTACTTGCGTCTGTCAGACGCGAGTGAGGAAAAGCCGATCAGCGGCTCTTCCAGTTTACATTGTGAGCAGCCGTGATTCGACACGACTGATCACATGGTAAAGAGCCTCCGTCGGAGGCTCTTTACCAAGATCAGTGTAGCGGTGTGTCAGACTGACCCACCGCATCACCGATCGCCGCGATGCGCGCACCCCGGGCACGCGGTGGCTGTTATCTAGCAGGAAGTCAATAGACGTCCAGTCAGGATAAGGAAACCACTTCCCGGAAGTCAATTCACTATAGTCGGGAAGCGGTTAAAGTGGTCGTAAAGGCTCATGCATGAAGGTAAAACACTTTCTTTGTGCTGCAGCACCCCCCATCCCCCCTAATACTTACCTGTGCCTCGGCCCTCTGGGGACTCTCCCTCCTCATTGGCTAAGGCAGCAGCGGGAGCCATTGTTTGGATACTCTCCCGCTATCACATTTTAAAATTAGTGCATGCTCCGCCCACACCGCTGCATCATTCATTCACAGAGTTCTTTGGATGAACGAACTACAACTACCCCCTTCCCCTGTGGCAGATGGCTTGTAGTTCTCAATGAACTGCAAGGGTGCTGGTGGGCGCTGTGGCAGTTCATTGATCTTCTTGCTCTCCAGTAACTGTCTACCCATATGGGAGGTATGGGCAGACAGCTATACTGAGGTTCTGCAGGAGCCTGGCATTGTACCTGTGATATGCTAATCACGGATGCAATGCTCTACAGGCTCCAAAACATTTTTTTTTAACCTGAAAAATATGTTTTTATTGTTTTAATTTAAAAGGTGAACTTAGCCATTAAAATAAACCTCTGAAATTTCTCCTGATTCAGCTTGGAAACACAAATTCAGTTGACCAATATAAACACAACATCCTCATTAAAGGTCTCATTTGTTCAGCAGTCTAGCTACACATGTAGATAATGTAATTAATTTTATCAGCATGTGTTGAAGTAAAACCTTTTCTTAAATGATTAATTCTGTATATGTTGACAGCATGTTTGTTACATATGCAGGCTTTCCTCCTCCCCAGATACACAATGATTTTTCTTTATTGTTCCTCTTCACATTGCAAGTCTATGTGTTTAATCCACTAAAGGCAAATAGGCAAATGTTCACTTTCCCAGTAAATCTGAACCGGCCGAAATTGGAACCATTAATGGTCAGGCTAAATGAACAAAGTTGATTGATCGATCAACTTGGGCGCAACCAGCTTGCTGCATTCAGGGGCGGCCTTAGGTGTTCAGGCGCCCTGTGCGAGCTAATCCTGTGGCGCCCACAGGCGGCGCCCCGATATGGAGGTGTCACACAAGCACACACCTTGCGGGGATCAGTCGTGGTCCCTGCTCCATAGCCCGACACATCGGAGAAGTCCCGGTGTAGCATGCAGATCACTCTCCCGTGCAAGATGCTCGCTGCTGACGCTACTGCGCATGCGCGGCTTTTAGACCAAAGAAACGAGCACAGAGCTGCTCCAAACGACTGCAGCTGACTGGGATTATCCCCTCACACGCCAATCTCGATTCTAGATGACAGCTACACAGAATGACAGCTACACAGAGAAAGACACAAACCCATTTACAGGCCCGTCGGAACAGGACAGGCAAAACAAGCAACTGCTTGGGGCCCTGAACTGGCCTGGGGCCCCAGCAGAGCGTCACTGCCTGCCGCTGCGCCGTCGCTTCCTGTAAATGCTGCAGCCTGTAGCGTGGCCGAGCTCCTTTCCTAATTCCTCCTGCAGTCCGACCGGTACCGTAACCGCGTGGTACAGGAGATTCAGTTTCCTGTTCCCGGCCGGACTGACAGGAAGTGCACACACTCAGTTCTCACTTCCTTTCAGTCCGGCCGGGAACAGCAAACTCAATCTTCTGCAGCGTGGTATGCGGTAAGGGAGGGGGTGTAAAAAGAACATGGGGGGGGAGCCGGGGAGGCAGTCAGATGAAGTACTAGCCATCGTTCCGCAGCAGCAGCCCCCCCCCCCGCTTATCTGGTTTATAGAAGAATAATTTTTTTACACTTGTCAACTTACCAACTTACCCCCCCCCCCCCCGTCGCTTCTCAACTCGAAACTCAGCAACACCCCCTCCCCCGCTTCTTGCTTGGGGCCCCCTAATTCCTTCAAACGGCCCTGCCCATTTAGATGACACAAGCTGCAGGATACCTATTGTTTTTTTCCTGCTGTTGTGTTTCTGACACTGTTTACTTTTATTATTTTTTCATTTTCACTGCCTTAATCTTTTGGTACCTCTTTGATATTTGGGTGATATTTGGTACCATTGCATCTCTTTACACGTTGGTCACTGTATAGCAGCAAGGGTTGATATTTAGCGCATTATTACTTTTTTATTCACTTCTTTATTGGTTTTAGTACACCTTATATGTATGCAGCTATATCATTTGGTTATTTTTGTTGTTTTTTTCCGTTTGTATTTATTACAGTAGCGCTGTAGTACTTTTACATTATATACCTATTAAGGGATAGTCCGAAAACCGGGGTGCATTCATTCCAAATTGGGCTTGTAAAGCGTGGAGAAGCTGTAGATAGCGGTAGAATACTGTCTGTGGAAGATCAAACTTTCTTTGTAAATCTCCAGTATAGATGTCATCTAAGAGAGTTAATCCCCTAGGCTTCCAGAAGGCACTGGCAGTTAATTTCAACATCTGAGGAAACATGGAGGTTATGCCACAGAGCTATGTGTATGTCAGCAAATCCATCAAGGCGCTTAGCCTCTTTCCAGACCTTTTTTTTTTAATATATATCTTTTCACTGCATTCATTAAGATAAAGGAAAATTGTAAAGAAGAGTGCTTTTTATTGCAGGAACTAATAGTACAGCTTATGTTGTATGAATGGAGCAGGGGACAGAAAGTGTGGCATAATAGTCGGCACTTTTGGCCATTGCCTGTGATAAGGGGAGCTGCTTGTATTAACCTCTGCAGCACTAGAAGATCACAGCGATGGAGGTATTTGGTGGGCAGAGCAATTGGAGATTTCAAGGAATAGAGCAGAGCAGATTTTAAACACTTCCGGACCACCGCACGACTATATACGTCGGCACTTTGAAGCGGGATATCTCTGTTATGGCAGCAGCTAGATGCCATAACCCAGATATCCTCGTCTTTAGGCGGCGGTCCGGTTTCCGATAACGGTGGTCTCTGCGGTGGATTCGCCGCAAGATCACCGTTATCGGAAGGCGGGTAAGGGCCCGCCACTCTCCCGCGCCCTCCACCGCTTACTGGAGCCGTCGGTAGCGGCGGAGGTGATCGGGTCCTGCCCGTGGATGGGTATGGAGATGAGTGAGGGGAAGGTGGCCCCAACCCGTCTCCATACTATAGCAGGGCGGAAGCAACGTCAAAACGTCACTTCCACACAGAACTCATAAAGGGATATTTTTTTTTAATTGCTTAAGTCTAAATATGAGATCTGAGGTCTTTTTGACCCCAGATCTCATATTTAAGAGGTCCTGTCATGCTTTATTCTATTACAAGGGATGTTTACATTCCTTGTAATAGGGATAAAAGTTACCCAAATTATTTTTTTTTAAACAGTGTAAAAATAAATAAAATAAAGTAAAATAATTACGTTTTTTTTTTAAAGCGCCCCATCCCGACGAGCTCGCACTTAGAAGCAAACGCATGCGTGAGCAGCACCCGCATATGAAAACGGTGTTCCAACCACACATGTGAGGTATCACCACGATCATTAGAGCGAGAGCAATAATTCGACCTCCTCTGTAACTCAAAACATGCAACCTGTAGATTTTTTAAATGTCGGCTATGGAGATTTTTAAGGGTAAAGGTTTGTTGTCATTCCACGAGCGGCGCAGTTTTGAAGCGTGACATGTTGGGTATCAATTTACTCGGCGTAACATTATCTTTCACAATATAAAAAAAATTGGGCTAACTTTACTGTTGTCTTATTTTTTAATTCAAAAAAGTTTATTTTTTCCCAAAAAAGTGCGCTTGTAAGAGCGCTGCGCAAATACGGTGTGACAAAAAGTATTGCAATGGCCAACCATTTTATTCTCTAGAGTGTTAGAAAAAAATGTATAATGTTTGGGGGTTCTAAGTAATTTTCGAGCAGAAAAACTTGTTTGTTTTTTTAAACACCCCATCTACAAAAGTGGCTCGGTCCTTAAAGGGGTTGTAAAGGTTTGTTTTTTATTTTCTAAATTGGTTCCTTTAAGCTAGTGCATTGTTGGTTCCCTTACCTTTTCCTTCGATTTCCCTTCTAAATGTTTTTTTTCTTTGTCTGAATTTCTCACTTCCTGTTTCTCCTCAGTAAACTTCACACCATCATCCGAACGGTGGTTAGTCAGCCAGAACAGCTTACTAAGGAGAAATTCAGACAAAGAAAACAAAGAAAAAAAACATTTAGGGGCAGATCCACAAAAGGATTACGCCGGCGTATCGACTGATACGCCGGCGTAATTTTAAATTTCCTGCGTCGTATCTTTGTTTTGTATCCACAAAACAAGATACCACTGGGCTCGATCCGACAGGCATACGCCTTAGTACGCCGTCGGATCTAAGCTGCAATTTTTCGGCGGCCGCTAGGTGGCGTTCCCGTCGAAATCCGTGTCGAGTATGCAAATTAGCTAGTTACGGCGATCCACGAACGTACGTCGGCCCGGCGCATTTTTTTACGTCGTTTTCGTTCGGCTTTTTCCGGCGTTTAGTTAAAGGTGCTATATGGTGGCGTACTCAATGTTAAGTATGGCCGTCGTTCTCGTGTACAATTTTGAATTTTTTACGTCGTTTGCGTAAGTCGTTCGCGAATAGGAATTTGCGTAGAATGACGTCACCGTCGTAAGCATTGGCTTGTTCCGGTTAAATTTCGAGCATGCGCACTGGGATACCCCCAGGGACGGCGCATGCGCAGTTAAATAAAAAACGTTGTTTACGTCGGGTCACGACGTATTTATATAAAACACGCCCCCATTACATCCATTTGAATTCCGCGCCCTTACGCCGCAAGAGATACACTACACCGCCGTAACTTACGGCGCGAATTTAAAACAAAAACGAGTAAGTTACAGTGGCGTAGTGTATCTTACGCTACGCCCGGCGCACTAATGCGCCATTGTACGTGGATCTACCCCTTTGAAGGGAAATCGAAGGAAAGGGTAAGTGAACCAACAATGCACTAGCTTAAAGAAACCTATTTAGAAAATAAAAAACGAATCTTTACAACCCCTTTAGGTGGTTAAAAAATGTGTAAAACTTTCACCTTTAATCATTCAATCATGTGCAGGTGGATCTGAAATGACAGGTACTCTTTACAAGGACTTATTCTTGCTTGTAGTTAGAATCTTTAATATTTGCAAACAAAATGAAGGTTTCCCATTTAAAATAATAGGTTGCCAGGTTAATAGAATAGCGATTTCAAAACCAATTCAAAACAATGGGATAAAGGAATATTCCTAAACTTTGTTTTTTCTCATGGTTACTGTGAAATTGTGCGAATGCATCAATGCAGTGCATGTTATCTCGGCTTGCCGAGCTTGGATTCATTGAATGATTTGACCAAATATGGAAATATTGCAGAATATACAGCTTCACGCTACATAACTAAGCTCAATTTCATGCTTAATAAACCACAATTTTAATGTATCCTAAATAGAAAACTATCTTTCAATAGATTTTTACTCCAAAAGCACTTCATTAAAATACATTTGATAAAAAAAAATCTTTTTTTTTTTAAATAAAATTTACTAGGTCATCTTTATATCTTATGTTGTTTAGATTAATGTAATCTGCGGTAAGAGTGTAACAAGTGCCGACAGTTGTAACACATTAGATTTACTAACACACTTTCACATTCGAAAGTTGATGGATTGATATTTCAATAGATGCTGCAAGCAGTGTCCCAGTGTGGCATCTTGTTAACAAATTTGTATTAGCCGTGTCACTTGGAGTGTAGAAGACACTTGAAGGATGCAATGTGTCAGGATCATGACAAATGCTTGTTAAAATACATTTAACCACTTAAGCCCCCGGACCATTTTGTTGCTAAATGACTGGACCACTTTTTGCGATTCCGCACTGCGTCGCTTTAACTGACAATTGCGCGGTCGTGCAATGTGGCTCCCAAACAAAATTGACGTCCCTTTTCCCCCCACAAATAGAGCTTTCTTTTGGTGGTATTTGATCACCTCTGCGGTTTTTAGTTTTTGCGCTATAAACAAAAATAGAGCAACAATTTTGAAAGAAATGCAATATTTTTTACTTTTTGCAACAATAAATATTTAGGCTGATACGTATTCTTTTACATATTTTTGGTAAAAAAATAGCAATAAGCGTTTATTGATTGGTTTACGCAAAAGTTATAGCGTCTTCAAAATAGGGGATAGTTTTATAGCATTTTTATAAATATTTTTTCTTTTTACTAGTAATGGCGGTGATCTGCGTTTTTTATCGTGACTGCGACAGTATGGCGGACACATTGAACACTTTTGACAAATTTTTGGTTACTGTGAAAATTACACTGGCAGTGAAGGGGTTAACCACTTGGTGGCGCTGTAAGGGTTAAGTGTTCCCTAGGAGTGATTCTTACTGTAGGGGGCGTGGCTACACGTGACACATCACTGATCGTGTTCCCGATGACAGGGACAAGGCAGAACGGGGAGATGTTTAGCCGGATTCAGGTAGAGCGGTGTATATTTGAGCGGGCGTAGCGCAGCTCATATGCAATACGCCAACGTAACATAGAGAGGCAAGACCAGTATTCACAAAGCACTTGCTCCCTAAGTTACGGCGGCGTAGCGTAAATGGGCCGGCGTAAGCCCGTCTAATTCAAAGTAGGCAGGTAGTGGGCGTGATGTATTACAATGAAGCGTGACCCCATGTAAATGAAGGGCCGAACGAACGGCGCATGCGCGAGCATGCTTAGAATCACGTCGCATATACTCCCTAAGATACGACGGCTCAATGCCTTCAACGTGAACGTAATCTACGCCCAGCCCCATTCACGTACGACTTACGCAAACGACGTAAAATCCAACGGCTGTTCCGACGTCCATACCCTAACATGACTTACACCTGCTATTTGGTGGTTTATCTTTACGGCGGACGTACGCCTTACGTAAACGGCGTAGATTACTGCGACGGGCGTAAGTACATTTGTGAATCAGCGTATCTAGGTCATTTACATATTCAACGCGTAAATCAATGGAAGCGCCCATTGCGGCCAGTGTAAATATGCGCCCAAGATACGACCGTGTAGGAGACTTACGTCGATCGGATGGAGCTGAAATTTAGGCGTATCTCCTTTGCAGAATTAATCGCATAGATACGACGGCGCATCCGCGGACTTACGCGGCGTAAGTCTTTGTGAATCCGGCTAGTTGTGTTTACACTAACATCTCCCCGTTCTATCTCTCAATGAGACGATCGCGGGTATGCCCGCGGCAATCAAGTCCGCAGGACCTGCGGGCGCGCCCACGGGGATTGCGGCAGCAACAACCGCTTCTTAAAGGGGACGTACAGGTACGTCCTTTTACCTGCCTGTGCCATGCTGCAGACGTATATCTGTGTTTGGCTGGCGACAAGCGGTTAAAGTGTTAGTAATAGTATTTAGTGGGAGACGCAGTGCAAAAAAAAGCTTAATTCACCTTGCTTGTTTCTAAGATTGTATTAGAGAAAAAAAATACAATTAAAATAATAAACATGGTATACTCAGCTGCTCTGTACAGTGGTTTTGCACAG
This sequence comes from Rana temporaria, assembly GCF_905171775.1. Classification (NCBI taxonomy): domain Eukaryota; kingdom Metazoa; phylum Chordata; class Amphibia; order Anura; family Ranidae; genus Rana; species Rana temporaria. The sequence continues at coordinate 48,374,598 of NC_053491.1, forward strand.
AGCAGCCGTAACTATCCTTCAGATGATTAGCTGTCTGCCTATACCTGTAAACCTGTGAAATGTAAACAATTCTGTGCTGAAGGTGCTAACAGCACAGGTACCAGCGGGTGAGTTACCGCCTATTTGCGATTGGGAGCTTTACGATCATGTGGTCGATGTGACAGCCAATCATATTGGTCACATGACTACAATGCCCACCTCCCAGCATTTAGAACTCCTAAAGGGAAGGGAAGCAGTCAATCCCGGAAGGGTTATCCTAGTCCGGATTCCGTTCTGACCCCTTCGTCATTGAACGAGGAACCAGGCAGGGGTGCCCTCTTTCCCCTCTTCTCTTTGCCTTAGAAATTGAACCCCTAGCCCAACTTATACGCTCCAACACGAATATTAAAGGCCTGGAACTAGGTGGTTACCAACATAAACTATGTATGTTTGCCGATGACGTCCTGATATTCCTCACTTCTCCCCTAATATCAGCTCCAAACCCGATTGATACCCTTACCAAATTTAAAATAATATCTGTACTCAAAATAAATTCTCATAAATCTAATGTCCTAAACGTGTCTCTCTCTTTCTGGTGTCGCTGGGCAGTGTGGCTCTCTTTCTGGTGGTGATGGGCAGTATGGCTCTTTCTCTGGTGCCACTAGGCAGTGGGTCTCTCTCTCTGGTGGTGATGGGCAGCGTGGCTGTTTTTCTGGTGGTGAGGGGCAGTGTGGCTCCCTTTCTGCTGGTGATGGGCAGCGTGGCTCTCTTTCTGGTGGTAAGGGGCAGCATGGCTCCCTTTCTGGTGGTGAGGGGCAGTGTGGCTCCCTTTCTGGTAGTGATGGGCAGCATGGCTCTTTTTCTGGTGGTGATGGGCAGCGTGGCTCTTTTTCTGGTGGTGATGGGCAGCGTGGCTCTCTCTCTGGCTTCCACCCAACACAGTCCTCTCTTTCTTTGTCCTGCAGCACTCACTCCCTCCCTCAGCTTTTTCCCGGGTTTCAGTCAGTCTCTCTCTCCCTCCATGGTGGGAGCTGTAGCCTGCTCCCTGTGGGCAATACTGGGGCTGACAATCTTCCAGGACTACATGTCCCATGATTCTCCCCTAGTCTCTTTTGATTGGCCCTCCACTGTGACCAATGGGGTGGAAAACTGAGCGGGCGAGGAAACTAATGAGAGCTGCTCTCCCTTCTTCCGTACTGTTGACAGGAGAAAGGGCAGGTGGCAATCGGGGAAACAGCCTGACAGCCCGCAGCTTTCCCCTATCGTGAAAGCGCCGCCGAGTTCACTTTTCCCCCCGATTGACTGAGCAGGGCAAAAGAGCCCGCAGTTACCCTTCACTGATGAGGGGGCTCGACAGCACCTTGATGGTTTCACCCCACTGGCAGGTGGAACCCAGGTGTGGGCTTCACCCCCCCGGACCCCCATAGTGACGCCACTGGCTTTAGTTAAATGGCTTATCTGTATTGAAGAATGTCCCACAATGTTTAGGCTGCTGGATTTACCATGAATTGTAGCCTTTGTAATATGCATAAGGTTGGTCATATATAGGACAATCTTAGGTACTGAAAGTGCCTAGCTGATAAAATATCATTGAGGGAATGTACTAAGAATCGAACAGACTTCTAATATTAAAAAAAATTATGGAACAGACAGAATCCGGAGCAGCTATGCATGGCAACCAATCAGTGTTTCATTTATTTTCAAAGCTTAAAGTGGTAGTTTAGTTCTGAAATAAAAAGATTCAAATCCCCTCAAGTTAATGGTATAATGTGCTAGTATGCAGTGCATACTATGTAAAACGGATCCCTCCAGCTGTGTGTTGTCACTGTTGTGAGGGCTTCCATCTTCCTTTTGGGTATGTGATGATGATGTCACTCCCGCACATGTGCACAGGAGTCACAGTCACATCATAGCGCTCTGGATTGATGGTAGAATCAATCACAATCAATGTGCCTTCAATCCAGAGTACAGTGCGCCTGCACTGATGACGTCACCGGATGCAAAACACATGAATACCTCCCAAATGGTGTAGGTTTAGGTGATAATTATTTTACCTACAGGTTTTCTTTACTATAAGCTTACCTGCAGCTTCAAGTGACAAAGCAGAATTTACTACGGCTTTACCTGCACAAGCCAGAGTTAGAAGCGGAGGGGAGGGGTGTTAGATGTACTAGCAGATTTAAATGCACTAACCAATTGAAGCCAAACTCAACTCCAGCTAATACTTTGTAAGCAGTTACAGCAAAGGTTTTTTTCCTTTAGGGATAAAGGTTTTACATAAATATACACCCCTGCCAGTGTTAAGCAATTTGTCTCATCCATGTAAACTAATATTTAACTGATGTCTATGGGAGAGTTTGTGATTTTGAAAAACAACAGACTTGCTGCTGGCTGGATCACCAGATGAAATTAGAAGAAAGAAAACCTAAAAAAGAAAACAAATGCATCCATCACATCTAATGCCCTGTACACACGATCGGTTTGTCTGATGAAAACGGACCGATGGACCGTTTTTATCGGACGAAACCAATCGTGTGTACAGGGCATGAGAATTGGTAAGCTGCAATATAATAAATGTTTGCTGTTGGGTTTAATACTGCTTTCCATTGTAATGATTTACTTTGATAGACTTTATAATTACCCAGTAGCATGATAACATTTTGCCTTGGCAATCCAGGTTTTAACTTGTTTTAGAAAAGTTAATTATTATATGTTTAACTCTTATGGTCAACCTTTTATAAAACATGTTTGTTATATATCTTGAGTGCATCTTAGAAAGTGTAAAATGCATAAGTAATTTTTTTTTGTTGTGAGTCGGACAGAAAAAAAAAAACCTGACAGGTCCCCACATCAACATGTGTGATGCAGGAATCTCTCCCACTGAGCTATTTTATTTTGAAAGAGTGCACTCCCCACAGGGTGTATAAAAATCAATGATTTAAAAAAAAAATATATATATATATATTTTTTTTTACCAAATGTATTTTAATAAAATGCTTTCGGAGTAAAAATCTATCTAAAGATAGTTTTCTATTTAAGATAGATTAATAATTTAGTTTATTCAGCATGAAATGGAACTTAGTTATGTAGCATGAAGCTGTATATTCTGCAATATTTACATTTTTGGTAAACTTGTTCAATGAATCCAAGCTCTGCAAGCTGAGATGACATGCTCTGCATTGATGCATTCACACAATTTCACACTAAGCACGAGATGAAACAAAGTTCAGGAATATTCCTTTATCCCATTGTTTTGCAAATATATGTACACTACAAACTGTAAGATTGAATCGGTTCTGATATCGCTGTTTTACTAACCCGACAGCTTATTATTCTAATTAGGAAACCTAACAACCAGCAAGAATAAGTCCTTACATTTAAAGAGCACCTATCATTTCAGATCCATCATGGCAGCTCTTGTTAGCGGCATCCACTCACCTGCTGCCGCCACGTCCTTCATCTTGTTGTGTCACCAGCTGTCCCATTAAAGCAGGGGTCTCAAACTGGTGGCCCTCCAGCTGTTGAGAAACTACAAGTCCCATGAGGCATTGCAAGGCTGACAGTTACAAGCACTTGTAGGTCCGCAACAACTGGAGGACCGCCAGTTTAAGACCCCCTGCATTAAAGTGAATAAGACTGTCGGTGAGTCAACAGCGGGTCAGAGCAGGGCTGGTGCAAGGATTTTTGACACCCTAGGCGAAACCTAATTTTGCTGCCCCCCCTGGCTCCACCCCCTTTGTCCTGCCCATGTATAGCCCACCTTTTTAATAAAGCGCCTATCAAATACATCCTCATTGGTTCTGAGCATGCGTGTTTGCACTTTGGATTTTAGTCTGATGGACTCTGAAGTACACACGATGGGATTACCCTCCATCGGACATTGGTTGTCAGAAAGTTTGAGAGCATTCACAGCAAACATTTGTCCGTTGAAAAACCGGAAAAAATTGTCCGATGGAGCATACAGACGGTTGGATTGTCCGATGAAACACGACTGTCGGACCGTTGTTGTCAAAAAGTCAGATCGTGTGTATGGGCCTTTAGACGGGCTTCTGATGCGGTACCCGTGTAACATGTGTGCTGGACTTTATGTAGATTGTTGCAAGTATATAATTATTTGATCAACAAAAACTGAAAGAGACAAATAAAGGGTATCTAAACCCAAGAGCAAAAATGTAATGTATTGCCGTTAACCTTTCCTCAGATATGGATTTGTTTAATTTAACCTGGTGAGCAACACATCTGTTGTAGGGTGACAACCGCATTGTATCTAGAAGTAGAATTGTCAAGCTGGTAAGGAAGAGTGTTAGTCCATAGGCGTGCGCACATGGTGCGCCAGAGCACTCCCTCATCATCCCCATGTGATGCAGTTTGCCTTTGTTTAGACCCCTGATATTTCACCAAAGCCCCCTAACAGAAAATTGTAAAAAAAAAAAAATTGTAAAAAATAATAAAAAATAAAAGGATGTACAGGCATACCCCACTTTTACGTACACAATGAGGTTTATTTACTAAAGCTGGAGAGTGCAAAATCATTCTCACTTCTACATAGAAACCAATGAGCTTCTAACTCCAGCTTGGTCAATTAAGCTTTGGTAATAAAACCTGGAAGCTCATTGGTTTTTATTCAGAAGTGAGCCTGACTTTGCACGTTCCAGCGATTGTAAATAAACCCCATTGTGTATTTAAAAGTGGGGTATGCTTGTACTGGACATTGAGCGAGTACAGAGAAGGGCAACAAAGATAATAAAGGGGCAGATTAACGTAGAAATCCGTTACGCTGCGTATGCATAAATTTAAAGCAAGTTGGCTTTTTTTTAACCGATGGTTAAATAACCTATGGGGCCTACACACGATCGGTTTTGACCGATGAAAACGGTCCATCAGACCGTTGTCCTCTGGTTAACCTATCGTGTGTACGAGGCCTTAGATAAGCACCTGAATGACCACAACATACAGGGATGTGCAATGTAATACTGACATATAACATAGGATGGACTTTGCCTTTTTTCACCCTCAACCTACTATGTAACTATGTAATATACACACAAATGTGTTTGAGCTTTAACCACTTGCCTACTGTGCACCTACTGCCCAGACGAAATTTTAGCTTCCGGCCCTGCGTCGCTTTAATTGACAATCGCGCGGTCGTGCGACAAGGCTCCCAAACAAAATTGACGTCCTTTTTTTTCCCCACAAATAGAGCTTTCTTTTGGTGGTATTTGATCGCCTGTGCGGTTTTTATTTTTTGGGCTATAAACAAAAAAAGAGCGTACATTTTGAAAAAAAACACAATATTTTTTGCTTTTTGCTATAATAAATATCCCATTTAAAAAAAAAAAAAAAAAATGTATCTCAGTTTAGGCCGATACGTATTCTTCTACATATTTTTGGTAAAAAAAAAATAATAAAAAAAAATCTCAATAACCGTATAGTGACTGGTTTGCGCAAAATTTATATTGCCTACAAAATAGGGGATATAATTATGATTTTTTTAAATTTATTTTTTTACTAGGAATGGCGGCGATATGCGGTTTTTTTTTCGGGACTGCAACATTATAGCGGACACATCGGACATTTTTGACACGTTTTTGGGACCATTCACATTTATACAGTGAACAGTGCTATAAATATGCATTGATTACTGTATAAATGTGACTGGCAGGGAAGGGGTGACTGGGGGAGGTGACCGATCTGTGTCCGTATGTACAAGGGACACAGATCGGTCTCCTCTCTCCCTGACAGGACGTGGAGCTGTGTGTTTACACACAGAGCTCCACGTCCCTGCTCAGTTACTGGGCAATCGTGGGCACGCAAATTGTGTTCCCAGTGACGCGACGGGTGCACGCGCGCCGCCGGTGGCACGCTCGCGCCCCCTAGTGGCTTTAAATGACAGGACGTCATATGACGTCCTGTCAGAACAATAGGGTATTACGCCCGCCGTCATTTGACGGCGTGCGGTACCCTAGTGGTTAAGCCTAATGTATTAGACTGTGCACACCTATGTCTAGGACTATATAACACCTCCCCCCTCTCCATAACATTCTTTCCTTGCTTTTACTTGTTTAAAATCAATAAATCAAATAATAGGATGAGACTGCGTAGAAGAAAAAAAGTTATCTCATGTGATAATTCGGAGTGCGTTTGCTCATAACACCTAGGGCAGTAGCAGTTCTGAATGACGTCAGGTATAAACACTCTGTATCTAATCCCTCGCTGACGCACAATAAGACTTTCAGCAGTTGTCGTTTCTTGACATTTTCCTGCACAATGGTTCTTGAAGACTGTTTATGAAAAAACACTTTACAAAAGAGAGCATGTCTTTATTTGCCCACAGAAAGGCTAGCAGAGCATTACATTATACATAACAGATGCTGTACATCATTTTACCAGTGTAAAAATCATTGTCACCAAGTCCTTTTTTTCCAGATCTTGTGTTGGTGCTCAGCCCTGTCGCTTCTGCAGTTCATCGTTGGGTTTTTAGATTTGCCTTATAAACACTTTAGTAGGAAGAAGTTGCAAACAGCACCTCTGGGACAGTTACATAATTTTCCGATCCTGGACGCCTTCCTTACTGCACACTGCTCCCCTACATCACACTGGAAAAAAAGTGTGATTAACAGAGATATGTCACTCAGGATTTAACTACAGATGCATACATTCATTCAGGGCCGTCTTTAATGCAGGACAAAAGGGGAAGCTGCCCTGGGCCCTGTCATTGTTGTGGGGCCCAAAGCAGCTGCCTCATACTTGCCAACTATCCCAGTTTAAATTCCCTTGTCTCTTGATGTTTTATTTATGTGCGGTGTCCTGATATCTCAGTGTGAAGTGCTGCTACTAATGCTGCCCAGCTCTGCCCTATTGTTGTGTACAGATGACTCACCTCAGACCCTGTACTTAACCACGTAAGCCCCGGACCTTTAGGCAGCTAAATGCCCAGGTCAGGTTTTGCGATTCGGCACTGCGTCGATTTAACAGACAATTGCGCGGTCGTGCGACGTGGCTCCCAAACAAAATTGGCGTCCTTTTTCCCCCACAAATTTTCCCCACAAATTTTTGTCGCTATAAACAAAAATTGAGCGACAATTTAAAAAAAATGCAATATTTTTTACTTTTTGCTATAATAAATATCCCCCAAAAACATATATAACATTTTTTTCCCCTCAGTTTAGGGCGATACGTATTGTTCTACCTATTTTTGGTAAAAAAAATCGTAATAAGCGTTTATTGATTGGTTTTCGCAAAATTTATAGCGTTTACAAAATAGGGGATAGTTTTATTTTTATTTTATTTTTTACTACTAATGGCGGCGATCAGCGATTTTTTTCTTGACTGCGACACTATGGCGGACACTTCGGACAATGTTGACACATTTTTAGGACCATTGTCATTTTCACAGCAAAAAATGCATTTAAATTGCATTGTTTATTGTGAAAATGACAGTTGCAGTTTGGTAGTTAACCACAGGGGGCGCTGTAGGAGTTAGGGTTCACCTAGTGTGTGTTTACAACTGTAGGGGGGTGTGGCTGTAGGTCTGACGTCATCGATCGAGTCTCCCTATAAAAGGGATCACTCGATCGATGCAGCCGCCACAGTGAAGCACGGGGAAGCCGTGTTTACATACGATCGTGAGGGGGCGGCTAGAAACCAATAGCCGCGCCCTCATCCCGGATCGCTCCTCGCGGGTTACCGACCGCCGCATGTCCCGGGGGGGGTCCCGATCGGACCCCCGACCCGCGGAAAGGCGGGGATGTACATGTACGCCCATATGCCTGTACGTGCCATTCTGTGGACGTATATGTACATGTGGCGGGCGTTAACCGGTTAATTGTAAATAACCGCCATTCATATGTAAATAACAGGAGCATTCATATGTATATAGCCTCAAGATTCATATGTAAATAGCTGAGTCAGGCAGCATTCATATGCAAATAAGGCGCCTTTCACACAAACGGCTGTTTTGCTGCAGCTAAAAGCATGTAAATGTTTGTGAAATTCAAGGCTCCAGGCACTGCGATTAGCTGCATTTGTACATTGCGATTACGTGCGGTTAAATGTGGCCGCGTTTAGCTGCGGTAGTCATTCCCATAGCAACCCTTTTTATTTTTTTTATTATGTTGTGCTTCCTGTTGTTCTTTTTTTTTTTCTCACACTGCTATCCGCAGTTGACACAAAAGACTGCGATTACCTGCGGTTATGTGCATATAGCTGCGTTAAATCGCACCTGGACGCTTTCAATTAAAGTTTTTCTATTCGCACCAAACCGCATGTGACGAAATCGCAGCTAAACGCTGTGTGTGAATGGGGCCATAGGAAAGCATTGTGTGCTTTTAGCTGCCGTGGAAAACTAGAAAATACGCAGCTAAAAGCACCATCCTATCCGTCCGTGTGAAAGGGGCCTAAAGGCGGGATTCATACGTATATCATGCCCCTCTGCAGTGAAGAGATGTTGTGCTGTAACCTCTAGCAACGAATCAGTGAGCAGTATTACTCTAAAGTAATCTCTAGCAACCAATCAACAAGAAGAAATCATGTGCTGTAACCTCTAGCAACTAATCAGTGAGCAATAATGTGTGCAGTAACCTCTAGCAACCAGTCAGTAAATGGTAATGATATGCTGTAACCTCTGGCAACAAATCACAATCACTGCCTGATCTGATACAGTAAACTGATTTTAAGTCTAGCTGGTATTTATTGTATGTCTCAGAGCAGGTGGAGAGCAAAATTGCATGGGGGGGGGGCAAGATTTTTTTTGCCCAGGGTCCAATCAACATTAAAGACAGCCCTGCATTCATTGTTACTGTGCAGATTAAATATTATGCTTATTTGTTACCTAACACATCAGTCACAGCTTTACTTGTAACATCTCTAGTCACATATGTTCTAATTGTGAATAACTGTTGAGTCACCAGCATGATGAATAATGTAGAGGAATACAAAATCCTAGATGGCTATCATGGTGCATACAAATGGCAATTAGACACATTCCTAAATCTATTAAACGTGTTTGGAGATCCAGCTGACTAAATAAATAAATAAATATATATATATATATTAAAAAACAGCAACAAATTACTTCTGCCTGGGCAAGCATATTTAGAAAATATACAGGTATGCAGGGCTTTTTTTCTCATACAATAGGTGCTGGAACTCAACCATGATCCCCCAAAACCCCTTCACTCACACACGCCTTCCAAATCACATCAAATTGTGGGTGTGGTCAGTAAAATTTCACGAACACTAGGAGGGTCTTAAATGGGCATTAAATACCGGGATTGCAATACATACAGAGTGCAGAGTTTAGGGGGGTTACACACAGATTGCAGAGCTGTCACTTGTAAACACAGAAACCGGACTGATTGTGGTGAGCAGCCCCCCCAAGGGTCTGAGCCAGAGGTGGTGGAACTGAGTTCCACCAAGTTCCCCCTGAAAAAAAGCCCTGCAGGTATGTGTCCTTTTTATTGCAAAATACATGTATCTGATTTAGATTGGTGCAAAGTGTGCATGCTGACTATCTGAACTGGAGTTCTGTCCAGATAGGGACACCCTCTATTCTTTGATTATATAATTCCAGAAATTGTTGATCCACGGAATATCTAAAATACGTGCAGGATCAGGAAAGGACAACCCCACCACCACACTCCCCTATTTTTTATGAACAGTTTTTTTTTTTTTATTGCTTGAACTAGATGAACTTTTGTATTTCTTTTAGCCTAACTATGGGCCAGATTCACGTAGAATCGCGGCGGCGTAACTTATCCTAGATAAGTTACACCGCCGCAATTTTTCATCGCAAGTGCCTGATTCACCAAGCACTTGCGATGAAAACGACGCCCGCGGCCTCCGGCGTAAGGCGGGCCAATTCAAATGGGCGTGTGCCATTAAAATTAGGCGCGCTCCCGCGCCGGACCTACCGCGCATGCTCCGTTTCCGAACTCCCGCCGTGCTTTGCGCGAAGTGACGTCATTTTTTTCGAACGGCGACGCGCGTAGCGTAATTCCGTATTCCCGGACGGCTTACGCAAACGACGTTATTTTTTAAATTTCGACGCGGGAACGACGGCCATACTTTATACAGCAATACGATTGCTGTGTAAAGTTAATGCACCAAAAAAAACGACTAACTTTGCGACGGGAAACTAGACTAGCGGCGACGTAGCGAACGCAAAAAAACGCCGGGAATCGCCGTAACTCCTAATTTGCATACCCGACGCTGGTTTACGACGCGAACTCCCCCCAGCGGCGGCCGCGGTATTGCATCTTAAGATCCGACAGTGTAAAACAATTACACCTGTCGGATCTTAGGGCTAGCTATGCGTAACTGATTCTATGAATCCGTCGTATAGATAGAACAACAGATACGACGGAGTATCAGGAGATACGCTGTTGTATCTGCTCTGTGAATCTGGCCCTATGTAACTATATGTAAATGGAGCAATGGGAAAAATAATGTGCCTAGCCTGTAATATAAAACTACATCCTCATTTTCATTAAAACAATAAGAAACTTTCTAATGTATGCACCAAGTAGGGCGTATTCCCTTGCTTGCGACCTGGCAAGTAGCAATGGAAGGGATTTACTAAAACTGGAATACTCAGAATTTCGTGCAGCTGTGCATAATAGCCAACCAACTTCTAACTTCAGCATGTTCAATTAAAGTGGATGTAAACCCAAATTGTATATTTATTTTTTGATCTCACAATGTAGAGAATAAGATTTCCTATCATCTGTGCCCAGTCTTGCCACACAGAGTTAATCCAGCGCTGAGCAATCCTCTTTTTATTGTTCAGTGAAATAAAACAGACTTCCCTATAAAGACCAAAGTCCTTGCTTGAGTGACAGGTTATTTACATATCTCGTGCACTAGCTTGCAGACATGCACAGCTTCTTGTCTATGTATATTCTGATGGCTGTTCACACTGAACTGTGGATCACCCCATATTTTGAAAACATTTAATCAAAACACAGGAAAGACAGCTAATCCAGAGCTGGAGGGGAGAGGAGAGGAGGAGAGGGGAGGGGATGTGAATTGTGCACTTTACAGAAGCTGTGCATGTCTGCAAGCTAGTGCACGAAATATGTAAATAACCTGTCACTCAAGCAAGGACTTTGGTCTTTATCTGGAAGTCTGTTTTATTTCACTGAACAATAAAAAGAGGATTGCTCAGCGACTGGGCACAGATGATAGGAAACCTTATTCTCTGCATTGTGACATCAAAAAATAAAAAATAAATTGGGTTTACATCCACTTTAATCTTTTTTCCCCCTCAAACAATAAGTATTTATTGAGCATAGAATTTTTTTTTAACATACATGGTCCAGAGCAATATAAGTACACTAGATCTGTAAATTTCAACATATAAAAATTCAGTACAGTAAAACCTTGGTTTGAGAGTAACTTGGTTTGAGAGCGTTTTGCAAGACAAGCAAAATGTTTTAATACATTTTGACTTGATATACAAGCGATGTCTTGATATAAGAGTAGCGTCATGTCACAACTGAGTAAAAAAAAGAAGAGAGGAGCCTCTAAATGTAGCAATATTGTTACATTTAATGAAGGTACAACATTTAGCAACTTATTGCTACACTTAGAGGTGCCTCTTTTCTCTTTTATACCCTGTGAAAAAAAATGCTTTGATAAACAAGTGCTTTGGATTATAAGCATGTTTCTGGAACGAATTATGCTTGCAAACCAAGGTTTTACTGTACAGTATACAAAATATTTTGCAGATTGATAACCCGCCTGCCTATGCAGTCAAATAAAACATTATCCATCAGCATAAAGTACAACATTCAATGAATCTTTGACAATAAAACTAGGGCTGCAACTAACAATTATTTTCATAATCGATTAGTTGGCCGATTATTGTTTCAATTAATCGGATAATAGCCTTAAAAAAAAAAAAGCATTTTTACTTTTTTTTGGGGGGGCCAATTTGTTGTTGGGCAGATTACAAAACACAAATTGCCGCAAAAGCACATGACATGCTTTTCTGCAGCTTCTCCATTGAAGTATATTGAACCAAAAAAAAAATCAAAATAGCACCGTTTTGCGTTAAAAAGTCCTTGCCCTTTCCAAATACGCAGCAGCTGAAAAAAAAATCATGGATGTGAACGTGTCCCATAGGAAAAATGTAAATGGACTGTAGTGTGTTTCTGCAAAAAGCACCAAAAAAACAGAGGTGTGACCCCGGTCTGAAAAGGTTTAGTAACATAATGGGGTTAAAAAAAAAAATAAGTACAAAAAGAGCAAATAATCGCTACTGTAAGGGGTTATTTTTTTTCCGTGGGACAGTGAAAGTAATATTTACAGTAGCGATTTGCTTTTTTGTACTATAAAGGGCTAATTTTAGTTTTTTTTAACCCCATTATGTTACTGGCCGATTAATCGATTTTATGAAAATTGTAATCGATTCATTTCATAATCGATTAGTTGTCGATTAATCGATTTGTTGTTTCGGCCCTAAATAAAACCTGCAAGCTGATTCGTTTTTATGCAGAGCTGCGCCAGATTTTACACTCTCCAGTTTTAGTAAATAGTCTCCTATGTAACAAGTAGTGAAGGTATTCTTGTCTTTCTAAGAACTATGCAGTATATGGAAGTCAGCATACAAAGATAGCGTTTCTAACTTCCTATCAATAGTTTAATTGACATTAGGCAATATTTTTCTGCACATATCAGTGGCTAATATATTACTTTAAGACCCCATTCACACCTAGGCATATATACGCCTGAAGCGCGACGCTCGTGCCACTGGAGGGGCGAATTTACATGGATGTCTATGAGATGGTTCACATCTCACGCCGAACGCCGAAACGCCGTACGTCTGCCACCTGAAAACAAGTCCCGGACCCTTTTTTTCAGGCGGCTTTCGGCATTCGGCATAGACATCAATGTAAATGATTTGTAAAAAAAAAAAAAAAAGTTAACAAATCGCGGCAAAATACGCCGCCTACGCCGCGTTACAGTGTGAATGCAGCCTAAAGCAGCAGACAAAACGGTTAGATTTTAGCTCACTTACCACTGGTACTTGTCCAAATTTCTTTTCCCAGGCAGGCACTCGTTTACTTTGTAACTTCTCCAGGACTTCCTGCAGAGCCCCCAGCTACAAAATATATAAATTAACTTACATTGTTTCATTGCCTAAACCACACAAAATCTAGGCACTATACAGAAAGATACAGGTGGCTGCTTGGTTGTACTGGAACTACAAGTCCCAGAAAAGTGGAGCCACAGATTGCAAACTGTTGCAGTAAACGAAACAAAAAAATAATAATTTGCAAGTATTGGCAAACCAGCTGTTGTATAAGTCCTGCCTTGACCTGGTCTGGTTGTTGTGGAACTACAAGTCCCACAAAAGTGGAGTCACAGGTTGCAAACCATCACACTAAAAAAAAAAAAAATTGCAAGCTGTGGTCACCCAGCTGATGAAAATGTTTCAACCTGCCCTTGTCTGGTTGTTCTAGAACTACAAGTCCCAGAAAAGTGGAGCCACAGCAGAGATTTAAAACCATCACAGCCAAACAAAATGGGCTAGATTCAGTAAGAAGTTACGTCGGCGTATCTGTTGATACGCCGCGTAACTTCTAGGATGCGTCGGCGTATCTTTTTTCTGTATTCAGAAAGCAAGATACGCCGGAATTTTGCTAAAATACGACCGACGTAAGTCTCTTACGCCGTCGTATCTTAGGGTGCATATTTACGCTGGCCGCTAGGTGGCGCTTCCGTTGATTTCGGCGTAGAATATGCAAATGAGCTAGATACGCAGATTCAGAAACGTACGTGCGCCCGGCGGATTTTTTTACGTCGTTTACGTAAGGCTTTTTCCGGCGTAAGGTTACCCCTGCTATATGAGGAGTATCCAATGTTAAGTATGGACGTCGGGACAGCGTCGAATTTTGTGTTGTTTACATCGTTTGCGTAAGTCGTTCGCGAATAGGGCTTTGCGTAAATTACGTTCACGTCGAAAGCATTGACTATTTGCGACGTGATTAGGAGCATGCGCACTGGGATACATTCATGGAAGGCGCATGCGCTGTTCGTTAGAGTTGTCATTTACGTGGGGTCATGTTTTATTTGCATAAAACACGCCCACCTCTTCACAATTTGAATTCGGCGCGCTTACGCCAGCAGATTTACGCTACGCCGCCGTAACTTAGGGCGCAGGTTCTTTGTGAATCCAGCCCCTGCCTCACTAAGTTACGGCGGGCTATCTGAATCTAGCCCAAAACACACACATATATATATATGCAAGCCGTGACAAATCTGCTCTTGTATAAGTTCTACCTTGACCTGGTCTGGTTATTCTGGAACTACAACTCCCAGAAAAAAAAAAAATGCAAGCTGTGGCCACCCAGCTGTTGTAAAAGTTTCAACCTGCCCTTGTTGTTTTTTTTTAACTGGAACTACAAATCCCAGAAAAATTTAGCCACTGATAAAAATCATTGCAGTTAAAAAATAATTTGCAAAATGTGCCCACTCGTCTTTTGAAAAAGTCCCTCCTTTACCCTACTCATTGGCTGTTTTGGAACTACAAGTTCCAGAAAAGTGGGGCAACAGATTGCAAACCATTGCAGTAAAATAATAATAATAATAATAATAATAATAATAATAATAATAATAATAATAAAAAACTTTGGAAGCTGTGTCCACCCAGCTGTTGAAAAAATGTCTGATTGTTCAGGAACTACAAGTCTCAGAAAGAGGAGCCACAGATTGCAAACTGCTGCAGTAAAGAAACAAAAATTGCAAGCTGTGTCCACCCAGCTGTTGTAAAAGTCCCTTATTGACCTTGTCTGGTTGCTCTGGAACAACAAGTCCCAGCTTGCCAATCATCACAATAAAACAACATTTGCAAACTGTGCCCACCCAGCTGTTGTAAAAGTCCCTCCTTGACCTTGTCTGGTTGCTCTGGAACAACAAGTCTCAGCTTGCCAATCATCACAATAAGAAAACATTTGCAAGCTGTGTCCACCCAGCTGTTGTAAAAGTCCCTCCTTTACCTTGTCTGGTTGCTCTGGAACAACAAGTCCCAGCTTGCCAGTCATCACAATAAAACAACATTTGCAAGCTGTGCCCACCCAGCTGTTGTAAAAGTCCCTCCTTTACCTTGTCTGGTTGCTCTGGAACAACAAGTCCCAGCTTGCCAATCATCACAATAAGAAAACATTTGCAAGCTGTGTCCACCCAGCTGTTGTAAAAGTCCCTCCTTGACCTTGTCTGGTTGCTCTGGTACTACAACTCCCAGAAATGTGGAGACACAGATTACAAACCATTGCAGTAAAATAATAATTTTCACTCTGTCCACTCCACCCAGCTGTTGAAAAAGTCCTAGCTTGACCTCATCTAGATGTTCTGATACTACAAGTCCCAGAAAAGTGGAGTCACATTTTGGCACCCCCTCCATACCTTTTGTAAAAGTCCCACCTTATGAGACCCCATAAGAGCACAAGTTGCAATGGAACCATGCATAGATTGAAATTACTCACCAGCTCTTTCTCACTGGAAGGAATGGTTTCTTTTGGGTAGAAGTCTCGGAGTGCCCTGGTCTCCAGGTCTGAGCTGTCATCTTGTGCACAGACAGTGCTGATGATAAGGAGAAGCAGGCAGCTCCCTAGAGTGAGTGCGCGCAGCCTGGAGCTGTCCATGGTGCTGAGCCCCGACAATAGCCCGACAATAACAAATATGCGCAAACACAGGAAAGCAGCGGTCGGGGGGGGCAAGCTATGTTGTAGAACAGTTAAAGCTCTCTATTTATCTCTTCCACTGGGATGTATGTTATTTTATTTGATGAGATCCTCCCATCATGACGCCAGTAAGAAGCGTGGGGGATGAAGCAGAAATCAGACAGATCCTTGTACTGGTGAAGCCTTTTGTTCAAGCAATCAATCAACATCCCCAGGCAATGCTGCCATGGCACAGAGGGCATGGAAGACTTATGTTTCCTCTCTGATACTTCAAAGCAATTTAATTTTACTGTGAGAACTTTGTCAGACCGCATTTCCATCAGTTCTGCTCAGACTCCTAGGAAGCCTGCATATTCGAAATCCACATTTAAATAGAGTTCCTATAGGGCAAGTGGAAGCGTGGATACACATAGATCATGATTATTACATGCATCTAGAAGTTATTGCTTTGCCATATTAAATATCACGATGCAAACAACATAAATAACAAGTGATTGCTCTGCAGCTGCAGGAGTTTGTGTAGCAGAAAAAAAATAACCTTGGATCCTATCAGAAGATTTATTTCTTACCAGTGTCATATGTCTTTTATTATCTCCAGGCTGTCTGCTGTGGAATTACAGGTTACAGCATGTCCTGTCACTTTTTATTACACATCCATAATAGATCTGGTAGTTCTATCATGACTGGCAAGGTGCATTTGGGTTGCTTGATTCATCCATTTAGCCCATTACCTGATTATAGAGGAGCAGGGCTGTCTTGATGAGAGGGCACACCTGGGCACTGCCCAGGGGCAGGGCTGTCTTAATGAGAGGGCACACCTGGGCACTGCCCAGGGGCCCCAGCTGCATGGGGGGCCCCTGCACTTTCCCCAAAGCAGCTGGTCCTTGAGCCAACGCTGCCCCAAAATTGGGGGCTCCATGATGGCACTGAGAGTGAAAGATACACAGGGGAGGCAGCCTGCCTCCTACCTACTTGATGTCTGTTTATCTGCACTGTCATCGTTGTAGGGGCCCCAGAGCATTTCTTTGCCCAGGGGCCCATGATGCTATTAACCACTTAAGGACCGCCTCCTGCAGATATACGTCGGCAGAATGGCACGGCTGGGCACAAGCACGTACCTGTACGTCCTCTTTAAAGCGGGAGTTCATCCGAATTTTTTTTTTTAACATTAGATTTAGGCTAATTAAGGGGAGCAGAAACGGGTATTTTTTTTTTAAATCAATGCCGTACTTACCGTTTTAGAGATCGATGTTCTCCCGCCGCTTCCGCGTATGAACTTCGGGACTGGGCGTTCCTATTTGATCAACAGCCTTCCGACGGTCGCATACAGCGCGTTACCAGTTGCCGAAAGAAGCCGAACGTCGGTGCGGCTCTATACTGCGCCTGCGCACCGACGTTCGGCTACTTTCGGAAACTTGTGACGCGCTGGATGCGACCGTCGGAAGCCTGTCGGAAGCCTGTCAATTAAATAGGAACGCCCAGTCCCGCAGCCCATACCCGGAAGCGGCGGGAGAACATCTATCTCTACAACGGTAAGTACGGCATTGATTTTTTAAAAAAATACCCGTTTCTGCTCCCCTTAATTAGCCTAAATCTAATGTTAAAAATTTATATTTTGGGTGAACCTCCACTTTAAGTGCCCAGCTGTGGGTCAAGGGCGCGCGCCCGCGACTTCGTCCGAAGCTCCGCGGCCACGGGACCCGATCGCCGCTGGAGTCCCTCGATCGGTCCCCGGAGCTGAAGAACGGGGAGAGCTGTTTGTAAACACGGCTTCCTCGTTCTTCACTGTGGCGCTGTCATTGATCGTGTGTTTCCTAATATAGGGAAACATGATCAATGATGTCACACGTCCAGCCCCGCCCCCCTACAGTTAAAAACACAGATGAGGTCACACGTAACCCCTTCAGCGCCCCCTAGTGGTTAACTCCCAAACTGCAATTGTCATTTTCACAGTAAACAATGCATTTGTAATGCATTTTTTGCTGTGCAAATGACAATGGTCCCAAAAATGTGTCAAAATTGTCCCATGTGTCCACCATAATGTCGCAGTCACGAAAAAAATCGCTGATCGCCGCCATTAGTAGTAAAAAAAAAAATAATAAAAATGCAATAAAACTATCCCCTATTTTGTAAATGCTCTAAATTTTGCGCAAACCAACCGATAAACGCTTATTGCGATTTTTTTTAACCATAAATAGGTAGAAGAATACGTATCGGCCTAAACTGAGGAAAAAAATATATTTTTATATATTTTTGGGGGGTATTTATTATATCAAAAAGTTAAAAATATTGCATTTTTTTCAAAATTGTCGCTCTATTTTTGTTTATAGCGTAAAAAATAAAAACCGCAGAGGTGATCAAATACCACCAAAAGAAAGCTCTATTTGTGGGAAAAGAAGGACGCCAATTTTGTTTGGGAGCCACTTCGCACGACTGCGCAATTGTCAGTTAAAGCGACGCAGTGCCGAATCGCAAAAACTGGCCAGGTCTTTTACCTGCCTAAAGGTCCGGGTCTTAAGTGGTTAAGTAGAGGAGTGCAGGTCAGGTCACATTTATGAACTATTTGACCCCTTCATGACCATGCCACTTTTTGCGATACCGCACTGTGTTACTTTTACTAACAATTGCATGGTCATGCAATATGTAATTTTTTCCCCACAAATAGATCTTTCTTTTGGTGGTATTTTATCACCATTTTTTTGCACTATAAACAAAAAATTTAGAAAAATTAAAAACAATATTTTTTACTTTCTGCTATAAGGCAGGGTTCACACTTGTTCGATGTGGGAACCCTGCGAATCCACTGCGGGTTCTCGCATCGCACCCGATTTGCATGGCAATGACACCCCCATTTCAGCTCGCATATGACACTGCGAACTGTCAGTTCACACATTAATCAGATCGCCTGGGTGTTCACACCCACGCAATCCAATTTTGGTGTGGACCAAAAAAGGGTCCTCTGCAAGATTAGTCCGAATGCAATGCAATTTCAGCCATACTTATCTGTATGGCTTAAATCGCATCACATGGACATTGCATGTGATTTGTACTGCAGTGCGGTGCGAATCACATGCGATATCGCACAGCGCACTAATGTGAACCGGCCCTAAAACCTATCCAATAAAAAAAAAGTAAAAAATCGAATTTCTTTATAAATTTAGGCCAATATGGATTCTGCTACATGTTTTTGGTCTAAAAAATAAATAAAAGAAATACCAATAAGTGTATATTGATTGGTGTACATGGACTTTATAGTGTCTACAAGCTATGTGATATATACTGGACTTTTTATTTATTTTTATTATACTAGTAATGGAGGCGATCAGCGACATAGTACACACAGGCCGAATGTCGGGAGACATTTGCCGGTTAAAAAAACAAAAAAACAGCCGACATTCAGCCCATGTGTATGTCAGTCTGACACAGCTTGTATATGAAACGTCGGCCGCTGTCAAACAAAGTCCCGCCTCCTGGACTGGCATTAGACCAGTGTGCTGTCTATCAGAGGAGCTGGTCCAGGAGGCGGGACTTTGTTTGACAGCGGCCGGCATTTCACATACAAGCTGTGTCACAGCGGAAGATCCCTGCTCTGTGTAATCTGGCCGGCTCTCCTCCTGACAGCTTCCTGGATCATCGCTTCTGGCAGAAGAAGTGCAGCCTTTTTGTTTTTTTACAGGGCATCAGATGTACAGTCTTCCCCTGCTCCACACTCGCCCTCAACTAAATTCAACTCGCCAAATGCGAGCAGGCAAGTGGGAATTTTGAGGGCTGCACTAGTATGATATAAGCAAGTAATTGGTTGGCATTTTAGAGTAAGGACTGACTAGAGAGAAATCAATGTGATATAGTTGGCCAGCTTAAAAATATATTGCTATGTATGTGAACAAAAAATCCTTTTTTTTTGCAAGTATTTTGCAACGTATATAGCAGTTTGCAAAAAATTCATTTAGAATTGTCTGATTAGGCATAGTGGGCCAGATTCACATACAAATGTGTTACGCTGCAGCGGCGTAACGTATCCCATTTACGTTACACTGCCGAAAGTTTACAGCGTAAGTGCTTGATTCACAAAGCACTTACCTGTAAACTTGCGGCGGCGTAGCGTAAATCTGCCCGGCGCAAGCCCGCCTAATTCAAATAGGGCGGGGACCATTTAAATTAGGCGCGTTCCCGCGCCGAACGTACTGCGCATGCTCCGTCCCTAAAATTTCCCGACGTGCATTGCGCTAAATGATGTTGCAAGGACCTCATTGGTT
Source organism: Rana temporaria (assembly GCF_905171775.1). Classification (NCBI taxonomy): domain Eukaryota; kingdom Metazoa; phylum Chordata; class Amphibia; order Anura; family Ranidae; genus Rana; species Rana temporaria. Next base: position 48,394,516 of record NC_053491.1, read on the forward strand.
TCGACGTTAACGTAAATGGCGTCCAGCGCCATTCACGGAAGACTTACGCAAACGACGTGAAATTAAAAATTTGACGCGGGAACGACGGCCATACTTCACATTGGTTAGACCACCTAGAGGGCATGCTTAGTTTTACGCGACGTATCTCTACGGAAACTACGTAAATTTAGAGCGACGGGCAAAGCGGACATTCATGAATCGGCGTAACTAGTCATTTGCATATTCTACGCCGACCGCAATGGAATCGCCACCTAGCGGCCGGCCTAGAATTGCATCCTAAGACCCGACGGTGTAAGTCAATTACACCTGTCGGATCTTATGGCTATCTATGCGTAACTGATTCTATGAATCAGTCGCATAGTTAGGACGGGCGGATCACAGAGATACGACGGCGTATCAGGAGATACACCGTCGTATCTCTTCTGTGAATCTGGCCCAGTATTTTTACAGGGACAGTTATAATTGTAAAGTTTGTTACTTAGAAAAATTAATCCCTGGAAATGTCTTTGGTTTTCAAAACTAAAAGTAACAAAGTCCTGGGCCTCTTTAGGCCTAATAGTTAGCTCCAGAGTTAGGGACAGCTGACATCCTTCAGTGTAGAGTGGGTTACAAGGCATTTTGGGGGTAATACAAGATAATTAGGTGGGCACCAGACACATTTAGAATGCAAAAAGAGATTAATAGTCTCTTAAACAGAACTATGGGAAAGAGGTTGGGGCAAGGCCACCCTTAAAGGGGTTGTATACCCAGAAAAAAAAACCTGCAAGGCAAAGGCATAATGAGCTAGTATGACTAGCATACTAGCTCATTATCAATTACTTACCTTAGATCAAAGCCCCCGCAGTAGTCCTCGGACACGTCCTCCGTCGCCGCCATGATACCTGGAGTGACTTCTGGGTATAGCCGCTCCAGCGATGTGACTGGCCGGAGTGGCGATGACGCCACTCCCGCGCATACGCGTGGAACGGCATAATCTCCGCGCATGCCCACATTTCTGGCACTTTTTGTCAGGCTCCCATTCAAGAGCCGGCACGCTCAGTGTGCCTGCGCCGTTGTCTACGGCGCGCATGCTACGTAGACATCGGTGCCCGATTTTCTACAAAGATCTCCTTAACCTTGTAGATTAAGGAGATATTGCAAGCACCTACAGGTAAGCCTTAATGTAGGCTTACCTGTAGGTGCAAGTGGTTCAAAAGAGTATACAACCGCTTTAAGTAAATACAGAGACTTCTATAGGTAGACAGCTATGCAGGTGAAGACCTTCAGCCAGACACCACTTCTGTATAGGTAGGACTGCTGTCTCCTATGGAAACAATCTTGTAGCAGTTACTAACGGTAAAGGTATTTAACTATCTGCAACACGAATAGTTCTCTTTACCCCACACTGTGGGTCTTCACTCAACGAGCTCCCAGTCTCTCTCACTAGACTTCTGATCCCCCAGGCACTGGATCTCCTGAGCTCTTTCACTGGTAGCACTCAGTGACCCAGATTCAGATAGGAGATACGACGGCGTATCTCCTGATACGCCGTCATATCTCTAAGGCTGGCCGGTCGTATCTATGCGACTGATTCGTAGAATCAGTTACGCATAGATATGCCTAATATCCGACAGGTGTAACTGACTTACACCGTCGGATCTTAGGCTGCAATTCCAGGCCGGCCGCTAGGTGGCGCTTCCGTGTCTTTTACGCATCGAATATGCTAATGAGCATTTACGCCGATTCAGAAAACGAACGCCCGCCCGTCGCTTTTTTTTTACGTCGCTTGCGTTCGGCTTTTTCCGGCGTATAGTTACCCCTGCTATGTGAGGCGTATCCTATGTTAAGTATGGCCATCGTTCCCGCGCCGAGATTTGAATTTTTACGTCGTTTGCGTAAGTCGATTCAGAATACGGCCGGACGCAAGTTACGCTCACGCCGAAACCAATGACGTCCTAGCATCATCATTTGGCGCAATGCACGCTGGGAAATTTAGCCGGCGGCGCATGCGCAGTTAAATCAGCGCGGGGACGCGCCTGATTTAAATAGTACACTCCCCCTAGCCGCAGAATTTGAATTCCGCCGGGGGATTTACGATACGCCGACGCAAGTTTTGAGGTAAGTGCTTTCTGAATACAGCACTAGCCTCTAAAACTTGCGCCGGCAGATCGTAAATCAGATAGATTACGCGGATCTAAAGATCCGCTAATCTATCTGAATCTACCCCAGTATCTTCCTCAAGTGTCACTCCCGCTTCACTGCTGCGTTCCTGGCTTGGCACTCACAGATACTCTTCAAGCTTCACCCCTGCTGACACGTTAGGTCCCTGGCTTGGCACTCCACAAGCATCACCTCTGCTGTGCCCCTGGCTTGGCACTCCACAAGCATCACCTCTGCTGTGCCCCTGGCTTGGCACTTGCTGAAGTTTTCCCACTTCTTCACTTTCCCCGGGCCCCGGCTAGCGAGAAGTCTTCTCTGGTGCTGGCCTCAGCTTACTCACAGTGATCTCCGGTAGCAAGGTGGATGGTCCCTTAATGGCGACAGCTTCCCTTCTACCTCTGACCACAACTGGTTCCCCAGCTGGCGTAACTGTTACAAAACAACCTGGCAGCTAGCATATTTAGAATAAGAGATCAGTTGTAACAGTCACTAAGGGCCAGATTCACATAGATTTACGTTACTCCACGGCGGCGTAACGTATCCCATTTACGTTACACCGCCGCAGGTTTACAGCGTAAGTGCCTGATTCTCAAAACTCTTACCTGTAAACTTGCGGCGGTGTAACGTAAATGCGCTCTGCGCAAGCCCGCCTAATTCAAATGGGGCGGGCACCATTTAAATTAGGCGCATTCCCGCGCCGAACGTACTGCGCATGCTCCATCGGGAAAATTACCCGACGTGCATTGCGCTAAATGACGTCGCACGGACGTAATTTGTTTAGACGTTAACGTAAATGGCGTCCAGCGCCATTCACGGACGACTTACGCAAACAACGTGATTTTTAAAATTTCGACGCGGGAACGACGGCCATACTTAATATGGCTTAGAACACCTAGGGCTCAGCCCTAATTTTACGCGGCGTATCTCGACGGAAACGACGTAAAGTTAGATCGACGGGCAGCGCGGATGTTCGGGAATCGCCGTAACTAGTCATTTGCATATTCTACGCCGACCGCAATGGCCTCGCCACCTAGCGGCCGGCCTAGAATTGCATCCTTAAGATCCGACAGTGTAATTCAATTACACCTGTCGGATCTTAGGCCTCGTACACACGGCCGAGGAACTCGACGTGCCAAACACATCGAGTTCCTCGGCCAGTTCAGCCCTGAAGCCGCCGAGGAGCTCGGCGGGACGAGAGCTCCCATAGAACAACGAGGAAATAGAGAACATGTTCTCTATTTCCTCGCCGAGGTCCTCGTCAGCTTCCTTGGCCGAAAGTGTACACACGGCCGGGTTTCACGGCAGAATTCAGCCAGAAACTCGGTCGGAAGCTGAATTCTGCCGAGGAAACTGGTCGTGTGTACGGGGCCTTAGAGCTAGCTATGCGTAACTGATTCTATGAATCAGTCGCATAGTTAGGACGGCCGGAACACAGAGATACAACAGCGTATCAGGAGATAAGCCGTCGTATCTCTTCTGTGAATCTGGCCCTATATCTCTCTAAATAAGGCTTCCCTAGTCTTATGCCTCATACACACGATCATAAATTCTGACAGCAAAAGTCCAATGTGAGCTTTTGAACGGAAATTCCAACCGTGTGTATGCTCCATCGGACCTTTGTTGTCGGAATTTCCGCCAACAAAAGATTGAGAGCTGATTCTCAAATTTTCAGATGGAAAAAAATCCTAGCAGAAAATCCGATCTTCTGTAGCAATTCCGATGCACAAATTTCCGACGCATGCTCGGAAACAATTTGACGCATGCTCGGAAGCATTGAACTTCGTTTTCTCGGCTCGTCGTAGTGTTGTACGTCACCGTGCTCTTGACAGTAGAAAGTTCAGAGAACTTTTGTGTGACCGTGTGTATGCAAGCCAAGCTTGAGCGGAATTCCGTCGGAAAAAAGATCCAAGATTTTTCAGATGGAAAATCTGATCGTGTGTACGCGGCATTATTCTTTATATCATTTCTATTTTTATTTTACAGCAGCATTTAAAAAAACAGATCACCAGCAGGATCTCTCTAGATTTGTTGTTCCAAATTAAAAAACAAGCTGTTTTAAAAACTATTTCACTTTTTTTATATCAGTAACATATGGAATATTGCAAAAGAATTAGTGCTGTCAAGCGATTAAAATTTCTAATCGCGATTAATCGCATTAATGTCATAGTTAACTCACGATTAATCGCGCGATTAAGGAGGTTTACCCTTTAAAAAATTTTTTTTTTGTTTTCTTATTTATTTTTATTTTTTTTATAATATTAAATTGTGTTTTTTTATTTTTTTACATTTTGATCACTTTTATTGCTGTCACAAGGAATGTAAACATCCCTTGTGACAGCAATAGGTGGTGACAGGTACTCTTTATGGAGGGATCGGGGTCTAAAAGACCTCCAAGCCCTCCTTTGCACTTCAAAGTATTCAGATCGCCGAAAACGGCGATTCTGAATACTGTGTACTTTTTTAAATCCGGCGCCATTGGCAGCCGAGAAACCCGGATCACTGTCTTAACTGAAGCAACAATACAGGAAGATAACATACATTTCTCAGGCAAACCCCTCCCTCAAACAGAGCCGATTGTTGTTTGATTGGCCACTGGAAAGCCCCCTGTCCTGGAGGCGACTTGAAGTTGCCTTGTAAGTTGCCTGATGATCCATACTCAAGTCTGTCCAAGTTGCCTCCCAAAGTCGCGCTGGAAGTCGTGTTGCCCCTGTGTGAATGGGCTCTTAGGCTTGTTGTTTACAAAGTTGTATATCTCAAGGCTAAACTTGTTTTTTGAAATTACACAAATAAGTAAATGAGTCAGAAAACTGATTCCCCTTTTTTCTGTTTAGAGGGCAACCAACAATTCAACCAGATAGAGTGATGGAAGGCAAGCATGTTCTGCTTTGTTCTGTCTTTATCTTTAGAAAGCCTATATAATGTTCTGAAAATCCTGTTTAATTGTTTTGTGATATAAAAATTGTGTATAAATAGTAAGATAAAGATATACATGTATAATATCAATTCACCTTTTAAATCCTCTATAGCAGTGGTCCCCAACCTTTTTGGCACCGAGGACCGGTGTTGTGGCATAGAATCGGGCCAAGGCCTGGCATGGTTGGGTTACTATGTAGCTTTTCGCGGGCAATTTGTCGGGGAAATGGCTGGTGTTAGCGCTTCAATCATCACAGAACAATGGCTGATATGGTGTTTGGATGATTGAAGTGCACTGTTTCTGTCATTGCATTGTAATATGAAATGAAATGGTTCAAACTCGCCATAATGCAGAATCTGCCACCAGATGCGGTTTCGTCACTTGCCAGGTCGCCTTCCACCAGGTGTGGATTTCGCTTGCCACGTCACCTGCCACCAGGTATGGATTGCCATGTCACCTGCCGCCAGATGTGGATTGCCACAACACCTGCCATCAGGTGTGGATTGCTACGTCGCTTGCCACCTTGCCTGCCACCAGATGTGGATTGCCACGTCATTTGCCACCAGGTGGGGATTGCCACTTCGCCTGCCACCAGGTGCGGGATGCCATGTCACCTTCCACCAGATGCGGATTGCTACTTGCCATGTCACCTGCCACCAGGTATGGATTGCTACTTGCCATGTCACCTGCCACCAGGTATGGATTGCTACTTGCCATGTCACCTGCCACCAGGTATGGATTGCTACTTGCCATGTCACCTGCCACCAGGTGCGGATTGCCACATCACCTGATGTGGTTTGCCACCTGCCATTAGATTTTTTTTGTCACCTGCCATGGTGGCAGCACAGGCCAGTGAGGGAGAACAGCATTAATGCGGGGCGGGCAGTGAGAGATGAGTATAGCAGCCCCGCTGTGTGGGCAGAAGTGCCGTGTTCTGGGAAGTCCCGTGCCTCGCAGCAGTGTAAAAGCTCCTCTGTTTGGGCGGAAGTGGCATGATCCGGCGGGCGGTGAGAGATGTCATCTCTCTGCTTGCCCACTGCCGCACCTCACACAGAGCAGCCTTCGCGGCCCGGCAGCAAATAGGCCACAGCCTGGCAGCGGGCCACGGACCGGGGGTTGGGGAACCCTGCTCTATAGTTTAAAGTCCTCCATACAAGAGTAACAGCGCACTATAGACAAGTACTGATTCCACAATTTTTAAATGGTTGCCTTGACTTACAATCAAATCTGTTATAAATGTGGACACGGGTAAAGTTACATTTTTAAACAACATTAGGTTTAAGATCAATGTACAATCTATAATCACAAAAAAGCCAATAGCCAATTCGATTTCAGTACTTTGTAGTCACATTATTTATACAGTGGAACCTTGTATTACGAGCATAATCCGTTCCAGGAGAATGCTTGTAATCCAAAGCACTCGCATATCAAAGCGATTTTACCCATAAAAGTCAATGGAAACGAAGATAATTAGTTCTGCATTGACTTCTATGGCATGCAATACCGCATGTGGCTAGAGGTGGGGGTGCCGGAGCCCTGGAAATACTCGAGGAAAGCTTGGCTGATCTCGGAAACCCTCGGAAAGGTTCGGAAACACTTGCAAACAAAGCATTTCCGAGTATTTCCGAACGGCTCTGAACCGTGCCAAGTGTCTTCAGCACCCCTGCACCTCTGGCCAAATGCGGTACTGCACACCACATCAGCTTGAATTCTGCTTGTTTTGCGAGACAACACTTGCAAACCGAGTCAGAATAAAAAAAAAAGTTGCTCAATATTCAAAACGCTCGTTATTGCTGACTGTTTATCATTACTCTGCAAATTGTACCCTATTGAAATGCCTGTTAGGGTATTTTGCTTGTTTGCTTCATAAATATATTTTTTTATTATCTAATTAAGGACTTTTTATAACATTTACATAACAGGCAGAGGGGTAGCAGAAAGCCTTTTTTACTCATAATTAAAATATAAAATGCAAAGTGAAAATTCCCTTGCAAATTAAACAGCCTCTTTGCTGGGGCAGATTCACTTGCAAAGTACAACTTTCCCTGCAAAGTGAACAGTCTATTTACCTTTAGTAAATAAACATCATAGTTACCGTATTTATCGGGGTATTGCGCGCTCCAGCGTATAGCGCGCACACTTAAAGTGGACCCGCATTCCTGTGGAAAAAAGATTTTTGTACTTACAGTTTTGGTGTCTTGCGCGGCGTCCATCGGCAGCCTTGTCGGGTCCGGCGTCCGTCTGCGGCTTCGGGTGTCCTCTTCATCGGGTCCGGCGGCCTTCTGCGGCATCCTCCCCGCTCGATCCCCGCTTTCCCGTGCCGAGTTTGAATACTGCGCCGGCATATACCGAGCGCAGTACACTCGTGTATAGTCGGGCAGGCTCGGCTACTCTCGCGCTCACGTCCTGTACGTCCAGGACGTGAGCGCGAGAGTAGCCGAGCCTGCCCGACTATACACGCGTGTACTGCGCTCGGTATATGCCGGCACAGTATTCAAACTCGGCACAGGAAAACGGGTATCGGCGTATATCGCGCACCCACGATTTTGCCCTGATTTTCAGGGCAAAAAAGTGCGCGGTATACGCCGATAAATACGGTACATAAAGTTGAAAAGGCACGGGTCCATTTAGTGTTGTGTGTATGTGTGTGTATGTATGTATGCATGTATATACGTGTACAGTATATATATATACATGTATGTATGTATTCCCATACCCATATGCTCACTGAGGAAGCCATTTAAAACGTTTTTGAATCTATCCACATTTTTACCATTCTAACAGGAAAGAATCCCCTATGCAATATATCAGGGGTCCTTAAACTTTCAAAAGAAAGGGCCAGTTTAATTTGGGGGGACCGGACTGTGTCCAGTGGGATTAACCTTTGGTATTAGGGAGAGAAATACGGTAGTTGGTGGCAGTAGAAGGAATAGTGCCCCATATCTGTTGTCAGTGGAAGGAATTATGCCACATTGTTGGTGTCAATGGCAGGAACAATGCCCCATTGTTCATGTCAGTGGCAGGAATGATGCCTCAAGGGCTGGAAAAAGGCAAGCAAAGGGCCGCACTTTGGAGACCACTGCAATATGTGATTAAACCTCCATTTGTCCAGTCTCAAATTGTGGCTGTGTTTCTTCTTCAGAGATCCTAAGGTCACAACACATTACATTCTGGCTGTGCAATCTGTGTACAATTGATATTATATGTACCAGAACTATGTAATATATGTAAAATACGGTGCCCAAGGAGGACGTCAGATTGTGACAAAACACGTCTGGTGGTGACTTCACCGAAAAACGCAATTCCCAGAAAGGACAGACTGCTATTCGGAGGCTTTTACTATATGCATGTTAGAAACTTCATGATGTAAGTGCATCATTTTTATTTAGAATAACTGTGTAAAGGATTTTATGCTATGGCAAGTTTTATCTTTTCTTGGGCATCTCCTATGAACACGTTTCCTATCTCCATCTTTAAGTCTTCCTTGATGGATAAAGGCCTTGGCTGGGTTTATGAGCAACAAGCGAGATTGACCTTCCATCATTATGAGTTGGTAATTAAGCATTTTGTAAGGTGGAGGCTTATACTCAAGATCACGCATTTTCTGGTGACGGATGCACGCATCGTTTGATAGACTTGATCACAATTTCATCTTTTGTTTCTTGTTTTATTCATTCAATTTTATGATAAGCGCAAATTTATAAGGGACTAATATAAGGACCTACTTAAAGTGGAGTTCTACCCATAAATATAACATTACATCAGTAGTTTTAAAAAAATGTCATTAGTCCTTTACAAATTTTTTTTTTTTTTAGATGCCCTCAAAGTGTTGTTGCTAGGCAGAATAGTTAATCTTCCCACTTCCTGCACCTAGATGCTTAATGCTTCCTAACCTACACCGCACAGACTCCTGGGAATGTAGTGGGTGTAACTTTCCAGGAGTCTGTGCATTCCTCAGTCTCAAAGAATCATGTGACTTGGACAGCACAGGTGCTGAAACCTGATCTGATACTGCTTGTGCAGCACTGAGCATGTGCGAGATTTGCAAGGCTGAAATCCAGGAAGTCATACAGTCTGGCTTCATGATGCACACACTTAAGATGGCCCCAGTCAATTTCTATTTTATAAAGTGTGTAAATGCTGTAACAACCTAACAAAACGGACCTTAGTTTACAGACTAACTTTACTAGAATACATTAAGCTTGTGTATTACAGGGGTATTTATATTTAAAAAGTGAAATTGTGGCCGGAACTCCGCTTTAAACTATCAATTAATCTGTATCCAATCAGGTAGGCCTCTGTACAACATAGTTAACATAGTTATTCAAAGATCTAAAGAAACTTGTACAGAAAAATTGTACCATGTGTGGTGAACTTTAGACTAAACAGTTTATTACAGTTACTATAGTCACCCTTTTGTACATTGTCATCAAATCCCCTCTTAAAGCGGAGGACCCCCCGATTTTTTTTTTTTAAAAGCCAGCAGCTACAAATACTCCAGCTACTGACTTTAAGAAAATTAACACTTACCTGTCCAGTGCACCTGCGAAGTCGGCAGACGAGGACCAGCAATCGCTCGGTCCTCGGATGCTGCCGCCTCCATCCTCGGTGAGGGAATCAGGCAGTAAATCCTTGCGACTTCACTGCCTGGTTCCCTACTGCGCATGCGCGAGTGCGCGGCGCGCCGTCACTGGTTCCTGCTCTCGGGGTGACGCAAAGGGGCGTTACTCCCGCGGGAGTCAATACCCGGAAGTGGTGCAAATACCTGTTTTATACAGGTATCTGCACCCCCCTCCCCCTTGAAAGGTGTCAAAAATGATACCGGAGGGGGGGAGGTTTCCGAAAAGCAGAAGTTCCACTTTTGGGTGGAACTCCGCTTTACGTGCTTCTTCCCCGGAGTTAATAGGTTTAGTCTTTTTAATTGTTCCTCTCAACTGAATTCCTTCAACCCAAATATCAATTTTGTTGCCCTTCGCAAGCTCTTTCTAGTCAAGGCCATCCTTCGTGTTGATTGGTGACCAAAACTGAACTGCATATTTAAAATGAGGTCAAACCATTGTTTTGTAAACAGGTAGAATTGTTGAGGTATCTCTTAAATATATAACTTTTTAATGCATGACAGTACTTTTCTAGCTTTGTTAGCTGCTGCTTGGCATTGCATGTTTTTGCTATGTCTGTGATCTACAAGTTCAACTAAATCTTTTTCCACCGAATCACTGATTCCTTCAGGTGTGCCCCTCCTAATGAGCATAATGCATGCTTATTTTAGGAACCAATTTACATAACTTTTCATTTTTTAATATTGAACTTCTTCTTCTGCCATGTAGCTGCCCCACACTCATGTTATCAAGATCTTCCTGTAATGATGCTAAGTCCTACACCAAATTCATTTCCTGGCATAATTTGGTACCATCAGAAAACATCAAAATTGACCTCCTAATTCCAACTTCAATATCATTTCTAAACAAGATGAACGGCATTGGCCCCAAGACAGAACCCACTTACAACCTTGGAACAATTAGAGCATTTAGGGGTCAATTCACTAAGAGTTAAAAATTGGCAAATAAAATGTGGTAAAATAGTGTTAAAACAGTTTTGAAAGTGCGGTAAATAACTACTGTACTGCGGTAAAATTTTGATAATGCAGTAATTACTGCATTACTTAATTTATCGCATTGAGCTAGTTTGTAAGGAGTGGGCCGGGAAGCAGGCCGCTGCGTCCTTAACAAGAGATGACTCATCAGCTGTCAGCGGGTACCCTGCTGACAGCTGAATGTAAAGAGAACATGCCGACAAATTCAGAAGATTTGCCACATGCCCTCAACATGGGGGGGGGGGGCTTTGGGTTGGGAACAAGGGCCTCTTCCCCACAACCCTGGGCTGTGGTTGTGGGGGTCTTCCCCCATGTGAATGAGTAGGGGTATATTGTACTTCTACACATTCACCAAAAAGAAGTGGCAAAAATAAATAAAAACACACACAATTCCTTTAAAAAAAAAAAAGTCCCCCGAAGGTAGATCCAACTTCAATCATGACACCCGCCACACCTCTGGACCCGAAAAAGAAGAAGAAAAGTAAATACTGACGAAGGCTCCTGCCGACTGCCTTGTCTGACAGTTTTTAAATAGCTAAAGGGAAGATACAACCAATAACATCACCGGGTGACCCTGACCCCGTGTAACACCACCACACCAGCACGCTCCTGGCCAGTGACATCACAAGGGGACAGGGAACCCGGTGACAGCTAATGAGTCATCCCTTGTAAAGGATGCAGCGGCCGGTATCCCGGTCTGCTTCTTAGCTTTCAGCTATTGGGGGGGGGGCCACCACACTGTTTCTGACAAATACTGCATGCTATAGCGCCAGCAAGACCCTGGTGATAAATATTGCTAATAACGTTTTTTTACTCTCTATTCTGTTTGTTAATTGGACTTAAGAGCTTTGGAGATATTTAGTGGCACATTTTTCATTTTGCCGTAAATACCGCATAATTGTTATTTTTTTATATTTTTTGTGAATTTACGTTTTAATGCATGACAGTACTTTTCTAGCTTTGTTACTAATTTTTTCAAATGAGTCACATGACCGTGTTATTGCATGTGGTAAACGTTTGTGAATTGACCCCTTATGCCCCGTACACACGATCGGAATTTGTGATAGAAAAAGTCAGATGGACTTTTTCCATCGGATTTTCCGTTTTTTCATTCGGAGTTTGGATATAGAACACGTTCTATATTTTTCCGATGGAATGTGATTTAGCCGGGCAAAAGCATGACCGTGTGTACGCAGCATTAGTCATTTATTGCTACTCTCTGGGTTGATTCCTGTAATCAGTTTCCAATCCATGTACATACATGTTCTTCAACGCCAATAGACCTTGTGGTGGGAGGGCCCATGGAAGCCAGAATCCCTTGGAAAGGTTGGGAAACCCTTGTTTTAGCTCCCCATGCACCTCTTATGTCTAAGCTACCCCATATGCATTAGGGGCACAGGGTGACTGAGAAAATATGGATTGGATTACATAAAATGGGACAGTGATATGTATCCACAATATCGCCCTGGATATATATAAAGACTAATCTTGGTTTGTTTGATTCTGAACTCAACATGTTTATTGAGAGAGCTGATCACCTTGGCCTCTGTATAATGTAGGAGACAGGCAAACTCCTACTGGACCTCCTGCTATTGTGAGAAGGTGTCTTGTGTTTATACTTATGATAATGTATAATCTACTGTGTGAAGATCAGTGACAACAAGTCTGACCTGTAGTAAAATCCTGATTAATCACAACAATGGCTAGGTGGGCACAGAGTCACATCAACTGCTTTAAGGCATTAGCTCATGTTTCTAGTTACAGGTGTATTGTTAGAGTAATATGAGCAGGAGGGGGGAACCTTCTCTTCAACTGTATATAAGACTGTATTCTTGTTCTAATAAAGAGTTCATGTTGAACAACCAAACGAGTATTGTCTTGTTTATGATTCTCAGCAGTTGGAATATCTAAAATCTATCGTTAAACTGGGAGGAAGCTGTGTATTGACGGAGGCACTCAAGCAGAGTGCAACAGGGATCCGTTACAGACCTGACCTGTAAAATAGTAATTTGAGAAACAGCATTAAATGCTTTAGCAAAATGCAAACAACTATGTCCACTGTCCTTCTCCTAAATTTCCAAACGCTTCCTCAAAGAACGATAACAGGTTAGTCCGACAAAAACAGTCCTTCATAAAACCATCCTGGTTGTAACTTATGATACCTTTATGACAGACACATTTTTGAATACATTGTCTTATTATTCCCTAAAATAGTTGACTGGTCTGTAGTTTCCTGGTATACATCTTGACCTGTTTTGGAATATTGATACATTTGCTCTTTGCCAATGAGTTGGTACCACTCTAGTCAGTAAGGTGTCTTTAAAAATTAGAAATGTTAGCTTGGCTATAACAGAGCTAAGTTCCCTGAGGCCCCGTACACACGACAGAGTTTCTCGGCAGAATTCACAGAGAAACTCGGTCAAAACCCGGATTCTGCCGAGAAACTCTGTCGTCTGTACAGTTTTGGCTCGATGGAGCCGCCGAGGAGCTCGACGAGAAAATAGAGAACATGTTCTCTATTTTCTCGTTGTTCTATGGGAGAAGGCGTCCCGCTGAGCTCCTCGGCGGCTTCATCCCAGAACTCGACAAGGAACTCGACGTGCCAAGCACGTCGAGTTCCTCGGCCGTGTGTACGGGGCCTGAGGGTGAAAAGCTTTGTGGCCTTGGTGATTATTTCACATTATGTTCTGAACCTGTGTTATTGACAGCCAAAGAGGTACATTCAGTACATTGGTTTTGACATTATTGTTCCGACTATAAAACCTGTCCTTTTCATTTGTAAAAATTGCAGACAAAAATGTATTTAATACATCTGCTCTCTCTCTCATTTGTGGCCAACTTCCCAATGTTAATCTTTTAAGGGGCCTATGTGTTCTGTCCTTTCCTTTTTTCTACTGATATATTTGAAGGACTTTGGGAATTAGTTTTACTTACTGTAGCAATATGTTTTTTTGTGGCAATCTATTTTAGCCGCTCTGATTCATCTCTTGAATCTTGTTTTTCATTCCTTTGTGTTTTTTAAAGGCCAATTTTTCTCATGTATTTGCTTTTTACAATAGGATTTAGCAATGTAGGTTTTAATTTGTTCTTTTAATATTTGTTATCCAACTTGTCCTGTGTTGTTTGTTAAGAATATTTGGTCCCATTACGATTCATATAGTAAGGAGCACAACTTACTGAAGATAGTCTTTTGAAATTTAGAGTTTTTGTCATACCACCACGCCACACTTTCATGTAACATTCTGCAAATGTAATTACACTATGATCGCTATTACTCAGATTTTCTCTAATTTTCATATTCGTGATGAGCTCTGTGTTGTTTGAAATTATTTAGTTCCGCAAAAAAAAATTTTTTCTAGTTGAGGCTTCCACCAGCTGATCCCTGAAATTATGTGTGCAGTTCTGAGATGTCCCATCAATATTTGCATTTGCCCATAATAATTACATTCAGGGGTCAAGTCCTGGGAAAAAAAGTGTGGGAACTCCCACCCAAAATCCACTCCCACCAAAAAAAAGATGATACGCTAATATGCATAATTACTAAACCGCATGTTTGTTTGTTTTTTTCGATCCACTGTACCTTGGTAATCCTTTATGGATTACTTTACGGAGGTCTGCCGCGAGTTATCGCGGGAACTTTAAGCAACTCGCGGTAGACCTCCGCAATGTCTCCTGGGAACAATGACAAAAGCTCCCAGGAGACATTGCGGCATCGAGGAAGTGACGGAATCCCCGCACACTACCCGATGAATCCATATACAGGAAGTGGCCAGTAACATAAAGGATTACCAAGGTTCGCCTGCCCCTGACAGTGACTTGAGCTGGGCATCGCCGCTTAGTGAAGGATTGGCTCGGGCGGCTCGACTGCTTTAGTCCTGCAAAGGGAACTGCGTTCCTGCTGTGAAAAAAGTGCAGGAACTCCGTTCCCAAGCGTTCCCGCAGGACTTGAGCCCTGATTACATTGCTGTGTTTCCCAGTCATTCCAGTTTGTGATAGGGGGTCAATCATTCATCATTATCTATTTTAGGGGCCTATAACATCATCCTCAAAAAAAATGTTTTATTAATTGATGCACATAATATATTGATATTTAGTTTTCACCTTTGTAATAAGGGGATCGATCCAAATATTGGATTAGGTTTAATGACATAGCCATAAATGTTTGTCTAATGCTATTGACAATGCTAATCAACAGGTTATACAACCAAATGAGATTCATTCCACAGACCTAGAGCCAGTCATCAATGGTCTCTCCCTCTTATGAGGTCTTGATGAGTGATGCATCTTTTAACACAGACTTGCAATACCCAAGGCAATTACTGATTGGTAAAATTGTACAGGTTCCCATGAGAGACCAATAAAGTGCAGTCTGCTGATGATTCAGCCCTGTAATACGTTATGTTCAGATCGTAGTGTTTTTTATATTAAATTCTGTGCCAGAGGAAGTTTATGTGTAGGACAGGGGCTCTTCAGGGAAATGAATGAGGGTTCTTTAGCCATCACTCCATGTCTGAAATTCACCTGTGTAGAAAAAATCACGAGGATTTTAAAGTATAGCTAAAGGAAAAGTATTTTTTTTCAACTTGGATAGAGGGGTTAGAACCAAAGTTTTTTTTTCTGTTGTCTCCGGTATGTCATCAGGAATGAAAGTGAGTTTAAATTCAAAATTTTGAAATGCTACCAGAACAGGAATGGGGGAAAAACGTATTCCAGTAACAAGTGTCTAATGCCAGTGTATTGTCACATTCTGCTGCCTATCGTAGAATGCTGCGGAAGTCACGTGGCGGACAACTGCGCATGCGCAATGCGTTCCAACTGCAAGTGCGATGCGTTCCACAGAATTTAGGACACTACCCTTCAGTGAACCTATCATAATTTGTCACGGAAGTGACGCATTACCATACACGGAGCGGGGGAGAGAGAGACACATTCAGAGCGAGAAAGAAATAGAGATACAGAGATACTGAGATACATTCAGAGCGAGAGAGGGATACATATATAGAGACACTGAGAGAGAACCGGGGCTCAGGGAGGGGATTACCTCCCCTATGTGCATCACTTCCCTTATATAAAATATATGTACACGATCTCTCTCTCGCTCTGAATGTATCTCAGTATCTCTATATCTCTATTTCTCTCTCGCTCTGAATGTGTGTCTCTCTCTCTCCCCCCGCTCCGTGTATGGTAATACGTCACTTCCGTGACAAATTGTGATGGGTTCACTGAAGGATAGTGTCGTAAATCTTGTGTAACGCATCGCATTTGCCGTTGGAGCGCATTGCGCATGCGCAGTTGGCCGCCACTTGACTTAGCAGCATTCTGCGATAGGGAGCCGAATATGACAACACACCAGCCATACACGGGTCCAATTTCAAAATAATTTTCTTTTGAAAATCGTATCTAAGAATTTTCGTTCGCATTTCGCACCATTAGTGGGCTGCAGCAACAGCTGATTTTCATGCGGCCATCAAATTTAAGTAATCGGACATGTTGCAAATTTTTGGAAAAACTAACGATTTTCTAATTAACGATGGGAGAATCGTGCAAGAAATGTAATAGAAAAAGGAATGCACATGTGCAAGAAAAGAAAACTCCCGGAAAGAAAAGAAGATACCCGGCCACGAAAATTATTTTCTGTAGCAACATGAGGTGAAACTGAAGGCTTGGTTGGCCGAATTTGGAAAATCAATGGTGGCACCATCGGATCACAAAAAAAATGAAATTTCGGATTTTGAAAAGACAATTTGTTCGACATTCGACCTTGTATGGCCTACTTAAGTATAGATTTATGTTTGAATTTATTTACTGTTGACTGACTCTATACCTCTGCTGGAAGTCTATTCCAAGCATCAACCACTCTTTCTATAAAGTATTAACGTTAGTTTTGATACTTCCTCCTGCTAGTTTGAGGTTATATCCCCTAGTCCTTGATATTAGCTGCATTGAAAAAAATCTTTTAAGTGAGGTATCCAGAACTGAACACAGTATTCTAAATGAGGTTTAACTAAAGATCTACGAGATTCAGGACCTCCTTCCCCATTTTGCATTCATTTGAAATAAGTACCCACAAACTTTTTTTCCTCTGTAGTTCTGGCCAACACTGTGCCCCAATAATGTACCCTTTACAACTACACTAATTTATGTATCCTTTAGCCAACTGCGTATACGTATCCACTGAACCATCTAAGGGTTAGAGCTAGCTATAGATTAATCAAAATTTGGCCAGTTCAGTAGGGACCTGCCAAATTTCGATCCATCTATGGCCTTTCCTGTTCATTAATCTAATGATCAACTGCTATCAGAATACAATGGCACAGCAAGGAGGATTCCTCCATGATCCACCACCAGGTGGCTCATGTATGTGTTACTGTGCAAGCTAGTGTGAACATAGCCTAGTGTTTCTCAATATTTTTTTCAGTTGAGGCACCCTTTAAGATTTTGCCAGTCCATTCTAAAATGCAAAACAACTAAACCAATAGTTGTACATAATGCAGCAGCAATCATGGCCAACATTGGAGATTATTTTATTTTTTTTTGGATTTTTTTTTTATTGGTTTTAAAGAATAAAGTGGTACAAAACAGAACCTCTGGGTAGTCCCTGGCTCGGGGTAAACAACAAAACAAACATCTCTAATTATCTCCACTCAACTCAGTTAGAAGGACTACACAGTTAAGAGATAAGTTTTGAAATAAAGAAAAATGGAAGGGCCTCTGCATTATCCCCAATATCCATAGTGCAGCACTTTACAAACATTAATACATATGTCACATTTATTTCCCCAGGTAACCACTGAGATTTCTCAGATCACCTTTGTCCTGAAATCATAGAGGATGCAATAATCCAATAACTATAATATCAGATGCTATGTGGATGGAGAATCTAGCCATAAGTCCCACACCTTGTTGAACTTCTGAAAACACCCACAAGATTAATAAATTGTTTTATAAAGGGGTATTACCTTATTTACCTGAATTCTACAAAATTGTATGTTAGAGTGAATCAATTTGTTTAAAAAAAAATTGGGGACCCAGACAGGTGAATGTCTTAAAACATTGAGGAAAACAGGGAGTATCATCATTTTAACAAGATTGATTTTCCCTATATGGGACAAGAGTAAATTGTCCCAGGCCTTTAATTTTTGTTTAGTAGAGGCCAACAGGGATAAAAAAAATCCGTTTGGGGAAATCGATAACAATAGGCGAAATATTTATGCCCAGATATTAAATGGAGTCTGCCCACTGGAGAGGTAAAGATTGGTCCGCCACTCCTTTGGCGCTCATATCTATTGGCAGAATTAAAGATTACTTCAGTTGACCTGGAGACCTGACAGAGTTGCATAGCAGTCCAAAATATGTAAAGCCTTGTGGAGTGATGGCCCAGGGTCATGCAAAAAAGTATCAAGCCATCTGCGTATAACACACATTTTTCAACTACTGTAGAACCTACAGTAATACCAACTACCTTTTCTGCCCATTTCAGAGCTGTGGCCAGAAGTTCCATTACCAGGGCAAACAGGGACGGGGACAGAGGGCAACCCTGCCTCGTTCCCCTCTCTGCGGCATTGCCGTAGGTGAGCGGTAAAGGAGATCAATCCACTTCCGGAAAGTGGGTCCAAAATGTAAAATTTCCAAGACCTTGGACATATAAAGTCGGTAAACGGTGTCAAATGCCTTTTCTATGTTCAAGGCTACAAGGACCCCTGTTGTCTGAGTGGTAGAAGGAAGCTGTAGATTAATTAAAATCCATGGATTTAACAGGCATGAAGCCGTTTGATCTATATCAAAAAGAGATAGAAGGACTCCGGCCAACCTGATAGCAAGGACCTTAAGAAGTATTTTTAAATCCTAGTTCAATAATGAAATGGGACGATAAGAGGAGCAGGACTGTAAATCCTTCCCCGGTTTTGGTATTAAGACCACATGAGCCTGGTACATAGACGGAAGGAGCATATCCAACTCTAAACAGGAGGAAAACAGGGCCTGTAACTTAGGGGCCAACATAGCAGCGTGTGGCTAATAAAATTCCCCAGAAAGGCCAGCCGGTCCGGGTGTTTTATTATTGTGAAAGGACATAATAGCAGCTTTTATTTCAAGTGGTGTAATTGGTCTATCTAAGCTCTCTGCATCCTCCTGGGATAGATATGGGAGACAAAGAGAAGCAAGTTCACTCTCTATGGTGTCCTCTAGAGGAGATATTATGCAGCTGTTTAGGAAACGATAATAGGAAAGAAATTCCATTAATATATCGGAGGGATCAGTGATCCTGCTTCCGGACACTGAAACCAGTGTAGGCACCTCTGTTTGTAAGTGCGGTTCTGTCACCAGGTTAGCCAGCAGCTTACCATTCTTATCTCTGACCTTGAAGAGCCCGCCTGCCTTGATCTTAGCAGGTGTATTGTAGAGATAATTCTCTTCTAGCCTGGGCAAAAACAGAATTCAGGGTCTGCAGCAAAGACCTCTGCCGCTTCAGGCATTATGGGGCCCCTTACACAGCTTCAGGCATGGGCCCCTTGAGAAGCGGGGGGTGCCGCTGCTAATTGAGAAGCGGAGGGTGCCATGAATTGAGAAGCGGGGGGTGCTGCCACCGAGAATTGAGGTCGGGGGGCTTTGGGTGCTGACGAACAAAAAAAAGGGGGGGTTGCCCTGGGGACCTCTGGGCCCCTTAAAAAAAAAGGAAATAAAAAAAATATATAATAAAAAGCGGGGGCAGCCATCTGGGGCCCTTTAATAAAAAAGAAAAAAAAATCTATAAACAATTAATGTTTTTTTTATAAAAAATAAAAAAAAGGGGGGGGTTGCCAGCCAGGGCCCTGGGGACCACCGGGCCCTTTAATAAAAAACAAAAAATATTAATAAAAAAAATACAATTTTATAAAAAAAAAGGGGGTTGCCATCCGAGGCCCTGGGGACTTCCGGGTCCCTTACAAAAAAAAAAGGGAGGTTGCCATCCGTGCCCCTGGGGACCTCCGGGCCCCTTAAAGGTGTACTGCCTGTTTACGCCTGATGGCGGCCCTGGCTTCAAGTTTCCATTGTTTAAGAGATTGGAGATGATTTATTTGTAAAAGCAAATATATCCTTGCACACTGGTACTAACTGGTATTCCAAAGTTTCTCTTCTCCCCCAGTTTTTCTCCCTCATGCAGCTAATGTGAATTCAGTGCTGACGGAGAGGGGCAAACAGGGATGCTATGCAAGCTGTGCATCAATTAATAACGTCATTGGTTGTGAGGAGGCTGACTGCTGGCCTGTACGGTCCCCAAGGTTGTAATGTTGAACAATAAGGCCACTTTCACACTGAGGTGCTTTACAGGCGTTTTAGCGCTGAAAATAGCTCCCGCAAAGCGCCTGTAAAGTGCCTCTTCTGTCACTCCAGTGTGAAAGCCTGAGTGCTTTCACACTGGAGCGGTGCGCATGCAGGACACTAGAAAAAGTCCTGGAAGCAGCATCTTTGCGGCGGTTTAGGAGCGCTGTATACTGCCATTAAAATTAATGGCCAGCGCTGCCGAAGCACCTGCAAAGCGGTTTGGCAGCAGCACTTTTAACCCTTTATCGGCTGCTAGCGTAGGTTAAAAGCACCTCGCTAGCCGCCAAAATTACTGCTAAAACAATGGTAAAGCCTCCACCTGCTCAGTGTGAAAGTGCCCTAAAAACCTGTGGCTTTGTGTAACAACAAAAGGCAGGCTGGATCCATCCGCCAACTTGTTGACAGTTTTTGTGCAATTTGGGGGAATTTTTGGGCATTTTTCCATAGCAACCTGGTTGAGAAAGGCTGATGTAGCCTAAGGTCCAATTCACACCTGCCAATCGGGGCATCACTAATTACATGCAAGAACCCTCAGCTGGGGTTTCCGGGATGTGGGAGGCGGCCTCATTGAAATCAGTGGTAAACTGACAGCTCCCGCAACTAATTGTGGACACTCGCAAGTAACCATAGAGCGGTTACCTGCAGGTCATCGGCCCTGGATGCAGACTGTCTGCATCCAAGGTAGACCACTCGCAGGTGATCTCTCAATGAGAGATTACATGATACTGTAGCTGTAGGAGCTAATTGCCTCTCATTGCTTTCAGTGAGGCTGCCTCCCACATCTAATTACTGGGAACCCCTACAGGGGTTTTTGCATGTGATTGGTGAAGGCCCCATTTAAAAGAGTGAATGGGGTCTAATGCTGAGACTCTTTAGTTGTAAATCTGAAATAAAGTAGTCTTTCTGGAGGTGAATTGTGACAGGTATGTGCAAATCTGTGCAAGAATGGCTTTACAAAATTCAATGTATATGATTCAATTATCTGCAGACTGTTGACGATTTCCCACCTGTGGGTTCCTTGCCACTCCATCCTCCCAGCTATTGCCATTATTGACGTTTTATGTTAAAATGAACTGCAATTATTTTCTCCCTGTCGTGAAATTTCCATTTTAATGAATAGAGGTTCCATTAAATTCTTTGCTAATGCGTAAATATAGGCAAAGAAAAAAATGTATGATGCAGACTGTCACTAACTATGATACAGCAGTGTTTTTTCACATTGTAAGATAGTGTTATTATCTGTTGATCCTACTAGTAGATTTTGTTATTTTTTCACAAAGGCAGCCGATACATCAGTAATTGTTTGGGTTCAATCAACGGCTTGAATGACAAAAAAAAATTACCCGGTTCCTGCCGAGTTATTGTATTCTGACAACAGGGAGACTTCCTGACTGTGTTCTGACAGGAGGGAGAGAGGAGCGGGGCTTCGTTCCCCTGCATCACTGGACCCTGGGACAGGTAAGTGTCCGATTATTAAAAGTTAGCAACTGTAGTATTTGTAGCTGCTGACTTTATTTTTTTTCTTTAGGCAGAACTCTTTAACCCCCCTGACGGTAAACCCGAGCGCGACTCGGGGTTGGTTTTACATGTTAGGATCGGCAAACCCGAGTCGCGCTCGGGCTGGACGGGCTTACCTTTCGCTGGATCCACAGGCTTGGTTTACTCACCTTGTCCCTGGATCCAGCGATGCCACCCGCTGTGTGAGCGAGCGGGACCTCCTCGCTCGATTCACAGTCCCCGTGTGACGCCGATCTCCGTTCCCTGCGACGTTACGACGCACGGGGACGGAGAACGGCGCCAAATTCAAAAAAGTAAACAAACACATTACATACAGTATACTGTAATCTTATAGATTACAGTACTGTATGTAAAAAATACACACACCCCTTGTCCCTAGTGGTCTGCCCAGTGTCCTGCATGTACTTTTATATAATAAAAAATGTCATTTCTGCCTGCAAACTGTAGATTGTCCAAAAGTGTCCCTTTATGTCAAAAATGGTTTTAGATCAGCTAGAAAACAGCGATAATAAATTATAATCACTTGCAGAATTGTGCGATAGCGATTTGCGGGGAAATTCGTCATAAAAAAAATAAAATAATGACAGCGACAATTCTGCAACTGCAAATTTCAGTGATTTTGAGTTGATTACATTATTGAATAATTTTTATTATAATTATATTATTATTTGTTATAATTATTTATAATTATTTATTATATTATAATTTATAATTTTGTTTTAAAAAAAAAAAATCATACCCGGGATGCCTACAAGACTCTTGCTTGGTCAGATTTAAGTGAGTTATTTCTAAAAATTACAGGCCTACAGTATAAAACACCAATTTCCTTGCAAAATAAATGTACCGCTTTTGGTACGTAATTCCAGACAGAATCATACCGCCAGGGAGGTTAAAGAGTAACTTCAATTTTGTTGAAAAAAAAAAAAAAATATTCCCCTCTGGGTGATCTTTGTACATTGCAAGGATTTTTACAAATTTTGTTGCAGATTCCTATCCTTTGTTATTCTGGAGAAAAAGCTGTTTGTGTCCAGTGAATTGTGTCCAGGGAATCTTTATGGGAATGGTTTTGTAATTATTAATCAGCACAGGATATGGTGGAGGGATATACTCCTCCCAGACTTTAGATATAATGTTGGATAAAAAAAAAAAATTGTTATTCAGTACTATCCTGGAATGTCCGGGGACTAAACTCAAAATTCAAACGAGCATTAATGTTTCAATATATAAGAAAATATTCCCCCCAATTGATTATATTATAGGAGACACATTTAATGGGAAAAAAATTATCAACATTAAAAAAAGCATGGATACAAAAAACATATCACTCCACATACTCCTCTTATGCAAGGGGGGTATCAGTCCTGGTAAATAAGTCCTTCCAGGGCTGTCTTTTCCATTGGGCACGCTGGCCAGTTGCCCGGGGGTCCCACTTGCCTGGGGGGCCCCATCGGCTGCCCATGGACCCCAGTAAAAAATGGTGGAGAGCGGCGGGTCAGAACTGTAGAACTGTATTGTGTCTACAGTCTCTGAGGAAGAGTCTGAAGAGGAGTCAAGAGTGGGAGTGCTGCCGGGATGGGGGTCACGGGAGAAGTCAGACATGAGACTGTAGGATAAAACCAGAGCAGCCAAGCTAGAGCCATCTGAAAGGAGGTCAGTGATAGTGCTGCCAGGCCAGTCTAAGGGGCGGGTGGTTGCTGATGTAAGGGGGAGTGAATACAAAAATATAAGTGACCCCCCTTTACCTCAGTGTATTTACTCTATGGAAGGTGGTCTCTGGTCACCAGAGTGCCCCACACATCAAAGTTCCTAGTGTTCCCCTTTACATCAGAGTCTGCGGGATTCCCCCTTACAGTGCAAGGACCCTGATGTAAGTGGGAACTCTGATGTAAAGAGAAAGCAGTGAACTCTGATATGAGGTGGTCTCTGGTCACCAGAGCCCCCCCTCCACATCAGGGTTCCCCCTTACATAATGATCTGCAGCGTCCCCCTTTACATAAGAGTTCCCTTTCACTGTAAGGGGGAATCCTGCAGACTCTGATGTAAGAGGAAACTCTAAACAGGCTGGGTTACAGTAACCTAACCTTCATGTCAATGAAGAAATTTGTAAAACTGTAATTTTAGGTACTTTTTTTGCAGTGCCAGTAAAAAAATGTGGTTCTGCCAGTAAATTTCATGATTTTTGTCAGTAAATTCTCGTGCGTGATTGTGTAGACAGGGCCCCAGTGCACTGTATTGCTCGGGGGCCTATAATGCTCTTAAGATGGCACTGAGTCCTTCCCTTGAGAAATAGAAAATGCCTTCATAGATATAAATGGAAAATATGTCATTCTGTTCCATAAGATTGGACAACAGAGGCATATTACAGTGGCAGTATATATTCCACCTCCGTTTTCGGTGGGGGTATTGAATGAAATAATGGAAAAAATCATCCAACATCCTCCAGCAAAGCTATTAATAATTGGAGATTTCAATGCAGTCCTATCGCTAGAGTTGGACAGGCCAAGACCCCCCCAAACGACACTCAGCAGATTTGTATAACTGGGTACAGGAGATGGGGTTAACAGAGATGTGGAGATGGAAGAACCCCGAAAAAGAATGTACTCTTGTTTCTCCACCTCATATAAAACAGCGTCTAGAATAGACTTAGCATTTGCGGATTCCACAATGTTAGCAGACATCGTGGAAGCCACATATCTTCCGAGTGGTCTTTCAGATCACGCTCCCCTATTTCTGTCTATACGCATTCCTACTTTGAGAAATGCATCCCTGTGGAGATTAACTCCGCAATGGGTGGTATATCCGGAAATAGATGAGAAAATGACATCAATAATAACGGAGTATTGGGAGAATAATGCAGGAACATCCTCTGTGGATATTGTCTGGGATGCGTTTAAAGCGTATATACAAGGACAGTATATATCAAATATTTCTGCAGTTAATAAAAAACAGAAGGTTAAGATACAGGAATTGCAAATTCAGATAGAATCTCAGAAGGAAAAATATGGGCAAGATCCTAGCTGTATTAATTTCGGCCTAATGATGGCCGCACAAAGAGATTTACATCTGCATATGGAGGAAATAACAAGACTAGAGATGTATAAGAATAGACAGAATATATTTGAGCAGGGAGATAAAGGTGGGAGATTTTTGGCCAGATTAGCACAACAAGAATATCAAACTACAACCATACTAGAAATAGAGACTATAAATGGACAGAGAGTAAAAGAACCTGAAGAAATATTGGAGGGTTTTAGAGAGCACTATACCGTATTTATCGTGGTATAACGCGCTCCCGCGTATACCGCGCACCCCCTAAAGTGGCCCCGAATCCTGTGGAAAAAAAGTTTTTTTTGTACTTACAGTTTT
The DNA here is from genome assembly GCF_905171775.1 of Rana temporaria. Lineage (NCBI taxonomy): Eukaryota > Metazoa > Chordata > Amphibia > Anura > Ranidae > Rana > Rana temporaria. Next base: position 48,419,349 of record NC_053491.1, read on the forward strand.
GGTGTCTTGCGCGGCGTCCATCGGCGGCCTCGTCGGGGCCGGCGTCCGTCTGCGGCTTCGGGTGTCCTCTTCGTCGGGTCCGGGGTCCGTCTGCGGGCTTCGGGTGTCCTCTTCGTCGGGTCCGGGGTCCGTCTGCGGGCTTCGGGTGTCCTCTTCGTCGGGTCCGGCGTCCTTCTGCGGCGTCCTCGCGTCCTCCCCGCTCGTTTCCCGCGCCGAGTTTGAATACTGCGCCCACATATACAGAGCGCAGTACACTCGTGTATTGTCGGGCAGGCTCGGCAACACTCGCGCTCACGTCCTGTACGTCCAGGACGTGAGCGCGGAAGGAGCCGAGACTGCGGCGCAGTATTCAAAACTCGGCGCGGGAAAGCGGATATCGGCGTATACCGCGTACCCACGATTTTGCCCTGATTTTCAGGGCAAAAAAGTGCGCGGTATACGCCGATAAATACGGTAATTTGTTGTATACCTCCTCTCTCCCCCCCGATGGACCGTTTTCATCAGACCAAACCGATCGTGTGTGGGCCCCATCGGTTATTTATCCACAGGTTAAAAAAATGGGAACTTGTTTTAAAATTATCTGATGGATAAAAAACCTATAGAAAAAAACGATCGTCTGTAGGTACGTCCATCGGTTAAAATCCACGCATGCTCAGAATCAAGTCGACGCATGCTTGGAAGCATGGAACTTCATTTTTTTCAGCACGTCGTCGTGTTTTACGTCACCGCGTTCTGACACGATCGTTTTTTTAACTGATGTTGCGTAGGCACGACTGATCATCAGTCAGCTTCATCGGATAACTGATGGAAAAATCTATCAGACTGTTTTCATCAGACTAACCTATCGTGTGTACAGGGCATAAGGGGAGGATAAGCACACCATGGAATAAAGGAAGGGAGGGAGAAGAGTGTAAGGTATATGAGTTAGATGAAATGAATGTGAAATGGAATTTTAAGGAGGCTCCAGAAGAGAGCAGATATGTGTTAAATGTATAATGTAAATGTAGTGTATATGTGTATGTATGTTTACATTTTGTTGTATGGGGAAACAATTAAAAAATCAATAAAGAGATTTGGGAAAAAAAAATTAATCAGCTGTTGCACCTGCATGACCCTACTGAGGAATATTGCAGGATCTGCATCCCTTTAGATGTGATTTTCTTTGTGAGTGTCTCATCAAAAATTCCATTTGCATCGCAGGGGATGGTCAAAATTTGAATTTGAATCTTAGTGTAGACTTCTAGGAAAATCAGTGAACCAATCACACAAGCAGCAAATTACATTTCTAGTGGGCGTTCTGTGCACCACATGTACAGCATGCCTTCAGGTAGTCATATTGCATTGTATTTTACAGAGAATTACAGTGGCTGCAGGTTGAAAGGGAAAGGTAATTTTTAATAACATTAAATTACAATATAACATGTCACATCTATACAATTTTTTTTTTAACCACTTAAACCCCGGACCAATATGCAGCTAAAGGACCAAAGGTGTTTTTACAATTTGGCACTGCGCTGCTTTAACTGGTAATTGCGCGGTCATGCAATGTTGTACCGAAACAAAATTTGCGTCCTTTTCTTCCCACAAATAGAGCTTTATTTTGACGGTATTTGATTGCCTCTGCGATTTTTATTTTTTGCGATATAAATGGAAAAAGACCATAAATTTGGAAAAAAATTGATTTTCTTATAACAAAAAGTAAAAAATATTGAATAAACTAAATTTTAGTCAAACATTTAGGCCAAAATGTATTCAGCCACATGTCTTTAGTAAAAAAAATGCAATAATCGTATATTTATTGGTTTTCGCAAAAGTTATAGCGTCTACAAACTAGGGTACATTTTCTGGAATTTACACAGCTTTTAACTAGGGCGATGATCAAGGGGTTAAACCTTTATTAGAGGGGGGTAGGGGGCTACCCTGGACCTAAAGGACCTAAAGGGGCCTAAAGCTAACTGCCCTAACACTTTTTTCTGTCACAAATGACACTAAATGCAGTGATCAGAAAATAAATGATAACTGCAATCAGTGACACTGTGACAGGGGGCTGGAGGGGTGATCGGGGGTGACTGGGGGGGTTGTGTGCCTATGTGTGACTGTGTCAGTGTACTGTTAAGTGCAACTCACAGTTCTGATGTCTTCTCTCTCCTCAGCGTCGGTCGAAAAGACCGCCACGAGGAGAGATGACATCACTTCCCCCTGCCTGTGTTTACACTTACACAGGCAGGGCGGGCAGAGGCGGCAGATGATTCGCTGGGAGCGATCGCGAGGGGGTGGCTAGAACCAAAATAGCCGCCCCCTCATCCCGGATCGCTCCCAGACGATTACCGACCACCGCATGTACCGGGGGGGTCCCGATCGGACCCCCGACCCACGTCTAGGCAGGGACGTACCGGCACGTCCATCTGCCTGTACGTGCCATTCTGCCGACGTATATTTACATGCGGCGGTAGTTAAGTGGTTAATGTCCTATTTTTTTCCTCACGAAAGTGGAGTTGCTCTTTAACAAATAATAATGGTTAACAGGTGAGACTTTTTCCATAAACCCAGAGTGAAAATTTTCATATCCAATCTCTCTTTTCCAGATTTTGTCAGAGATTAGGGTGAGTCTCTCCTGAGATATTCATCATCCTCTGTACATTACATTTCTGCCTACTTTTTTTTTAATGATGATCTGTTTTTATAATAAAAGTATATTTTTGTATCTAAACTGTGTAAGTCCATACTGTACCATGAAAGTCCAAATTGACTCTCAATTTGTCAATTTTTTAACAGATGGGATGAACATCCTTTCCTATCAGTCGATAGAAAAATAACAGGACAAAACTCAAGAACAAAAACAAGTTAGGAAAGTCTGTCACTTTCCAAACGCTGAAATATCACAGAGCGGTTCAGCTCTCGAGAGTCCCAGACTGGTGCACAAACAGTGGATTCAATTGGAACAAGCTTCACTCAAGATACCAATTTGCGGCATATCTTAACTTAGTACTGTCCGATGCGCTTCTATTAGGTCTCACCCTTTGGTTGGCTACATGGCCCAAATTCTATGTACACAACAGGGAGACATGCTTTTGAATTGGTCTCCCTCTCGAATGACCCCGTTCATTGGTCACCCGAATTTCTTGCCAGGAATTTTAGATGGATCATTTCGGCCTAGATGCCTTCGTTAATTCTTCAGGATATAAGTCACTGGTGGATCTCCAAAATATGGCAGACCCTCCGCTGCCATATTGTGGGGCATTTCAATTAGGACGTTTTCTATTGAGCCTAGGAAAAATGTTGTCCTCACTTCCACTTCTGATCAGTTTTGAAAAATGGTGTGTCTCTGCCTCCCCAATTAGACATGGCCTATACCTTTTTTTACAAACTGCTGGCTTATTTCCCAGAGGGATGAGATCCTGCTTATCCCTTTCACGCCGACGGATCGCATATATGCGTCCTCGGCTTTCAGGGGTTATACCGGGATGATGCCTGCAGCCGCAGGCATCATCCCGGTACCGTTGTTTAGAGCGGGCGATCGGCTTTCCAAACATAACAACCGATGCGGCTAAAAGCCGCTCGGTTGTTATGCCGGAGGAGCGGGAGGGGACATCCCCCCCCTCCCGCCGCCTCTCGCCGCTCTGACCGGGCCTCCCGTCCCACCGGGAGACCTGATCCACGATCCACGATCCGGCGCCTCCAGCGTCTCGGCGAGCTCTGAAACAAAGCCGTAAACGGCTTTGATTCAGTGTCCGCATTGAAACCACGGAAGCGGCGTCATGACGTCACTTCCGGGTTTCTCAGATGCCAATGGCGCCGGATTTAAAAAAGTACACAGTATTCAGAATCGCCGTTTTCGGCGATCTGAATACTTTGAAGTGCAAAGGAGGGCTCGGGGGTCTTTTAGACCCCCGATCCCTCCATAAAGAGTACCTGTCACCACCTATCGCTGTCACAAGGGATGTTTACATTCCTTGTGACAGCAATAAAAGTGATCAAAATGTAAAAAAAAAAAAAAAAAAATTTAATATTAGAAAAAATATATAAATAAATAAGAAAACAAAAAACATTTTTTTTAAAGCGCCCCCCTCCCCGCGAGCTTGCGCAGCAAAGAAAGCGCATACGGAAGTCGCGCCCGCATATGAAAACGGTGTTCAAATAACACATGTGAGGTATCGCCGCGATCGTAAGAGCGAGAGCAATAATTATAGCACTAGGCCTACTCTGTAACTCTAACCTGGTAACCGTAAAAAAAGTTTAAAGCGTCGCCTATGGAGATTTTTAGTTACCGTAGTTTGTCGCCATTCCACGAGTGCGTGCAATTATAAAGCGTGTCATGCTTGGTATCTATTTACTCGGCATAACATCATCTTTCACATTATGCAAAAAAATTGGGCTAATTTTACTTTTTCATTTTTTTAAAATTCATGAAAGTAAATTTTTCCCAAAAAGTTGTGTTTAAAACACCGGTGCACAAATACCGTATGACATAAAATATTGCAACAATCGCCATTTTATTCTCTAGATTCTCTGCTAAAAATATATATATAATGTTTGGGGGTTCTAAGTAATTTTCTAGCCAAAAATATGGATTTTAACTTGTAAACACCAAATGTCATACATAGGCATAGGCATGAAAGGGTTATATTACAAAATGGGAGGCTGACCTGGGCATCAGCTTTATTAGAGGAACAGAAGGATGGGATTTTCTGATTTATGCATACTGCTTCACTCTCCTGCGCCATCCAGGGAACTGATTTTAAAATTCTTCCAAGATGGTACAGAGTTCCCTCGTCCAGTTCTGCAACTTTTTCTGGTCAAAAGTGTTTGACTTGGTGTTCAAATTAAATAATGTCAGGCTGGGGGACAACCCTGTGGCATATCTTTCCACTTGGTCCCCCTTTCATCCAAACGCTACAAACCTCCTTAGGCCTCGTACACACGATAGGTTAACCAGAGGACGCCGGTCTGAAGGACCATTTTCATCGGTCCAAACCGATCGTGTGTAGGCCCCATAGGTTATTTAACCTTAGGTTAAAAAAATGAGAACTTGCTTTAAAATTTAACCGATGGATTGCTAACCAATAGGTCAAAACCGATCGTTAGTATGCAAAACCATCGGTTAAAAACCTGCGCATGCTCAGAATCAAGTCGACGCATGCTTGGAAGCATTGAACTTCGTTTTTTTCAGCACGTCGTTGTGTTTTACGTCACCGCAATCTGACACGATCGGTTATTTAACCTATGGTGTGTACGCACGACGGACCACAGTCAGCTTCATAGGTTAACCTAGGACAACGGTCCTTCAGACCGGTGTCCTCTGGTTAAAGCGGGGGTTCACCCTAAAAAAAAATTCTAACATTGCATGGAGCCGACCTATGAGACCGACAGTATGCTGTTGTTTTTTTTTTATTGCGTACAAACCATTTTAGGGCTATTTTCACCCCCGGCTTTCCCGCGGGAGTTGGCCGTTCCTAATCACAGGCTGTGATTGACGTGCTTCTGACTGCGCGTCACAAGTTGCCGAAAGAAGCTGAACGTCGGTGCGCAGGCACCATATAGAACCGCACGACATTCGGCTTTTTTCGGCAACTCGTGACGCGCAGTATGCGCCGGTCGGAAGCGCGTCAATCACAGCCTGTGATTAGGAACGCCCACTCCTGCGGGGAAGCCGGGGGTGAAAATAGCCCTAAAATGGTATGTACGCAAAAAAAAAAAAAAACAGCATACTGTCGATCTCATAGGTCGGCTCCATGCAATGTTAGAATTTTTTTTAGGGCCCAATGCAACCAAGGACTGCATCCCTCTCTACTGGAGGCAATCAATTCCTCCTCCTTTTGTCCCAGTCCACTCTTCCTCCCACCTCCCCTGTGGTGGAGTTGAAGGGGGTGAGAGGTGACTTCCTATAACTTTTTTTTCTCCCCTCCCCATACCTCTGCGGTATCTAATTCTGTCTCTCAGGGTTGAGATCGGTTATACATCATGTTATCCATGTCAACTCTCTCTCTGGCTATAATTAACACACTCCCTCATATGCTTTGCTTTATTCCCAAGAGGTTTCTTTTGGTTTTCCTTGCTGTTTTCTCCTTTTTATTCTTGACAGGCCTGGTCAACTGACAATCACCAGGCTCTGCCTGGATCTGTTCATTTGTGATATTTTTTATATTACGAAACCATTAAAGTATAACTAAAGGCAAAACTTTTTTTGTTTTGAAACGAGTGAAGAGGGATTAGAACACCTGTCGGTTTTTATTGCTGTCTGTGCTGCCCTTAGGGAGATTCACCCTCCCTATTTGCCATTTACCTCTTTATCGCTTATTTACCATTATCTTTTTTTTTTTAACAAAACTTTTTTTTATTGTTAGCTTGCTGTTAGTACATACATTGACTGTATCAAATAAGTAAAGGCAACACAAATGACAAATTAAACCAGCCATACATACAGAGTGAGCAATTACAGGTGACATTACAGATATTACAATGTCATTCTAAACCAACAACTAGCACTCAAAACCAGATGTGGAACATCAGTAGTAAACACTCTGTCAGCCAGCGGATTGTGCAGAATCTAGTGCTCTACGACATAAAATAGGGAAGTGGGAGTAGGACCCAAGGTGTCCTTGCCTTCAATGAAGGAAAAGGAACAAACTGCGGTTTAACCTGATATAACTTTATTAGAACAATTAGTAGAAAAAAATATTTATCATTGAAAGGAAAGCATAAACAATAGGAAAATGCACATGGTAACAATTGATACGTTGTCAGTTTTTACCATATCCAATTTCCTATTGTTTATGCATACCTTTCAATGATAAAGATTTTTTCTACTAATTGTTCTAATAAAGTTATATCAGGTTAAACTGCAGTTTGTGAAAAAAACACAATCATTGAGCGCACTCCCAATGTGTACCTATACGTAATAAATACTGGGAGGGGGAAGGGGTTAAAATGGCTAGAGTCCAGGAAAAGGGTAAATGGATATATGGATATACATTAGTCCATGTCAATGTCCATAATACTGTAATAATAAAACTTTGCTAGATGGCAGCCAGCTGACAGGTGAAGTGGTCTGTAGAACAACAAAGAGAAGGAAAAAGCGGCGCCTTCTAAGCGTAGCAGATGAGAGAATGTTTTAATTAGCAAAATTGTATAAAAGACATACTCACAAAGCGAGTATTACATAAGGCATGTAAACATAACGGTTGTCGTCCGCGGAGGTCCCGGTAGGAATAGTCGTCACCCGTGCTGGAATGTAGCTAAGTCCTTGCCACAAGCGACAGCGGCGGTGGGGGACCGGACGCTCTCGGAACCGAAGAGAAGGGAGCTGGTTTCCGCAGTTTGTTCCTTTTCCTTCATGGAAGGCAAGGACACCTTGGGTCCTACTCCCACTTCCCTTTTATTTTGACTACTTCTCCTATTCACCTCCTTCACCCTATAAGGTGAGTTGGTAACCTGCTACCTGAATTGACCAACGATATTGGTCATCAGCACCCCGCCAATTGCGTTAATTATTGTGATTTGTATGCTCTACAACATAAACCTTAAGAAAAAATGGACAATAAAACATATACCGTATTTTCCGCTCCATAAGACGCACCTAGGTTTTAGAGGAGGAAAACAAGAAAAAAAATATTCTGAACCAAATGGTGTACTAAAATTTTTTCCAGTGCCCATGAAATGCAGCCAGACCAGTGCCATAAATGCAGAGTGACCTTTCCCATAAATGCAGAGTGGCACGCAGATTGACCATTGCCATAAATGCAGATTGACATCCAGAGTGACTATTGCCATAAATGCAGAGTGACACCCAGAGTGACCATTGCCATAAATGCAGAGTGACACCCAGAGTGACCATTGCCATAAATGCAGAGTGACACCCAGAGTGACCATTGCTATAGATGCAGAGTGACACCCTTGAGTGACCATTGCTATAAATGCAGAGTGACACCCAGAGTGACCATTGCCATAAATGCAGAGTGACCATTGCCATAAATGCAGACTGACTATTGCCATAAATGCAGATTGACATCCAGAGTGACTATTGCCATAAATGCAGAGTGACACCCAGAGTGACCATTGCCATAAATGCAGAGTGACACCCAGAGTGACCATTGCTATAGATGCAGAGTGACACCCTTGAGTGACCATTGCTATAAATGCAGAGTGACACCCAGAGTGACCATTGCCATAAATGCAGAGTGACCATTGCCATAAATGCAGACTGACTATTGCCATAAATGCAGAGTGACACACAGAGTGACTATTGCCATAAATGCAGAGTGACACACAGAGTGACTATTGCCATAAATACAGAGTGACACGCAGAGTGACTATTGCCATAAATGCAGAGTGACCTTTGCCATAAATGCAGAGTGACACGCAGATTGACCATTGCCATAAATGCAGAGTGACACGCAGATTGACCATTGCCATAAATACAGAGTGACACGCAGAGTGACTATTGCCACAAATGCAGAGTGACCTCATGTTATCTCATCTGCCTGACAAAAGACAAAGCAGCCCGAGAGGCCGAATGCTCTGTCTCAGGCACAGTGTCATGCCCAGTCAGGAGATCGCCCGGCGCCCACGGGGGGTGGGGGTAATGAATGTCTGTTCCCACGCTCTCATGCCTCTCTTCAGGCGGTGATGGCAGGGAACATTGCTGTTGGCGGTGGGAGGACCTCAAGAATACACAGGCATTGCTTCAAGTCACGGCAAAATCGTGGCAAAATTGCTCGACTTTGTGGAAACAGAGCCTTAGGGAGTCAATGATACAGGTACCTGGACTAGATTAGAGATATAGTGGGATACCGCAGCCCAGTAACGATGGAGTTTTGGGCATCGCCAAATCATATGTGTATGAAATGGCCCTTATTCACCTTACATTATTTACCATTATCATTGAAAGTGAAAGAAAGGGGAAATCTTCCAATATGGACACTTGTGGCCAGATTCACGTAGAGCCGCGTATCTTTATGCCGGCGTAGCGCATCCCATTTGCACTATGCCGATGTAACATAGTGAGGCAAGTACAAAGCAGTTGCTCCCTAAGTTACGTCGGCGTAGCGCAAATGGCCCGGCGCAACCCCGCCTAATTCAAAATTGGCAGGTAGGGGGCGTGCTCCATGTAAATTACCCCGTGACCCCATGTAAATGAGGGCCGTTGGTACGGGCTTGCGCATGCATGCTCAGAATCACACTGCAAATACTCCTTGCTTTTGACGTGAATGTAACCTACGCCCAACCCCATTCACGTACGCTTACGCAAACGACGTAAAATACGACGGCTGTTCCGTCGTCGATACCTTGCATGGGCTGCACCACCTTTTTGGTGGTTTATCTTTACGCCGGAAAAATGCTTTACGTAAACAGCGTATCGGGCGCAAGTACGTTCGTGAATAGGCGTATCTAGGTCATTTGCATATTCTAGGCGTAAATCCACGTACACGCCCCTAGCGGCCAGCGTTAATATGCAGCTAAGATACGACGGCGTAGGAGACTTACGCCGGTCGTATCTTAGCAAAAGTGAGGCCCCGTACACACGACCGAGTTTCTCGGCAGAATTCAGCCAGAAACTCGATGGGAGCCGTATTCTGCTGAGGAAACCGGTCGGGTGTACACTTTTGGCCGAGGAAACCGACGATGAACTCGTCGAGCCAAAAAGAGAACATGTTCTCTATTTCCTCGTTAAGCCCCATACACACTATCAGTTTTCCTGCTGGTTTTCTCTTCAGGTTTACCGAAACCATGTAGTACAAGGACCTGCCTGATTGCATTCAAATTGAAACGCTTAAGGTTTGACCTCATATTAGATGGTTTTGGTAAACCTGAAGAGAAACCCATCAGGAAAACTGATAGTGTGTATGGGGCTTCAGTTAATGGGGAAACTTGGCTCGCCGAGATCCTCGGCAGCTTCACAAGGAACTCGACGAGCAAAACGATGTGTTTTGCCCGTCGAGTTTCTCGGACGTTTGTACGGGGCCTGAAGCGTATCTCAGTTTGAGAATGCGCTTATAGATACGATGGAGCGCATTCGGACTTACAACAGCGTATCTACTGATACGCCGTCGTAAGTCTTTATGAATCTGGCTATTGTTCTTCTGTTGATCTGGCGGTTCCCAAGAAATTCCCCTAATTTTCCAGGATTTTCTCTCACTTCCTTTTTGACTATGGGAGAGCAAGTGAAGGGAAATATCTGCAATGGGACACAGATGGTGAAAAAAAAGACCTGACACAGGTTATAACCCTCCAAAACCAAAATGAATGAACCAAAATGAAAATGTTTGCCTATAGTTCTATTTTAAATAAAGAATAAAAAAAAAAGGAATTGCCAAGGTAACTAATATATTGCCATGTTTATTATCATAAAAAAAACTGATTTATGACAACTGGAGAAAATACATCTACAGTTAAATCCTATAGCAAGACGATTTCATTTTTTTTTTCAGTGGAAGTTTTTGAAGAATCAAACTTGAATAATTGCTGTGGGCCGTACCTCAACACTTCCGGTTCTGCAACAGTGTTTTAATTCACGTCAGCATCTTCGGTTTTAACATTTAATTTTCTGGGCTGAGTGGAAATTTTTACTTGTGTTGAATTCGTAACTAATATTACACATTCAGCTTCAGTTCTTACGTAAGCTGTAACATTACTAATCCAGTCATAGCACAATAAGGTGCCAGGATTCATGGAAAAGAAGAAATCGAGATGAAAATAGCCCTGCAATGGAAAGTTTCCAAACCTTCTCATTAGGGAGATATGGTTGTTTTCTAACAATCGCATGTAGAAGAATCCCACAATCACCTATTGCCCTTGTCACACTTAATCATTTTTCTTAAAGGTTAGGCTTCAATCTATATTATTGCAGTGCCTGGGGAATATTCTGCACAGAACCAGACATTTATTTTCTTACCAATAAATGGTACGGAGGTCCTCAGCCTTTTTCATACACAGTAACAGAATTCTAATCATTGCATCCCATGAAGGGGCACTGGAATAAACCCAGACTGCTTCCCCCAGGATCTTCTCATTGTTTACTGGGAGATTATCATTAAAATGATACATAGTCCTCCCGACTGCTCGGGGGGTCCGACACGCTACATGCCTCTACAGGACATGTAATTATCATTTGTCTTTCAATATAATTAGCTGATTATGAAGCTCCCTAGTGGTGGTATGAAATGTATAACACTATTTCTCTTGTCATCAGTTTAGGCAATGAACAAGTGTAACCTATTATAATTTGGAGCTTGAAGTATATTTCTTAGCACATTTACTAACATTCCCTAAAAATCTATTTTACAATGTTGCATCTCATTATAGTGTTATATTAAAAAAATGAGTAGCACTACCCCCGAAGGAGCTGCTGGTTTGTTTTGGGTGGCATGTTACCTCATGTTTCCCCCGCCGTTTAGGGTACTTGTTGAAAGTGTATTAAATGGAATGTCTTTTCTGTGCTTTTATTACCCAGCCGGGTAAAAACAGTAGAACTTGGTGAAGAGTAAGGAGAAATGAAGAATAGCAGATCCAGTTGTATGTAAATGGGAAACAGTCCTGCTTCCAACGACAAATTCTATCTCACCACTCTAGCTGGAGTGGATGTAGCGCACCTGGACAGGCCTCTCTCACAAGCCTGGCAGCCAGAATGTCACTCGAACGTGTGGTTAAGTCCAGGGGCGGACTGACCATTGAGTCACTCGGGCACTGCCCGAGGGCCCCATGCCACTAGGGGGCTCCATCAGGGTTGCCAGGCTCAGTAAAACCAGGGACAGTATGTAAAAATCTGTGTTTTTTTTTTACATCTGTCCTTAATATGTCCGAAACTGACATGCTTTTGATGTGAAAATCCAGAGATTTTAGCTGCCCCGCCTCTGCACTGCCTCCTGGCGTGGTGGTCATCTGTAAGCCCGGGGGCCCCATAATCTTCTATTGCCCGGGGGCCCCATGAGTTGTCAGTCCGCCCCTGGTTAAGTCTCTGCCACAGACCCTCCCAATGGTTGAACACAATGGAGACAATAGTGGTCCAGAATCCTCCTTAACAGATTCAACACCCGGATCTTCTTCAGGTCGTTTTGGTTCGGTTACCGGCTGATAGGCGACCAACGTCCAGCCTCTCAGCACCCGGTTCCCCTGGTCCCCGGTGGATGGTCAGGCCCCTCTTGGAACACCAGCCTCTCTTGGCACTCCTCAGGCAGACTCTTCACTGAACAGCTTCCTCACACAGGAACGGACAGCTCAGGACCTCATCAGATTGGGGACCCAGTCGATCACCAACATGGTCCCCGGAACCAGGAACACCGCATATCACGCACACCCTGGCCCGGAAGGCCATTTTGCTGGGGTGGTGTATACATGAAGGGTGGCGCCACATGGGAAGAAAACCCAAGAAAATGGCGTCTGCCACATAATTACCCCTCCCAGCATGCACAGCTGGAAAACCCCTCCTGATAGGCTTCTGGGGGGAAGCATCCAAATCCTTGACTCCACTGCTGCCACCTGTCGGCCTGGGGTGTCATCAGCACCCCAAAAAACGACAGCATGAACCCACAGCACAGCCAAAGCTGAGACAGAGGCTCCAAATTTGAACAGATTAACCTGGTCAGAGTCACTTAACTCTCTGACCCCCTCTAAATTTATACTAGCACCAGTTCTGAAAAGTAACCAGGCGCTACAAATGTATATAAAGTAAAGAATAGTATTATATGCATATGTCGTGAATTTTAGTGAATCAGCCAACTGGATACGATTTAAAGCTCATTTAATCACATGCCGAATATGCAGTTTCTTTATCTTTTAATCATTGCCTATTAGACATATGCACACTGAAATATTTTGTTTCGTAATTTCGTTTTCGTCCGAAAAATACATTTATTTAGTTACCCCCTAAATTTGTTTTTATGCATTTAGTTTTTCGTTAAAAAAAAAAAATGCATTCGTCCGAAAATCCAAATTAAAGTCGAATCTGTCATTAAAGGCTTATGGTGTCTGTCGAATGTTCTAAGAAAAAAAAAAAAAGAAGATTCGACAGAATCTTTAAAAAAAAAAAATGTCGAATGTCGAATCTTCATGTCTCTCTATGTCGAATCTTCATGTCTCTCTATGTCGAATCTTCATGTCTCTCTATGTCGAATCTTTTCTCTCTATGTCTACTCTTCTTCATGTCTCTATAATGTTGAATGTTTTCTCTCTATGTCGAATCTTTTCTCTTTATGTAGAATAATATTGGACTAATAGAGTTAAGGTTAGGCACATTCGACCGCAACGAAAACGAAAATAAAGCATTTGTTTATGTCGGATCTTTCGGTTTTCGTCTTCTGTGCTTTCGTTATCGTAAACGATAACGAAAATACCTGAAATTCGGACGAAAATGCATTCGGACGAAAACGAATGAACATGTCTATTGCCTATGTTCCAGTTGAAGCTGGTGCCGTCACTACTGCCTCAGGTTTCCAGTTTCAGGGTGGCTCCTTTATCTTGCGGCACATTATGAAGCCACTTCTGCATCCAGGGACTAGAGTTGTGTCTCCCTACACTGTGTGCATCAATAGAAGAACACAGCCCCATAGACTAGGGTGGCAAGGTACTTTCCTGCCCAGACTAAACAGACTGATTGGCGACTGCACTGTCCACTGTTAGCACTTTCCTGTGAAGAATGAAAGTTCAGGGAAGCAGTACTAATATAGTAGGAGCCAGCAGCATTGAAAGTTATAGGCTGAAAGTGCTAGGGTAAGAATTTTGGTTTACTGGGGAATGTTTATATTTTTGTGCTCAATGTGTAAAATAAAGATCGTAAGGGTTTAGGCTCCATTCACACTTGTGCGATTTGTCATGCAACTTCGGACATCGGAGTCACATGGCTAGTTGTTCCCTATGTTTTCCATTATTAACCATTTATATATGTGTGCGACTTAAAGTTGCAGTGGCTTCAAAGTAGTTCATGCACTACTTTGGTACAACTTTCATGCAACTTGAGGGCCATAGACTTCAATGTTAACTCTCAAAAGTTGCACGGAAGTCATACCTGAATGTTATACAATGCAATAGTTGTCCATCATCACTGGCAAAAAGCCAAAGTCGTGTCCAAGTCGCACCCATCCAAAGTTGCACTGCAATGTTAGTGCAACTTTGGAGTCGTACAAGTGTGAATGAAGCCTTAAAGTTTTACTAAACCCAGGACCCTGCATTCACTATATCTGGTCTCCCACAGTACACAGAACACGGAAATTCAATTATTTTAGTAAATATAAACTGCTAAATACCTTTTCTCATCAGCAGTATATAGCAGTCTTGTGACTTCTATCAGTGTCCATAATATTTTTGGGGGCTTTAAGTAACTTTCTAGCAAAAAATACAGTTTTTTAAATGTAAACAAAAAGTGTCAGAAGAGGCCCGGTCTTAAAGTAGTTTAACCACTTCAGTACCACCAAAAGATGGCTACAGCTTAGTACTATAGCTCTGGGAGGGTGTCCATAGGCATTCTCCCAGAACCCCACCTCCTGTGCGCCCCCTGAGGAACGCATCCAATGGGCTCTGTTACCGATGTGTCGTTCAGACACATCGAATCACAGATCGGGGTAAAGGGCCAATCACAGCGGCCATTTTCCATGTGATCAGCTGATTACATGCAAGCAGACTTGTCGGGTATCATCTGTCCTTTCCTTACGCACTGTGTCTTTTTTGTTTTTTTCAAAATTTTCTTTCTCTTTTTGTTTGTTTGTTTAGCAAAAAATAAAAATAAAACAGTGGTGATTAAATACCACCAAAAGAAAGCTCTATCTGTCTCAAAAAAATTATAAAAATTTCATATACGTACAGTGTTGCATGACTGCACAATTGTCATTATTAGGCAATATAATATTGGACATAATATTCAAGAGAAAATACATATATACAGGGTATCCTAAATGTCACCATACTTGAAATTGTAGCTAAATGTACCTTTATTTACAAAATGTTACAAAATATTTACACTATATTAATAATTTAATAATAATTACAAATATTAAAAGTATAATATGAGTTTGATAATTTTCTATGAATTGAGACTTTTGGGACACCCTGTATGTATGTGTATATATATATATATATGTGTATGTATGTGTGTGTGTGTGTGTATATATATATATATATATATATATATATATATATATATATATATATATATATATATACAGGGAGTGCAGAATTATTAGGCAAGTTGTATTTTTGAGGATTAATTTTATTATTGAACAACAACCATGTTCTCAATGAACCCAAAAAACTCATTAATATCAAAGCTGAATATTTTTGAAGTATTTTTTAGTTTGTTTTTAGTTTTAGCTATTTTAGGGGGATATCTGTGTGTGCAGGTGACTATTACTGTGCATAATTATTAGGCAACTTAACAAAAAAAAATATATACCCATTTCAATTATTTATTTTTACCAGTGAAACCAATATAACATCTCAACATTCACAAATATACATTTCTGACATTCAAAAACAAAACAAAAACAAATCAGTGACCAATATAGCCACCTTTCTTTGCAAGGACACTCAAAAGCCTGCCATCCATGGATTCTGTCAGTGTTTTGATCTGTTCACCATCAACATTGCGTGCAGCAGCAACCGCAGCCTCCCAGACACTGTTCAGAGAGGTGTACTGTTTTCCCTCCTTGTAAATCTCACATTTGATGATGGACCACAGGTTCTCAATGGGGTTCAGATCAGGTGAACAAGGAGGCCATGTCATTAGTTTTTCTTCTTTTATACCCTTTCTTGCCAGCCACGCTGTGGAGTACTTGGACGCGTGTGATGGAGCATTGTCCTGCATGAAAATCATGTTTTTCTTGAAGGATGCAGACTTCTTCCTGTACCACTGCTTGAAGAAGGTGTCTTCCAGAAACTGGCAGTAGGACTGGGAGTTGAGCTTGACTCCATCCTCAACTCGAAAAGGCCCCACAAGCTCATCTTTGATGATACCAGCCCAAACCAGTACTCCACCTCCACCTTGCTGGCGTCTGAGTCGGACTGGAGCTCTCTGCCCTTTACCAATCCAGCCACGGGCCCATCCATCTGGCCCATCAAGACTCACTCTCATTTCATCAGTCCATAAAACCTTAGAAAAATCAGTCTTGAGATATTTCTTGGCCCAGTCTTGACGTTTCAGCTTGTGGGTCTTGTTCAGTGGTGGTCGTCTTTCAGCCTTTCTTACCTTGGCCATGTCTCTGAGTATTGCACACCTTGTGCTTTTGGGCACTCCAGTGATGTTGCAGCTCTGAAATATGGCCAAACTGGTGGCAAGTGGCATCTTGGCAGCTGCACGCTTGACTTTTCTCAGTTCATGGGCAGTTATTTTGCGCCTTGGTTTTTCCACACGCTTCTTGCGACCCTGTTGACTATTTTGAATGAAACGCTTGATTGTTCGATGATCACGCTTCAGAAGCTTTGCAATTTTAAGAGTGATGCAAGATATCTCACTATTTTTGACTTTTCTGAGCCTGTCAAGTCCTTCTTTTGACCCATTTTGCCAAAGGAAAGGAAGTTGACTAATAATTATGCACACCTGATATAGGGTGTTGATTTCATTAGACCACACACCTTCTCATTACAGAGATGTACATTACCTAATATGCTTAATTGGTAGTAGGCTTTCGAGCCTATACAGCTTGGAGTAAGACAACATGCATAAAGAGGATGATGTGGTCAAAATACTCATTTGCCTAATAATTCTGCACTCCCTGTGTATATATATATATATATATATATATATATATATATATATATATATATATATATATACACAAACACACACAGTTGTGCTCAAAAGCTTGCATACCCTGGCAGAAATTGTGACATTTCGGCATTTATATTGAAAATATGACTAATCATGCCAAAAAAAAATATTTTATTTAAGGATAGTGATCACATGAAGCCATTTATTATCACATTTTTTGGCTCCTTTTAAAATCATATTGATAACATACCCCAGGAAAGGTTTGGCCTTGGTACAGTACAGATAATAATTTCCCACATTTATGGCTTTTTAAATCGCAATTAGTGTCTGTGTATAAACAGTCTATGAGTTTGTTAGCTCTCACATGGATGCACAAAGCAGGCTAGATACTAAACCATGGGGAGCAGAAAAGAACAGTCAAAAGACCTGCGTAACAAGGTAATGAAACTGTACAAAGATGGAAAAGGATATAAAAAGATACCCAAAGCCTTGAATATGCCAGTCAGTATTGTTTAATCCCTTAGTAAGAAGTGGAAAATTCGGGGCTCTTTTGATACCAAGCCAAGGTCATGTAGACAAAGAAAGATTGCAGCCACAATTGGTGGAAGAATTGCCCAGGATACAAAGGAAAAATCCACAGGTAACTGCAGGAGAAATACAGGCTTCTCTGGAAAAAGATGGTGTGGTTGTTTTTATGGAGCACAATACGATGATACTTGAACAAAAAAAGCTGCATGGTCAAGTTGCCGTAAAGTTTTCAACAGATATAAAGCTACAGCATACATCATTGATGCAATATGTACAGTATATGAATATTTTCTATTATAGTATTAGTTTGATAGGTATGGTTCATTAGGTTCTTCAGTTATATGCCCCAGGTCAGAGCTCCAGCACTGTGGGTAGTAAGATAGAGACAATGAAGCATATGTATATAAAGAACTTCTTTCAGCTTACAGGCTCTTGTTTTCCTTACCTTCAAGGAAGTAACTGGAGGCAGAATGTAAAATTGTAGAATGATAGTTGTCTGTCCATGAGTTCCTTCACAACCAGTCTGTCCTTTCAACATCTCCAATCACAGTAATGGATATGAAAGTATAAGGGTAAAGAGTTGAGAAAAACAATATTTTCTGTTACAAGAAATGCTAAATAGTAAACTTTTCAAGTGGATAGCCTGTTTAAATTCTGAGTTCCTAATGTTGGTAATATTGAGACTTGCAGGACCTTCTTGTAATACATTGTAGTACAACTTCAATGTCTTATTTTACTATAAAGTACAAAAGATAAATAGATAGATAGAAAAAAGATTGTCATGTGTCTGAGATTACTTGAATGACCAAATACAGGTGAAACTCAAAAAATGAGAATATCGTGCAAAAGTTCATTTATTTCACTTAAAAGGTGAAACTAATTAATGAGATAGACTCATTACATGCAAAGCAAGATAATTCAAGCCGTGATTTGTCATAATTGTGATGATTATGGCTTACAGCTCATGAAAACCCCAAATCCACAATCTCAGAAAATTTGAATATTGTGAAAAGGTGCAATATTCTAGGCTCAAAGTGCCCCACTCTATTCAGCTAATTAAGCCCTAACACCTGCAAAGGGTTCCTGAGCCTTTAAATGGTCTCTCAGTCTGGTTCAGTAGGGATCACAAACATGGGAAAGACTGCTGACCTGACAGTTGTGCAGAAAAACATCACTGGCACCCTCCATAGGGAGGGAAAGCCTCAAAAGGTAATTGCAAAAGAAGTTGGATGTTCCAAAAGTGCTGTATCAAAGCACATTAATAGAAAGTTATGTGAAAGTTATGTGGAAGGGAAAAGTGTGGAAGAAAAGGGTGCACAAGCAGCAGGAATGACCGCAGCCTGGAGAGGATTGTCAGGAAAAGGCCATTCAAAAGTGTTGGAGACTTTCACAAGGAGTGGACTGAGGCTGGAGTCAGTGCATCAAGAGCGACCACACACAGACGGATCCTGGACATGGGCTTCAAATGTCGTATTCCTCTTGTCAAGCCACTCTTGAACAACAAAAAACATCAGAAACGTCTTACCTGGGCTAAAGAAAAACACACCTGGTCTGTTTCTCAGTGGTCCAAAGTTCTCTTTTTCTGATGAGAGCAAATTTTGCATCTCATTTGGAAACCAAGGACCCGGAGTATGGAGGAAGAATGGAGAGGCACACACTGCAAGATGCTTGAAGTCCAGTGTGAAGTTTCCACAGTCTGTGATGATTTGGAGAGCCGTGTCATCTGCTGGTGTTGGTCCACTGTGCTTGATTAAGTCCAGGGTCACCGCAGCCGTCTACCAGGAGATTTTGGAGCACTTCATGCTTCCTTCTGCAGACGAGCTCTATGGGGATGCTGACTTCATTTCCAGCAGGACTTGGCACCTGCCCACACTGCCAAAAGCACCAAAACCTGGTTCAATGACTGTGGGATTATGGTGCTTGATTGGCCAGCAAACGCGCCTGACCTGAATCCCATAGAGAATCTATGGGGCATTGCCAAGAGAAAGATGAGAGACATGAGACTGAACAATGCAGAAGAGCTGAAGGCCGATATTGAAGCATCCTGGTCTTCCATAACACCTCAGCAGTTCCACAGGCTGATGGCTTCCATGCCACGCCGCATTGAGGCAGTAATTGCTGCAAAAAGGGGCCCAAAACAAGTACTGAGTACATATGCATGCTTCTACTTTTCAAAGGTCCGAAATTGTTCTATTTACAATCCTTGTTTTATTGATTGCATGTAATATTCTAATTTTCTCAGATTGTGGATTTGGGGTTTTCATGAGCTGTAAGCAATAATCATCACAATTATGACAAATCACGGCTTGAACTACCTTGCTTTGCATGTAATGAGTTTATCTCATATATTAGTTTTACCTTTTAAGTTACATTAGTGAAATAAATGATGTTTTGCATGATATTCACATTTTTCGGGTTTCACCTGTAAACACAGCAGTAGGTCTTAGGCTATGAACCATGGAGCTTCTTGTGTACCAAACTGATGATAATCAATATAAATACAGGGTCTCTGTTCAGCTGAGAAAATACTGGTAACTGTTTTTCATATAAAAGCAGAGAGATAAATATATACATTCCTTGTTTTTCACTCTCCTAATGTGTAATTGGCCCCTGGTGTAAAGTACAGCAGACAGGTCAGTCAAGTGCAGAAGGCTAGTAAAGGTCAAAGCTGGCATTGTGACTATTGTGTCTTAAGGTTCGTGCTCTTTTATTAAAAAGAAAAATATCTACAGAATAACGAAAAATAGATTATGTTGCAAACACTAGGAGCAATATGAGTTTAACAAACATCATTTTAAAGTGGAGTTCCACCCATAAATATAACATTACATCAGTAGTTTTAAAAAAATGTCATTAGTCCTTTAAGAAAAAAAATGTTTTTTTAGATGCCTTCAAAGTGTTGTTGCTAGGCAGAATAGTTAATCTTCCCTCTTCCTGCACCTAGGTGCTTAAGCTTCCTAACCTACACCGCACAGACTCCTGGGAATGAAGTGGGTGTAACTTTCCAGGAGTCTGTGCACTCCCCAGTCTCAAAGAATCATGTGACTTGGACAGTACAGGTGCTGAAACCTGATCTGAAACCTATTACACTGCTTGTGCAGCACTGAGCATGTGCGAGATCTGCAAGGCTGAAATCCAGGAAGTCATACAGTCTGGCTTCATGATGCCCACACTTAAGATGGCCCCAGTCAATTTCTATTTTATAAAGTGTCTAAATGCTGTAACAACCTAACAAAACGAACCTTAGTTTACAGACTAACTTTACTAGAATACATTAAGCTTGTGTATTACAGGGGTATTTATATTTAAAAAGTGAAATTGTGGCCGGAACTCCGCTTTAAGGTTATTGTGAAATGCAGCTTTTACTATTATGTCCTGCTCTTTTTGCATTGGAGCTCAAACAAAGTTTAACCCTAAACAAACAATTTTTGTGTTGAATGAACAACCTCTTTAGAAAGAGGTATGAGTTTGGAGATCTCAGATTTGTCCTACTAGAAATGGTTTGTATTCTTACAGTAGAGTAGACCATAGCAATGTACAAGTTGGGGCTGTCAGACCTAAAGGTCTGGTAACAGCTAACAATTAGAGATTTGAATTCCAACTGAACCCCATTCATAACAAAGGCAGAATTCAAGGCTAACGGGCAAACAATAGTTTGGACAGATGCAATGAGATGAATATCAGAATGCAAAAGACAAACTAGGGTCAGAGGCAGGTATACACATATATACAGAGTAAACAAATCTGAATCTCAGGCCTCGTACACACGGCCGAGGAACTCGACGTGCCAAACACGTCGAGTTCCTCGGCCAGTTCAGCCCTGAAGCCGCCGAGGACCTCGGCGGGAGGAGAGCTCCCATAGAACAACGAGGAAATAGAGAACATGTTCTCTATTTCCTCGCCGAGGTCCTCGTCGGCTTCCTCGGCCGAAAGTGTACACACGACCAGTTTCCTCGGCAGAATTCAGCCAGAAACTCGGTCGGAAGCTGAATTCTGCCGAGGAAACTGGTCGTGTGTACGGGGCCTGAGTCTTGAATTTAACATAATAATCAAAAAAATGAAATCACTGCTTGTTGGACTGAAGAAAAAAAAAAGACGAACCCCAATACTACCTAGAAGTGTTGGAGATTTGCCTGTTCAGAAAAACCCACTATTGCATCACAGCATAGGCAGTAAGGGCTGTTGATATGCCCATTAGTGTAGGTGTGTGAGGTAGTGCTGGAATGTTTAGGCGGGTAGATGGTTTGGAATACATACTGATATAGTACATCCAATTGTTATAGATAGGATTCTCTGTGGCTGCCCAACAACTGGAAGGTCTCAATTGTTTCTTCAAATGTTTAACAACGATGTTGGTACATAAGGAGTGCCTTTATAAATAGCCACAAACTGGGGAAATCATATTTTTTATAGATACAACTGGAACCCAGTCTCCAGCATACATCTTAACCATGCATCTATAAGCAACATCAAGTTTACAGCTCTAAAGGAGGAGAATCTGAAATGCGAAGAATGTTTATTTGAATACTGTTGTGCCAGTATAATTATGATTTCCTTAAGCCTAGTACACACGGGCCGAATGCCATCCTGCATCGTCTGGTTCAATAAAAAACTGCCTAATGTCGGGCCGTGTGCATGGCAGCCGGCAGTGGTGTATTTAGGGTTTGTGCTGCCCTAGGCCTGACTAAACTTGTTCACCCCTAATTTAAATATGACCCACCCCTTCCTGTCAATGTCATGCCCCTTCCTGTTTAAGACCTGCCCTGTCATATGTAAACGCCACCCCTTCCTATTTAGGCTCCAATTTTTCCTCTTAGAGCCCCACCTCTTCCTCTCTGTACATTAAAAGTGGGTACCAAGTGGATCCTCATCAGTGCCCATCAATGCATCAGTGCCCATCAGCGCAGCCTCACCAGTGCCCATCAGAGCAGCCTCACCAGTGCCCATCAGAGCAGCCTCACCAGTGCCCATCAGCGCAGCCTCACTAGTGACCATCAGCGCAGCCTCACCAGTGACCATCAATGCAGCCTCACCAGTGCCCATCAGGTGACCAGACATCCCCAGTTTCAGGGGATAGTCCCCTGATTGAGAAAACTGTCCCCGGACCAAGTCTGTCCCTGGTTTTGTCCCCAGATTGGATTTAATAGGGGGCAGGGGCAATTTCAAAGACAATCAGTGCAGGATTCAAATAAAAAAAATAGAATTACACCCCCCCCGCTCCGCCGTGCCTACTAGCATAGGGGGGTTATATTTTTCCCATTATCTCTGCCCCTTTCTGATGATCATGTGCTTGAGGGAATATTTCTTCAGTTTCGAGCGCATGCCCATTCAGCTCCGCTCGCATGTTCTTCTGCCTTGGCTCAAAGCCACCTGCCTATCTCCTTGCCTTCCCTGGCGGAGTGATCTTCCTCGGCTCCCCATCTAGTAGCAGCTGGGGCCTGGAGAGTAAAGCCTCGTACACACGATCAGTCCATCCGATGTAAACAGTCTGAAGGACCATTGTCTTAGTTTAACCAATGAAGCTGACTGATGGTCCGTCACGCGTACACACCAGAGGTTAAATAACAGATCGTGTCAGAACGCGGTGACGTAAAACACAACGACGTGCTGAAAAAAACGAAGGTTAAATAACCTATGGGGCCCACACACGATCGGTTTTGACCGATGAAAACGGTCCGTAAGACCGTTCTCATCGGTTTAACCGATCGTGTGTACACAGTAGTTAGTAGTTAAGTAGTTAACACAGTAGTTAAGCTGAGAAATAGAGACACCTTTTGGGTCTGTTTCACAGCACAGAAATGCAGTCCAGATGTGTTTCTGCATGCGTGTTTTTAATGTGTTTTTGATGCTTTCTGGTATGCTTTTGATGCATTTCGATACGTTCCAATGCATTTTTTGTAATGTTCCTTTAAGAAAAAAATGCTACTTTTGTTGACTGGACTGCATTACACTGCAATAAGGTGAACTTTGCCATTGAAATCAATGTAACCTACTATCCATGTGTTTTTGATGCAGAAAACAAACACAGGCTGCGTGTGTATGAGTATAAAGTATGTACTCAAAAGACACACCTCTGCCACACTTCCAATTATATGAACCATGAAGAATTCATACCAAATTTGTTTTTATTAAATCCTCAAGTGCTTTTTTTTCCTTTATTCTGGCTTCTCATAATAAAAAATGCAATCATTTAATGATAATAAATAAATATATAGGGCAATGTTGCGTACTGTTACATTTACAATATCAAAAAGTTAAATTGTTTTGAGAATGGTATCTAATGCTGGCCATACACTATACGAAAAATCGGGCGAAAATCGGTCGTTCAGACAGTTCGTTTGTTTTTCGAACAGTAAGGCCCCTTTCAGACTGGGGCGGGAGCTGCGGTGGCGGTATAACGCCGCTAAAAATAGCGGCGCTATACCGCCGGAATTGCCGCGGGTATCAGCCGCTAGCGGTGCGGTATTAACCCCCGCTAGCGGCCGATAAAGAGTTAATACCGCCCGCAATGCGCCTCTATAGAGGCGCATTGCGGGCGGTATTGCCGCGGTTTCCCATTGTTTTCAATGTGAAGTAGCGGTGAAGGAGCGGTATACATGCCGCTCCTCTCACCGCTCCAAAGATGCTGCTGACAGGAGATATTTTTGTCTCCCGTCAGCGCATCGCCTCAGTGTGAAAGCCCTCGGGCTTTCACATTGAGTCTGCAGTGAAGGAGTTTTTCAGGCGGGATAGCAGCGCTATTTTTAGCGCTGTACCGCCTGAAAAACTCCTCAATGTGAAAGGGGCCTTAATGGGAACAAAATCAATGATCGTTGGGACGTTTTTGAGCCGGAAAA
This sequence comes from Rana temporaria, assembly GCF_905171775.1. NCBI lineage: Eukaryota > Metazoa > Chordata > Amphibia > Anura > Ranidae > Rana > Rana temporaria. Next base: position 48,443,406 of record NC_053491.1, read on the forward strand.
ACGAAGGACAAGTTTGGAAACGATAAATCGGAAGGTTAATGTGTTTCCCGTCCGAACTTTCTGCACTAGGTACCGTATTTATCGCGGTATAACGCGCTCCCGCGTATACCGCGCACCCCTAAAGTTGCCCCCGAAATTCCTGTAAAAAAAAATGTTATATGATTTTATTACTTACAGTTTTGGTGTCTTCCCAGCGTCCATCGTCCGGTCCGGCGTCCATCTGCGGCCTCGATGTTGTCCTCCCGGCTTCTCCAGCGCGCGCCTCAAGTCGAGTCCCCGCTTCCCGCGCTCAGTTCGAATGCCTCCGCCGACATATACCGAGTGCAGTACACTCGGGTACATTCGGCAAGGCTCGGCTTTGTTCGCGTTCACGCTCTGTGACGTTTATGCGTGAGCACGAGCTAAGCCGAGACTAGCCGAATGTACCCGAGTGTACTGCACTCGGTATATGTCGCCGCAGGATTTCAAACTGAGCGAGGGAAGCGGCTATCGGCGTATATCACGCACCCTGCGAAAATAGTGTGCAATATACGCCGATAAATACGGTATATGTAAAAAAAACGAATACATTTTTTTTTATTTATGTCCACTGAACGATTTATCGGTCATTACATGATGGCACTATCGTTTGTGCTCACGACCGAACGTTCGTTTTTCGAAAGTTTGTTCGGACGATTTTTCGTAGAGTGATTGGCCAGCATTAGTTTCACTCTCTGTATGCTCTGTGCTCTGTGTAGGGCAGCCCAATTATTTCAAAGGGCTGCCCTACTTGTGAGAAATGCAAGAAAGGAAGTCCCCATCCTTTTTTAAAAAAATTGCGCACCACTCAACATGCGCTCATTTAGGCCTGATTCCCACCTATGAATTTGTAGTGCTTTTTGCATTTTGGAGATTTGTACTGCAGTCCATTTTGCCATGGTTTCCAATGGAACACATTCTTTAGTGAAAATCTGCAAAATGCAAAGGCACAAAAAATGCATAGGTGTGAATCCAGCCTTACCATTGCAGAGGAGTGCCATTTAGAATCATTGGCACCACTATACGTCTGTCCAAGGGCAGTGCGTTTCTTTGCTTGTCAGGAAAGCAAGAAATTTGATGCGCATTCTCAATATGCAGTAATGTGAACCTAGCCTTAATCCAAGACTGAAATATTAACTGACAACAGAATTGGTGTGAAATTGTCAGTTTACCTGAAAGGTTAATTGCATAATTGTTTGAGTAATTACTCACCAAGGCAAAGTGTTCACTTTTTCTTATTATTCAATTAGTACCAATGCAAAAGCAGTGCAATCAAAACTCTGGGCCTGATTCCCAAAAGAGATACGCAGACTTAACTGCTGTTAAGTCTGTGCCTAACTTTGGAAACGATTCTCAAAAGGCTTTTTCCAAAGTTAGGCAGAAAATCTGACATGTGTTAAGCCCTGTACACACGGTCGGACTTTTGGCCAACCAACTTCAAAATCTGCAACTTTTCAAATTTGTCCGACCGTGTGTACGCTCCATCAGACAAACTTTTTCTGGTTTCATCCAACAAAAAGTTGGGTCTGCGAACGGATGGTGCTTTGTGTGACCGTGTGTACAGCAATCCAACCATGCTCCGGTAGGTACCCACGTGGTGGGTGCACGTGGGTAGGCACCCACCACGTGGGTACCTGCCGGAGCATGATGGGACGGTGATGCCTATATAAATGGGATGCAAGGCGCGCTTCCATCATTACAGTGACAAGAGGCGACGAGGCAACATCGGAAGAGGGGAGAAGAACAGAAGAGAAGACCCTGACGTCACAGAAGACCGCGCCGGCTGCCTGTTAGAAATTGAGCTAACACACAAAGATAGCAGGCAGCCAGCGCTGAAGAAGAAGGCACCGGACAGCTGCAGAAGAACCGGGGTTCGCCGAGTCAACAGCGGAAGAGAGGAGAAGATGGAAGAAGACCCCCGGAGAGCGGAGAAGCCCCCCCCCCGGAGAGCGGAAGAAGAAACCCCCCCCGGAGAGTGGAAGAAGACCCCCGGAGAGTGGAAGAAGACCCCCGGAGAGTGGAAGAAGAAGCCCCCCCTGGTAATAGAGCTAATAAAGAAGACAGGGGGGCATCCGGAGCAGAATAATAAATTATTTTAAAAACCCTTGTGTTGTGTGTTTACTAACTTTTACTTTTTGCCTCCAGGTGAATGGATAGGGGTACGATGTACCCCATATCCATTCACTTAGGGTGGGGGGCCGGTATCTGGGGGCCCCCTTATTAAAGGGGACTCCCAGATTCCGATAAGCCCCCGCCCGCAGACCCCGACAACCAACGGCAAGGGTTGTCGGGAAGAGGTCCTGTCCTCATCAACATGGGGACAGGGTGCTCTGGGGTGGGGGGGCCCGCAGTGCGCCCCCCTGCCCCAGAGCACCCAACCCCCCCATGTTGAGGGCATGCGGCCTGGCACGGCTCAGGAGGGGGGGGCGCTCGCTCGTCCCCACTCCCTTCCTGACCGGCCGGGTAGCGTGCTTTGGATACGGGTCTGGTATGGATTGTAGGGGGACCCCCTACGTCGATTTTTCGGCGTGGGGGGGTCCCTTACAACCCATACCAGACCTAAGGGCCTGGTATGCTCCTGGGGGGGGGAACCCATGCCGGTTTTTTCTTTGAAAATTGGCATGGAGTTCTCCCTCTCAGGAATGCATGCTGAGCGACGCTGTCATTTTTTTTTATAATTATTTGTTTTCCCGGCGCGTCTTTTTTTTTTCACCCGTCGCAACTTTAGTGTCCCGTCGAAATTCTCAAAGCCGCCCGGCGTTAATTACGTTCGCGCGCTGCACGTCGGGAAAATGACGTCACACGCATGCGCAGTGCGGCCGGCGCGGGAGCGCGCCTCATTTAAATTTTAAATGCCCCCAGGAGAGGAGGACCGCCTTGCGACGGCGGCACTTAAGTTACACGGCCTGAAATTTCTAGGTAAGTGCTTTGAAGATCGGGCACTTAGGTAGAGATTTTAAGTCAGTGTAACTTAACTGCTGAAAGTTAAGTTAGGCAGCTTTTTTGAGAATTTGGCCCTCTGTTATTTGCGAAAATTTAAATTTTCACTATGTAAACTGAAATTTTGGATACCACAAATAGCATATTGTGTCTGCATGTTATGCATTGTGTACCAGGATGAAATTTTAATTAGTTACTTCATAAAAAAATTGTACAGCCAGGCTGCTTTTATATTCACGAATGATGTTGTAGCTGCCGTTTAGCTATGTAAAGCAGGTGTTGTTAAAAATAACATTACATGATAATGATGTAAATAAAGCTATTAAGCATTAAAACAGGATAAAAATAAAACATGTCAAGCTGTGTGAAGCTCTTGAGTTTTTTATATAATTGATGCAATATGAACTACGGCAGAAGTGACCATCTGAAATTTTTTTGTCCACTAGATATTTATACATTATACATATCAGACATTATTTATATATTGAGTTGCCTAAAAACATCTCCAACACCAGTATTTCCTGACTGTGAGTAAACAATGGCCCAGATTCTCAAAGGGCTTACGACGGCGCAACGCCATGTACGCCGTCGTAAGTCCTAATCTGGGCCGCCGTATCTATGCAACTGATTCTTAGAATCAATTACGCATAGATATCCATTAGATCCGACAGGCGTAAGGCTCTTACGCCGTCGGATCTTAAATGCAATTTTTTTTTGCCCGCTAGGTGTCGCCTCCGTCGTTTTCCCCATCGAGTATGCAAATTAGCTAGATACGCCAATTCCCGAACGTACGAGCGGCCGACGCAGTGAAGTTACGAAGTTTACGTTAGGTTTTTCCGGCGTAAAGTTGCCCCTGCTATATGAGGGGCAACCAATGTTAAGTATGGCCGTCGTTCCCGCGCCGAAATATAAAAATTTACGTTGTTTGCGCAAGTCGTCCGTGAATGGGGCTGGACGCCATTTACATTCACGTCAAAACCAATGACGTCCTTGCGACGTCATTTGGAGCAATGCACCCTGGGATATTTTATGGATGGCGCATGCGCAGTACGTTCAGCGCGGGAACACGCTTAATTTAAATACTACACGCCCCCTACCCGCCTATTTTGAATTAGGCGGGCTTGCGCCGGGTGATTTACGATACGCCGCCGCAACTTTACACGCAAGTGCTTTGTGAATAAAGCACTTGCATGAAAAACTTGCGGCGGCGTAACGTAAATTACATACGTTACATGGCCGCAGAGATACGCCCGATCTACGAGAATCTGGGCCAATAACTCATCCCCAATGTGACAGGCTTGACTGTAGGTGTCTACTACCCTTGGAAAGCCAAAGCTATAAAATATAATTTTACATTATATTTTTGTCTTCTACCTGCTTTTTTCTCTACCTCTCGGGGACATACACTGCTTAGACCACTGTGCCTGGGTTTCTAAGTCTATCTGCCTATTTTAGCCATGACAAGGGGCCTCAGCCTCAGCCCTCCCTGTCGTATTCCAATTTAGTTTTCCAGACTGATAATGCACCAGGAACATCGAAATTCCCCCTAGCACATCAGGACAAGGACACAAGGATGCACTGTGGGGGTTATTTACGAAAGGCAAATTCACTTTGCACTACAAGTGCAAACTACAAGTGCAAAGTGCACTTGGAAGTGCAGTCGCTGTAGATCCGAGGAGGACAAACATATGATTGGATTATAAAATCAGCAGAGCTTCCTCTCATTTCAGATCTACCCCTCAGATTTACAGCAACTGCACTTCCAAGTGCACTTTTAGTGCAATTTCAAGTGCACTTTGCACTTGTAGTGGAAAGTGAATTTGCCTTATGTAAATAATCCTCACAGGGCACCTTGCCAGTACTGCAAGAATTTAAGGCAATTCTCCAGAGTAGATGTCGCATCCAGTCTTCTGCTGAAGTCTCCTTTGTTTTCTTTCCATTCGCCTATCCTTGATTGGGCAACAGTTCTTACTAGTAGTACTAGGATTTCCACCCCTCATTCCTCAGTGGAGAATGCTATGGCCTTCAGGGGTAGGTTACAAGATTCTTAGAATTATTTAAATCTAAACTTATTAACCACTTGCCGCCCGCCAATGACATATTGACGTCGGTAAAGTGGTTGTAGAATCCTGACCGGACGTCATATGACGTCCTCAGGATTCTGAGCCGCTGCGCGCCCCCGGGGGCGCGCATCGCGGCGATCGTTGTTGCAGGATGTCAGTCTGACACCCCGCAACACCGATCTCGGTAAAGAGTCTCTCACGGAGACTCTTTACCACGTGATCAGCCGTGTCCAACCACGGCTGATCACGATGTAAACAGGAAGAGCCGTTGACGGCTCTTCCTCACTCGCGTCTGACAGACGTGAGTAGAGGAGAGCCGATCGGCGGCTCTCCTGACAGGGGGGGTTCGCGCTGATTGTTTATCAGCGCAGCCCCCCCTCAGGTCGCCACACTGGACCACCAGGGAAGCCCACCCTGGACCACAAGGGAAGGGCAAACTGTAAAAAAAGCCCCCCCCCCCCAAAAAAAACTAAAAAAAAAAACAAAAAAAAAAAAAATGCCAATCAGTGCCCACAAATGGGCACTGACTGGCAACATAGGTGCCGCCCCACAGTGTCCATCAGTGCCACCCCACAGTGTCCATCAGTGCCACCCCACAGTGCCCATCCATGCCCAGTGCCCACTTATCAGTGCCCATCTGTGCCACCCATAAGTATCCATCAGTGCCACCCATAAGTGCCACCCATGAGTGCCCATCTGTGCCGCCTATGAGTGCCGCCCATGAGTGCCCATCAGTGCCGCCTATGTGTGCCCATCAGTGCCACCTATGTGTGCCCATCAGTGCCGCCTATGCGTGCCCATCAGTGCCACATACCAGCGCCGCCAATCAGTGCCACCTTATCTGTGCCCGTCAGTACTACCTCATCGATGTCCATCAGTGCCATCTTATCAGTGCCGCCATATCAGTCCCCGTAATTGAAAGAGAAAACTTACTTATTTACAAAAAAATTAACAGAAAAAAATAAAAACGTAATTTTTTTTCAAAATTTTCAGTCTTTTTTTAGTTATTGCGCAAAAAAAAATCGCAGAGGTGATCAAATACCACCAAAAGAAAGCTCTATTTGTGGGGAAAAAGGACGCCAATTTTGTTTGGGTACAGTGTAGCATGACCGCGCAATTGCCATTCAAAGTGCGACAGTGCTGAAAGCTGAAAATTGGCTTGGGCGGGAAGGTGCGTAAGTGCCCGGTATGGAAGTGGTTAAACATGTTTATAGCATGGTTTATAGCTCCCCAGGAACACCTCAGGGTGTTCAGATAGAAGGATCCCCTCATATTTCTTTTGATACTCGGCTTCTTGTACACCAATTGTGGTTACGGTATAACCTTAGTCCTGCCTACTCTTTGTGTGGGTGTCATTAATCACTTTTCCCTCTTTTTTTGGAGGATTCAGGTTTAGTACCCTCATCTACAAACCTGTTGGGTTTTCCTCTTCTAGTTGTTGGAATGTTACACTGTGAGGGATCATATACCAATGGCTCTTGATGCAAGATTGGTGGTCTGATAAGGGTTTTCTGATAAGTCTCTTTCTTTATTAGGGTCATTCTTTTCCCTGAAGTCAAGGGCTAGGAATCTGAAGCTTGAGCCTTTTACGGTGATTGTCTGAACTTCTTTCTGAATGTAGTTTTTAGTCCATCTTCCTCTTATGGATCTGTGTTTTGCCTGGCAATTATTTTTATTGTTGAAATTTTGCTGTTGATCCAATTTTCTTCCGCTTTGGGTAATTTTTCTCTTTGTTTTTTTGTGGATTGTTTTTTGGTCCTCTAGTTTTGCTTAATGTGGCCATGGTTTCTCAGGTGCTAGTTTCCCCTTATCTGTAATCCTCTGTCTTGGTCTGGAGAACAAGGTTGATACTTGCTGCCTATCCCTTGGTCGTAGCAGTTCTCCTGTCTTTGCATGGCCTTCTCTTTAACTAGCCCCGATTCAGACATTGGCCCAGATTCAAGAAGCTATTGCGCCCGCGCAACCATAGGTTGCGTGGCGCAATAGCTGTTTTGCTCCCGCGTAGCGAATGCCCCTGATTCAGGAACATCGCTACGCGGACTGCAGCCTAGGATATGACAGGCATAAGCCTCCTTATGCCTTCATATCTCAGGCTGCATTCTTGCGTTGGCCGCTAGGGGGCGCGGCCATTGTGATCGGCGTATAGTATGCAAATTGCATACTACCACCGATTCACAAAAGTTGCGCGGGCCCTGCGCACGCAAGGTACGGAGTTTCCGTACGGCGACTTTAGCGCAAGGCTGCTCCTGCTAATAGTAGGGGCAGCCAATGCTAAAGTATAGCCGCCCTTCCCGCTCGTGAAATTTAAATTTCACGTCGTTTACGTAAGTGATTCGTGAATGGCGCTGGACGCCATTCACGTTCACTTAGAAGCAAATGACGTCCTTGCGACGTCATTTGCCGCAATGCACGTCGGGAAAGTTTCCCGACGGAGCATGCGCTGTTCGCTCGGCGCGGGAGCGCGCCTAATTTAAATGATTCCCGCCCCCGGCGGGATCATTTACATTAGGCGCCCTTACGCCGGGCTAATTAGCATAGCGCCCGCGCAATTTACGGAGCTACTGCTCCGTGAATCGCGGGCAAATCGAAATATTTGCATGGGCGCAGAGCAAAAATCGTTGCCCTTTGCCCACGCAAATATTGCGCGGATCTACCTGAATCTGGGCCATTGATTCTTACAAATAGGATGTAAGACGTTCTCTACATCAGTTGGACTTCTCAGTGGTTGTCGCCAAATTATGTTGCTATTTTGGGAGATACGTTTTACCCCCCATATCTCTATGGGTCTACACGGTGAATGACATTATGCATATGGAAGAAATGCTGGCATTGGATATTTGAATTCCTTTCTCCACTTCTGATGACCTCAAGGCGATATTATCCTCTGACAGTGGTTCAGTGGCTGCATCATCTCAGTCACCTTTCACACTGGGGCATTTTTTAAGGTGCCTTTGGGCTAAAAAAAGTGCCTGTAAAGTACCTGAAAAAACAGTTCCCTTGCAGTTTCAGTGTGACACTGAGACGATAAGCTTTGACACTGAGACGATACGCTGGCAGAATGTTAAAAAAAAACTCCTGCAATCAGCATCTTTGGAACTGTGAAGGAGCGGTGTACACACCGTTCCTGCCCATTAAAATAAATGGGCATCGCTGCCAAAGAGTCTGCAAAGCGGTTCGCCGGCGGCGCTACACTGGCGGTATTAACTCCTTCCTCAGCTGTTTGCGGGGTTAAAACCACCCGCTAGTGGCCGAATAGCACAGCTAAAATGATGGTAAAACTAGCAGTGTGGGGAGAGCCTGCTTGAAGTGTAATAAATTGCTTGCAGTGAAGTGGAGGGACGCACGAAATGTTTTTGCTCTGTCCTCCATTCACACAGATACGACAGAACAAATTACAATGGCATCTGGTGTTGTTGAGAAGCCCCTCTGTGTCCACGAATACAACCTTAACATGGGAGGGGTGGACTTCAATGACCAGATGATGGTGCCGAACTTAATTGCCCGTAAGGCCAGACGCTGGTTTAAAAAAGTGTCTGTATACTTATTCCAATTGGCTCTGCTGAAAGCGTATGTGCTATACAAAGCATCAGGAAGAACTGGATCCTTCTTAAAATGCATTAATACTAAAAAATGCTTTGGTTACTAAATGCATAAGTTCTCTTATTAGTGTTTTATATATCATAACAGAGTTCAGCTTTAATCTACTTGATATATAGAAATAGATTCTCTGATATTTCATTGAATTATAATGATATAATGATATTTATACTCATTGTACAACCACACCATTATTCTACACTTGACTAATCTTTTGCCAGTTGCACGTCAACTTTTCTTTATAAAAGTTTTAACTATAAATACTTTCGCTCTATTAATATATTCAGTGATACCAATCAATTTTTGTAATGCTCTTTTCTTTACTTGTGCCTTAGGGCCGGTTCACACTGGTGTGACTATGGAGCTCATGTTGCATGACGTGTATTTATCAATCATTCCCTATGAGAGTCGTCCTAACTGGTCAGACACAAGTCAGTCCGACTTTAAAAAAGGTTCCTGCACTACTTTGGTCTGACTTGGGCATGATTTCAGCCCATTGATTTGAATGTAAGTTGCATCCAAGTCGGATCATTGTCTTAACTGATCGGACTTGTGCTCTGAGGATCTTGAAAGGGAACCCCATGCCAAAATTAAAATGAAAAAACAGCATGTGGCGCCCCACAGATCCATACCAGACCATTTCAGTCTGGTATGAATCTTAAGGGGGGATCCCCACAGCAAAAAAAAAGAAAATGACCATACCAGACTTTTAAATCTGGTATGGATTTTAAGGGAAACCGCCATGCCGAAATAAAAAAAAAGGGCGTGGGGTCCCCCCTAGAATCCATACCAGACCCTTATCTGAGCAGGGACATTTTTTTATTTTTTTTTACATTTTGGCGTGGGGGTTCCCCTTACAATCCATACCAGGCTGAAGGGTCTGATATGATCTTTGGGGGGACACCACACCGTTTTTTTTTTTGGCATGGGTTTCCCCCTTAAGATTCATACCAGACTCAAAGGGCCTGGTATAGTTCTGGGGGGAACCGCACACCGCTTTCTTTCTTTTTTTTATATTAGCAGAGAGTTCTCCCCTCGAGATTCATACCAGACTCAAAGGGCCTTGTATAGTCAAATCAAAGTCAGATCCCGTTCATTGAAGTTGCATGGAAGTCTGACATAAAGTCGAAGGGCAAAGCCGGATCGACAGTCATATGACTGGCGTGTCGTACCAGTGTGATCCCGGCTTTAGAGTGTATCGAAAAATGAGGAACCCCCCAATTGGGACTTTAAGGGCAACAACAAAGTATATAAATAAATAATAATTTTATTAACAAATTATACAAAATATACAAAAGTACAACTTTAAAAGCATGAATGATACGATAATACGTGGGTTCCCAAAAAGAGGTCCAGAACACTGATGCGTTTCAGGACACTGTCTGTTCCTTTGTCAGGGGATAGTATCCGGACGGGATCACACTGTACAATACAAATAAAATCGTTTTAGAAAAACATACATTTAAACATGTGGCTCCCAGCACAGAGAACATGTTAAAGGACCTACTATATGTCAGTATTATATTGTATATGCCTGTATGTTGTGGTCATTAAGGTGCCTATCTAATAGTTTTTTGAAACCATCGATGCCCCCCGCTGAGACCACCGCCTGTGGAAGGGAATTCCACATCCTTGCCACTCTTACAGTGAAGAACCCGCTACGTAGTTTAAGGTTAAACCTCTTTTCTTCTAATTTTAGTGAGTGGCCACGTGTCTTATTAAACTCCCCTCCACCGCGAAAAAGTTTTATCCCTATTGTCACCAGTACGGTATTTGTAAATTGAAATCATATCCCCTCTCAAGCATCTCTTCTCGAGAGAGAATAAGTTCAGCGCTCGCAAACTTTCCTCATAACTAATATCCTCCAGACCCTTTATTAGCTTTGTTGCCCTTCTTTGTACTCGCTCCATTTCCAGCACATCCTTCCTGAGGACTGGTGCCCGGAACTGGACAGCATACTCCAGGTGTGGCAGGACCAGAGTCTTGTTGAGCAGAAGAATTATTGTTTTATCTCTGGAGTTGATCCCCTTTTTAATGCATGTCAATATTCTGTTTAGTTTGTTAGCAGCAGCTTGGCATTGCATGCCATTGCTGAGCCTATCATCTACTAGGACCCCCAGATCCTTTTCCATGCTAGATTCCCCCAGAGGTTCTTCCCCCAGTGAGTAGATTGCATTCATATTTTTGCCATTTAAATGCATTATTTAAGATTTTTCTACATTAAATCTCATTTGCCATGTAGTTGCCCACCCCATTCATTTGTTCAGATCTTCTTGCAAGGTTTCCACATCCTGCTGGTAATTGATTGCCCTGTTTAGCTTAGTATCGTCCACAAATACAGAGATTGAACTGTTTACCCCATCCTCCAGGTTGTTTATGAACAAATTAAACAGGATTGGTCCCAGCACAGAACCCTGGGGACCCCACTACCCACGCTGGACCATTCCTAGTATTCCCCATTTATCACCACCCTCTGAACTCGCTTCTGTAGCCAGTTTTCAATGTACTTTGATTTTTTATTTTTTTTACATGCTGTAGGGGGGCTTTTGTGAGATATCAGGGGTCAGTGATGTCAGCAGGGGTCCAGTGCATGCTGGCTCATAGTTTCAGGTCCGATTTCAGCCCGTATTTTGGGCTAAATTCCGACCTGAAACAGACAAAAAGATGCACAGCGTTTTTCTGCAAAACGCACCGGACCTGCTGCAGAGATATGTGAATCCACTCCATAGAGAGCCGGTCAAAATCTCCTGCTATTGCTATTGCGTGATTCTGCATCCAATTCACAATGGTGTGAACCCAGCCTTATGCCGCATGTTCTAAATTTTTAATGATCATTTTTAACGTCGCAAAAAAATGCTCTGGAGCCCACACACTATCGTTTTTAATTAAAACATAAAAAAAAATGTCATTTTTTTTACATCGCGAAAAACGGTCGTGTGTACGCGGCATTAGGCTTTAGAACCACTCTCAGTTTTATGCTCTGGTTGTGTCTGCTTGTAATCATTCCAAAATTATGATTTATTGCTTATATTTTATGTTATCTCTCTATGTTTTATGTTATGGGAATATAATAGAACAAAACATTATATAAAGCCTAAATAAATTAGAACGAACGTAGAAAACCTACAAATAGGAATATACTTAATTATTGTATACTTTGCTAGGCATCTAAAATAAGCCCCTGTAATAACATTTTGTGATGGGATTAGAAATAAATTAATTGTTCTAAAATGTCAGCCCATTATAGTGTTTCTGAAATGTGTTCGCATTATAAGCTACAATTACCTTTTCATTAAATTCTGACTCATCTGCTATTTAAAATAACTAAAAACACATTTTAGCACTTTAGATAGGAACCAGTAACAATTAGGCAAAAAAAAAAAAAAAAAAGGATATTTCACAGCTGATGATGCATAAGCATTGATTCCACCCCCCTCTCCCCCATTATATATGTAATATAGTGGGGTGGACAGTGGGACTGACGCGTTTATTTGGAACCACAGTATGTTCGTAAACACGCACTGTGCAACAGGCCAATTTTCCTGTTCATTATAATGTGGGCATGTTATGTTTCCATTACCTAAAATAGGATAAGAGCATGCTCACTCCAAGAAACAAGGGCTATAACTTTAAAAGTTATAATTACCTCTATGTAGGGCTTTTTTTCTGAGAGAATAGGTGCACCAACTCAACCATGTCCCCACCGCAGGCCCCCACAGGGGGAGAGCATGCCGCATCAAAGGGCCTTATCACGACACAGTATGTATGTGCATTATGCACATACACTGTATTACCAAAAGAATTGGGACACCTGCCTTTACATGCACATTACCTTTAATGACACCGCAGTCTTAGGCCCAGATTCACAACCGAGATACGTTGGCGTATCTCCAGAAACGCCGTCGTATCTCTGAGTTGCGCCGTCGTATCTATGCGCCTGATTCTTAGAATCAGTTACGCATAGATATCCATTAGATCCGACAGGCTTCTTACGCCGTCGGATCTTAACTGCATTTTTTTTTTGCCCGCTAGGTGGCGCTTCCGTCGAATTCCGCGTTGAGTATGCAAATTAGCTAGATACGCGAATTCCCGAACGTACGCGCGGCCGACGCAGTAAAGTTACAACGTTTACGTTAGGCTTTTCCCGGAGTAATGCTATATGAGGCGCAGCCAATGTTAAGTATGGCCGTTGTTCCCGCGTCGAAATTTGAAAAAGTTACGTCGTTTGCGTAAGTCATCCGTGAATGGGGCTGGACGTCATTTACGTTCACGTCGAAACCAATGACGTCCTTGCGGCGTACTTTGGAGCAATGCACACTGGGAAATTCCACGGACGGCGCATGCGTCGTTCCGAAAAAATGTCAATCACGTCGGGTCACAGTAGTTTTGCATAAAACACGCCCCCCTGATCCAAATTTGAATTAGGCGGGGCTTACGCCGGCCGATTTACGCTACGCCGCCGCAACTTACGGAGCAAGTGCTTTGAGAATACAGCACTTGCCCGTGTAAGTTGCGGAGGGGTAACGTAAATCAGATATGTTACGCCCGCACAATTTTACGCGGCTCTACGTGAATCTGCCCCTTAGTCCATAGGGTTCAATATTGAGTTGGCCCACCCTATAACAGCTTCAACTCTGCTGGGAAGGCTGCCCATAAGGTTTAGAAGTGTGTCTATGGGAATGTTTGACCATTCATCCAGAAGCACATTTTTGATGTCAGGCACTAATGTTGGACAGGAAGGTCTGGCTTGCAGTCTCCACTCTAATTCATTCCAAAGGTGTTCTACAGTTTGAGGTCAGGACTCTGTGCAGACCAGTCAGGTTTCTCCACCACAAACTCGCTCATCCATGTCTTTGTGGACCTTGCTTTGTGCACTGATGCACAGTCATGTTTATAGAGGAAGGGGCCATATTTATAGGTATGGATATTTTTACATAGTTACATTGGCCCAGCTTGAAGCAATGCAACGCACTCTCTACTTGGATGAGGTGGAGGGGCATGGTGGTAGCATCACGATCTCCACCGTGTCCTGTCAGAAAATACTTCCCTTTTACTGAGTAACTGAATAGCGATCTCTGAATGGCGCCCATGCTGAGCAGGCGTCCTCCTGTGTTCACAATGCAGATGAGCAGCTGCTCTGCAAAGACCCTGGAAGATAGTGGATTTTACTGTATTAGTGTTGTCTACTTAATTGACTTCCAGCTTCCATGTGGATCTCACAGGTATGGCACATTTGTTACAGATGGTGTCAAGTGTGTGTGGCGGCAACCAGGTGAGGAGTACAAAGACAAGTGTGTCTTGCCTACAGTCAAGCATGGTGGTGGGAGTGTCATGGTCTGGGGCTGTATGAGTGCTGCCGGCACTGCGGAACTACAGTTCATTCAGGGATCCATAAATGCCAACATGTACTGTGACATACTGAACAGAGCATGATCCCCTCCCTTTGGAGACTGGGCCGCAGGGCAGTATTCCAACATGATAACGACCCCAAACACACCTCCAAGATGACCACTGCCTTGCTAAAGAAGATGAAGGTAAAGGTGATGGACTGGCCAAGCATGTCTCCAGACCTAAACCCTATTAAGCATCTGTGGGACATTCTTAAACGGAAGGTGGAGAAGCGCAAGGTCTCTAACATCCACCAGCTCTGTGATGTCATCATGGAGGAGTGGAAGAGGACTCCGGTGGCAACCTGTGAAGCTCTGGTGAAGTCCATGCCCAAGAGGGTTAAGGCAGTGCTGGGAAATAATGGTGGCCACACAAAATATTGACACTTTGGGCCCAATTTGGGTATTTTCTCTTAGAGGTGTACTCACTTTACAGCGGGTTAGACATTAATAGCTGTGTGAGTTATTTTTTTTTTTTTTTCAATATAGAGGTTTTTATTGAAATTTTCAAAAAGTACAGAAATAATAAAGAAACCAATGCCAAAAAAAAAAGGAAAGGTAACAGTATGTGACAAACGAAGCATTTGACCAGAGCATATGTATATTATCCAGTTTATACATGTGGTTGTTTATATAGGCAGCCCATTCATTTTGAAAATAAAAAGAGTTTTAAGTAGGGTGACCACATTTCCAAACTACCATTCAGGGACACCCTCCTTCCCAAAAATCAGCTTGTGCTGTAACGAATCACAGCACAGTGATTGGACACAAGAGATGGGATTTATGATTTCGCCAATCACAAGTAGGGGGCGGGGATTGTGCTCCTCCAGGCATTCCCGGCCAGGACAAGTACTGTCAGTGAGTAAAGCGGTGATGTGGCGGCCTTTTTTGGGGGCATCAGATTGGCCCAGGGCGGCTGTGTCAGTTTAATGCTGGGACACTGTATTGTCCTGGAATAAAGGTACCCGGTACAGAGCTGCAAAATGCGGGACTGTTCCCGGCAATCCGGGACACGTGGTCACCCTAGTTTTAAGCCTTCTCTTATTCTATCAAAAGCTAAAAAGGTTTTTGCTATACATACTGTACACTAAGGGCCAGATTCTCATACATTCGCGCTGCTCCTGGGCAGCGTAATATATGAGATCTACATTACACCGCCGCAGGTCTACAGGTTTACATCCTGATTCTCAGAACACTTACCTGTAAACTTGCGGCGGTGTAGCGTTAGATTGCTCGTCGCAAGCCCGCCCAATTCAAATGGGGAGGGCACCATTTAAATTAGGCGCGCTCCCGCGCCGAGCGTACTGCGCATGCTCCGTCGGGTAAATTACCCGACGTGCATTGCGCTAAATGACGTCGCCCCGACGTCATTTGCCTAGATGTATACGTAAATGGCGTCCAGCGCCATTCACGGACGTCTTACGCAAACGACGTAATTTTTATTGAATTCGACGCGGGAACGACGGCCATCGTTAACATTGGTTGCGCCTGCTAATTAGCAGGGGCAACCTTACGCGTCGGGTACGCTACGCAAACGACGTTAATTCGCTGCGTCGACCTCGCGTATGTTCGGGAATCGCCGTACTTACCTAATTTGCATAGACGATGGGGAAAAGCGACGATGCGACACCTAGCGGCGGGAAAAAAAATTACTTTTAAGATCTGACAGCGTAACAGCCTTACGCTTGTCAGATCTAATGGGTACCTATGCGCAACTGATTCTGAGAATCAGTTGCATAGATACCCGGGGCCAGATGAGGTGTTACGACGGCGCTAATGGTGTTGCGCCGTCGTAACGCCTTTGAGAATCTGGCCCTATAATCTCACTTGTTTTCCAAGGGTTGATGCATGGATCGAAATTTGGCCAGTTCAGCAGGGACCAGACAAATTTCAATCCATATTTGTGCAAGCTGGTTGAACAGAAGGCAATCTACCAATTAGCTTCTGTACAACCAGCTTGTTGGGTCTTTCCTGAACGATTAGTGCTGTCGGCTATAGCTGGCATCACTGATCAGTATATTCTGACAGTGGCAACGTTTTTAATGTTAAACTAGATTGTGGACGTTTTAGAACTCCTTTGTGCCTTTCCTCCAATCAGCTGTCTAGTGTATAGCAATAATCAACTCCTACAGATAAATGAGGAAGTGAAAAATCTAACAGGAGGTGCACTTTTTAAACAGTATATAAAGGTGAAGACAGCAGATATATATGTAAAACTTAGGTAGGGAGATTTGTTTCATCTCTGTGTATCATCTGAGGCTGTTCACTTCACTGGGTGTATGGAGGGTTTACATCCACTTTAAAGGGGTCATAAAGGTAAAAAAAAAATCCCTAAATAGCTTGCTTTACCTTAGTGCAGTCCTCCTTCACTTACCTCATCCTTCCATTTTGTATTTAAATGTCCTTATTTCTTCTGAGAAATCCTCACTTCCTGTTCTTCTGTCTGTAAAACTCCACACAGTAATGCAAGGCTTTCTCCTTGGTGTGGAGTGTCGTGCTCGCCCACTCCCTTGGACAACAGGAGAGTCAGGACGCTCTCTACATTGCAGATAGAGAAAGGAGCTGTGTGTTAGTGGGAGTTCTGACTCTCCTGTTGTCCAAGGGAGGGGGCGAGCATGACACTCCACACCAGGAAGAAAGCCTTGCATTACTGTGTGGAGTTGCAGACAGAAGAACAGGAAGTAAGGATTTCTCAGAAGAAATAAGGACATTTAAAAGCAAAATCGAAGGCCAATTCCGGATTAGGGCGGTTTAATGCTGGAGGATGGTTACCGGATATGGTACTGCTTTGTTTGTGGGAGGCTGATTTGTTTTCGGTGTCTTTCCCCTTCTCCGCCTTCTCTTCGACCCCTTCCTGTTTCTTTTTTTTCCCCTTCCCTTCCCCTGCCCCCTCTCTGCCCCCCCCCCCTCTTTTCGTCCCTTTTTCTGTTTTGTCCTCCTTCGCCCAGCCCCCCCTCTTCCCCCCTTTTTGTTCTCTCTCCCCCGGTTGAGTTACCTGTTCGTAATGTACCTAATTACCCCTATAGTCGTTGATTTTAACTATCTACCCCTATTTCGTAGCCTTGCAGATGTGATTTTATTTCTGACCACTGCTACCTTGTAATTTTGTACTTGTTGCACTGTATGATATTGTGTTGTGTACCGTGTTACTTTTTCTATTTTGCTGATAAATAAAAACGTATGTGTTTAAAAAAAAAGAAAAGCAAAAATGAAGGATGAGGAAAGTGAAGGGGAACTGCACTAAGGTAAAGGAAGCTACCGGATTTATCGGGGTATTGCGCGCTCCGGCGTATAGCGTGCACCCCTAAAGTGGACCCGCATTCCTGTGGAAAAAAGATTTTTTATACTTACAGTTTTGGTGTCTTGCGCGGCGTCCATCGGCGGCCTCGTCGGGTCCGGCGTCCGTCTGCGGCTTCGGGTGTCCTCTTCGTCGAGTCCGGCGTCCTTCTGCGGCGTCCTCCCCGCTCGTTTCCCGCTTTCCCGCGCCGAGTTTGAATACTGCGCCGGCATATACCGAGCGCAGTACACTCGTGTATAGTCGGGCAGGCTCGGCTACTCTCGCGCTCACGTCCTGTACGTCCAGGACGTGAGCGCGAGAGGAGCCGAGACTGCCCGACTATACACGAGTGTACTGCGCTCGGTATATGCCGGCGCAGTATTCAAAATTGGACGCGGGAAAGGGAGCTGCGGTGGCTCAACGCGATTGGCACTGCGCTGACAAGCCATTCACCTCTGCAGCTAGAGGTTCGAATCCCGGTCTCAGCTACATGTGAATTGAGTTTGGTGGTCTCAGCCCGGCTCCCGGTGGGTGTGCTATGCGAGGTAAGCTTGCGCTTAGTACGCCCACCACCCTCCCGCAAAAACCACCACACTTACACGCACTCGAAATTGGGTTAACATGCACGCACTTTGACCACGCGGTCTCTAAAAAAAGAGAGGCGAAGGACTAACGGGGCTGGTTGAGCGGGCTAATCCTCTCACTCCCTTATAGGGAGTCCCTCTGCCCCGTTGGGCTTCAAAGCGGAGCAGGTAGGGCGGGCTGTGTGGAGGACCCCCTCACACACCCACCATTGCCACCCGGGGCATGGAGAAAGGTGGCAGATTGCCTCTGGGGGAGGCCTGCCTACTCCCAACTCCTGCAGTCCGGCTCCTCTCTCGAGTACACGCACAAAATACACTTAAAAAAAAAAAAAATTGGACGCAGGTATCGGCGTATATCGCGCACCCACGATTTTGCCCTGATTTTCAGGGCAAAAAAGTGCGCGGTATACGCCGATAAATACGGTATTTAGGATTTTTTTTTTTACCTTTACAACCCCTTTAAGTTTACCTATCAAAATACACAACCAGCTCCACTGAGCACAGAGAGCCAGCACTAAATCTAACTAATCCTATCTAGAAAGGGGCTATACACATAATTCTTATGGAAGGATTTGTGCTAATTCCTTTACTGCCATGTGATTGGTTGTTACACTTGCTGTAAATGTTTTGCACAATTTTCAAAACAGCAGCATTTACCTGCATTCTATATGAAAAGTGACATTTGGTAGTATTTATTTGTTATTTTTTTGTTTGATATATAAAGGGCATATCTTACAAGCCTGACATGCAGATAATGAATGCATGGAATGTGGACGGGTATTGGAAAATCTTCCCTTCCGTTACACAGGCATTGCAGCATTTATATATCAGAATGGTGGTTTGATTGCTGGTATGATTCAGTGCTATAGTCAGAGCTGAAGCTGAAAAATATAAAGAATTTATAGATGAAGAGCGTGATTTGATAAGAGATTTAAAACAGGACTTTGTGGATAAATTTAGATGAAACTTTGTGGAGAGGAGAATAGCTGCTGGGGAAAGCTAAGACGGCCATGGCATCAAGTGATGGATGTATTATTAAAGGGATCATACTGGAGGAGGAGAAAAATGACACATAAGCCAGAGGCTTTCTAAACTGACTTTATTTTTCTTTAGTGCTCCTCTGTTTGTCTGTCTGCACACATTTCCCTTAGTCTGCAGTAATAAAACAGGTATATCAGCAATGACTGGAGGGTAAGACTTTAGATCCCAAGTGCCCCTCAGTTCCTAGACAAGCAATGCCATTCTGATTAAAGCAGACTAGCTGTGAACTCTGCAGCATCAGCTCAACGCGTGTGCGTCATACCCATGTAATTATTGACCTACAAGATCCCAGTGTTTTGTGCAAGCTGAACTCTCTGGCTGCTTCCTCGCAAGGCATAATTAGCTTTTTGTAGCTTAGTTTAAGTCAAGGTCTCTAAATACCAACCATTGCCTTGGCAAGTCCTGTTTGTTTGCTTGGTTTAATGGGAGATGAAATCAATTTGCAACATCTTGATTGAATTCCATCCAACAAGCTTCCCCACTATATACCTCTACCATAGGTGTGCGCAGCCCAGTGGCGGCTGGTGCTCCAAATATTAGGGGGGGGGTGCAAACAAACAAAAAAATAAAACATCAATTGCAGCCTCACTGTGCCCATCAATTGTCGCCACTGTGCCATCAAACGCAGTCACTGTGCCATCAAATGCAACCACTGTGCCATCAATTGTCGCCACTGTGCCATCAAACGCAGCCACTGTATCATTAATTGTCGCCACTGTGCCATCAAATGCAGCCACTGTGCCATCAAACGCAGCCACTGTGCCATCAATTGTCACCACTGTGCCATCAAACGCAGCCACTGTGCCATTAATTGTCGCCACTGTGCCATCAAATGCAGCCACTGTGCCATCAATTGTCGCCACTGCGCCATCAAACCCAGCCACTGTGCCATCAAACGCAGCCACTGTGCCATCAAACGCAGCCACTGTGCCGTTATTTGTCGCCACTGTACCAATCAATTGTCGCCACTGTGTCCATCAATTGCCGCCAGTTTGCCCCGTAAAATGCCGCCAGTTTTCCCCGTAAAATACCGCCAGTTTTCCCCCATAAAATGCCACCAGATTGCCCCAAAATACCGCCAGTTTGCCCCCTCCGCCCGACACTTACCTTTCTCGGGTCAGTCATTCTCCTCCACGCTCCCTTGATGTCTTCTCCTGCCCTCGATGTTGCTTCAGCCAATCAGGTGACCGGTAACCAGACCAGGTGAACCTGATTGGCTGAGACGCATGTCAGTGATAAATGGGTTAGTTAATATTCCAATCGCACACCTTTCTGGAGAAACGGCTCAAAATTACAGAGATGGGTGCTGAAGCGATCACCAGCTGGGCACTGGAACAACAAACCATATGAACATATTCGCCAGCACACCATGGATCGTACAAAGCGTCCAAATGTTTTAATGCAATGAAAACATCACAAGGATTGCAACGTTTCGAGGCCACGCAGGACCTCTTCGTCAGGCAAGTGATAAAAGATTTTTTTATCACTTGCCTGACGAAGAGATCCTGTGTGGCCTCGAAACGTTGCAATCCTTGTGATGTTTTCATTGCATTAAAACTTTTAGTGATAACCAGGGAATGCACACTCTGTGCGCCCTCAAGTTAACCATTTGGAAGCCGATTAGAGTCCACAGGCTGTAATCGGGAAGCCTAAACACACCCACCGCTGTTATTCAGATGTCCGGTGCTTAAAAAGGGGGCCGGCCACCTGAATAAACCCTTCACTCTGTGCATAGTGCACATCTAAATACTGCACCCCTGAACTCTGCACCCTGTACATAGTGTACTCCTGAACTCTGCATTCTGTACATAATGCACAGTCTTATAGATACAACCGACCCTTTAAGGGGAAGTATACTGCTGATGCAGCCCACAATGAAATTGAGTTTGACACCCCTGGTCCACTGTAAGCAGCATGTAGATAGAGGTTAACTTACTGCCCTTTTAGGCGAGAACCTTTTGGTAAATTCTCCCAGGAAGTGAGGTGAGTTCACATCTTTCCTGGCAGGATCTTATAAACTGGGTGGAGCCTAGCCAGTGTTCATTTGGCTGATGGCAAGGGAGATGGGTTAAGAACTTAAAGTGATTCCTTTTCACCCCAGGATGGGCAGCTCTACACTATAAACATAAGAGGTGCACTGCCATGCAAAGAGGACCTGCTATGTTGATGTACTGAAGATTTATTATTACCAAAGACTGTTTTGAACTTCTACCTTTGACTGCCTGGGAGTGATTGGAGTGGATGCCTGGTTTCACTGAAGGTGTCAGTTGAGACAGCACAGGGTAAGGCCATAGTCCTAGACAAGTGCGTTTCATGGAGGAAACACACTGTGGGTACAGGATCCTGAGGATACAACCTCAGTGCAAACCTGGCTGGGTTGGGAAAGGGAAAAAGGTCTCTCTTTTGTTGGTGAGGATTTTTTTTTTTTAATGTATTTTGTGCGTGTACTCGAGAGAGGAGCCGGACTGCAGGAGTTGGGAGTAGGCAGGCCTCCCCCAGAGGCAATCTGCCACCTTTCTCCATGCCCCGGGTGGCAATGGCGGGTGTGTGAGGGGGTCCTCCCACATAGCCCGCCCTACCTGCTCCGCTTTGAAGCCCAACGGGGCAGAGGGACTCCCTATAAGGGAGTGAGAGGATCTAGCCCTTTTGGTGAGGAATTGATACTCTCCATGGAGCACATGACAAGTGATCTGGGCCCCCATGCTATATGGGCCCCAGGTGTTTGGCAGACTGTCTGAGCCCTCTCCTGTATCCAGGTGGAAGACATCAGGCCTGATGCAAGGAGGGCCCTTAGCCATGGGAGGGTCATTCCTATGGTGACCAGGAGTGTGATGAATGAAAGGTTTATACCCTGCCATATGCGCACACCAATTGCAGACTTCTTCATGGGTTGTGGACTGTGATTGGCCAGTGTGTAAGGCCTTAGTGAGCCCTGTTCTAAGCGGCTCCTGATGAAGAGCAAGTAGACAAACTTAGTCACATTTTGGAACCCACCTACAAGCTGAAAGTCACGACCTGATGGGATCTTTTGTACTTTGCCATTTTTTTCTGATTACTCCAAGTCATCTGTATGTGAAGACTTATGATCGTTGAATTTTTCTAACAGTGCATGTGAAAGTCTCTGGGATTTGGTACCAACATGTTCTCCAGTGGCAAAATTTGGGGAAGATAAGAAATACAATACAATAAGACCTATTTCCATGCTAAATGCACATTGGATGCTGGATGTAAAGTTCAATGTATGTTCAGAGCTGAGAGTCAGTAAGTATTGACATTTGCATCCATCGGAACAATATAATACAATATAATACCTTTCTAAGAGCCGGTTCACACTACGGCGGCTCGACTCGGGGGCGACTCTGCAAGTCGTCCTGAAGACGACTTCAGAGGCGATTAGCAAAATGACTTCTGTATAGAAGTCAATGCAAATCGCCCGGAGCCGCCCCCGAAGTCGTACAAGAACCTTTTTCTAAGTCGGAGCGACTTGCGTCGCTCCTATTAGAACGGTTCTATTGCATAGAATTGGACGCGACTCGTCAGGCGCCTGAGCCGCCTGACGAGTCGCCCCGGTGTGAACCGGGTCTAAAAGTTGTGTTTCTACCCTGTGCTTTGAAGCAGCGATTATTTGTTTGGCAGCGATGACTCCAAAGATAAGTAGTGATGCTTCCCACCTCTCACCCACCTCAAGGCATGCTTTTTGAGTGCCTAATACTTACACTATCCCTAAAGTGCGTTGTGCTGACTGTTGCCCATTTGAACCAGCATAATGTATCGGTCCAATGTACGCCTATCTTTCACGGGATTGATACTCTATTTAAAATTTTCCCATATGCACTACAGGTACAGTGGGCCAGATTCACAGTCCGGCGGCACAGCGTAACGTAACCCGTTTACGTTACACCGCCCCAAATTTTCCGATTTAGTGCCCGATCCAAAAAGCACTTACCTGGAAATTTGCGGCGGTGTATCGTAAACAGGTCCGGCACAAGGCGGCCCAATTCAAATGGGGCAGGTACCATTTAAGTTAGGCGCGCTCCCGCGCCGGACGTACTGCGCATGCTCCCGTCGCAAATTTCCCGACATGCTTTGCGCGAAATTACGATGCGCCGACGTTTTGTGAATCGCAACGTGAAAAAAAGACTTGCGCCAGGAAAAATATTTTTTTTAAAAAAACATTCAAAAGCGACGCGGGAAAGACGGGCATACTTTAACATGGTGGTACTTTTACACAATGTTAAAGGTGCCCTATCTTTGCGACAGAAATCTAACACTCGCGACGACGTAACGACGGGAAAAATCTTCGTGGATCGCCGTAACTATATTGCTACACTTGTAGGCACCTCTCTCCTCTTTTATACTGAATTGTGACATGACGCTACTTGTATATCAAGACATCACTTGTATATCAAGTCAAAATGTATTTAAAAAGTTTGCTCGTCTTTCAAAATGCTCTCTAACCAAGTTATTTTCAAACCAAAGTTTTACTGTATACAGGTATGTTGACTGTTGAACTTTTTTCCTTTCACTAGCACACAGCGGCGTTGCTCGCCAGATGCAGGGGGGAGGTGGGCCACACCCACCAGAGGGGTGACACCCGTGGGTAGCGGCACCACTCTAACACCGCCCGCCCGCTGCCCTGTGTGCATTGCGTCTCGCGCCGTGGCTGTGTGGAGCCGCCGCCCCCTCCTCTGTTTACATCCACAGAGGAGGAGGAGCCAGCGCTCGAGGGACACAGCGCTGTGTGTATCTGCTGCTCTGTTCTGAGGTCTGTAATGTAAAGGGAGGAGTCTAATGCTGGGGGGGGGGCTGTCTGTACTACTGGGGTCTGCACTAGGGGGGTTTGCACCAAGGGGAGGGTAACTGAGGGGGTGTCTGTAACTTAGGGGGTCTGTAACTGAGGGGGTGTCTGTACTGTACTGAGGGGGGTCTGTAACTGAGGGGGTGTCTGTAACTGAGGGGGTGTCTGTACTGAGGGGGTGTCTGTACTGAGGCGGTGTCTGTAACTGAGGGGGGTCTGTAACTGAGGGGGGTGTCTGTAACTGAGGGGGGTGTCTGTAACTGGGGGGTGTCTGTAACTTAAGGGGCCTGCACTGGGGGGGTGTCTGTACTGCTGGGGGGTCTGTAACTGAGGGGGTGTCTGTACTGAGGGGGTGTCTGTATTGAGGGGGGTCTGTACTGCTGAGGGTCTGCACTGGAGGGTGTCTGTAACTGGGGGGTGTCTGTAACTGAGGGGGCCTGCACTGGGGGAGGGGTGTCTGTACTGCTGGGGGGTCTGCACTGAGGGGGTATGCACTGAGGGGGTATGCACTGAGGTGGGGGTGTCTGTACTGAGGGGGGGTCTGTACTGAGGGAGGGGGAATCTATACTGCGGGGGGGGGGGGGTCTGTAGTTAGTGGAGGGGGGTCTGTACTGAGGGGGGACTACAGTTGGTGGGGGTGACACCATTTTTTTTCCGCACCGGGTGACACCAACCCTAGTGACGCCACTTCTAGCACATAACATAGTTTAACTTTCCACTGACATTAACATGTTAACAAATTGAAAGACTTGTCTTGTACTCTTATGTCCATTATATAGTGTCATAGCCAAGCTCATCACCCTGCTGCTGTCAGTGTCTTGGCTAATTGAAATAAGTAGCTGTAGCTTGCAAGAATGTTTATGTCTTAAGAGGTGATCCTATGATTCATATGGAAAAAGTTAATGTATCATAAAGTAATAGTGCTGACAGCTATCACAACATAATGAATTCTGTTGCCTTATTAGGACGTAGCTTCATGTTATGTTATTCTGCCCACTCAGGTGACCTTACCTTTGTGGTTGGTCCATTTTCCCTTGAATTGCTGCCTGCTGTTGAGTGTAGGCAGTGAAACCTTTCTCGTCATTTAAGTCAGTGGGTAGGCATGTGTGACATGACTGTGAGCACAGCTGCAATGTAGACTGACACGGGGAATAGTGGCAGAAGAATTTGAAGGAAAATTTTCATTTTAAAAATCTACATCTCCTATCTGAATGCAAGTCTTTAAGAATAAATAACAAATCGCAAAAAACTCTAAAAAGGATCAGAAACACTTTCCCGTTACAGTTATCTAAATATTAACCTTTTCATTCTCATTTTTTCTTCATATTTTTTCAGTTTGGGCCTTCAATCAATATTCAAATATTTAAATATCTGTTTTGCTGTCAAACCCTTTTGTGATCAGAGCTTTTTTTGAAGCCCAAATCAAATTTAGTAGTGCTGCCATGCGTCACCTAACTTGACAAAATAACTCTTTTTTGTGATTGAGAGTGGGCCTGAGAATTAGGAAATAACAGAGCTGTGCATTCCTAGTCCTTTGCTGCAAAGCTAATTATCTAAGGGGAATTTTACATTTAAAGGGGTTTTCCAGCCATTTTTTGAGTTTATTAAAAGTCAGCAGCTACAAAAAGTGTAGCTGCTGGCTTTTAATAAACTGACACTTACCTGCTCCACGTAGGGTGACCACGTGTCCCGGATTGCCCGGGACAGTCCCTTATTGTGGAGCTCCGTGACGGCTCCAGCGACGCGCCGGGGCTCCGCTCCTCGCCCCCCCCTTCGCCGGCCGGCGTCTTCATTCTTACTGTGGGCACCCGGCAGTGACAGCTTACGGCTTCACGGCCGGGCACCCACTGCGCATGCGCGAACGGCGGTGCGCATGCGCGAGCGGCGCCGTCCGATTGGACAGGCACTCGCCTACAGGGAGGGGCTGTGAAAAGGCAATTAAGCTATTCGCCTTTCCAGCCCCTCGGCGGAAGGAGGAAGTGGGACAGGAAGTCCCCCTTCTCCTGAAGCCCCCACTCCCCCCCAAAAAAAAAATTACATGCCAAATGTGGCATGTAAGGGGGCAAGGAGTGGGTTAAGCGGAGGTCCATTTTTAGGGTGGAACTCCTCTTTAAAGTCTTATTGCGGTCATAGAAAGGTTAAGGAATAATTAACAAAATTAAAAGAACGAAAGGCTTGAAATATATTACTCTGTGTGTAACACATCTACAGTATCTCACAAAAGTGAGTACACCCCTCACATTTTTGTAACAATTTGATTCTATCTTTTCATGTGAGAACACTGAAGAAATTACACTTTGCTACAATGTAAGTAGTGAGTGTACAGCTTGTATAACAGTGTAAATTTGCTGTCCTCTCAAAATAACTCAACACACAGCCATTCGTTTTTAAACTGCTGGCATCCAGATAAAAATCAGATCTGCTTCAGTTTAAGTTGCGCAACTTCTGATGTATCCCAGGGCTGTCTTAATCAGAGGACACACCTGGGCACTGCCCAGGGGCCCCAGCTGCATGGGGGGGGCCCCTGCACTTTCCCCAAAGCAGCTGGTCCTTGAGCCAATGCTGCCCTAAAATTGGGCCCCCCATGATGGCGCTGAGAGTGATATATACACAGGGGAGGCAGTCTGCCTGCCTACCTACTTGATGTCTGTTTACCTGCACTGTCATCGTTGTAGGGGCCCCAGAGCATTTCTTTGCCCAGGGGCCCATGATGCTATTAAGACGGCCCTGATGTATCCTTGACATAGGTCACAGCTGTGTGTAGTCTGATACTGGGAGCCAGTGGCGGCCCGCCCATAGGGGGCGCCCGGGCGCCGCCCCCCCTCCCCCAGTCAGTAAAAAAAAAAATCTAAAAAAAAAAAAAAAAAAAAAATTTTTTTATTTAAACATGTCCCTTTAAGGAAAAAAAATTCCAAAAAAGGTTCTTATGTGCACTGAGTCCGGGCGTCGGGCGCCGGGAAAAGCGCGGTATGGGTAGCGCCACGTCTGTGCAATCACGGGATTGCAGACGTGGCGCTACATTGGCAGCCCAAAAATGCCTTTGTGGCGCGGTCCATCGCGCCACTTGCTTCCGGCGCGATGGACTGCATTGTTATGGCTGGGCGGGTGCATCCACTATTTGTGCTCGTTCCGTCCTGACGTCCCTGGAAGAACAGGAAGTGACGTCGGGACTCGGGGCGCTCAGTGCGAGTACAGGTAAGCTGAGCTATGCCGCCTGCCTCTGCCCCTCTGTAATGGACTGTTTTCTCTGCAAAGTTCGGCGGCAGCAGCTGCAGCTGTCCACCCCCCTTCTGCAAAGATTACCTGTGTTCCAATTTTTTTTTAGTGAATATTCGGCCGAAATCGCGGCACCCCCCTCCCCCCCCGGGGGGGGGGGATGGGGGTGCCGCGATTTCGGCCGAATATTCACTATAAAAAATGTTTTGGAACATTTGGAATTTTTTTTTTTAGTGCACATTTGGCCGAAATCGCGGCACCCCCATCCCCCCTCAGGGGGGGGGGGGGGGATGGGGGTGCCGCGATTTCGGCCGAATGTTCACTAGACATGATGAGCAATTAACCCAGTGCAGATGTAGGCTCATTGCAAGGGTGGATTTTTTTTTAACATTTTCATGGAGTTGGGCATAATAAATGATTTTTAATGTTCAATGCAATGCATAATCTGGGTGAAATGCCAGCCGTCAGCAGCCTGAGCCCCAGGAGAAGATGGGGAGCTACAAGTCCCATCAGGTTATAATATAAGGCTCCTAGGTGGATGGGAGTCTTATATTATAAACCTGCTGGGACTTGTAGTTCCCCATCTTCTCCTGGGGCTCAGGTGCATGCAATCCACCATCTATGGGACTACAAGTCCCAGCAGTGAGAAAAACTGGACAAAGATGGTGGATTGCATGCACCTGAGCCCCAGGAGACGATGGAGAACTACAAGTCCCAGCAGGTTATAATATAAAGCTCCGAGGTGGATGTATGACTGGACAGTGACACAGTGGGGACAATTGGCACAGTGGCTGTGTTTGATGGCATGGTACAGTGGCTGCATTTGATGGCATGGCACAGTGGTGACAATTGATGGCACAGTGACCACAATTGATGGCATGGCACAGTGGCTGCATTTGATGGCATGGTACAGTGGCTGCATTTGATGGCATGGTACAGTGGCTGCATTTGATGGCATGGCACAGTGGCTGCATTTGATGGCATGGCACAGTGGCTGCATTTGATGGCATGGCACAGTGGCTGCATTTGATGGCATGGCACAGTGGTGACAATTGATGGCACAGTGGCCACAATTGATGGCATGGCACAGTGGTGACAATTGATGGCACAGTGACCACAATTGATGGCATGGTACAGTGGCTGCATTTGATGGCATGGTACAGTGGCTGCATTTGATGGCATGGTACAGTGGCTGCATTTGATGGCATGGCACAGTGGTGACAATTGATGGCACAGTGACCACAATTGATGGCATGGTACAGTGGCTGCATTTGATGGCATGGTACAGTGGCTGCATTTGATGGCATGGTACAGTGGCTGCATTTGATGGCATGGTACAGTGGCTGCATTTGATGGCATGGCACAGTGGCTGCATTTGATGGCATGGTACAGTGGCTGCATTTGATGGCATTGCACAGTGGCTGCATTTGATGGCATGGCACAGTGGCTGCATTTGATGGCATGGCACAGTGGCTGCATTTGATGGCATGGCACAGTGGTGACAATTGATGGCACAGTGACCACAATTGATGGCATGGTACAGTGGCTGCATTTGATGGCATGGTACAGTGGCTGCATTTGATGGCATGGTACAGTGGCTGCATTTGATGGCATGGCACAGTGGTGACAATTGATGGCACAGTGACCAGAATTGATGGCATGGTACAGTGGCTGCATTTGATGGCATGGTACAGTGGCTGCATTTGATGGCATGGTACAGTGGCTGCATTTGATGGCATGGTACAGTGGCTGCATTTGATGGCATGGTACAGTGGCTGCATTTGATGGCATGGTACAGTGGCTGCATTTGATGGCATGGTACAGTGGCTGTGTTTGATGGCATGGTACAGTGGTGACAATTGATGGCATGGTACAGTGGTGACAATTGATGGCACAGTGACTGTGTTTGATGGCATGGCACAGTGGCTACGTTTGATGGCATGACACAGTGGCTGCGTTTGATGGCATGGCACAGTGGTGCGAATTGATGGAACAGTGGCTGCATTTGATGGGCACAGTGAGGCTTATATTTTTTTTTCTTCTTCGTTTGCGCCCCCCCAAAAATTTTGAGCACCAGCCGCCACTGCTGGGAGCCCCTGAAGCCGAGTACAACCCCTGAAGGGACAGGCGAATGGCTCTGAACTACAGAATGTTAATGTTCATGGATACTTCCTGTGACTGGGTTACCTGTACCATCAATATCCCAAGGACTCCTCCCACCAGCCTGATAGACTGCCATCCATTGCAAATATCTTCCAGGAACAACTTCTCTGACTTGTGGATTTAAATATTGTTTATAAAGTTGGTTGTATGGTTTTACACTATGTGGTTCATTTTCTCTGCTTAAATCTTATTGAGAAAGCTGTGACCTGTATGGGGGTCTTTTTCCTTTCCTTGCTCATGAGGAATGCTGAATTACCTATGGGGAGAATTGTGACCTATAGGAACTTGAGAAACACTCAAACCCTTTTTTGACCTGTCTTATATGCAGTATGTTAATTCGGGTCACATTTGGAAGATAAGTGTGTTTCCACTGTGGGGAAGTATTGTCATATGCACTATAGTTCAGGTGGAGGTGGATTGCACATACTCGCGTATGCGTTCGCTTCTGCGCGCGAGCTCGTTGGGACGGGGCACTTTTAAAAATATTTTTTTTTTTTTTGCTTATTTCTTTTTATTTATTTTATTATTTTTTACACTGAAAAAAAAAAATTATCACTTTTATTCCTATTACAAGGAATGTAAACATCCCTTGTAATAGAAAAAAGCATGACATTTCCTCTTAAATATGAGATCTGGAGTCAAAAAGACCTCAGATCTCATATTTAGACTAAAATGCAAAAAAAAAAAAAGGAAAATTGAAACTGTCATTTTTTCAAATGACAAAAAAAAAATGTTTCTTTAAGTGACGTTTTGACGTCACTTCCGCCCAGCAGAGCTATGGGGACGGGTGGGGGCGATTTTTCCCTCACTCGCAACCCCACACAGCTGCCGAACGGACCTGATCTCCTCCGCCGCTACCGACGGCTCCGGTAAGCGGCGGAGGGCACGGGAGAGCGGCGGGAGGGGGCCCTCTCCCGCCGCCGATAACGGCGATCTCGCGGCGAATCTGCCGCGGAGACCGCCGTTATCGTTAACAGAACCGCTCACACTAAAGATGGATACCTCGGTTGTGGCAGCAGCTGCTGCCGTTACCGAGATATCCATCTTTAAAGTTAGGTCGTATAAAGTCGTACAGCGGTTTGGAAGTGGTTAAAGGACACTTATAATATACAATGGGCTAGATTCAGATAGCCCTGGGTAATTTAGTGCGGGCATAACGTATCTCTGATACGTTACGCCGCCGTAAATTAGGGCGCAAGTTCCGTATTCATAAAGAACTTGCGCCCTAAGTTACGGCGGCGTAACGTATGTGGGCCGGCGTAAGCCCACCCAATTCATATGGGGATGATGTGGGCGTGTTTTATTTAAATTATTGTTGACCCCGCGTATTTTATGTTTTTTACGAACGGCGCATGCGCCGTTCGTGAAAGAATCCCAGTGCGCATGCTCAAAATTCCGCCGCAAATCGTCACTGCTTTCGACGAGAACGTAAATTACGTCCAGCCCTATTCGCGAACGACTTACGCAAACGACGTAAAAAATTCAATAAAAAAATTAGACGCAGGAACGACGTCCATACTTAACATTGCGTACGCCTCATAGAAGCAGGAGCAACGTTACGCCGGAAAAAGCCTTACGCAAACAACGTAAAAAATTCCACTGGGCGCACGTACGTTTGTGAATCAGCGTATCTAGGTAATTTGCATATTCTACGCCGAAAACGACGGAAGCGCCACCTAGCGGCCAGCGTAAATATGCACCCTAAGTTACGATGGCGTAAGAGACTTACGCCAGTCGGATTTTAGCCTAATTTCGGCGTATCTTGCTTTCTGAATACAGAAAGAAGATACGCCGGCGCAGCTTTTGAATTTACGTGGCGTATCTATAGATTTTTGCTGAATCTAGCCCAATATGTTCAGTGTTTATGTGCAATACTGTTTAATGCTATTTGTTTTAAATTGTGATGACTCATCATGATGGGATAAATGTATAAAGCTGCAATACATAACACTTTGAGTTGTGTTACCACTAGGTGATATTAATTCATATTAATCTGCTTATTTTGACACTTTTTAGGAAGTATTATAATTTTTTAGCTATACCATTCTTTTTCAATTTTCACTGTATATTTTTTCACTTGGTGAGAGCGGCTTAGTTTTAGGTTTTCTGAGTATGAAAGGCTCCTCTTGACAGTTTATGACAACAGGCATTAGATTAAGATCCTTCAGGAATGACTTCTCTACCTCCAGTGCAGTGTGGAGACCCACCATGCCAGAATAATCTTGCACTGGGCAAGAGAGGCATGGGTCCGTCTGGAGTCTGGCTCAATTTGGTTCACACAGTCAGAAGCATAGTTTCAGTGACCTGTAGTGAAAACTGGGCACATGGCATGACTTTGAAAAAAGCTACCTTTAGTCCCAGTACCCTCATGCAAAGGTAAAACACGAGTGAAGCCTTCTGGACTGAATAGTTCAGACTTGACTTTAGAGTGACTAAATCCAGGGCTGATCCGCCCTATATGCAGACTACGCAAGCTGCGTAGGGCCCCTTGAAATTACTCGAGGCCACGCTGGGAATCATTGAGTTTCTGTTTGTATCCTAACCGAAACAATGGCCGCCGCCGCGGCTGTCCTAGTTTCTGCCCGCGTCGCTGAATCGTGACTCACTAGTGTTGTCAGACGTCAGTGAGTCAGGTGACGTTGTGTGAGACGGCCGCCGCTATTGCTTATGGGAGTTGTAGACTACAACTGAAATAAGTAATAGCGGCGGCCATCTCACACAACGTCACCTAACTCACTGACGTCTGAAGTATACTCGAACTACAGCAGGCGCCGTTGTAGTAGTCTGCGAGCGGCTACGTGCTGAATCTCATTGCTCCTGGGGGGTGGAGTCAGTCTGAGGACAGGTAGCCAGCCTATTAGACATGTGCACTGCCAAAAAATTCGTTTTTTTCGTATTGTTATTTTCGTTTTTTTTATTTTTTCGTAAATTCGGGAAATTCAAAAAATTATTTTTTTTCGTTTTTGTTTCATTCGTTTTTTTTATTTTTTCGGAAATTCGTAAATTTTGAAAAAAACTTTTTTTTTTTCGTTTTTTTGCTTTTTTCGTAAATTCGTAAATTCGGGAAATTTTCGGATTTCCGAAAAAGCAAAAAAACGAAAAAAACGAATGAAACGAAAAAAACGAATGAATCGAAAAAAAAAAGAATTTTCGGAAATTCGGAAAAATTTCAAATTTTTTCTATTTTCGTAATTTCGAAATTTTCGTATTTTTCGTTTTCGAATTTTTCAATTTTTGAATTTCGAATTTTCCAATTTTCGAAATTTCGAATTTTTCAATTTTCGAAATTTCGATTTTCGAATTTTTCAATTTTCGAAATTTCGATTTTTGACATTTCGAATTTTTCAATTTTCGAAATTTCGAATTTCGAATTTTTCAATTTTCGAAATTTCGAATTTCGAATTTTTCCATTTTCAAATTTCGAATTTTTCAATTTTCGAAATTTCGAAATGTTGTATTTTCGAAATTTCGTATTTCGAATTTTTCAGTTTTCGAATTTTCTAATTTTCTAATTTTTCAGTTTTCGAATTTTTCCATTTTTGAATTTCGAATTTTTCAATTTTCGAATTTTTCAATTTTCGAATTTTTCAATTTCGAATTTTTCAATTTTCGAAATTTCGATTTTCGAATTTTTCAATTTTTGACATTTCGAATTTTTCAATTTTCGAAATTTCGATTTTTTTTTCGAAATTTCGAATTCTTCGAAATTTCGATTTTTTTTTCGAAATTTCGAATTCTTCGAAATTTCGAAATACGAAAATTCGGAAATACGAAAATATTCGGAAATATGAAAATTCGGAAATACGATTATAATTCAAAATTTCGAAAATTGAAAAATTCGAAATTTCTGAAAAATTCGAAAATGGAGAAATTGGAAATTTGAAAAAATCTAAAATTCGAATTTTTCGATTTTCGAATTTTTCAATTTTCGAAATTTCGAACTTCTATTTTTTCAATTTTCAAATTTCGAATTTTTCAAATTTCGAATTTTCGTATTTACGAATCTCGAAAATTCGAAATTTCGAAAATTAAAAAAAAATAAATTGAAAAAATCGAAGTTCGAAAATTGAAAAAATTGAAGTTCGAAAATTGTAACATTTTTCAATTTTAGCATTTTTCAATTTTCGAAAATTGAAAAATTTAAAAATTCGAAAATTGAAAAATTCGAAAATTGAAAAATTCGAAAATTGAAAAATTCGAAAATTTAAAAATTCGAAAATTCGAAACTTGAAAAATTCGAAAATTCGAAATTGGAAAAACTCGAAAATTGAAAAATTCGAAAATTTAAAAATTCGAAAATTCGAAAATTTAAAAATTAAAAATTCGAAAATTCGAAAATTCAAAAATTCGAAAATTCAAAAATTCGAAATTGGAAAATTCGAAAATTCAAAAATTCGAAAATTCAAAAATTCGAAAATTCGAAAATTCGAAAATTGAAAAATTCGAAAATTCTAAAATTGAAAAATTCGAAAATTCGAAAATTCGAAAATTGAAAAATTCGAAAATTCGAATTTCGAATTTTCGAAAATTCAAAAATTCAAAAATTCTAAAATTCAAAAA
Source organism: Rana temporaria (assembly GCF_905171775.1). NCBI lineage: Eukaryota > Metazoa > Chordata > Amphibia > Anura > Ranidae > Rana > Rana temporaria. The sequence goes on from NC_053491.1 coordinate 48,477,050, forward strand.
TTCAAAAATTCGAAAATTGAAACATTCAAAAATGCGAAAATTGAAAAATTCTAAAATTCGAAAATTCGGAATTTCGAAAATTCTAAAATCCGAAAATTTTTCGGATTTCCGAATTTCCGAAAATACGAATTTCCGAAAATTCGTAAATTCGTAAATTCAAAATTTTCGGAAGTCCGAAAATTCGTAAATAAAAAATTCGTAAATACGAAAATTCGTAATTCACGAATTTCCGAATTTTCGTAAAAAAACGAATTAGAAACAGAACGAATTGCACATGTCTACAGCCTATCGCGTGTGCTCTACAACTCCCATTGCTGTGGTCAAACGGTAATGTTATGTGGGTAAATAGACCTGTGACCAGTATTACGAAACAAACCAAATAATGGTAACCCCAATATAAATGCATATGTAGTGGAGGGACAGCGACACCTGAGATGTAGTGAATCACTCCGCTCGGGACAGTGACACCTGGGGGATCTTTTATGGGGGACTTTGTGATGGATGACCTTATATGGGGGCATTTTGGCTGGGGACAGTGACATCTGAGATATAAGGAAGCACTCCGCTGGCTGGAGACAGTGACACCTGAGATGTAAGGAAGCACTCCGCTGGCTGGGGACAGTGACACCTGAGATGTAAGGAAACACTCCACTGGCTGGGGACAGTGACACCTGAGATGTAAGGAGGATTGGCGGCTGTCTCGGCTCCTCCTCGCAAGAACTAGCCCCCTTCATGCAAGCTCTCTCGCATATGGGTTAGTTCTTGCGGGCGCGCTCCTGTAAAACAGACGGCGGCTATAGCCGCCGACTGTATCACTTGGCCCCTGTGTGTGTGTGTGTGTGGGGGGGGGGGTGAGCGGCATTGAGGGACCCGGCCTTGGGGCAGCACAGGGAGTAAATCTGGGCCTGCAGGTAACCCACAGGTAAACTGCTTTGGACCTGTAGATCAGTTTGAAAGCAGCCCAGTAACCACTGCAGAACAGATATGCCCATATATACACTGTGATTTTAGTAATAAACTGACCTTTAATAACAGTATTCTATTCCATCCCAGAGCAGGAGGTGGTGGGAAACATCACAGGGCTCCGTGGGCTACATCAGAGGGCTCTGCGGGCCACAAGTCATTTCGAGCATGCACAGGTTTCCACGGCGACCAGGTAAGCATACACACTCTCACAACGAGAAAATGGAGAACATGTTCTCTATTTTTCTCGTCTAGATTTTGGGCAGTTTTCTTGTCGAGAATCCTGAAAGCCTCGTACACACGCTCGGTATACTTGGCAAGAAAGCTCTGCCAGCAGTTTTCTTGCTGGTTCTTGCCGAGTAAACCAAGCGTGTGAACGAGGCTTTACAGGAGTGAATTTCCCTTTCTAGGGGTAGATTTCCTCTCATTTCCCGTTGTCTCCATCCAAAAAACATTTTCGGAAAATCAAGAAATTCGGAAATTTCCCATTTTTGATTTTTGAATGTAACAATTTCGAAATTTCAATTTTTTTTTAATTTTCGAATTTCTTATATTCCGAATTTCAAAAATTCAGGTTTTTATAATTTTTGCATTTTCGATTTTCTTAATTTTCGAATTTCAAAATTTTCTAATTTCCGAATTTTCAAATTTTTCAATTTTCGAAATTTCGAATTTTCCAATTTCGAATTTCGAATTTTTCAATTTTCGAATTTTTCAGTTTTCGAATTTCGAATTTTCAAATTTTTAATTTTCGAAATTTCGAAAATTGAAAAATTCGAAAATTCGAAAATGAAAAATTCGAAAATTGAAAAATTCGAAATTGGAAAATTCGAAAATTGAAAAATTCTAAATTGGAAAATTATAAATTTCGAAAATTGAAAAATTCGAAAATTCGAAAATGAAAAATTCGAAAATTGAAAAATTCGAAATTGGAAAATTCGAAAATTGAAAAATTCGAAATTGGAAAATTCTAAATTTCGAAAATTGAAAAATTCGAAAATTCGGAAATTAGAAAATTTTGAAAAATTGAAAAATTGAAAAAAAAATTGAAAAATTCAAAAAAATTGAAAAATTCGAAATTTCGAAAATTCGAAAATTTCGAAATTGAAAAATTCGAAATTTGAAAATTGAAAAATTCGAAAATTGAAAAATCGAAAATTGAAAAATTCGAAAATTCGGAAATTCGAAATTTCGAAAATGAAAAATTTCGAAAATGAAAAATTTCGAAAATGAAAAATTTCGAAAATGAAAAATTTCGAAAATGAAAAATTGCTTCATTCGAAAATTTGGAATTTGGGAAATTTAAAAATTCAGAAAATAGAAAAAAAATTGAAAAAAGTCCGGCCAACTCCCTTCAGACAAAAATCCACGGAAAAGTCTGATCGTGTGTACGAGGGTTTACACTGTACAATGTGACTCAGCACAAAAGAGATAAGATGATTGGCTAAGATATTAAGTAAGATACATCACGCACTAACTACACTGCCAAGTGCCCATTCGAAAGAACGATACAAGTACACAAATTTACGAACAGACAAAGAAACGGATTTACAAAACACACAAATGAAAATACGAACATACGAATGAAAATACGAACAGACAAAGAATTTAAAATACAGAATGCAAATCGTTCTTTATAGATGTCATTTTCGTTCTTTTGCTTTTTGGTGTTTCGTATTTTAGTAAGATTGTCCAATCATACATTCGTATTTTCGCTTGTTCGTTATTTTGCTTATTCGTAATTCCGTAATTTTCATTTTTTTGTTTTTTTCAGCTTTTCAGATGCTCGAATTGATACGAATGTACGAAAACTAACAAATTTGTACGAAAATCCATTCGTTACGAACGGGAACGCACATGTCTAATGTATTCTACATATTTTTGGTAAAAAATCGCAATAAGCATATATTGGTTTGCGTCTACAAAATAGGAGATACATTTATGGCATTTTTTTTTTACTAGTAATGGCAGCAATCTGTGATTTTTATTGTGACTGCGATATTGCGGCGGACACATCGAACACTTTTGACACTATTTTGTGACCATTCACATTTATACAGCGATCAGTGCTATAAAAATTCACTGATTACTGTGTAAATTACACTGGCAGGAAAGGGGTTAACCACTAGGGGCGGGGAAGGGGTTAAATGTGTCCTAGGGAGTGATTCTACCTGTGTGGGGGCTGTGTTACTAGTGACACCACACTGATCACTGCTCCCGATGACAGGGAGCAGACGATCAGTGGCAGGGAAGGGGTTAACACTAGGTGGCAAGGAAGAGGATAAATGTGTATCCTAGGGAGTGATTCTAACTAAAGGGGGAGGGGACTCACAAGGGGAGGAGACCGATCGGTGTTCCTCTGTACTGGGAACACACCATCGGTCTCCTCTGACAAGACGTGGATATGTGTGTTTACACACACAGATCGACGGTCCTGCTGTGTTCACAGGCAATCGCGGGTGCCCGGAGGATATCGCAGCTGCCGGGCACACACATCGGATGTTGAGTGACGCGGAGGGCGTGCACGCCCCCTAGAGGCTCGAGAAGTAAAAGACGTCATATGACGGCGGCCTGGAGAGACAAAATGACTATGCGTGGTAGGGAAAATTCGAAAATTTAAAAATTCGAAAATTCGAAACTTGAAAAATTCGAAATTGGAAAAACTCGAAAATTGAAAAATTCGAAAATTGAAAAATTCGAAAATTCGAAAATTTAAAAATTCGAAATTGGAAAAATTCGAAAATTCAAAAATTCAAAAATTCAAAAATTCAAAAATTCGAAAATTGAAACATTCAAAAATGCGAAAATTGAAAAATTCTAAAATTCGAAAATTCGGAATTTCGAAAATTCTAAAATCCGAAAATTTTTCGGATTTCCGAATTTCCGAAAATACGAATTTCCGAAAATTCGTAAATTCAAAATTTTCGGAAGTCCGAAAATTCGTAAATAAAAAATTCGTAAATACGAAAATTCGTAATTCACGAATTTCCGAATTTTCGTAAAAAAACGAATTAGAAACAGAACGAATTGCACATGTCTACAGCCTATCGCGTGTGCTCTACAACTCCCATTGCTGTGGTCAAACGGTAATGTTATGTGGGTAAATAGACCTGTGACCAGTATTATGAAACAAACCAAATAATGGTAACCCCAATATAAATGCATATGTAGTGGAGGGACAGCGACACCTGAGATGTAGTGAATCACTCCGCTCGGGACAGTGACACCTTGGGGATCTTTTATGGGGGACTTTGTGATGGATGACCTTATATGGGGGCATTTTGGCTGGGGACAGTGACATCTGAGATATAAGGAAGCACTCCGCTGGCTGGGGACAGTGACACCTGAGATGTAAGGAAACACTCCACTGGCTGGGGACAGTGACACCTGAGATGTAAGGAGGATTGGCGGCTGTCTCGGCTCCTCCTCGCAAGAACTAGCCCCCTTCATGCAAGCTCTCTCGCATATGGGTTAGTTCTTGCGGGCGCGCTCCTGTAAAACAGACGGCGGCTATAGCCGCCGACTGTATCACTTGGCCCCTGTGTGTGTGTGTGGGGGGGGGGGGGTGAGCGGCATTGAGGGACCCGGCCTTGGGGCAGCACAGGGAGTAAATCTGGGCCTGCAGGTAACCCACAGGTAAACTGCTTTGGACCTGTAGATCAGTTTGAAAGCAGCCCAGTAACCACTGCAGAACAGATATGCCCATATATACACTGTGATTTTAGTAATAAACTGACCTTTAATAACAGTATTCTATTCCATCCCAGAGCAGGAGGTGGTGGGAAACATCACAGGGCTCCGTGGGCTACATCAGAGGGCTCTGCGGGCCACAAGTCATTTCGAGCATGCGCAGGTTTCCACGGCGACCAGGTAAGCATACACACTCTCACTACGAGAAAATGGAGAACATGTTCTCTATTTTTCTCGTCTAGATTTTGGGCAGTTTTCTTGTCGAGAATCCTGAAAGCCTCGTACACACGCTCGGTATACTTGGCAAGAAAGCTCTGCCAGCAGTTTTCTTGCTGGTTCTTGCCGAGTAAACCAAGCGTGTGAACGAGGCTTTACAGGAGTGAATTTCCCTTTCTAGGGGTAGATTTCCTCTCATTTCCCGTTGTCTCCATCCAAAAAACATTTTCGGAAAATCAAGAAATTCGGAAATTTCCCATTTTTGATTTTTGAATGTAACAATTTCAAAATTTCAATTTTTTTTTAATTTTCGAATTTCTTATATTCCGAATTTCAAAAATTCAGGTTTTTATAATTTTTGCATTTTCGATTTTCTTAATTTTCGAATTTCAAAATTTTCTAATTTCCGAATTTTCAAATTTTTCAATTTTCGAAATTTCGAATTTTCCAATTTCGAATTTCGAATTTTTCAATTTTCGAATTTTTCAATTTTCGAATTTTTCAGTTTTCGAATTTTCAAATTTTTAATTTTCGAAATTTCGAAAATTGAAAAATTCGAAAATTCGAAAATGAAAAATTCGAAAATTGAAAAATTCGAAATTGGAAAATTCGAAAATTGAAAAATTCTAAATTGGAAAATTCTAAATTTCGAAAATTGAAAAATTCGAAAATGAAAAATTCGAAAATTGAAAAATTCGAAATTGGAAAATTCGAAAATTGAAAAATTCGAAATTGGAAAATTCTAAATTTCGAAAATTGAAAAATTCGAAAATTCGGAAATTAGAAAATTTTGAAAAATTGAAAAATTGAAAAAAAAATTGAAAAATTAAAAAAAATTGAAAAATTCGAAATTTCGAAAATTCGAAAATTTCGAAATTGAAAAATTCGAAATTTGAAAATTGAAAAATTCGAAAATTGAAAAATCGAAAATTGAAAAATTCGAAAATTCGGAAATTCGAAATTTCGAAAATGAAAAATTTCGAAAATGAAAAATTTCGAAAATGAAAAATTTCGAAAATGAAAAATTGCTTCATTCGAAAATTTGGAATTTTGGAAATTTAAAAATTCAGAAAATAGAAAAAAAATTGAAAAAAGTCCGGCCAACTCCCTTCAGACAAAAATCCACGGAAAAGTCTGATCGTGTGTACGAGGGTTTACACTGTACAATGTGACTCAGCACAAAAGAGATAAGATGATTGGCTAAGATATTAAGTAAGATACATCACGCACTAACTACACTGCCAAGTGCCCATTCGAAAGAACGATACAAGTACACAAATTTACGAACAGACAAAGAAACGGATTTACAAAACACACAAATGAAAATACGAACATACGAATGAAAATACGAACAGACAAAGGATTTAAAATACAGAATGCAAATCGTTCTTTATAGATGTCATTTTCGTTCTTTTGCTTTTTGGTGTTTCGTATTTTAGTAAGATTGTCCAATCATACATTCGTATTTTCGCTTGTTCGTTATTTTGCTTATTCGTAATTCCGTAATTTTCATTTTTTTGTTTTTTTCAGCTTTTCAGATGCTCGAATTGATACGAATGTACGAAAACTAACAAATTTGTACGAAAATCCATTCGTTACGAACGGGAACGCACATGTCTAATGTATTCTACATATTTTTGGTAAAAAATCGCAATAAGCATATATTGGTTTGCGTCTACAAAATAGGAGATACATTTATGGCATTTTTTTTTTACTAGTAATGGCAGCAATCTGTGATTTTTATTGTGACTGCGATATTGCGGCGGACACATCGAACACTTTTGACACTATTTTGTGACCATTCACATTTATACAGCGATCAGTGCTATAAAAATTCACTGATTACTGTGTAAATTACACTGGCAGGAAAGGGGTTAACCACTAGGGGCGAGGAAGGGGTTAAATGTGTCCTAGGGAGTGATTCTACCTGTGTGGGGGCTGTGTTACTAGTGACACCACACTGATCACTGCTCCCGATGACAGGGAGCAGACGATCAGTGGCAGGGAAGGGGTTAACACTAGGTGGCAAGGAAGAGGATAAATGTGTATCCTAGGGAGTGATTCTAACTAAAGGGGGAGGGGACTCACAAGGGGAGGAGACCGATCGGTGTTCCTCTGTACTGGGAACACACCATCGGTCTCCTCTGACAAGACGTGGATATGTGTGTTTACACACACAGATCGACGGTCCTGCTGTGTTCACAGGCAATCGCGGGTGCCCGGAGGATATCGCAGCTGCCGGGCACACACATCAGATGTTGAGTGACGCGGAGGGCGTGCACGCCCCCTAGAGGCTCGAGAAGTAAAAGACGTCATATGACGGCGGCCTGGAGAGACAAAATGACTATGCGTGGTAGGGAAGTGATTAACAGCCTGTTTCTCAAACATGTTTCATGTCTCTCTCTCTTTATTATGTTTCAATATAATTATCGTCTTCTTTTCAATCAAGTCAAATCTGATCTGCGGAAGTGGTCCCACATCTCTCGTACTTGGTTGGGAAAAATAAACATTACTTAAATTAATATTCTACCACGGATCTTATTTATTTTTCAAATGATCCCCTTCGGAGTCTCTACAGGTTTTTTCCACTCTTCATGGTCTCTCACTTTATATGAAAATTTGTAGAATTTCTTGGGACATACTGTATCGCACTAAGGGGTCTGGAGGTTTAGCTCTCCCTAATTTTAAGTTTTACTATCAGGCAATAGCCCCAACACGTATAGTAGACTGGAAATATGCCTGGGACTCCAAGCTCTGGGTGCGGATGGAACATACCAAGGCAGATGTGGATTTAGCAACCGTTATACACCTTGGGCCATATTCTCATAGAAGTTACGATGGAGTATCTCAGGATACTCCATCGTATCTCCCTTTTTTGACCCGTGTATCTATGCTCCTGATTCTCAGAATCATTTTCGCATAGATACACTTAAGATCCGCCATCTGTAAGTCACTTACACTGGCGGATCTTAAATGTAATGACGCCGGCCGCCGCTAGATGGCATTTACGTGAAGGACTCATTTGCGTATGCAAATGATCCTTCTACGCCGATTCCCGAACGAGTTCGCGTCGCGTAACCGTCGCTCACGTCGTTTGCGTAAGCGGAAATTTAGTCCTGCTATATGAGGAGTAAATTTCCGCAAGTCCCACGTAGACCATGTTACGGATGGCGTCGGGTCCGCGTCGTGTTTTTTCGTCGGGTACGTCGTTTCCGTAAGTCGTTCTTGAATACGACTTTACGTCAATGACGCACACGTCGGCATCATTGACGTTTTCCGCCGAGAACTGGAGCATGCGCACTGGGCTTTTTGAAGCCCGGCGCATGCGCAGTTCATTAGAATCGGGGGCGCGCTTAATTTGAATACAAGCCGCCCCCTTGGAGATCCGCCAGGCTACGCAGGGGCATTTACACTCCGCCGTCCCAACTTATGGAGCAAGTGTTTGGGGAATACAACACTTGCTCCTGTAAGTTGGGACAGCGGAGTGTAAGTGCCTTAAGCGCAGCCCGCGGATTTTTAGAGAGAATATGGGCCATAGAGCTTTGGAACCCTCAACATCAGCCCTGATGGTTTCTACTCTGAATATATGGGATTCTCTGCATTCTTGATATTCATGGCAATATAACTCTCCATTGATGCCTACCTGGCTCTTTAAAAAAAGGCCTCAGGTCATGGTTCTCAGATGACACACCTCATCTCTATCATGTGACCAAGGACTATAAAATGAAATCTATGCAATGAATATGTGGCCCCACAAGATATAGACATATTTAGGCAGATTCATAGAGAGTTACGCCGGCGTATCAGTAGATACGCCGTTGTAACTTTGAATCTACGCCGGCGTTAATTTAAGCGTATTCTGGAAACCAGATACGCTTAAATTAGGCTAAGATACGAGCGGCGTAAGTCTCCTACGCCGTCGTATCTTAAAGTGTATTTTTTAGGCTGGCCGCTAGGTGGCGCTTCCGTTAAATTTGGCGTAGAATATGTAAATGAGTAGATATGCCGATTCACGAACGTACGCTTGCCCGTGGCAGTAAAGATACGCTGTTTCCGTAAGAGATACGCTGCATAAAGATAAAGCTGCCCCTAGGAGGCGTAGTCAATGTTAAGTATGGCCGTCGTTCCCGTGTCGAAATTTGAAAATTTTGCGTCGTTTGCGTAAGTCGTCTGTGAATGGGGCTGGACGTAATTTACGTTCACGTCGAAACCAATACATCCTTGCGGCGTACTTTGGAGCAATGCACACTGGGATATGTACACGGACGGCGCATGCGCCGTTCGTAAAAAACGTCAATCACGCCGGGTCACGAGTAATTAACATAAAACACACCCCCCATCCTCATTTGAATTAGGCGCGCTTACGCCGGCCGCATTTACGATACGCCGCCGTAAGTTAGGAGGCAAGTACTTTGTGAATACAGTACTTGCCTCTCTGACTTAAGGCGGCGTAGCGTAAATACGATACGCTACGCCGCCTTAAAGAAGCGGCGACCTACCTAAATCTAGGTAATAGACTGTTGGCGATATGCCCAGTTATACCCGATCGCCCTTGAGGGATCAGGAAGGAATTTTTTTCCCCTGTCATTGCAGATTGTCACCGCAAGGCTAGGGTTTTTTTTCACCTTCCTCTGGATCAAACGGGTGGGCTAGTCGGGGGTCCACCAATTGCCGCTCATCGGGGGCCACCACTAAAAGCCTCACCGTCTTTGATTACCATCGCGATCAAACACTCTACCACGATCACCATCCTCTGCGTTTCTGCGATTATGGTTAAGTTGCAATACTCTGCAAAAACCATTTGGGGTCTAAGGACATCCGCCCCAACATTACCAGGCGTCATCAAACATGTGCTAAGGAAAGAGCGACTGTTAAGATCCGATCGGATATCGACAGTCAAAGATTGCACATCTGCACCTCAGCTAAAACACATATCATGCGCCTTGATCAACACAAGATCGGCGGTAAAGCACCGACAGGAAATCCACGATTTCATCCTTCAACACAACATTGACTGCCCCTTCATCACAGAAAGCTGGCTAACAGCCGACTGTAACACCATTCTTGGAGAATTGGTGCCAGAGAATTATCTAATTCTCACAGAAAACAGAGTGGAGCAAAGAGGAGAAGGCCTGGCGGTGATCTACAAGGCTCACCTCTCGATCACTAAACCAGACCTACAGAACTCACTTTCATTCATGGAAACCCTCACTCTGCAACTGCAAACAAATCGCCAGGACACCGTTCACATACTACTCTGTTATAGACCACCTGGACCAAAAAATGCACCTCCTCACGTTATTGACAGAATTCATTTCCAGCTATACCTTAAACATCAAACATCTCCTGCTATTTGGGGATTTCAACCTCTGGGCCAACTCCTCACAGGATCCCGTCGCCGACACCTTGGAAGGATTAGGTCTGCAGCAACTAGTATGTGGGCCCACACATGCTTCAGGTCACACGCTCGATCTCATCTTCAGACAAGATCTGGAAATTAACATACTGGAAAATGAGGCTCTACCATGGACAGATCACCATGCAATCAAATTTACAATCACCACAAACACACACTAGGTGAACCCTAACTCCTACAGCGCCCCCTGTGGTTAATTCCCAAACTGCAACTGTCATTTTCACAATAAAGAATGCAATTTAAATGCATTTTTTGCTGTGAAAATGACAATGGTCCCAAAAATGTGTCAAAATTGTCCGAAGTGTCCGCCATAATGTCGCAGTCATGAAAAAAAATCGCTGATCGCCGCCATTAGTAGTAAAAAAAAAATGAATAAAAATGCAATAAAACTACCCCCTAATTTGTAAACGCTATAAATTTTGCGCAAACCAACCGATAAACGCTAAATATGTAGAAGAATACGTATCGGCCTAAACTGAGCTGTGAACATTTTTATATATTTTTGGGGGATATTTATTATAGAGAAAAGTAAAAAATATTGAATTTTTTTCAAAATTGATGCTCTATTTTTGTTTATAGCACAAAAAATAAAAACCGCAGAGGTGATCAAATACCACCAAAAGAAATCTCTATTTGTGGGAAGAAAAGGACGCAATTACCAGTTAAAGCAGCGCAGTGCCAAATTGTAAAAACACCTCTGGGCATTTAGCTGCATATTGGTCCGGGGGCTTAAGTGGTTAACGCTGCTGTGCTCAGGCAGCGTTAAGAGCCCTGACTCAGGAGCAGGGCCACCAGCGTTCCTAATAGGGATGAGCTTCAAGTTCGAGTCGAACCCATGATCGACTCGAACATCGGATGTTCGACCGTTCGCGGAATTTTGAACATTATGGGCCGTTCGCGCCAAATTCGAGTGGCGTGTCACGGCCCATAATTCACAATGCTCATGATTGGCCAAGCATGCACTATGACCCGCATGCTTTGACCAATCACAGCGTGGAAAAAATGGAGAGCCATAATTGTGTTTTGCGCCGGGGGTTAAAGATAAACAGAGAGAGAGAGACAGTGTCATTTATTTTGAGTTAGATAGAGCAGGCAGGCGAGTCAGTTAGCTTCAGTTTCAGTGTGTACAGGATATATATGCATCCCAGGTGTTGTATATATATTTATACACTGTATTCAGTTTAGCTAGATCCGTTCCTGTTATTCTCTTCATAATATACTGACAGGCAGGCAGGTGATTGTGCTAGCTGCAGTATTTTCACTTAGTGTACTGTGTCCTTTGCACAGTGTGCACCTAAATTTTACCTGACTACAATTGCTGGTGTTCTCATAGAAATACAGGCAGGAACCTCCAGTATTTTGATTTAGTGTCCTTTGCACAGGACCAGACATTACATTAAAGCCGCAAGCAGTTTTAAATGACCTTTTTCCCTATAGAAATTTCATTTTGTGCAGGGACAGTTCTAAACACGGGAAACATGTGCCACTTCACAGGCATACTATAGACATCCAGCAGGTACGATATTTAAAGGAATATACTTTTTTTCACTTTTAGCATCATTAAAATCACTGCTCCTGAAAAAAATGCAATTTTTAAACCTTTTTTTTGCATTGATACTTGTTCCCTGGGGCAGGATCTGGGTCCCCAGATCCTTTTTAGGACAATAACTTGCATATTAGCCTTTAAAATTAGCACTTTTGATTTCGAACGTTCGAGTCCCATAGACTTTAATGGGGTTCTAAAGTTTGAGCGAACTTTCGGTCCGTTCGCAGGTTCCGCATTTGTTAATCACGGAAAAGTCCTTGATTTCTATGTATTGGAGGCCAAAGTCTGCTCCATTCACACAGAACACACACACACACACACACATATATATATATATATATATATATATATATAAAGAAGCCTGCAGGTAACAGGTCAACCTTATCTCCCATTTTTGGCAGTTTAGGTAAAAGGACACTGGGAAGGATGTAAAATAGGTCCAGGTAAGACTGGGATTCAGGTCTGCTTTAATTATCGAGTGCATAAGATTTTTTTAGGCAAACAAGAAAAACAGGGGTTAGAGGTTAGAAGTTTTGGAACAGAAATTAGTTTTCATTAGGTGCAAATTATTCCTGCTTTACTCCACAAGAGGGCACTAGTGCAACATCCAATGCAGCTATGTCATCAGGCAGGCACAGCTCTGGAACTTAAAATAGAATAATTTTGTTATTTTGAACTCAAATGGGAGATTGTGGTATTTTATTCAAAACACATGAATTTCATAATAAATAGGGGAATCTGTAATTTAAGTATGTTCATCTTCCACGTTAAAAGAGAATACTGTGCCATGGAATTATACAGTACTGTGCAAAACTTCAGGCAGATTTGAAGAAATGCTTTAAAATAAGAATGTTTTCAAAAATTTATATTTTATTTGTTTATTTTTATCAATTTACAAAATGCAAAATAAGGAAAATCTAAATCAAATCAATATTTGGTGTGACAACCCTTTGGGCTCTTTCACACTGAGCGCCCGTACAGGTCCGTCTGTCATTTTTTTTGCGGACCTGTACGAGGGCTTCGTGCTCCTCTGTGGAGCCGCGGATGTCAGCGGTGACATGCCCGCTGACATCCGACCGGCTCCAATCCGCCAAAGTGTGACGGAGGAAAAACCTATTTTTCCTTCCGTCTGGCGGATCGGATCGGGTGAACACGGACATACGGTCCGTGTTCATCCGATCCCCCCACAGTGTGCAGGGACCCCCCTGTCATCTGCCGGCTCAGCGGGGATCAACGGAGCGATCCCCGCTGAGCAAGCGGAGGTGCACGGGGCAGATCATTACTGATCTGCCCAGGGTATCTATTTATTTTCTCGTCTTTTATATTTTACCAAAAAGTTGGGTAATTTATTGCATTTGTTTGCCCTAAAATTCATTTTAGTCTGTTTTTTACTGCAGTTCCTGGCTCTCTTCAATAATATTGTGTGACATAAAAAAATTGGAACTACCGCTATTTTATTCTCTAGGGTGTCTGCTTCCAGAAAATATATAATTTTTGTGGGTATTATATCATCGTTAGGGCTAAAATTATTTTTTAAATATGTGTGCAAAAACCCCAAAAAACAGCTCTGGTAGCGAAAAGGTTAAGTAATGGTGAACTGAAGAAATATGGTTTGGAAAACCAGGCCAAAATCATAGAACAGTACAACACAAATAAGCATTGCTGCCATTATGCCCTGTACACACGATCGGTTAAACCGATGAGAATGGTCTGATGGACCGTTTTCATCGGTCAAAATCGATCGTGTGTGGGCGCCATCAGTTATTTAACCATCGTTAAAAAAAAGCCAACTTGTTTTAAATTTAACCGATGGATTCCTAACCGATAGAACAAAACCGATCGTTAGTACGCACGACCATCTGTTAAAAATCGACGCATGCTCAGAATCAAATCGACGCATGCTTGGAAGCATTGAACTTCGTTTTTTTCAGCACGTCGTGTGTTTTACGTCACTGCGTTCTGACACGATCGTTTTTTTTAACCGATGGTGTGTAGGCGCAACGGACCATCAGTCAGCTTCATCAGTTAACCGATGAAAACGGTCCATCGGTCCGTTTTCATCGGATGGACTGATCGTATTTACGCGGCATTACTCATTGTATATGAGTCTAGTATGCAGTGCCGGCCCAAGACATTGTGCTGCCTGGGACCAAGAATGAAATGCTGCCCCCCACCCCCCCCCCCAGAAAAAAAATCACGCCAACCAAAAGGCCCCCACATTCATTATTTTATATCATGATAACTAAAGGGGACCCGTCATGGCTCTATACATGTATAAAGGAGTATAAAGAGGACCTGTCATTACTCTTTACATGTAAAGGAATATTAAGAGGACCTGTCATGGCTCTATAAATGTATATAGGACTATAAAGAGTACTTGACATGGCTCTATAAATGTATAAAGGAGTATAACGAGGGCCTGTCATGGCTCTATAGATGTATAAAGAGGACCTGTCATGGCTCTATACATGTATATAGAGTACCTGTCGAGACTCTTTACATGTAAAGGAATATAAAGAGGACCTGCCATGGCTATAAATGTATATAGGAGTATAAAGAGGACCTGTCATGGCTCTATACATGTATAAAGAGGGCCTGTCATTGCTCTATACATGCATATAGGCGTATAAAAGGACCTGCCATCGCTCTATACATGTTTCCAGGAGTATAAAGGGACCTGTGAATTGCCGGCGGCCACAATGTCTTTTGCGCAAACTAGTTAATGTACGCTAATTGTGTTTTGTTTGTTTTTTGTACCAAAAATATGTAGAAGAATACATATTGGCCTAAACTGAAGAAAATAGTTTATTTTTCTAAATTTTGGGGATATTTATTATAGCAAAAAGTAAAAAAATATATATATATATTTATAGCACAAAAAATATGCTGCCCCCCTAAAAGTGCTGCCTGGTACCCATGGTACCACCCGGTCCCATCATAGGGCCGGCCCTGCTAGTATGTTGTGATTGGGCAGTTGACTCCCCCTAAATATTTTAGCAGAGGAGATATTATCTTCTCAGACTCTGTCACCACCAGTCACTCATGTATTCCACGGAGAGTAAACCAGGCTGAAAACATACACATCACTTATTATTTACTCATAATTAATCCATCCATCACTTCCAGAAGGAGAATTTCCCTTTAAGGCTTTCCCTACATCGTTGTAATCACTGGGCAGGATACGGTTTGGCTATAACAAAAATCAATTAGTAATCTGAGGTCTAAGGCTGACGCAGCCTGTAACACCCATCTCCTTTGTAGCTTGCTGCTCACTTGACATAAAACGAATATCTTAATCTTGGCCATGGAAATGACCTTTGGGACACAGAACAGAATGAACTATTGATTCCCAGAACCTTCTGTATGTCTCCAAGCACCAGAAAACCAGGCCATGCCTGTGATAGACAGCAATAGCCATTAAGGGGTTCCCTACCTCATTATTTAATTAGATTTACTTTACAGATTTAAAATAATTATGAGAATGGAAAGCTTTTTATAGTTTGGGCAGTTTATTGCAGAAGACATTAAAACGTTTGTCCATACTGGTGATTAACTACACACATTAACAGTAATGGGAAACAGAGATATTTTTTATCTGCGTAATTTACAGGAAAATTTACATGTCCTTGCAACAGCTGAACATGCTTTCAGATTTCAGTTGGAGGAAAGACAGATCTTTGATTGTTGTAAAAGTTAGGTTTTCATGCATTAATCGCTGTATAAATGTGAATGGCGCCAAAAACGTGTCAAAAGTGTCCGATGTGTTCGCCGCAATGTCACGGTGACAGTAAAAAAATCGCAAATTGCCGCCAATACTAGTAAAAAAATTAATAAAATAAAAATGCCATAAATCTATCAGCTATTTTGTAAACGCTATAACTTTTGCGCAAACCAATCAATATATGATCATTGCGATTTTTTTTACTAAAAATATGTAGAAGAATACGTATCGGCCTAAACTGAGGGAAAAAAAAGTTTTTTTAAAAAAAATTGTGATATTTATTAAATAAAAAAATAGTGTTTTTTTTTTAAATTGTCACTCTTCTTTTGTTTATAGCGCAAAAAAAAAAAAAAACGCAGAGGTGATCAAATACCACCAAAAGAAAGCTCTATTTGTGGGAACAAAATTATAAAAAAATTGTTTGGGTACAGTGTAGCACGACCGCGCAATTGTCATTCAAAGTGCGACAGTGCTGAAAGCTGAAAATTGGCTTGGGCAGGAAGGGGCGTAAGTGCCCGGTATGGAAGTGGTTAAATGTAACCATATTCCTACACTAAGAGGCTCCCCTCTTCTCTTTTATACTCTGTAGCTCCTGTTCGGTTTTGCTTCTAATCCCCTTGTGGAGGCTTCTATTTGTGGATGGACATTTTATGGTTACACAACCTGGTCACATTGATATAATATTTTTATATGGACTATAAACTGAAGGACCTATGAAGAAATGGCTGTAGAATGAATCATCTGACTTTCCATTATTTCTTATGGGGGAATTTGGGGAAATTTGCTTTTATACAAGTGCTTTGGATTACAAGCATGTTTCTGGGAGAAATTATGCTCGCAATCCAAGATTTACTGTATGTTAATTTTTTAACTCATGTTCGACTCGAACATTGCCTGTTCGCCGAACAGCGAACAATTTGGGGTATTCGCGGCAAATTCGAGAAGCCGCAGAACACCCTGGAAAAGTCTATGGGAGAAATATAAAGTGCTAATTTTAAAGGCTTATATGCAAGTTATTGTCATGAAAAGTGTTTGGGGACCTGTGTCCTGCCCCAGGGGACATGTATCAATGCAAAAAAGGTTTTAAAAAAATGACAGTTTTTTCGGGAGCAGTTATTTTTTTTAATGCTTAAAGTGAAACAATAAAAGTTAAATATTCCTTAAAATTTCGTACCTAGGGGGGTGTATAGTAAGTATGCCTGTAAAGCAGCGCTTGTTTCCCGAGCTTAGAACTGTCCCTGCACAAAGTGTCATTTCTGAAGGATAAAAAGTCATTTAAAATCACTGCTCCCGAAAAAAATGCAGTTTTTAAAACTTTTTTTGCATTGATACACGTCCCCAGTGGCAGGACCCTTGTCCCCAAACACTTTTTAGGACAATAACTTGCATATTAGCCTTTAAAGTTAGCACTTTAGGTCCAGATTCAGGTACAAATGCGGAGGCGTAACGTATGTCATTTACGTTACACCGCCGCAAGTTTTCAGCGCAAGTGCTTGATTCACAAAGCACTTGCCTGTAAACTTGCGGCGGCGTAGCGTAAAGCCGTCCGGCGCAAGCCCGCCTAATTCAAATGGGGCGTGTATCATTTAAATTTCGCTTTGCGCGAAATGACGTTGCATGACATAATTTTTTGAACGGCGACGTGCGTTACATCCTTTCCTATTCCCGGACATCTTACGCAAAAAATAAATAAATTAAAAATTTGACGCGGGAACGACGGCCATACTTTAACATGGGCTGTCTATTTTTACACCACCTAAATAGCAATCGCAACTTTACGACGGGAAAAGCCGACTAGCGACGACGTAAGAGAATGCGACGAACGCACGTACCTTCGTGGATCGCCGTAAACAGCTAATTAGCATACCCGACGCGGAAAACGACGCAAACTCCACCCAGCGGGCGCCGAAGTATTGTATCCTAAGATCCGAAGCCGTACGCCTGTCGGATCTTAGCCAAATGCCGTTGTATCTTTGTTTGAGAATTCAAAATAAAGATGCGACGCGGCAAATTTGAAAGTACGCCCGAGTATCAGCAGATACTCCGGCGTACTTTTTCTGTGAATCTGGCCCTTAGATTTCAAAAGTTCGAGTCCCATAGACTTTAATGGTGTTCTAAAGTTCACATGAACTTTTGGTCTGTTCGCAGGTTCTGGTGCGAACCGACCGGGGGGGGGGGGGGGATTTCGGCTCATCCCTACCTGCAATCAAAGACCCTCCATCTTTAAGTATACTTGTGGTAGATAGGGGTGCTTTGATGCATCAAAATGAATATGCCCATGATAGCTTTTGCTCCTAGTTTAACCCTAGCAGTTTGTCTCAGTGTGTTTCTTCCATGGGATATGACTACAGAATAATGCTCATCATAGTCATGGACATTTATTGAGGACCAATTGCTACTTCACTTTCTCTCAGACCCTGTGTTACTTCTTCAGCCTAATATGTCCTGCCAGTTTTGTCCTAAAAGGTTTGCCAATGCTGGCCATTCTGGGTGCATTGCTTTCCAAGTCATCAGCAGACTAACCTACAAGAATGGCATGTGAAGTATACGGATATGAAATTATTTCCACAGACGGTCCTTAGATAATAATTATATCCAAAGTACTCCTTATGAGTGATTTTATATCACGTACTGAAAACGATGACTTCTATTTTGATCAAAATGCTCACAATGTATTCTTTTTGCAGCAGCTGCTGAGAAAAATTGTGCACACCTTAAGCCTTGTACACATGCACGGTTTTCTCTGCAAGAAAGCTGCTGGCAGAGCTTTCTTGCCGAGTAAACCGTGTGTGTGTACGAGGCTTTGAGGTCTCTCGTCAAGAAAACTGCCCAGAATCTCGGCGAGAAAAATAGAGAACATATTTTCTCGTCGTGAGATTCTCGGCAGTGTTTTCCTGCCCGAGAAACCCGAGCGTGTGTATACTTACCTCTCCATGAAAACCCGTGCATGCTCGAAATGACTTTGACGCATGCGCGGTAGCTTCTAAGGAATAGGTAGGGTGAAGCAAGATGGCGGCGACGGCATTGAATGTGACGAGCGCATGCTCGTCGTAGTCAATGACGTCACCGCGTTCGTGCCATTCAAAAGAACGGCGGTTCTTTTGAATGGCCCGTGTGTACACTTGGCCGGCAAAAGAATCTTGCCAAGAATCTCGTCAGGAAAAACTTTGTTTTTTTCCTGACGAGATTCTGGGCCGTGTGCACAGGGCTTCAGACTCTGCGGGGTTGATAAAGGCAAATAGGCTTTTGCAAGGGAATTTCTTCTTCATTAGTGAATCTGCTGGTTGGGTATTCAAAGAGCACCCAATCACAGACAAGGAAATTATAAAAACATGCACATGGTTGAATGATAAAAGTAACTAGAGCTTCACCTCATACACATAACTAAGGGAAAATTCCCTGGCAAAGTGAAAATTCCACTACAAAGTATACAGCCTACTTGCCTTTAGTAAACTGGGAGCTATGGGAGCCCATATCTACTTGTGAAACATAGGGATTGATTTACTAAAGGCAAATAGACTACTTTGCAAGTGCGGTTGCACTCATTTTGCATAGTAAATGTAGTGTGTTAAAGATTCACTTTGTAAAGAATACCCAATCAGGTGCAAGGTTGCTTATGATTGTATGATGGAAATCAGCAGAGCCTTAACACATTTACATTTAGTTCTGGAGAAGATAAGTGCAACTGCACCAGCAAAATGCACAATCTACTTGCCTTTAGTGAATCAAGCCAATGAGGTCTGCTGTAATCCATGGCTGGAGCATTTTTATTTACTTCATCCAAAATCAAGACACTAAATAATCCGGTTCTGCTATGATTGGACAGGACCACGGGTTTATTTCAGTGGGAACGTGGCGGAACACAGTTCCGACACCTCCAGCGCCGAATGGGGTAATGGGGTGTGCTGGAGGGTCTATTGATTCTGGTTGCTGGGGGATCATTTGTTACTGTGGAGGTCTAGTGTTGCTTGTGGGGATCTAGTTTTGCTGGGGGGATCTGCACAACTATTACTATTTGGTCCTCACCTTTGAGGCTACTGTGTGTATTCTCGCTGAAACATGAAAAAGATGGAAGTTATGACTTTTGTGGAATTTTTATTTGTTTTTTATTGTTAATTTATTTCTACTTCTATTCAGAATAACCACTGAAAATATACTGTAGATTACTTTCTAAAGATAACATATTTATCCCTGCAACAGAATCAGTTGCTTAGTTGCTAAGCCATTACTTTTTGGCAGCATTCTGGACTACAGAATTGCAAACGTTGCTCTTGTTATGTAATGTAACTGCTGAGTTTTCATGTTACAACAGCAATTATTTATTGAGTCTCATAGATCTATAGACCAAACAGATGTGATTTAGAGTTTTGTTCTTTTCGATTATGAGAAGGAAGAGCACGTGTGTTTCTGAGAATGACAGAAATTGATTGACTGGCTAGTGGTTATTCAGATTGGGATCCTCTTTGATCAACTCCCCAGCATGCTCTGTGAATTGTTTATTTTGTTTTTTTATCAAGAGTAGGCACTGTGATTATTCGGCCAGAGATTTTACAGTAGTTTGGAGAAACTTGAAAGCACTCATTGTCGTCTATGTGTAGGCCACTCGTCAGCATATAGACATATGCACACTGAAATATTTTGTTTCTGAATTTTGTTTTCGTCCGAAAAATGTATTTATTTAGTTACTCCCGAAATTTGTTTTTATTTATTTTGTTTCGTTAAAAAATGCATTTCGCGGAAAATCCGTATTAATTAAGATCGAATCTGTCATTGAAGGTTTATGGTGTCTGTCCAATGTTCTAAGAAGATTTGATGGAGCAGCTGAACTGCACGACGCCGCAATTGTAAATTTCCGGTCTAATGTTGTATGACTAGCAATAATTCCATTTATAAATTATTATTACTAGTCAACCAACATTCAAATTCTTCTATAGCCTATGGGTGGAGCATTTGACCAGAAATGTACGATTGCGGCGTCGTACAGTTTAGCTGCTTGTCAAATCTTCTTAGAACTTTCGATAGACACCATAAGCCTTCAATGTTAGATTTGACTTTGTATGTTTTTCTCTGCTTCATCGAATCTTCGTTGTTCATGTTGAATGATCTACCCCAACACTGTCTCTATAATGTCGAATCTTTCCTCTCTATGTAGAATAATCTCGGACTTATAGAGTAAGGCCTCGTACACACGACCGTTTTCCTCAACAGAATCCATCAAGAAACTTGGTGGTAGAGCTTTTTTGCAGAGGAAACCGGTCGTGTGTACGTTTTTCATCGAGGAAACTAGTTCTCTTTTTCCTCGACGGGAGTCTCAATTTCCTCGTTGTCTTCCTCATCGGGCTGGTTTTCGAAGAGAAACACGATCGTGTGTATGCTAAGAAACCCGCGCATGCTCAGAATAAAGTATGAGACGGGAGCGCACCTTCGGTAAAAGTAGCGTTTGTAATAGAGATAACACATTTTTCACGCTGTAACAGACTGAAAAGTGCAAACTTTTACTTAACACGCAGTAACATGAGATTAGCAAAAGCAGCCCCAAGGGTTGTGCCAGTGGAATCGAACTTCCCCTGCCATTGTATGTGTTGTACGTCACCGCGTTTGAGAACGAGGAGATTTTGTCTTGACCGTGTGTACGCAAAGCAAGCTTGTCAAGTTCCTCGACAAGCCTAACAAGGAACTCGTCGAGGAAAACGATGTGTGTTTTCCGACGAGTTCCTCGGTCGTGTGTACGAGGCCTTAAGGTTAGGCACATTCGACCGCAGGTTTGATAGACACAGATTGTTATTGTCAGCGTCATGTCGAATCTCCTATCTATATCGAACTGTTGTAGCAACAAAAATGAAAATAAAGCATTTTTTTATGTTGGATCTTTCTGGTTTCGGATTCTGCATTTTCGTTTCCGTTTGTTAAAACGATAACAAAAATACCCAAAATTCGGCCGAAAATGCATTCGGATGAAAACGAATGCACATGTCTAGTCAGCAATAGTATTTCCTTCCCATGCAAATGAAGCAGTATAACTATCTATGGCAGTGGTGGGCAAACTACGGCCCGCGGGCCGTATACGGCCCGGCGGACCTTTTAATCCGGCCCACGGACAGTTTGTTAAAACAAGGCACTTTTCCCCTGTACGTAAATGTAAGGGAAAGGTGCCAGTAAAAATGGCGGCGATCGGCTCAGGGTCAGAACTGCGCATGTGCAATTCCCGGAAATACCCGAGAAGATCCGATGCTGAGCCACCGAGTCTACCTCCTGCCCAGCCCACCTGCCCGTGCAGCCAATGCAGTGAGCGCATTTTCCCGCCAGCCTATGAACAGGCAGACAGGACGGAGGAGCCAGAGAGATCTGAGAGTCACGGTCTGTGACCTGAGTGGCTGCGGAGGGAGCCTGACCAGTCGGAACTGGTGGACTGGATAACAGAGCCCCACCGGAGCAACGGACGGACCCCTGCCAGTGCCTGCCCGACTGAGTGAGTAAAGTTTGTGGAGCCTGCTGCCCGCCGTTGACTGTGTGTGAGGGTAAGCAGGGAGACAGCCAGGCTGGAATGATTAATTGATGGTGGAGGGAGGAGGGGGGTCCACCTGAGCCCCCTCCACCATCAATAAATCTTTCCAGCCTGGCTGCCTCCCTGCTCACCCTCACATGGACAGGATACAGGAGATATCAGAGACAACAGAGAGATTGCATACAATGATTTTGTACAATCTCACCACTGCCATGTTTGTCTGTTAACTGCTGCCTGTGCCTGTCTGACAGCACTCTGCGTGGTTGTTATTAAAAATGCTCTATTTTAGCTAATTTTTTAACAGCATGCATGATGTTTTCAGTTACCTGAACTTGATGTGCTAATTAAAAAAAAAAACCTTATTCTGATGAGCAATTAGCTTGTGGATTATCAGTGATTTTAGGTATAATGGTGCTGTTAACCATTACAGGGTTTCTGCTGTCAGACAGGCACAGGCAGCAGTTTCCAGACAAAAATGGCAGTGGTGAGATTGTTCAAAATCATTGTATGCAATCTCTGTCTGCTGTCTCTAATATCTCCTGTATCCTGTCCGTGTGAGGGTTTTGTAAAAGAACTATTTTTATGCTTTTCTACCTTAAAGCGGTAGTTCACCCAAAAATCACCTTTTTGCAGTTAGATCCAGCATACTGCTGACATCTGCAGTATGCTGGTCTTTTTTATTTTATTTTGGTACTTATCGTTATAGCCGTATCTCTTCTATGCCTCCGAGCGGGGATTACTTCCTGGTATAGGCGTTCCCTTCAAGACAAGCAAGTTGAGTTTAGCCTTTTGGCCCGGCCCTCCAAAATATTTTTAGTTTCTCATGTGGCCCCATCGAAAAAATAATTGCCCACCCCTGATCTATGGTGAGGTGGACCTAAAGCATTTGTAAGGGGAAAAAAATACTCAATACATCTCTGCAGTTCATGCACCCATGTTGTATCCCTTTTAAAAGCTGTAAGTACAGAAAATATCTGTTAATCTGCTAGAAATGCTCTGTTCTCCAAACATGCTGTTGGGCTGATGACACAGTGCCTTTTCTGCTCCGAAATCCCATGCAGCATTGTCAGTCCCTATCCACATGTATACGCGAATTTTTTTCCCAGCAAAACAACACTGCTACTTTGATTGAAATAAGCCTGCCCACACACTAATGCAGCGTACACACGGTCGGAATTTCCAACAACAAATGTTCGATGTGAGCTTCTTGTTGGAAAATCCGACTGTGTGTATGCTTCATCAGACATTTGCTGTCAGAATTTCCGACAACAAATGTTTGAAAGCTGGTTCTCAATTTTTCCGACAAAAATTCTGATCGTCTGTAGCCAATTCCGACGCACAAAAATCCTACGCATGCTTGGAATCAATTCGATGCATGCTCAGAATCAACTTCATTTTTCTCGGCTTGTCATAGTGTTGTGCGTGACCATGTTCTTGACCTTCAGAATTTCCGACATTTGTGTGACCGTGTGTATTCAAAACAAGTTTGAACGAACAATCCGTCGAAAAAAAAAACACGGTTTTGATGTCGGAATGTCGGAATGTCGATCGTGTGTACGCGGCATAAGAGGGTCATTTATAAAACTTTGTTTCAGGAAAGTAATTAAAAAATCTTGATGCAGTGGTATCACACTTCCTCGATTCTACATAGGTATTTTCCGGCCACTTCAGACCGCTGCTGGCGTTCCCAGGAGGAACAGGGGTTGCTCTTACATATCTTTAGGTTCTGCTCTCAACTCAGTCACTACTGGTCAGAGGTCTGTCGGATTGTCCAAAAATTTACGAATTATTCTGCACTGAATGACCTGGCTTTCTTCCTTCTTCAAGTTGCAAAATCGTCTACAAAAATTTACAAGAAATCTATTATCTGCCACCTTCTTAACCACTTCCTGCCCGGCCTATGGGCGATTTACGTCCGGGAAGTGGTTGTGAAATCCTGACAGGACGTCCATGGACGTCCTGCAGGATTTCATGCCGCGTGCGCCCGTGGGGGCGCGCAGCGCGGCGATCGGTGATGCGGGGTGTCATTCTGACACCCTGCATCTCCGATCTCGGTAAAGAGCCTCCGGCGGAGACTCTTTACCACGTGATCAGCCGTGTCCAATCACGGCTGATCACGATGTAAACAGGAAGAGCCGTTGATGGCTCTTCCTCACTCGCGTCTGACAGACGCGAGTATAGGAGAGCCGATCGGCGGCTCTCCTGACAGGGGGGGTTCGCGCTGATTGTTTATCAGCGCAGCCCCCCCTCGGATCGCCACATGGACCACCAGGAAAGCCCACCCTGGACCACCAGGGTGGGCCAAACAAAAAAAAAAGTCTTCTAAAATAAAAAAAAGCTTTTTTTTAAAAAAAAAAGATGCCAATCAGTGCCCACAAATGGGCACTGACTGGCAACATGGGTAGATCAGTGATGCCCCACAATGTCCATCAGTGCCACCCCAAGTGTCCATCAGTGCCACCCCACAGTGTCCATCAGTGCCACCCCACAGTGCCCATCCATGCCCAGTGCCCACCTATCAGTGCCCATCTGTGCCACCCATAAGTATCCATCAGTGCCACCCATAAGTGCTGCCCATGAGTGCCCATCTGTGCCGCCTATGAGTGCCCAGTGCCGCCCATGAGTGCCCATCAGTGCCGCCCATGAGTGCCCATCAGTGCCGCCTATGTGTGCCCATCAGTGCCGCCTATGTGTGCCCATCAGTGTCGCCTATGTGTGCCCATCAGTGCCGCATACCAACACCGCCAATCAGTGCCACCTCATCTGTGCCCGTCAGTACTACCCCATCGATGTCCATCAGTGCCATCTCATCGGTGCCCATCAGTGCCGCCATATCAGTGCCCGTAATTGAAAGAGAAAACTTACTTATTTACAAAAAATTAACAGAAAAAAATAAAAACGTAATTTTTTTTCAAAATTTTCAGTCTTTTTTTAGTTGTTGCGCAAAAAAAAAATCGCAGAGGTGATCAAATACCACCAAAAGAAAGCTCTATTTGTGGGGAAAAAAGGACGCCAATTTTGTTTGGGAGCCACGTCGCAGGACCGCGCAATTGTCATTCAAAATGCGACAGTGCTGAAAGCTGAAAATTGGCTTGGGCGGGAAAGTGCGTAAGTGCCTGGTATGGAAGTGGTTAATGCCGCCAAATCATGTATTTCTCTCAAATTTAAAGATCTGCAACCTCCATCCATTGGACTCTGTCTTTACAAAGTTGAGTAGATGAATTTGATGGAGGATCTTGACATAAGCAAGCGGTATACATTAAACACACATTTTCTTGGACTCAAGGGGCAGCTGCTTTGGGCTCCACAACAATGACTGGGCCCGGGCAGCTTCCCCTTTTGTCCTGTGGTAAAGACGGTTCTAGGTATACACTAAGACTTGAAATCTATGGAACATGTTTGTCTACTTGGAAGAGGGCAAGTCTCTTCTTGAGGTGCCTTCCACTGGATTGTAGGTGCACGTGACTCTCCCATCTCAGACTCTTTCATTTCTAAATTCTAATTTATACATTATTATTTTTTCTCCTTCCCCCTCCTTACTCCTTTCTCCCTTTGCTCTTCCCTTAGTTTTTCCTACTTCACAGGAAAAAATATAACCAGCAGTGTCCTCTTATGTCATATCTTTCTTTACGCTTTTCAGTTCTGCATTGACGTCATGATTTTCTGACTGTACCACCTGGTTCGACCTCAGTCATCTTTATTCTTCTCACATGTCTACTATTCCTTTTCTATCTCTGATGGAGCAACATACCTGGCTAATACTTGAGTTTTTCATGGTTGTCTGAGTGGTGCTTGTTATTGACAGCAGACAATTTGGTCATCTGAAAATTCATGTTACTGTGAATCAAAGCGTCTCCAGATGCTCACGTGACTCCTCGGCTCTCTCTCCTCTTTCCGCCCTTCCTCCCCGGCTGGTGTCAGCGGGAGTTCTTGACCCCTCCCGCTCTACCTGTCAGCTGGACAGAGGAGAGAGCGGGGAGTCACGTGAGCGCCAGGAGATACTCTGATATAGATAGAAATCTCCACAGTGACACATAATGTTATTTAACAGAGGGGATGGCATGCTTATACTATAGTGGCTTAAAGTAGTTGTAAACCCACTTTTGAAAAAAATAAAAATAAATAACACCTGCAAGACAAAGGCATAATGAGCTAGTATGCATAGCATACTAGCTCATTATGTAATATTCACCTGGGATCAAAGCCCCCTGACACAGCACTGACGGGCGACATGTCATCCCAGGGTATTGCAGCTCCGGCGCTGTGATTGGCTGGAACCGTGACAACGTCAGTCCCGCGCATGCACGCGGGACCCGCCGGGACACGTGCCATTGCTTCAGTGTGCACGTGACGATTACATCGGCACATGCAAATACAGGGGATAGCTCCTAAACTGTACAGGCTTAGGAGATATCCAGGGTAGCTACAGGTAAGCTTTATTATAGGCTTACCTGTACTACCAACTTTAACAACCACTTTAAGCATGCATAAATCTTTATTATGTGTTGCTGAATGTAACACTTTAGATAATATTTGTGCCTATTACAGTTGAACAAATATCTCCTATACAGTGTATATATATATATATATATATATATATATATATATATATATATATGAAAAAACATACATGTTCCCCAAACAAAACACAAAATATTCAAGACAGTCCATGCTCCATTGCACCCTTCCAAAATACAAGAGTCCAAAAATAAGGGCTCCAAAATAGTCCTTGCTCCTCCTCAAAAACGGTGTGGTGTTCCAAAAGTGCCCCACATAGATCACACACTTTATGACCCATTTATCTCTAATAAGATCCAATATTACTTTATGCAGTATAGCATTTCTCCTCCGCTCCACGTACTCCACCAGGGATATCCAAACACCTCAGACCCAAAATAAAAAAATGTATGTGTTATTAACTCTATTCTTCCCAAACTCAAATGATCCACGACTATAATAGTGTGGCTACTACTGGCACCAAAGGCACCACATTTTTTTGAGACATCAGTAATTCCATGAGGCTCCTCTTGTACATCATGATTGTCTCCCCTTCTGTAAGGATGGCTTGACTTGGTGAGTCCCCTTTGGGCCCTCTCTGCAAGTGACAGTGGTGGCCCTCATGTGACGAATTGGCAATTTCAGCACGTATTATTTTTTAACTATATCACAGCTGTGTCTAGTCTAAATCCAAAAACTCTTTTTTTTATGCACCCCTGAAGAAAGAAACTATTTTCTGAAACGCGTTGAGTACTCCTTGCCAGTGTTACAGTTTCTGGTGAATGATACAGAGGAGCTTGAGACAAAATAGCTCATATAATTCACTATCAGTCATATTGTGATATAATCCTGTACAAGACATATACAGCCATTCTTTTCTTTTATATAAGAACGTTTTTTTTTGTGTTCTCTATAAATACAGAAGTATATTTTTATGTAGCCAAGTCCCGGGTCTCTCCAGGCCTAATAGTGAGATCCAGAGTTAGGGACAGCTGACATCTTTCTATGTAGAGTGGGTTACGAGGCATGGTGGGTGCAATACAAGGTAGATTAATGGGTGCCAGACACTTCTTGAATGCAAAGAGATTTATTGTCTCTTAAAAAGAACTGTGGGAGAGAAGGTTAGGGCCAGGACACCCTTTAGCAGTTTCAATGTTAATTGGCAGACTCCAAGATCTCTACAGTAGACAGCCATGCAGGGAAGGGCATCAAGCAAGACACCAATTCTGCACGAGCAGGATCGCTGTCTCCTATGACAACAGTCTTGTAACAGTTTCTAACACAAGTTGTAACGAACGCCTTTACTTCCTCTACAATCTCCTCTTGTAGATCTTCATTAAACTGAGTCTCTCCCAGTCTCTTCTGACTAGACTTGCTGATCCACTGCCACTGGATCCCCTGAGCTCTTCCAATCTTCTCATACAGTGTCTTCCTCAAGTGTCACCCGCGTCCCTGCTGGGTCCATAGCTTGGCATTCAGGATACTCCTCAAGCATCACCCCGCTGGCCTGCTCGGTCCTTGGCTTGACACACAATACTGTTCTGCAAGCATCAACTCCACTGGCTGGGTCCCTGGCTTGGCGCCTGCTGAAGTTTCCCAATTTCTTCACCGTCCCCGGTTGGTGAGAACACTGCTCTGGTACTTGCTCCAGCTACTCCTGCTAAGGAGGTGGATAGTCCCTTAGTGGCGACAGCTTCCCCTCTACCCCTGACCACGATAGGCTCTCCAACCGACAGTTTTTCCAATTGCCAGGGGCGGACTGACCATTGAGTCACTCAGGCACTGCCCGAGGGCCCCAATGCCACTAGGGGGCTCCATCAGGGTTGCCAGGCTCAGTAAAACCAGGGACAGTATGTAGAAAATGATGGGCCAGATTCAGAAAGGAATTACGACGGCGTATCTCCAGATACGCCGTCGTAACTCTGAATGTGAGGCGTCGTATCTTGGCGCCTGATTCAAAGAATCAGATACGCCAAAATTTGTCTAAGATACGACCGGCGTAAGTCTCTTATGCTGTCGTATCTTAGTTGCATATTTACGCTGCCCGCTAGGGGCGCTTCCATAGATTTACGCGTAGAATATGCAAATGAGCTAGATACGCCGATTCAGAAACGTATGTGCGCCCAGCGCATTGATATACGTCATTTACGTAAGGCTTTTGACGGCGTAAAGTTACCCCTGCTATATGAGGCGTAGCCAATGTTAAGTATGGACGTCGGAACAGCATCGAATTTTACATGGTTTACGTTGTTTGCGTAAGTCGTACGCGAATAGGGCTGTGCGTAAGTTACGTTCACGTCGAAAGCATTGACTATTTGCGACGTGATTTTGAGCATGCGCACTGGGATATGTTCACGGACGGCGCATGTGCTGTTCATTAGGAGCGTCAATTACGTGGGGTCACGAGTCATTTACATACAACACGCCCACTACCAGCCTACTTTTATTTACGCGGGCTTACGCCGGCCCATTTACACTACGCCGCCGTAACTTAGGGCGCAAGTTCTTTCTGAATAGGGGACCTGCCTCACTAAGTTACGGCGGCGTAGTGTATCTGAGATTCGCGACGCCCGCCTAAAGATAGGCGATTCTATCTGAATCTGGCCCAAGGTTTTTTTTACATCTGTCCCTGATATGTCTGAAACCGACATGCTTTTGATGTGAAAATCCCGAGATTTTAGCTGCCCCGCCTCTGCACTGCCTCCTGGCGTGGTGGCCATCTGTAAGCCCAGGGGCCCCATAATTTTCTATTGCCCGAGGGCCCCACGAGTTGTCAGTCTGCCCCTGCCAACCGCTCAAACAGTTTTCAGGCATCTGCAGAAATATAAACCTCCAGATGTTCTGGGAACTGCCTTAAAGTGAACCATAGTGTGCGTAGTGCCAAGCAATTGATTATTGTTAAAAAAGCAAAGAAGAGACTAAAAAAATATAGTGGGTTACAAGCCCTATAAAGAATATTTTAATGTCAATGTATCCCAAAAGCGCCTCTATTTTAGCCTTTTGACCTGATTTGTTACCATAGTCCATATCAGATAATTGCCACTTCCAATAAATCGCTAATGTATGGCGTCAGAGCACAAAACTGGGCTGAGATGAGCTACAACTCTCTCCAGAGACTGCCTTGATTAGTAGAAAACAGGTATGTCCACCTAAGGGCCTGTCACATCCATCAATTCAAACCAGCTTCATGTAGTTTGTTAGTGATGAATAACATGAGACTCGGTCTTGTTGTAGCTCTTAATGGGGCTATGTACGAGGCTCTAAATGAGATTTGCTCAGAACAACAACATTTTGAATCTGTAATACAACTCCATTTATTGTGTGTAGCTAAGCTTTAGCTGTCTTATGTGCAGATCCCTCACTGCCTGCTATAAAACAATTTGTGGGGCTCTTACAATATTACATATTGACAATTGTGATAGCTGATAAGCTTCTCTATCAAATAGGTGGTTAAGTGATATTCTCACTGTGATCCAGTGTTACTAATATATAACAGCTAAACATAATAATGTTTCACAGGGCAGAAAATTCACCTATACAGTTTAGCAGGGAATCGGTTTACAAAAAAAACATTTTGAACCAATAAACTGAAGTGCCCTCTGCTTTAAATTTAAGCATAAACCCTTACTTCAGTCCCATTATATGGCTCCTTGATAAGCAATATGCAATATTAAAACAGTGGCGCTTACTTATCTTTAACAATTCTCCTCCTTATTCTCTCACCTGATATTAGTGGTTCAATATACTGTACATATACAAAATAAAAAGTTCAATAACATAATACCATTGCATAAATTATTACCCTCCATCAGGGGTCAAGTCCTGGGGAAAAAAGTGTGGGAACTCCCACCCAAGATCCACTCCCCCACCAAAAAAAAAGCTCATATGCATAATTACTAAACCGCATGTTTTTTTTTTTCTTTTCGATCCATTGTAGCTTAGTAATCCTTTATGTTACTGGCCGCTTTCTTTCTAAATCCCGCGATAACTCGGGGCAGACCTCCGCAATGTCTCCTGGGAACAATGACAAAAGCTCCTCGGAGACATTGCGGCATCGAGGAAGTGACGGAATACCCGCACACTACCCGATGAATCCATATACAGGAAGCGGCCAGTAACATAAAGGATTACTAAGGTTCGCCTGCCCCTGACAGTGACTCGAGGTGGGCATCGCCGCTTAGTGAAGGATTGGCTCGGGCGGCTCAGGCTGCTCTAGTCCTGCAAAGGGAACTGAGTTCCTGCTGTGAAAAAAGTGCAGGAACTCCGTTCCCACGCGTTCCCGCAGGACTTGAGCCCTGCCCTCCATACTAAAAATAATATTGTGGCTAGAAACCAGTAATAATCTCCTAATCATTAATACAGTGCACATATATTATAATCCACACCAGTGGCGGCTGGTGCTCAATATTTTTGGGGGGGCGCAAACAAACGAAAAAAAAAACATCAATTACAGCCTCAATGTGCCCATCAATTGCTGACACTGTGCCCATCAATTGCCGCCACTGTGTCCATCAAATGCAGCCACTGTGCCCATCAAACGCAGCCACTGTGCCATAAAATTGTCGCCACTGTGCCATGCCATCAAACGCAGCCACTGTGCCATGCCATCAAACGCAGCCACTGTGCCCATCAATTGTCGCCACTGTGCCATGCCATCAAACGTAGCCACTGTGCCCATTAATTGTCACCACTGTGCCATGCCATCAATTGTCACCACTGTGCCATGCCATTGCCACCACTGTGCCCATCAATTGTCGCCACTGTGCCATGCCAAACGCATCCACTGTGCCATCAATTGTCGCCACTGTGCCATGCCATTGTTGCCACTGTGCCCATCAATTGTCGCCTTTGTGCCATGCCAAACGCAGCCACTGTGCCATCAATTGTCACCACTGTGCCATGACAAACGCAGCCACTGTGCCATGCCATTGTCGCCACTGTGCCCATCAACTGTCGCCACTGTGCCATGCCAACTGCAGCCACTGTGCCATCAATTGTCGCCACTGTGCCATGACAAACGCAGCCACTGTTCCATTCAATTGTCGCCACTGTGCCCAACAACTGTCGCCACTGTGCCATTCCAAACACAGCCACTGTGCCATGCCATTGTCGCCACTGTGCCCATCAATTGTCGCCACTGTGCCATGCCATTGTTGCCTGTTTGCCCCTAAAATGCAGCCAGATTGCCCCCCCCCCCCGGCACTTACCTTTCTCAGTCAGCCATCCTCGGTTCTTTCTCTACGATCCCTCAAAGTAGTCCCGCCCTCGATGTCGCTTCAGCCAATCAGGTTACTGGTTAACCTCAGGGTATAAT
Organism: Rana temporaria; assembly: GCF_905171775.1. Classification (NCBI taxonomy): domain Eukaryota; kingdom Metazoa; phylum Chordata; class Amphibia; order Anura; family Ranidae; genus Rana; species Rana temporaria. The sequence continues at coordinate 48,508,918 of NC_053491.1, forward strand.
CGGAAAGCCTATCAGAGCCGCTGGCTCTGATAGACACTTCCAAAGCCAACCAGCTGCTGAGCCGCCTGTCAGTCTTATCCAAGGAACGCACCCCCCAGTGCCGCTGGCTCTGATAGGCACTTCCACAGCCAACCAGCTGCCGTTATACAGATGGCCGGCGCTCACCAGGGGGCCAGCCATCTGAATAGTGGGCAGCGGTGATGATACATAGATTAATGCAATTTGTGAATCTATATATCTTTTTTCAGTGGCGGTGCAGGAGCGAGAGGGGGCAGCGCTCCTGCACCCTCTATGGACGCACCGCCACTGATCCACACCCTATATTGCATGCATATATAAAGTATCCAAATCCACCAAATACAATATGACAATGCATTTCCACAGTTCTTAAATGTGTCCTTCCTTGTAACAGTAATCCGCCACAATCCACTACTTTCCACTACTGTGTCCAACACCTGATCACCACACTGTTCAATATACAAGCTAAGTGTCTAAAATGTTTGGTGAATGGTATCAGAAAACAAACACATCTTTTAACAAACTTTGAATATAGTGGAGAGTTTTATCAAGTTGAGAAGATAGTTTTTGTATTTTTCACTCCATAAGACGCACCTCCCCCCCCCCAAAAAAAAAAAAACAGAGGGAAATGTCTGTGCATCTTATGAAGCGAATACTGACCAGCAGGGCCGCTGATAAGGGGATTGTTTCAGTGGCAGAACGATGCCCTGTGCATCTCTCTGCCCCAGCTAAATCCTGTTTCTTCCCTGCCTTCAGCTGCTAGAGGGAGAGAAACAAAAGTTATTGTTCTTTAATTAACCCCCACAGGAACAGCATGTAAATCGCGCTGGTATCGTTATGTAAATTAGGTCAGCCGCCGCGATTCATATACAAATTACACCCTCTTCTCTGCATGCCACCTAGAAGATGTAAACAGCATACAGGTGAGCATAGGGGGCAGATAGAGGTAATCAAAGAGAGGGGTTTTAGGTGCAGAGGAGGTGAACAGAGGAGGTGTGCAGAGGTGCAGAGTTGAATGGGAAGGAGGGGTTGGAGTGCAGAGGTTAGTAGATGAGGGGTTTGGGGGACAGAGATTAGCAGATGATGAGTTAGAGGGGCAGAGTTGTACTGAGAGGGAGATAAGAATGCAGAGATTAGTAGAGAGATGGAAGGTTATTGTAAATACAACTGTTACATCACTGGTCAGTGTAAATGTCTCAATACATTGGTGGTTGATGTAAATACTCCTGTTGTGTTGAGGTCAGTGTAAATGTCCCAGTTACATTGGGGATCAGTGTAGGGTGCCCCCTTACATTGGTTGTCAGTACAGAAATATTGTTCTGTTATATTTTATTAAATATTTTAGTACACCATTTGGGTCATAATATTTTTTTTCTTCATATTTTTCTCCTCTAAAACCTAGGCTCGTCTTATGGTCAGGTGCGTCTTATGGAGCGGAAAAAACAGTACTTAGAAATGACTTTGATCTCTTTTTAAATTTAAAAGAGAAGTTTCAGATTAAAACAATCTATATATTTACATACTCACCTAGGTAGATGCAGCTTTGATCCAATATGTGCTGTGCAGGGGGTGGGAGCAGCTGTTTCAGGCTCTCAGCAGTATGCTGAGAGGCTGAGCAAGCTAGCAGTCAGGTATCTGGGTGGATCCCAACTTTAAAGTCTGGATCCCCTCAGAGCTTGGACCGGCTTAGTGATGTCAGCCAACAGCAGGCTTTAGTCAATACTGGTCACAGGAATGCAAAATGAGCAAAAAAGAACTTTGGCCCTACTTAAAGGGTCTCTAAAAATAGAAACAAAGGCTTTGTGATAACAGAGCTCACATCTTTGAGGACTATTTAAATGTAAGCCATCTGGTCAAGGTGCTTTATTAAAATTTTTTTTGTGTAAATGTTTCTGGACCATATACATTTTTAGCCATTAAGATTCTTTTGGGGTTGTGTCAATCCTATCCCTATTTATCTTTGCATACGCAGAGCTGAAGAAGGTATTTAATACATTTGACTTCTCTTTGTCCTCAGTCACCAGTTCTGAGTTATCTACATGCTTAGACCTGGCCTACTATAAATATATTTAAAGAGTTTTTTTTTTTTTTTCTGTTTTTTAATTTGTTTAGAAATGCTGCTGCCTTGATTTCCCTTTTACATATTTGTTATATTCTTGTAACTTTCACGTGTCGATAATGTTCTTTAATTTTTATATTTTTTAAATACCCTTTTCTTATTTATTTATTTTACTTTGGACATAGGTTTTCCTTTTAACATTTTAAACATTTTGGCCCTGTGGCATAAATTTAGCATACAGTCAATTTGGAACATTCCAATTTCTGTTATGTATTCTTTGATGACAACATTCCCTCTCAGTTTAAGTCTTGGAGATCAGACCTCAGCCTTGGAAAATTTGCTCTCCTAAATTGCCAAACTCTATGGCCTTGTACACACGAAACGTTGTTTTCCTCGACGAGGTTATTGTCAAGCTTTCCTTGCATACACACTGTCAAGACAAAATCTCGTCGTTCTCAAACGCTGTGTTGTACAACACGTACAACGGCACTATAAAGGGGAAGTTCGATTCTACTGGCGCCACCCTTGGGGCTGCTTTTGCTAATCTCGTGTTACAGCGTGTTAGTAAAAGTTTGGTGAGAGATGATTCGCGCTTTTCAGTCTGTTACAGCGTGACGAATGTGCTATCTCCATTACGAACGCTACTTTTATCGAAGCTGCGCTCCCGTCTCATACTTTATTCTAAGCATGCGCGGGTTTCTGAGCATATACACGAACGTATGAAAATTAAAGTGATGAGCGCAAAATGAAACACTAAAAGAGAACAGTATGACAATAAATACTGATATAATCACAATCTATAATGTGAGATCATATAAATGATGTACAATCACATCCAAACACTAAAAAGCGAAAAGTGTAAAAGTTCTACAGTGAAACAAAATACACACGAACGTGTTTCTCGTCGTAAACCAGTCCGATGAGAAACACGACGAGGAAATTGAGACTCCCGACGAGAAAAAAGAGAGCATGTTCTCTTTTTTCTCGTCGAGATCCATGAAGCCTCGTACACACGACTGAGGAACTCGACGGGCGAAACACATCATTTTCCTCGTCGAGTTCCTTGTTAGGCTGTCGAGGAACTCGACAAGGCAAGTTTCTCCATTCCCGTTGAGGAAATTATGAACTTGCTCTCTTTTTGGCTCGTCGAGTTTCTCGAAAGTTTCCTCGATGAAAATGTACACACGACCGGTTTCCTCAGTCGTGTGTACGAGGCCTGACAGTTTTCTCGATAAAAAACATACACACGACCATTTTTCTCGGCAAAAATGCTCTGCCAGCATTTTTCTTGATGGATTTTGCTGATGAAAACGGTCATGTGTACGAGGCCTATGGCCAATTTGCATACCCACATAACTAAATGAACATTTTCAGATTTATCCACTTATCCACACATCTCTATTTATCAAGGCCTGTTCTGTGGTCTGTCCCTATGTTAGGGAAGAGAACGTATACCATGCTAAAACTTATGCTTAGCATTTTATGGTCAATACTAAGGGATGATCAAATCAGTCCCCAGAAATCCCGCAGGGCAGTACTAACCCCCTCTACTTATAAACCCATAAAAAAATAAAATCTGATCAGTCGTTTCATAATATTTCTGTCTATAGCATGGTCATTTAAAATAAATTGCTTATTCTGAGATGAACACAATATAAAAATCAATTATTAGTATGATATTACTGAAACTTTCATCTTTAGAAACCTTGATTAACATAGTATTTTTTATGTTTTTATACCACTACATGGCTGAGAAGATTAGATCAATAGAAGTGGTAAATAGCTAATCATCTTTCTCATGATACTAGTTACACACTGAGGATCATGTTGGGTCAATCTTAGATTAATGTGGGTAAAAACCCGTTAGAAAAGTGTTATTTTATGTATCTATAAAGCTTCAGGCAATACAGGAGAAAAAAAAGCTTTGCTACATGAACACTCAAAAAGGAACACTCAGCTGCTGTTATAAACACATATGAAAGTGCTAGGATATCTATAGGCATTTTAGTATAAGAATGTCTATATAGCATGGAAGCAATAATCACATCTGTGGCTAGATTCCACCCCAGGGACGAGTGGTGAGGTCAGTGGCTGGCGAGGCACTGGCTAGTATCAGAGCCAAATACACTCAGGTTTTGTATTCACAAGTTACGTATTCGATTCCCATTATGTAAGCGATTGCCGTTCTACTGGTTATACTCATTTAACCACTTCCATACCAGGCACTTACGCACCTTCCTGCCCAAGCCAATTTTCAGCTTTCAGCACTGTCGCAATTTGAATGACAATTGCGCGGTCATGCTACACTGTACCCAAATGAAATTTTCATCATTTTGTTGACAAAAATAGAGCTTTCTGGTGGTATTTGATCACCTCTGCGATTTTTATTTTTTGTGCAACAACTAAAAAAAGACCGAAATTTTGGAAAAAAATTAAGTTTTTATTTTTTTCTGTAATTTTTTTTGTAAATAAGTACGTTTTCTCCTTCAATTATGGGCACTGATATGGCGGCACTGATAGGCACCGATGAGGTGGCACTGATGGGCACCGATAGGTGGCACTGATGGGCACTGATGGGTGGCGCTGGTATGCTGCACTGATGGGCATTCATAGGCGGCACTGATGGGCACTCATAGGCGGCACTGATGGGCACTCATAGGCGGCACTGATGGGCACTCTTTGGTGGCACTGATGGGTACTTATGGGTGGCACAGATGGGCACTGATAGGTGGGCACTGGGCATAGATGGGCACTAAGAGGTGGCACTGATGGACACTGGGTGGCACTGATGGACACTGAGGGGTGGCACTGATGGCATTGCTGGGCATCATTTCAGTCAGTGCCCATGTTGCCAGTCAGTGCCCATTTGTGGGCACTGATTGGCATCGATTGTGTTAATTTTTTTATTGTTTTTTTTTTTTGTGACATTTGTGTGCTATATTGAGCACCAGGGGGCACTCCCTGGTGGTCCAGTGTTGGCATCCGAGGGGGGACTGCGCTGATGAACAATCAGCGCAAACCCCCCCTGTCAGGAGAGCCGCCGATCGGCTCTCCTCTACTCGCGTCTGTCAGATGCGAGTGAGGAAGAGCCGATCAACGGCTCTTCCTGTTTACATCGTGATCAGCCGTGGTTGGACACGGCTGATCACATGGTAAAGAGCCTCCGCCGCAGGCTCTTTACCGAGATCGGAGATGAAGGGTGTCAGACTGACACCCCGCATCACCGATCACCGCTCTGCGTGCCACCATGTAATCCTGCAGGACTTCAATAGACGTCCAGTCAGGATTTCACAACCACTTCCCGGACGTCAATTGACTATTGACAGGGCGGGAAGTGGTTAAAAGAGAATCAGAATTGTCTGAATTTTGGAAATTCGGACTGAAATTCAAATCAAATTTTACATCGAACTCTAGTTGAATTGTAACTGTACACATATTGCTAAAATCAAAGACTATGGGGTTGATTAATTAACCACTTGCTTACTGGGCACATAAACCCCCTTCGTTCCCAGGCGAAATCTCAGCGTCCGGCACTGCGTCGCTTTAACTGACAATTGCGCGGTCGTGCGACGTGGCTCCCAAACAAAATTGGCGTCCTTTTTTCCCCACAAATAGAGCTTTCTTTTGGTGGTATTTGATCACCTCTGCGGTTTTTATTTTTTGCGCTATAAACAAAAAAAGAGCAACAATTTAAAAAAAATATATTTTTTTTTTACTTGTTGCTATAATAAATATCCCAATTTTTTTTTTAAAAAACTATTTTTTTTTCTCAGTTAAGGCCGATACGTATTTTTCTAAAAAAAAAAAAAAAAAATCGCAATAAGCGACTGGTTTGCGCAAAAGTTATAGCGCCTACAAAATGGGGAACAGAATTATGATTTTTTTTATTATTTTTTTTTTTACTAGTAATGGCGGCGATCTGCGATTTTTATTGGGACTGGGATATTGCGGCGGACGTATCGGACACTTTTGACACAAATTTGGCGCCATTCACATTTATACAGCGATCAGTGCTATAAAAATGCACGAATTACTGTATAAATGTGACTGGCAGTGAAGGGGTTAACACTAGGGGGTGAGGAAGGGGTTAACTGTGTAGCCTGGGTGTGTTATAACTGTGTGGGGGGAGGGGGGTGACTGGGGGAGGGGACCGATGCTGTGTCTCTATGTACAAGAGACACAGATCGGTCTCCTCTCCTCTGACAGCACGTGGAGCTCTGTGTTTACACACACAGAGCTCCACGTCCCTGCTGTCACCTGCCGTGTCACCGACGATCGCGTGTACCCGGCGGACATCGCGGCCGCCAGGTACACGCATCGGGTCTTCGGCGATGCGCCGGGACAGTTTTTACCCGCCGCGCGCCACCCAGTGGCGCGCGCGGGTAATGCACATACAAGGCCGTGTTTAAACGGCCACTTGGCACTTGAGAGCCGCGCTGCGGACGTATTTCGTCTATAGCGCGGATCTCAAGTGGTTAAAGGCAAATACACTTAGCACTACAAGTGCACTGCAAGTGCCTTGGAAGTGCAGTCACTGTAGATCTGAGGGGAAGAACTGAAATGAGGGGAACCTCTGCTGATTTTATCTTCCAATCATGTACAAGCAAAAATGCTGCTTTTTATTTTCCTTGCACGTCCCCCTTGGATCTACAGTAACTGCACTTCCAAGTGCACTACCAAGTGCAATTGCAGTGCACTTGTAGGGCAAAGTGGCTTTGCCTTTAGTAAATAACCCCCTGTGTGTGTTATTAGTGTACCATTTTGAAATAATGCTGTTTTAGTTAAGTCAAGGGTGATTTAAAGAGTCATTGTAATCATTTGATGAAGATTTTTTTTAATGTTTGTTCACTTTGCCACATTTGAATAAAAAAAAAATCAAAAGTTTTTGATTTAACCAATAAAAAATGTATTGATTTGAACGTTTCAAATTGCAAAAACCGGTAAATGCGAAGAAAATTCCAAAAATTCCAAATACGAATTCCGAATACGAATTCCGAAGAGGAATTGAATGAATCAACCGAAATTAACTAAACTAAATAACTAGAATCTAGGAGAATCGAATGAGGAGAGAGCAGGGGGTGGGGCCGAGCCGAGCCGTGGCTTTATGTGTGTTATGGATGCAAAGAGCGGGGCTCGGGAGCGAGCATGCACCAGTATAGTTCCTAACTGTCCCCGATTTTGAGGGACTGTCTCTAATTTGGAACAAAGTCTCTCTTTCCTCCTCATTTGACCCTCATTTTGGCCTGATCTGTAAAACTGTATATAAAATGCACTTTTTATCTTTCAAAAGCATTTCCCAGTGGTAAACCTTTCATCCAATTTCTAAATTGCTGCATTTGGAAATTTCAAAAGCCAGTATAAAGGAATAGTAGTGGTAAAAAAAAGCCTTTGTGGGTTTAATTAATCATTTTTTTGTACAATTCACCTTTAGGGGGCATGACAGGGGGTGTGTCCAATGCCTATATCATTTTGCCAATAGGTGTTCCTTGTTACAATCTCTAAAAGTTGAAGGTATGGGCACCAGTGTCCCCAAAGCAAGCGGCTTGCTATTAGGGGCACTGGTCAAGGGGAGGAGTCAGGGACCTGAGAAGAGGAGGATCAGGTAAGCAAGACATGTTGTTTTTGTTTTTTAATATCACTTTAAATAGCATTTTCAGTTTGTGATGCTCATATACAGTTTATTTACACTTTATTTCCAGTGCTTCACACTAGTTCAGTGCAGAGTTTATGATAACTTTTGGCCCACTTCCCCTTAACCTGTCAGTTTATATTTTATTGTTGCTCTCCAATATATTATGTACTGAGAGAGAGGGTGATCTCTCTTAATACATTGAGCCACTGTTCTAAAACAACTATGCAGTTCAGCCAAGTTAGACTGCATCCAGTGGCGGCTGGTGTTTTTTTTTGTTTGGGGGGGCGGCAAACAATCAAACTCCCCCACGGTGCCTTAAATCCCCCCACTGTCCACCGGTCAGTCCACCAGCACTTCCCCCATCTAGGCGGCAGAGAGGCATTCATGAAGCGGCATCAGGGACCGGGCATCCATGGGCAGAGGCAGGGACCGGGTATCCATGGAGCGACGACGGGGACGGGCATCCATGGAGAGGCGACAGGGACGGGGCATCCATGGATCGGCGATGGGGATCGGGCTTCCATGGAGCGGCAACGGGGACCGGGCTTCCATGGAGCGGTGGTGGGGACCGGGCATCTATGGAGCGGCGGCGGGGATCGGGCATCCATGGAGCGGCAATGGGGACGGGCTTCCACGGAGTGGTGGCGGTGACCGGGTATCCATGGAGTGGCAGCGGGGACCACGCGGCTCTTCTTCTCTTTGCTTCCGCTGTACGTCTCCCCCCTCCTCCATCTTAGGCGTTCAATAAGATCGCCTGTCCTTTCAGCCAATCGGGTGACGGGTATGAGTCCCGTTTCCTGGCAGGCCAGGAGGAGGATCAGTGTTGCACCAGCGAATATTCATTTATTGTTGCAACACACCTGGGTGGGCTCTGGACACATCCTCAGCATCGCGAGTCCACCCTATTTTAAAGCCTATTAGAGCCTATGACTCTAATCAGGTGCCAAAGAAAAACTAAAGTAAATGCACATAATAGATGGCTATACCTGTTTTCCTTTGAAAAAGTTCAGTATGTTCTATTGATGACGTACATTAACAATTACAATTGTATAATTAGAAATTGAGAAGGCAGCAGTTAATGAGTTTAAAAGGACCGAAAAAAATAAAACGTGACAAAGATGTCTTTACTATGTAAGACACAACTTAATTAACTTTTCACTAATTTACCACATATCCAGAGCATTTCAGCACTTTGGAGGGTTGGTTTCTGAGTACTTTAGTTAAATACTATTAGAATTAGCTAAAAATAGAAAATAAGAGTCATAATATGAGAAGTGAAAAGGTCAAAAGAAACCATTATTTAATATTTCAATATAATGAATGGTGTTACGTGCCTGACAAGTGTTTTTCCATTTAAAGTAAAGCTATTTAAACAATACCAGTAATAATTACTGGCTAATTGGCTAATTGGAGTTGCAGTGTGAGCTGTGATGTAATACGGACGTTTTGTCTGTTTCCACGGCTTCCTTTGCACCCGTTTTGTAGAGGAGCATGTGTGTCACCAGTGGGCTGACTTTGTTCGTGGCTTCCGGTGTCTCGCGATGCTTTCTTGCCTTTAAAATGTCGTGGTAAGTGACGTATGGATACGATCTCCTTTCCCAGAAGAATCCTGTTACGGGGAAACGCGTCGGGTGGAGTCAGTACTCTATACGTCACCACGCACGAGACGATCGGATTGTCAGCCGCGGCTGTGTTTTTTATCGTTGCATGCCCTTTGGTGTATTTGCGGTGTGTTTGCAGTGCAGTGCAACTTTTTAAATTAGAGGCCTTTTCATACTACACCATGAGGCTTTGTTCTTTTTATCCTGCCTTTAATGTTACATGGAATCGGTGATCGGTGATCCGATCGGGTGAAACTGTGAGGAGTATACCGCAGCAGGAATCCAGTGTAAGCCGAACGGAATTCAACACAACACGAACGGTGTGTCCTGGAGGAGGAATCCCCGGATGATTGTCCTGGCCTGGCTGGAATATATTCTGATGGGCGTTATATGATCTTCTATCTGGTAAGCGGCTGTGAACGCCTTTCTTTCACTAGATGAACAGAACATCAGAGTAGATTCACCTGCTGTCAAGTTTTCCTTATCCCATTTTATTTATATGGACTTTGCCATTCATGAGTCCGTTCATATGTATCTATTGGAACGAATCTTCAGAGATCTGCGGATAGATCTCCCGCTGAGCCGGCGGGAACAGACGGACTCCGTCGCCTCTTTCTGTGGAAGAGGCCTTAGGGATATATATGACCCCTACTCATTCACACAAAAAAAATAGCTGTTAACCTCCCTGGCGGTATGATTCTTTCAGAAAAAACATGCTGAAAGCGGTACCATTATTTGCAAGGAAATTTGGCGTTTTATATTGTAGGTTTGTAATTTTTAGAAATAACTCACTTAAATCTGACCAAACAAGCTTCTAATAGGCATCCCGGGTATGACATTTTTTTAAAAACAAAATGATAAATTATAATATAATAAATAATTATAAATAATTATAACAAATAATAATATAATTATAATAAAAAATATTCAATAATGTAATCAAATCAAAATCACTGAAATTTGCTCAGTTGCAGAATTGTCGCTGTCCTTTTTTTTTTTTTTTTATGACGAATTTCCCCACAAATCGCTATCGCACAATTCTGCAAGTGATTATAATTTATTATCGCTGTTTTTTAGCTGATCTAAAACTATTTTTGACATAAAGGGACACTTTTGGTTGCTATGGACAATCTACAGTTTGCAAGGAGAAGGAAACGTTTTTATTATATAAAATGACATGCATGACACCGGACAGACCACCAGGGACAAGGGGGGTGTGTTTTTTTTTCATACAGTACTGTAATCTATAAGATTACAGTATACTGTATGTAAAGTGTTTGTTTACTTTTTTTAATTTGGTGCCTTTCTCTGTCCCCGTGCGTCGTAACGTCGCAGGGAACGGAGATCGGCGGCACAGAAGGACGCTGTGTGAATCAAGCGAGGTCCCGCTCGCTCACACAGCGCGGTGGCATCGCTGGATCCAGGGACAAGGTAAGTAAACCAAGCCTGTGGATCTAGCGAGGCAAGCCCGAGTCTGACTCGGGGTTACCGCTCGCAGCAGGAAAATCTAACCCCGAGTCAGACTCGGGAATACCGCCAGGCAGGTTAATAAACATACCCCAATTTTTACTTTATTTTAAAAAAATCCAGCATTGTAAATCTAGCATCAAACTCAATGAATGTTGCTTTAATTGTCACCTACCAATTGTCAAATGAAGCACTGATCGTACGGCGAATGCGCGCATGCTCAGTATCACGTCGAATTTACTCCATAAGATACGCCAGGCCCAATGCCTGTGACGTGAACGTAACCTACGCACAGCCCAATTCACGTACGACTTACGTAAACAACGTAAAAAGATACACTTGCCGACGTCCATACTTTGCATTGGCTGCGCCTCATATAGCAGGGGTAACTTTACGCCGGACGTAAGCCTAATGTAAACGGCGTAGCTGGCGCAAGTACGTTTGTGAATCGGCGTATTTACCTAATTTACATATTTGTCGCGTAAATCTACGAAAGCGCCCCTTGCGGCCAGCGTAAATATACACCCAAGATACGACGGTGTAGGAGACTTACGCCGCTCGTATCTTGGCCAAATCTATGCGTAACTGATTCTAAGAATCAGTCGCATAGATACGACGGCTCACATTCTGACTTACGACGGCGTACGTGGAGATACGCTGTCGTAAGTCCACTGTGAATCTGACCCATTAAGTATAACGGGATTCACACCATTACAGTTACAGAGTATAGCGAATGCATTTTTAATAAATACATTAAGTCAGTATAATAATCGTGAATAATCCTTCAAATTCATATCTTTTAATTCAGTTTCTAGCTAGTAAACCTCCAAGAATAAATCTATTCACCCCTAGTGGAGCAAACTGTGAACAGGTCTATTCTAACATGAATAAACAAAAAGAGAGAACGGGACGTCGTTAAAGCGGGAGTTCACCCGAAAAACTATTTTTAACATTAGATTGAGGCTCATTTTGTCAAGGGGAATCAGGTGTTTTTTTAACAGGCTTCCGCAGGTCGCATACATCGCGTCACGTGTAGCCGAAAGAAGCCGAACGTCGGTGCGGCTCTATACAGCCCCTGCGCACCGACGTTCGGCTACTTTCGGAAAATCGTGACGCGATGTATGCGACCGTTGGAAGCCTGTCGGAAGCCTGTCAATCAAATAGGAACGCCCAGTCCCGCAGCCCATACCCGGAAGCGGCAGAGAAGATCTATCTCTAAAACGGTAAGTACTGCTTTGATTTAAAAAAAAAAACACCCGATTCCCCTTGACAAAATGAGCCTCAATCTAATGTTAAAAATTAAGTTTTTGGGTGAACCTCCACTTTAAGTACCGTATATACTCGAGTATAAGCCGAGTTTTTCCAGCACATTTTTTTGTGCTAAAAAAGGCCCCCCTCGGCTTATACCCAAGTTACCTTTTTGCGCCTGATCTCCAGGACTTTGGGGACTCTGTACCAGTGTGCAAAGTTTGCTGTCTGGGGGACCTACAGCCTGGGGAGCACCGATTTTTCAAAGCCGGGCACCCCTCCTATATACTCCAATGTTAAAAGTAAGTCTAGTCATAGGCCCCGTACACACGGCCGAGGAACTCAACGTGCCAAACACATCGAGTTCCTCGGCCAGTTCAGCCCTGAAGCCGCCGAGGAGCTCGGCGGGCCGAGAGCTCCCATAGAACAACGAGGAAATAGAGAACATGTTCTCTATTTCCTCGTCGAGCTCCTCGTCGGCTTCCTCGGCGAAATTGTACACACGGCCGGGTTTCTCGGCAGAATTCAGCCAGAAACTCGGTCGGAAGCTGAATTCTGCCGAGGAAACTGGTGGTGTGTACGGGGCTTTAGGCACAGTGAGGCATGGACACAGTGAGGCATGGACACAGTGGCTCTTTATGTCTTAAAGGTTGCAGACCCCTGGGATAGGGGAATCAGGTATCTTATCACCCCATCACAGAGTACATTACCTTTCAATGCACCAATGCAACACACCATGGCAGCAATGCTTAATCAGAGACATACATGTCAGGTGTAGTTGCTTATATAGGGAGTATTCCTCAAGAAGAGCCAATGAACCATGGGAGGGGATGCTGGAACCCTGACATCAAAGGTGCCACCACAAGGGCGGCTCAAGGCAGGGACAGGGTGGTTTTCTGATGAGAAGGGTCACGGCATAACCCTGCCCAGGAGCAGGATGACGTCACGCGGCAGAACATCACCGGCGCAAAGAGTTCCCCAGCAGCATCATATGACGTGGCGAGGGTAGGTAGGAGCTCCTCCCCGCAGAAAGGCTATGGGCACAGCAGGAAGTGCCACAAGTGGGAGGAGCCTACCTGCCGGGTGGTGTAAGCAAAAGATTTCACAGGGGACACAGGGGACAAACACACCGCCACCTAGCAGATCCGCGGGCCATGACAGCCACAGTGCGCAATTGGTAATTTAAAGCAAAGAGGAAAAAAAAATCAATGATCACTTGAACAAAAGATACAGAAGACAAAACAACCAAAAAAGTAAGGAAAAAGTAATATAGTGGGGAGGAAAATGACCAAGGATATACAATACCAAATTGTATTGTATTGTATACCCCTGGTCATACCATCCCCCGCAATATTGCTTTTTTCTTCCTTTTTTGGTTGTTTTGTCCTAACCCATGATATATTTACCCTAGTGTTCTCATCATATAATCCCAGACTGTCACGTACCTGACTGTGGAACCTGAGATAATGAAGGTGGCCTCTTGCACAATTCCCATCCAAGTACCCCTGGTAGTGGAGACAGGGACTGCTAGGGCAGTGAATGGGTGCAGGTGCCTGGCAGCTGTAGGAGTGAGCTGTAGCTTAAAGACACAGGTGTCCTTCCAGTGGTGGTGTGGAGTCCTAAGCCTTGTAATAAGCGTGAGCCAGGCAGACCGGTGCAGAATCAGGATCGGTTTCAAGGTCGGGAACAGGCAGAAGTCGGTAACGTGTTGGTGGTGGGGTACAAAACCAGAAGACAGAGACATGGTCTTAAAACCAAGCTGCGGTTGGTAACATAAGCAAGAAGCAGATATAGCAGGCAGGGGTGACCCGAGAGAGGTGTCAGACATATCCGGGTCAGGAACAGGGTTAGCAGACATGGATTAGAATCAGGAACACAGGAACCAACGCTGAAGACAATCCAGCACTGAAGGCAGGCAGACTCTCAGTTTAAATAGGCTGCTGTGTGCCAGGATCTGTGGATGTGTGCACACGCCTACGTGTACGTGCATGTGCTCGCATGTATGCACAATGTGCATGTGCTTGTGCATCCTTGCTCGTCTTTGGGTTCTATGCTTCTGACTCTGCACATGCACATTAGAATTAGCACTTGCTAAATGGGAATTAGCAGTTGCTGAATGGGAATGAGCACCTGCTGCACGAGATCCCTGATACAGACAGGCTCGATGTTGATGAGATCAGGGCTCTGTGGGGGCCGAGCTATCACTTCTAGGATTCCTTGTTCCACTTTACGCAGAATATAGTTGTCCTGCTGAAGAATACATTTGGGGCTAATCACACGCCTTCCTAATGGTATAGCATGATGGATAATTATCTGCCTGTATTTCTCAGCATTGATGACACCATTGTCTCTGACTAAATCTCCAGCTCCATTTGCAGAAATGTAGCCCAAAATTTGTAAGGAACCTCCACCATGCTTCACTGTTGCCTGTATACACTTGTTATTGTACCGCTCTCCAGCCCTGCGGTGAACAAACTGCCTCCTGCTACAGCCAAATATTTTAAATTTTGACTCATCAATCCAAAGCGCCTGCTGCCCTTTTTCTGCACCCCAGTTCCTATGTTTTCATACATAGTTGAGTTGCTTAGCCTTGTTTCCACATCGGAGGTATGGCTTTTTGAAAATCACTTCTAGCCAGACTTCTCCGGACAGTAGATGGGTGTACCTGGGTCACATTGGTTTCCTCCAGTTCTGTGCTGATAGCACTGCTGGATATCTTCCAATGTCAAAGGGAAATAAACATGATGTGTCTTTCTTCTACTCTATTAAGTTTCCTTGGCTGACCACTGCATCTATGGTCCTCAAGGTTGCCTGTTTCTTTGGGCTTCCTCAAAAGAGCTTGAACAGCACAAAAATTTGAGTTTTAAATTTTTTGGGGGCCAATTTGTTGTTGGGCAGATTACAAAACACAAATTGCCACCAAAACACATTACATGCTTTTCTGCAGCTTCTCCATTGAAGTACTGTATATTGAACCAAAAAAAAAAAATAGCACCGTTTTGCGTTAAAACGTCCTTGCCCTTTCCAAATACGTAGCAGCTGATAAAAAATCATGAATGTGAACGTGTCCCATGGGAAAACATGTAAATGAACTGTAGTGTGTTTCTGCAAAAAGCACCAAAATACAGGTGTGAACCCAGGCCTGAGATGTTTAGTAACATAATGGGGTTAAAAAAACAAAAATAAGTACAAAAAGAGCAAATAATCGCTACTGTAAGGCCCCGTACACACGGTCGGATAAAACCGATGAGAATGGTCCGATGGACCGTTTTCATCGGTTCACCTCTGAAGTGGCCGTACGGCCTGATGTGTGTACACACCGTCAGTCCAAAATCCAATCGGGTCAGAACGCGGTGACGTCAAACACACGACGTGCTGAATAAAACGAAGTTCAATGTTTCCAAGCATGCGTTGACTTGATTCTGAGCATGCGCGGGTTTTGAACCGATGCTTTTCTGTACTAACCATCGGTTTGGTCCGATGGGGCAGCGGTCCATCGGTTCGGTTTTGAAGCATGTTTTAAAATTTTGGACCGAAGGAAAACAGACCGATAGCCTATACACACGGTCGGTTTGGTCTGATGAAAATGAATTTGGTTCATTCTCATCGGACCAAACCGACCGTGTGTACGGGGCCTAAGGAGTTTCCTTTTTTTACTGTGGGACAGTGACTGTAATATTTACAGTAGCAATTTGCTTTTTTGTACTATAAAGGGCTAATTTTAGTTTTTTTTAACCCCATTATGTTACTGGCCGATTAATCGATTATGAAAATTGTAATCGATTAATTTCATAATCGATTAGTTGTTTCGGCCCTAATTAAGTGCATTATTTTTCTATGTATAACAGTAATGTACTTGCATATGAACCTGGCGGTCACTGGTTCCTATTGCAATAATGGAATTGATCATGTGAATATAGTAAAGATAGAAACTTTTTCAGCACTCAGATTGAAGAATTTTAACAAACTCCCCGTAGTGATCCGTCTAAATGTCCACACAATAGAAGCAGGTAAGATTCTGCATCAAATCTGATAAAAAAATAATAAAAAAAATACTTTTAATGTATATAGCCAACTGCTTGTGGATTTTTCTGAGAACAAATGGAGTTTCACATTAAGAAGATTAGACCTCACAATTGATGTCTGTATCCTATTGTGTTCAGTATCCATTAATTCATTGTAGCTGCGTCTCCCAAATCTTACAAAATAATATTTTATGCTGGCATTTCATAGCTTTGTTATAAAATTCTAATAATATTTGGTTGTGTTTGAGGGGCTTTAGGAAACATATATCAAAATGTTGTACTAAGGCACAGTTCAAAATGACAAGAAAAGATTGTCTTGCTATACCTCCAAGTTTAGTCTATAAATCTTGGTAATTGGTCTAGGAGGATTTGGTTTTATTTCACATGCAATTAATACAGTGAATCGATAAAGCATGAAATCCAGATCAGCTCAACTTGCACATCCAGCTGAATGCTTTGCAAATGAACATCTTTTCCTGACATCCTTGGAGGCTGATTTAGTTTAACCTTGATCTTAGAGAATTCACTTTTCTGAAAGGAAAATGAATACGGAAAGGGCTATTTTTATGTTTTTAAGTCCTTTGCAGTTGGCATAGATCATGAAATCAAAAGATAGTTTTGGGAACCTTGGACCTTTAAGATGCTGAATAATCCTGCTCTTGTTACACAATTATTCAAATCCTAGATCGATCTTTTCCATCTCTATCTACAAGACTGTCTCCTTTCCAATTAGAATGTTTTGGAGCTACTGTGAAAGCTTTCATCCACCCACACAGCACAGAGCACAGGAGTCAAACACATCTTATGTTCCACTGACTTAAACCTCAGGCTCCATTTTTCTTGGAAACTGTCTTGTTCTTCAATGTGGGAAAGAGAAGTCCCCATACATAGAAAGCGATATTTCTATATAAAAAAAAAAGTATCTCCCAAGTGAAATGAGCAAGGCTATAGTACAGTATAAGATAATAAAAGTTAGAAACTCTTTAAATAAAATGTGATGGAAACTTTTGTATAAGGTAAAGCAAAGATGATTGGGAATTCAAAAACTGGTCACAGAAAACAATGTTGAGTTTAAACAAATTTGTGCACACTGGTGTTACCAAGATTTTTTCTGCACTCAGCATATGGCCCCGAGGGGACAGTAGCTTTCTGCCAGGAGGATGAGCAAAATCCATGGAATGGATATGTCCCCCAAGAAAATTGGGGAATAAATAAAAAGTGCCTGAGACAAACTTTGGGGTTAATTTATTAAAACTGTTGACTTTGGAAGGACAGTTGCACTTTGCAAGAGAA
Organism: Rana temporaria; assembly: GCF_905171775.1. Classification (NCBI taxonomy): domain Eukaryota; kingdom Metazoa; phylum Chordata; class Amphibia; order Anura; family Ranidae; genus Rana; species Rana temporaria. The sequence goes on from NC_053491.1 coordinate 48,526,261, forward strand.
TTTGCCCTAGTTCATAGTAAATGAGGTTAACCTCCCTGGCGGTATGATTATTTCAGATTTAGGTGCTGAAAGCCAGTGGCGGCTGGTGCTCAAAATGTTTGGGGGGGCGCAAACAAGCGAAAAAACAAACAAACAGAAAAAAAACAATTGCAGCCTCACTGTGCCCATCAAATGCAGCCACTGTGCCCATCAAACGCAGCCACTGTGCCATGCCATCAAACGCAGCCACTGTGCCATTCCATCAAACGCAGAGACTGTGCCATGCCATCAAACGCAGCCACTGTGCCCATCAGTTGTCGCCACTGTGCTATGCCATCTAACGCAGCCACTGTGCCATCAATTGTCACCACTGTGCCATGCCATCAAACGCAGCCACTGTGCCATGCCATCAAACGCAACCACTGTGCCCATTAATTGTCGCCACTGTGCCCTTTAATTGTCGCTGCTGTGCCCTTTAATTGTCGCCACTGTGCCCTGTAAAATTTGGGCCCCCCGCCCGGCACTTACCTTTCTGGGGTCGGCCAACCTCCTTCCACGTTCCCTCGATGTCTTCTCCCGCCCTCGATGACGCTTCAGCCAATCAGGTTACCGGTAACCAGAACCCGGTGAACCTGATTGGCTGAGACGCCTGTCAGTCTTATCCAAGGAACGCACCCCCCAGTGCCGCTGGCTCTGATAGGCACTTCCACAGCCAACCAGCTGCCATTATTCAGATGACCGGCGCTCACCGGGGGGCCAGCCATCTGAATAGTCGGCGGCAGCGGCGACAATACATAGATTCATGCATTGCTGAATCTATGTGTTTTGTCAGTGGCGGTGCGAGCGAGAGGGGGCGGTGCTCCGGCGCCCTCTATGGACGCACCGCACTGCTGAAAGTGGTACAATTATTTTGCATGGAAATTTGGCGTTTTATATTGTAGGCCTGTAATTTTTAAGCCTCGTACACACGGCCGAGGAACTCGACGGGCGAAACACATCGTGTTGCTCGTCGAGTTCCTTGTTAGGCTGTCGAGGAACTCGACAAGGCAAGTTTCTCCATTCCTGTCGAGGAAAAAGAAGACGTGCTCTCTTTTTGGCTCGACGGGATCCTCAGACAATTTCCTTGTCGAAAAATGTACACACGACCAGTTTCCTCAGCAAAAAAAAATCCCAGCAAGTTTCTTGCTGGTTTTTGCCGAGAAACTCGGTCGTGTGTACGAGGCCTTAGGAATAACTCACCTAAATCTGACCAAACAGGAGTTTAGTAGACATCCCGTGTATGATAACGTTTGAAACACAAAATCATAAATTATAATATAATAACTATAAATAATTATACGTATTGAACAAAAAAATAACCTGCACAGATGTCTCTGATATCCGGACTGCCAGCGGGAGTGAAATTGTGCGATTTCAGCTGAACTCGCACGGCTTCACTCCCGCAGCCCAGTGTGAACCTGGGCTTAGGGCAGAGTTCATTAACTTCCTCTGGTCCCATGAAGTCAGGGGGATTTCTTGTTGATTATTGACTCTTTCCAAGAGTTGGAGAGGCATGAGTTTCCCTGACCTATTGAAATATCATCAAGCAGTTCATTAGTGCAGAGTCCTTGAATCAAAAAAAACATGATGCCTTCAAATGCTGGGTAGGATTAGAGCAGGACATGGCTCACCTACCCCTGCGGACCTCCCTTCACTTCAAGTGCATACACTGATTGAGAATGAGTAAATATATATCCCTGCGCTACTTTATGCTAAGCCAAACTTATCACAGAAATAATACAAATATATAATATATATATTTTTAAATATTTATATTTTTATTCTTTTTTAATATCATATAGCGCCCAATTGGCTTTCTCAAAAGAATCCTTTTGCGAAAACCAATTGGGCGCTATGCGACAGGTGGGCAGTGACATCATCACGCTGGGTGGGTCTTGGACGCCATCTTAGAGAACAGTATTTTGCCTATGTTTATACCATGCCTGAATTTTTTGAAGTACATGTAAGTGCAATACTTGTTTTTAATAATAAATATGAATTAACCACTTCCCGCACGGTCAATAGACAATTGACGTCCGGGAAGTGGTGGTGAAATCCTGACTGGATATCTATTGACGTCCAGCAGGATAACATGCCGGCGCGCATCGCGGCGATCGGTGATTAAGGGTGTCAGTCTGGTGGAGGCTCTTTACCACGTGATCAGCCGTGTCCAATCACTGCTGATCACGATGTAAACAGGAAGAGCTGTTGATCGGCTCTTTCTCACTCGCGTCTGATAGACGCGAGTAGAGGAGAGCCAATCGGCGGCTCTCCTGACAGGGGGGGTTCGCGCTGATTGTTAATCAGCGCAGCCCCCCCTCGGATACCCACACTAGACCACCAGGGAAGGGGGGACGGCCAGGACCTGATGACCGCCATGACCACCAGGGAAGGGGGCAACATGTGGATGGCCAGGTACATCCCCCATGGCCATCCACATGTAAAAAAATAGGCACAATAGATGCCAATCAGTGCCCAAAAATGGGCACTGACTGGCAACATGGGCACTGATTGGCAAAATTGTAAATAAACAAGTGCCACCCCTCAGTGTCCATCAGTGCCACCCCTCAGTGTCCATCAGTGCCACCCCTCAGTGTTCATCAGTGCCACCCCTCAGTGCCCATCCATGCCCAGTGCCCACCTATTAGTGCCCATCTGTGCCACCCATATGTACCCATCATTGCCACCCATATGTACCCATCAGTGCCACCCATAAGTGCCCATCAATGCTGCCTATGAGTGCCCATCAGTGCCGCCTATGAGTGCCCATCAGTGCCGCCTATGAGTGCCCATCAGTGCCGCATACCAGTGCCGCCTATCAGTGCCACCTCATCGGTGCCCATCAGTGCCACCTCATCGGTGCTCATCGGTGCCACCTCATCGGTGCCTTAATTGAAAAAGAAAACTTACTTAATTACAAAAAAATTAACAGAAAAAAATAAAAACTTTTTTTTTTTCACAATTTTCTGTCTTTTTTCAGTTGTTGCGCAAAAAATAAAAATCGCAGAGATGATCAAATACACCAAAAGAAAGCTCTATTTGTGGGAACAAAATGATAAAAAAATTGTTTGGGTACAGTCTAGCATCATTCAAAGTGCGACAGCGCTGAAAGCTGAAAATTGGCTTTGGCAGGAAGGTGCATAAGTGCCTGGTATGGAAGTGGTTAAGCAGTCTGCACTACAGCTGCACAATTAATCGTTAAAAAATCATGATCTCGATTCAACCCCCCTGACGATCTCCAATGCAGAGTTTGATGAATCTTTCATATAACAAGTGGAGAGACTTTATCTGCTCACTCAGCTGTCAAAAGAAAATATCTGGGCAGTCTGGAAAGTTTAGATCAAAGGGATAAACCTCTGTGTGTGCGTGTGTAAAAAAAAAATCAGGCAGTCTGCCAAGTTTTTAACAACATGAAACATTGTAACCAACTTCCTTCTTAGATCAAACTTCTGTGTGTAAATGCAGGAAATTTAACCACTTAGGGCTAGATTCTCGTAGGAGCGCGTAACTTTGTGCGGGCGTAACGTATCTGATTTACGTTACGCCTCCGCAACTTAGACGGGCAAGTGCAGTATTCTCAAAGCACTTGCTCCGTAAGTTGCGGCGGCGTAGCGTAAATTGGCCGGCGTAAGCCCGCCTAATTCAAATTGTGAAGAGGTGGGCGTGTGTTATGTAAATTATCCATGACCGGCGTGATTGACGTTTTTCACTTACGGGGCATGCGCCGTCCGTGGGAATATCCCAGTGTGCTTTGCGTCAAAGTATGCCGCAAGGACGTATTGGTTTCGACGTGTACGTAAATGACATCCAGCCCCATTCACGGATGACTTACGCAAACAACGTAAAAATTTCAAATTTCGTTGCGGGAACGACTGCCCATACTTAACAATGGTGTGCCGCACTTACGCCACCATATAGCAGGGGTAACTTTTACGCCGGTAAAAGCCTAACGTAAACGGCGTAACTTTACTGCGTCGGCCGGGCGTACGTTAGTGAATTTGCGTATCTAGCTGATTTACATATTTCGATGCGTAAATCAGCGTACACGCCCCTAGCGGCCAGCGTAAATTTGCAGTTACGACCCGACGGCGTAAGAGACTTAGGCCTGTCGGATCTAAGGGAAATCTATGCGTAACTGATTCTAAGAATCAGGCGCATAGATACAACGGCGCATCTCATAAATACGACGGCGTATCTGGAGATACGCCGTCGTATCTCCACTGAGAATCTGGGCCTTAAAGTCCAAATCTTTCTCTGACACTTATTTCTTAAGTTCAAATCAATATTTTTTGCTAGAAAATTACTTGGAACCCCCAAACATACTTATATATATTTTAGCAGAGACCCTAGGGAATAAAATTGCAATTGCTGCAATATTTTATGTCCCACTGTATTTGCCCAGTGGTCTTTTAAATGCAGTTTTTTGGGAAAAAATACACTTCAATTAATAAAAAAAAAAACGAAACAGGAAAGTTAGCCCAATTGTTTTTGTTTTAATGTGAAAGATGATGTTACGCCACGAGAATCATGTGCTTCCTTCCTTGGTTTATCAGCTATTGAGAACATACTTGTGATCTGATGGTCAGTTTCATGGAATGAAGAGAGATTTGAGTCATTACTTACAAAGCGCATATGACTTCACATATTAGTGGGGTCCTCTGTATCAGGTGAGCGAATGCCCACAAGGGGTGGTGAAGGGCAATGCAGTGGTGTTTCGCACTTGTGAAGATATTGTGAGGAAGCATTTTTTTTGCACAGTTTTTATCATTAAAGCGGAGGTTCACCCGGATTTTAAAGTCAAGGTTAATCACACGGGCTTAGTGTCTATATAGAAAGTTCGCTGTCCAAAAAATTTAAAATCAATTCCATACCTTGTTTTTGTTTAATGAACCAGGCACTTCCTGGTTTTGCTCCCACGGGAGTGGGCGTGTCCCTTTAGCTGCGATCGCCCCAGTGTCTCCTGGGAGCACAGCGTGACGCTGCCCAGGAGACGATTCTCTAGCCCACCAGAAGCACTCTCGCGTGATTTGACACGTGGAATGTCGTCACAACGGGGCGTGACCTTTTCAGTACCCCGGCCCGTTGTGATGGCAACCGTGTAGTGTTGACGGCGCCGCTCGCTGTCACCTTCAACACTGTAAATGCGCGGGATAGATCGGTGAATGCTGGGACATCAGCATTCACAGTATCCCGGAAGGATTTGCTTGTGGGCTTCAGAGTGCCTTGTAGACAAGTGGTTAAATATACAAATTAATAGTATTGTAATATGTTTGACAAATGCAAAAAATAGTTACCGATTCTCCCAGAAATCAGTATGTTATCTCAAGCAGTCTTTCTGCCCAAGACACTTGAAAAAAACGAATGCAGCCTCCACTAATCTAATGCCGCGTACACACGATCATTTTTCGGCATGAAAAAAAAAAAACGAAGTTTTTCGGCATGTAGAAAAAAACAAAGTTTAAAACTTCATCATTAAAATGTCATTGCCCACACACCATCGGTTTTTAAAAATGCTCTAGCAAAGCGCGGTGACGTACAACACGTACAACGGCACTATAAAGGGGAAGTTCCATGCGGATAACGCCACCCTTGGGGCTGCTTTAGCTTGTTAGTAAAAGACGATTTGCGCTTTTCTGTCTGTTACAGCGTGATGAATGTGCTTACTCCATTATGAACGGTATTTTTACCAGAACGAGCGCTCCCGTCTCATAACTCGCTTCTGAGCATGCACAGGTTTTTAACGTCGTTTTAGCCCATACACGATCTTTTTTCACAACCCAAAAAAACGACATTGTTTAAAACGTCGTTTTAAAAAATGCAGCATGTTCGAAAAAAAAAAGTGTTGTTTTTCAGAAGCCAAAAAAATGATGTGAAGCCCACACACGACCATGACATTTTTTTTAAAACAACGTTTTTTTAATGCCGAAAATGATTGTGTGTACGCGGCATTAGAATTGTCCTTAGGTTTAGATACACTGTATTGAAAGTATTGTATGTATTTAAATATCCAGTCATGAGTAATGTAAATTACAAAAAGTGATTAAAGTGAACAGAGCTTAAAGGGGTTGTAAAGCTTCATGTTTTTTCACCTTAATGCATCCTATGGATTAAACATTTTTTCATTTAAAATAACAAACAAACATGTTATACTTACCTCCACTGGCCCCGATCCACGTCTTCTGGGGTCCCTCGGCGCCTTTCTCTGGTCCTTCCCGCAATTACTCACCACAGTCATGAGAGAGCTCGCGTGGAGGTCAGTAATTGCGGACTATAGCCCGCTCACTGTATCAACTTGGCCCTTCCCCACGGCGCGCAGCGTCACTGATGTGATTGACAGCAGCGCCAGCCAATGGCTGTGCTGCTCTCAATCCATCCGCTCTAGCCAATCAGCGGCCAGGCTGAGCGGCGAAGAGGATCTCGGGACCACGCAGGACTTTCAACAGGTCAGGTAAATAAAACGGGGGCTCTTTGGGGGCCGGCAACACCAGATTTTTTTTTCTTGATGTCACAATGTAGAGAATAAGATTCCTATCATCTGTGCCCAGTCTTGCCACACAGAGTTAATCCAGCTCTGAGCAATCCTCTCTTATTGTTCAGGGAAATAAAACGGACTTCCAGATAAAAACTAAAGTCCTTGCTTGAGTGACAGGTTATTTACATATCTCGTGCACTGCTTGCAGACATACACAGCTTCTGTAAAAAGTACTCAATTTCACATCCCCCTCCCCTCTTCCCTCCAGCTCTATGTATATTCTGATGGCTGTTGCATTTTCTCATGGCACTGAACTATGACTCACCCATATTTTGAAAACATATAATCAAAAAACAGGGGAGGGGATGTGAATTGTGCACTTTTTTTCAGAAGCAAGGACTTTTGGTTTTTATCTGGAAGTCTGTTGTATTTCACTGAACAATAAAAGAGGATTGCTCAGAGCTGGATTAACTCTGTGTGGCAAGACTGGGCACAGATGATAGGAAATCTTATACTCTACATTGTGACATAATTTTTTTTGTTTTTGGGGGGTTTACATAAGGTGGAAAAACACCTTGCACTCTTGGGCCCCCCAGCCCCCCTTTTACTTACCTTAGCCACGAAACTCAGTGGGCGCGATCCTGCAATGCTTTCTCCCAGTTTGAGGCGGCTCTTCATTGGAGATTGATAGCAGCACAGCCATTGTCTTCCGCTGCTGTCAATCAAATCAATAACGTGGCGTGCCAGGGGATGGGGCCGAGTGATACACTTGGCAGCTATGACCGCCACTGTATCACACGGAAGCGTGCCCGCAAGCTAGTCCCCTTGGAAGAGTGCTTCCCAGAAGGGGGTTAGCTCTTGAAAGGAGGACCCGAGACAGCTGCTGAGGGACCCCAGAGACGAGGATCGGGGCCACTCTGTGCACAGTGGAAGTAAGTATGGAATGTCTGTTATTAAAAAAAAAAAAAAAATAACCCTTACAACCCCTTTAACCAAATTCACAAAGGTAAGGGAACAATTATTTTACAAAATTAGTATATCAGCTCCATGGTACAATGTCATTTATAAATACGGTGCTATTAGCATTATTATTATATTATTTTTCAGAAGGGACATTACCACTCTATAAATATGTTATATGTATGGTTTTGACACCACATCTGCTAATATAAGCAATGTACCCTTGCCCTAATATATAAGATATATAGCCAGATTCAGATAGACTGGCTTAATTTTGAGGCGGCGTAGCGTATCGCATATACGCTACGCCGCCGTAAGTCAGAGAGGCAAGTGCTGTATTCACAAAGCACTTGCCTCCTAAATTACGGCGGCGTAGCGTAAATGGGCCGGCGTAAGCGCGCCTAATTCAAATGATGAACAGGGGGCGTGTATTATGTTAATGACTAGTGACCCGACGTGATTGACGTTTTTAACGAACGGCGCATTCGCCGTTCGTGGACATATCCCAGTGTGCATGCTCCAAAGTACGCCGCAAAGACGTATTGGTTTCGACGTGAACGTAAATTACGTCCAGCCCCATTCACGGACGACATACGCAAACGACGTAAAAATTTCAAAATTCGACGCGGGAACGACGTCCATACTTAACATTGGCTAGGCCAGCTTTTTGTTCCACTAACTTTACGCCGGAAAAAGCCTTACGTGTACGACGTAAAAAAATGCGCCGGGCGCACGTACGTTTCTGAATCGGCGTATCTAGCTCTTTTGCATATTCTACGCCAAAATCAACGGAAGCGCCACCTAGCGGCCAGCGTAAATATGCACCCTAAGATACGACGGCATAGGAGACTTACGCCGCTCATATCTTAGCCTAATTTAAGCGTATCTGGTTTCCAGAATACGCTTAAATTTACGACAGTGTAGATTCAGTGTTATGACGGCGTATCTACTGATACGCCAGCGTAAACGTCTCTGAATCTAGCTAATAGTTTCATGTTTTTTACGGATTGTATATTAATATCCTGCCTTGTATTATTTTGATATAACAAAACCAGTGAAGAGTTAAACTAGCAAAGAGGCTTTTTCTTTTGGTTAGTAGGATTTCATTAAGGAAAAGTCTTTTCTGAACGCAGGTTCAGCATCCAATTATAGACTTTTTTGCTTGTCTGTTTGTTTGCGGCGTGCTGGAGCCTGCAGGAGGGGGTGGCTCTCCCTTAATATAGAGAAAGACATTGAAAAACATGCACTCATTTTCTGAACGATCAAATGTAACACAATACAGAAGCTATGGTTATTACAAATAGAGAAAGGTTAAATAGTGTTATTTTTCAAGCCAGTGTGTTTTGTGTTGGCATATTAACAAGCTGCATAGGAGCTCTGGGGATATTACCATCTCTTAGTACAAAGTAACTGACTCCAACCTTATTGTGAGTGACATGGACATAAGCCTTTCCACAAGAAGACTTGGACCAATTTATCTCAATAAAATCGTATTTTCCCTTGAAAAGGTAACATCAGCCTCTGGCTATCTAATTATCGGTCCAATTAATATAGATAAAAATAAATAAATAAAAAGCTTGGACCTTGATGATAAGAAAACTCGGTTCATTAGGAATAACATGAGTTTGCAGCTCCTGTCCCCAGGGAATATGCAGACTTGAATTTAAAGTAGAAATATATTTTTTTGTTCACTTGGGGTTATCCTGACCTAGTGGTTTCTTGTTTTATGAGGTGCGTTTGGGTAAAAAATAATACGTGGGAAATTAAGGAAGCTGGATGAAGTAGACAGAATAATTATGTAACCAATAACCAGCATTTTCACCCCAAATGAACTGTAGCAAGGGTGGCTTTGATTTTAGAAATACCCATTGGGTCTATACACAATCTGAAATGCACAAGCGTATAAGTCATTACCATAGCATAAAGTCACAGGGGTCGTAACTGAAGGGCAACAAGGCTAGGTCCTAAGGTCCTAAGATTCGCTTAAACTGCTAAATTATTATTATTTATTTCATTTCAAGATCGTCATTTGCCTCAACAATATGTTCCATTACAAAACACTACATTTACCCTTCGAAAAACTGCTTGTGCTTTACAGTCTTTGGGATAGTTCTTGGCAAGAGCCAAGTTAAATAGGAGTTCCACCCTAAAAATTGACCTCCTCTTAACCCACTCCTTGCCCCCTTACATGCCACATTTGGCATGTAATTTTTTTGGGGGGGAGTGGGGCTTCAGGAGAAGGGGACTTCCTGTCCCACTTCTCCTTCCGCCGAGGGGCTGCAAAGGCGATACGTCATATCGCCTTTTGGCAGCCCCTCCCTGTAGGCGATCGCCTAGGGACACGTGACAGGTCCTAGGCGATCGCCTGTCCAATCAAACAGCGCAGCGCCGGGCCGCGCGCTGCATGCGCAGTGCCTGCTCGCGCATGCGCAGTGGGTGCCCGGCCGTGAAGCCGAAAGCTGTCACGGCCGGGTGCCCACAGTGACAATTGAAGACGCCGGCCGGGGAGGGGGGGGGGAGAGGAGCGGAGCCCCGGCCGGCGCGTCGCTTGGAACGTGGAGCAGGTAAGGTCCAGTTTATTAAAAGCCAGCAGCTACACTTTTTGTAGCTGCTGAATTTTAATAAACTTAAAAAATGGGTGGAAAACCCCTTTAAGTAGAGGTAATGTGGAATTTTGGGGTAAAAGTAACATACAGCCCATGACTCCCTGTGATTGGGGGAATAACCTGCATCTCAATAAGTTGAATGGAGCGAAAGAGGAAATCCACCAGTTCCATTTCCAAATACTCCAGATTGCCCTATACAGGTATTTAGTGACAAGGAGACACATTTGCTACCCTGTCTTCACTCTGAAGTGGCACGGAAAAACAACCCTAAGAAATAAAGTATTCTAACATATATTTCTACAAAACTTCAGTTATAATTTCCGCTCTGCCACTGTATCAAACCAGTAAACCATCTTAGGTCAAAATGAAAATGCTATTTGACTGCTATATGTCTGGATTCATAAACATGGTTCTCCAATGCACTAGAGCCCTGACTTCCTACCTGGGCACTTTAGCAGCATCACTACCAGAAAATAAGCTTTGTAGCAGAGTGCCCCTTTACTCGCCTTCCTCAGTTGTGGGAGCAGGCTCTGTTGCGCACAATCTTCTGGGCTCCCATCATCTTTCAGCTCTTGGGACAGCAGTGACTGGGGCATGTGAGCTGTCAAGAGGTTCTGGGTATTCCATTGCTGTGTTTATGTGTGGGCCATCAGAACATGCAGCTTCTTGTGACAGACCTAGCTGCGACAGAGGCTTTTGGAGAGGACTGATGCGAGCCCTCTTCCGATTATGGGCCAGGGCCAGGGCCGTCTTTAATATGGTTTGGGCCCTGGGCAAACATTTTTTTTTGGGGCCCCCCTCCAGCTTATTTTGGGCCTGGCTGGTTCACATGTATGTTTTTGGCGGTCCTCATTTGTGCAGGTACAGCAGCCCATTGATTTGAATGGGCTGCCATGCCTTTGTTTCCTGCAGAAAAAAGGTGCATTCAGCATTTTAAAAATACAGTTGCCTTGAAATCCATTATGCTTTTGCACCATGCTACTTACCTGCAGTTCTTGCACACACAAACCGCACTGTGTTTTTAAAAGCGTGACCTAAACGTCTAAAAATGCAGCAAGTTTGACAGTGCGGGAACTGCAGATAAGTCACAGCAGACAGCAGAATGGACAGACAGTGCTGTATTTCAGTGCTTGATGGGCATAGGTGTGCCGTGTGCGCAGCCTATTACATGAGGCATGCGCTTTTCTTATGCAGGAAATGCAGGCATGGCGGCCCATTCAAATGAATGTGCTGCTGTGCCTGCGCAAATGTGGGCAGCCAAAACACATACATGTGAACCAGCCAGGCCAAAATAAGCCATCAAGCAGTTAAATACAGACAGTAATGCCATGTGCTCTGAGGCATTACTCAGCCTGGACTGCAGGTCTGGTCTGTGATTTAAAGAGTTCCTCTATTTTACACATGGCATGGCAATGGGGGTCCCATGGTGCTAAAGCAGAATGGACAGACGGTGCTGTGACCCCATGCCATGCCATGGTGAAAAATAGAGGAACTTTTTAAAACACTGACCAGACCTGCAGTGAATCATCAAATATTATAAAGACTTTGGGCACACTCTACAGAAAAACTTCTATTTACAATATAGATTAGCAAAACAGTGACATACCTTGAGGAGCAGGACATGAAGAAGTCAGCCTCGGAAGAGCAAACTGGGGATATTATAAATCACATTCTAATTCACTTTTATATACAAGCAGCACCCAGTGGCAGGAAGGGGAGAGTGCAAGTCTAAAGGGAAGCCAGGGGTGCTTAAAACACTGGGAAGGGAAGCAGTACTGTTCACTGGCTGCATGCCGCTGATGATTTTCAGCCTGGTTTGTGGCAGCACAGGGGCTTAATGGGCGGCAGGGCCGCCATCAGGAATTATGGGGCCACTTACACAGCTTCAGGCATGGGCCCCCTGGAGCAGAGAACCCGGGGGGAAGGGGTGCTGCCGCCTGAAATTGAGAAGCAGGGGGGGGGCTGGCGCGAATTTAGAAGCGGGGGGCCCCTTACAAAAAAAGAAATAAAGAGACAAATATATATAAAAAAAGAGGTGTAGCCATCCGGGGACCTGGCCCTTTAATAAAAAGAAAAAAATAAAATAAAAAATATATATAAAAAATATATATATATATTTTTAAAAAAGGGGGTTGCCATCTGGGGGCCCTGGGGACCTCTGGGCCCTTTATAATTTTTTTTATAAAAATAAATTAAAAAAAAAAGGGGGTTGCCATCCGGGACATCTGGGCCCTTTAATAAAAAATAAAAAAATATATATATAAAAAATAAACATTTATAAAAAAAGGGGGGGGGGTTGCCATCCAGGGGCCCTGGGGACCTCTGGGCCCTTTAATAAAAAAATAAAATAAAAAAAATATATAAACAAAAATGAAAAAATAAACATTTATAAAAAAAAAAAAGGGTGTTTGCCACATGGGGCCCTGGGGACCTCTGAGCCCTTTAATAATAATAAAAAAAATATATATATATATATATATATATATATATATATATATATATATATATATATATAAAATAAATAAAAAGAAAAAAAAGAAATAAAATAATATAAAAAAAATTTATAAAAAAAGGGGGGTTGCCATCCGTGGCCCTGGGGACCTCTGGGTCCTTTAATAATAATAATAATAACATTTATATTATATAATATATATATGAAGGCAGGGACCACACGATCTTCGTGGAATCGTGGCTCCAGGAGATCTTTGGCGCGGATGCGTTTACCACGCTGTTTGCTGTTGAGAGGGCCCATCGCACACCACCTAGACCCTCCCGCCGGGTAACCCCGCCTAGACCAATGCTTGCCAGGCTCCTGAATTACAGGGACAGGGAGATCATACTTCATCTGGCCCGGGGAAAAGGGAACAGTGCAATATAACGCGCAAGGGTCTCGTTCTAACCCGGACTTCTCGGAAGAGGTACAGCGCAGAAGGGCCAAATTCGCCGATGTGAAAAAGCGTCTACAGAGGCTACAAGGTAACCTACGCCATGCTGTATCCGGCCAAGCTACGGGTCCACCGCCAGGGGCCAAGCAACATTTTTTGAAACTGCTGCGGAAGCTGCTGACTGGCTGGACCGCAATGAACAAGACATGAGAAGGAGACGTGATGCGGACGAGGGAGACTAAAGGCCTGAACCACAATCGGTGGGGTAAAGGTATGACATTTGCTGAAAACTGGTGTCTCTAATCACCACCTGTAAAGCGGGACATGATCTATTGTTTTTTGTTTTTTTTTCGGGTTAGCGTTGGCTCAGTGCTTTGAACGTGCCATTTCCCTGTGATGGAATCAGAGCGGGCCGTGGAGGGGGCTCCCCCACTGTGCCGCGCAAATTCGTGATCGATCCCCGCTTGAAGGAGTGGACTGTTTGGTGCCCAGTTGGCACGGAGTTACAGAGACTGTGTTGTTTTGTTTTATTTCGTTATTTTTTGCTCACCTCAGTACACACTTTGCTGCCTCCCTATCCCCCCCCCTGTATTTTTCTGCTCTCCCACCCACCCACGCATGGATGGACCCATACAGGAATGCAAACCCTTCATTTGACCTTCTGTGCCCAAAAGGGGCAACCCATACCACCAACTTGGCCCAAGACCGTGTCACAGGGGCATGCTGTTTCACGGCTCCACTGCCTTTCCTCCACCTGCCATGGCAACCACGCCAATAGTGACATGGAATGTCCGCGGAGTGCACGATCCTTTGAAACGCACCATGATCGGCTCCTGCCTAAAAAAGTTTCCACCCGTGCATTGTGGGCCTCCAGGAGACGCACCTCACTAGAGACACTCTGGGCTGCCTGGGCTTTTCCTGGGTGGGGCAAGGCCTACCACTCCACTCACACCTCATACTCTCGGGGGGTGAGTGGTGTTTGGTACACAAATCCTTGGCTTACCAGGAAATTGACTCGGTCGTGGACTCGCATGGGAGATATGTTTTTCTTTACTGCAAAATTTTTACTGTGACATTGATACTTGCATTTGTATATATACCCCCCCCCATTCTCTAGAGAGGTTGTACAATATCTTTTATCATACCTAGTAAATAAGCCAGATGTGCCTGTTATGATTGTGGGGGATTTCAACGGTTGCCTTGATCCCAGACTAGATAGGCATCCGCCAGCTCTACCGCCCCTGGGGAAGAGGCACCATTTTGAGCCGCCTCCTGGCGGAGGTGGGCTGATTGATGTATGGAGGGCCAGGAATCCTACAACCAAACAATTCTCGTGCTTCTCTAAGACCCACGGGTCCTATCCCCGCATTGACTTGTGCGTGGGGGTCCTCTCACATATTGCACATGGTGTCTAAGCTAGAGTATCACCCCAGAGGGGTGTCAGACCATTCCCCCCTGGTGGCGCACCTGACCACCCGCCCAGCTTCCACCTTTGCCCAGGGCCCCCTGGAAATTAAACGCCTTCTGGCTGAAGCTTTTACTTCTCACGAGAGGATAGGAACTACAGATAGAACAATATTTCGTGGATAACGGGTTGGGAGGTGTCACTGTGGAGGGATTGGGATGCGTTTAAGGCGTGCCTTAGGGGCACATTCATAGCTGAAATTACCTCTATTAAGCGCAACTCCGCAGCCCTTTAGAGGCGGTGGAGGATCAGGTACAGAGGTTGGAGCTGCAATTTGTAACAGATCCCTCAGACTCCGCGAGGGAGGCGTGGATATCGGGCCAGGACTCTCTGGACCGGTTGAGGGCCTCCACCGCGGAAAAGAAACGCTTTTTCACAAAACAGGCCTACTATGAGGAGGGGGAGAAGACAGGCAGGCTTTTTGGCCAAGATTGCTAGGTCCCAACAGGCGTCCCCCCGGCCATTGGAGCAATCCGTGACCCCCAGGGACGATTGGTGAACGACCCTGAGCAGATTGTGGCCGTACTGGCAACCTTCTACTCGGATCTGTATGGCTCGCGGGATGGCTATTCCGATGATGAGCTGCAGGGCGTACATGGACACTGTGACTCTCCCGACTTTGAGCGGGCGGGCCCGGGCTGAGATGGACGCTCCCCTTACTCTTACTGAGTTGATGGAGGCGGCTGCCTCCTTCCCTACATGCAAAGCCCCCGGGAGATGACGGGATTCCCATAGAAGTTTACACCCAGTATGGGGGGGAGATCCTTCCCAGGTTACTGAGTGTTTTTAATGCCTCGTTTGACCTGGGAGGCTCCCTCCATCTATGGCAAGGGCAAACATCATCCTTTTATTGAAACCGGGCAAAGACCCCCTCGATCCAGGTTCATATAGGCCCATTTCCTTGCTCCAAAGCGATGTTAAAATCCTTGCGAAAGCGCTGGCCATCAGAGTGAACAAGGTCATCCTGTCCTTAATACACCCTGACCAGGCAGGGTTTATGCTCGCAGCTCTAACCGCGACTAACCTTAGGCGCCTATACCTTAACTTGCAACTCCCTCGGATGCCGCTGGCCATAGAGCACTGTTGTCACTTGATGCCAATAAGGCTTTCGACAGTGTTGGCTGGCGTACCTGTGGGCTGTGTTGGCCAAGTTTGGCTTCGGCCCCAGGTTCCTTAGGTGGGTGAGACTGCTGTATGATGCGCCACAGGCGGCCATACGCCTATCAGATAGGATGTCCCCAGGCCTTCGCTCTGGGCAGGGGGACCAGGCCAGGGTTGTCCCTGTCCCCTCTGCTCTTTGCTCTGGCAATGAGCCACTGGCGGCCCTGGTGCGGGACTCACCCGAGGTCAGGGGTTTCCGCTATGGTGACTTGCACGAAAAAATCATGCTGTACGCCGACGACATGCTCCTGTTCTTGGAGGATGCGGAAGACTCCTTGAGCAGAGTAATGTCCTTGGTGGCGGGGTTCGGCCATTTCTCCGGCCTCACCATCAACTGGACGAAATCAGCCCTAATGTTTTTAGACGGGCCTCCCCCACCCGGTGGGAGACCCACATGCCCTGTCCCGTAGTAACCTCCTTCAAATACCTGGGGGTACATGTCTCCCCAAGGTGACCGATTACTGTAGCCTAAATGTCTTCCCCTTACTGACCAGGTTCAGAGACAAGATCCAAATATGGAACAGGCTAAAAATGTCCCTAGCGGGCAAAACCAACCTCATCAAGATGATCCTGATGCCACTGCTACTCTACTTCCTACACAATTCCCCGGTAGTCATCACCCTCAAGACGTTTAGAGTGGTCAACTCGCTTTTTAGACAACTGCTATGGCACACTAAAGCTCCTAGGATAAAACTGGAACAATTGCAGCGCCCCAAGGAGGGAGGGGGGGCTGGCACTTCCTAACCCGTGGATCTACTACCTGGCCGCGCAGCTGCAACACCTGATCGGTGCCATGTTCTCCGGTCCCGGCTGCTCCTCGGCCAGGCTCTTATTGCTTGGCTCGGGGGCTAGGTCGATACTGAAGGACTCGAGGCCCAGCAGTTTCAGAAACCTAACAAAAAAATGCCCACCTTTGTGCTTATCCAGAAGGTCTGGAACAAGGCGAGACAGCTTCAGGGGGTCACAGGGTTCACTGAATTCAGCCCAATCTGGGAGAACAATACATACACTGAACTGGCCAAATTAGATCAGGGTCCCAGATGGCGCCTTCAGGGCATAACGCTCCTTAAACAGATATTTCGGAGGGGTACACTACTCCCCTTTGACACCCTTCAGTCTAGATTTGCACTCCCTCGATCCATGTTCTTTTACTATCTACAACTGCAACATGCAATTAGAGCTCAGGGAGATGCGGTGGAGTGGGCTCAGTCCCCCACTCCAGTATTCCGCGTCTTAGGGGCCGCAACTGAGACTAAGGGTATTATTTCGCAATGCTACAACATGTTGCTAGACTCGTTCTTAGAGACACATCCCATGAAAGTGGCGGACCAGTGGGAGGCGGACGTGGGCCCGATGACAGGTGACATGTGGGAGGAAGCATTGCAGGCGGTCAACAGCTGTTTCGCTCAATGGTGGCGCAGAAAATATCTCAGCTATACATTTTGCTGAGGGTACACTACACCCCAGTAAAACTCTTTAAAATGGGCGGGGTTACGGACCCGATGTGCAACAGGTGTAAAGTAATGTCCGGCGATCTGATACACTTACTCTGGCGCTGCCCCAAACTTCACAGGTTCTGGAGGGGAGTTGTGGACACACTTAATTCTGTGTTCCAGGTAGCAGTACCCCTGGAACCGATGTGCTGCCTGCTTGGAGTATTGGAGGGAGTGGTAACAGAGGAATTGACTCGGATGGCGCTAAACAGGGCACTGTTCCAGGCCAGGAGGGCCATTCTCCTGAACTGGAAACTGGAGGATCCTCCCACGCTCAAGTCTTGGGTGATGCACATGGGCAGGATGCTAGTTATGGAGAAGTATATATACCAACATAGGGGAAATGCAGGCAAATTTGACAGGCTTTGGATGCATGGCTGGCCACACCTGGCTTGAGCCCTATGGAACTGGTTCAGGGGAGGCTGTTGGGTGGTAATTAGATCCGCTAGTTAAAGGGCGGTGGACTGGAGGGCAAAATGCTGGATACTGTTAATATGTGCTGGACATTGGATGGAGAGACTAATGTGAAGTGTATTACATATGCTGTGACTGTTATGTCATACTGACTTTCTTTTTTGTATATTATGTGAGCAATAAAAACTTTTATGATTTAAAAAAAAAAAAAAAAATATATAATATAATATATATATATATATATATATATATATATATTATATATATATATATATATATATATATATATATATACATATATATATATATATATATATATATATATAAAAAAATAAAAGAAATAAAGAAATATATAAAAAAATAAATTTTTATAAAAAAATGGGGTTGTCATCCGTGGCCCTGGGGAACTAAGGGCCCCTGGGGACCCCAGACCTCTAAAAAAAAAAAATGTCCCTTTAATAAAAAAATAAAATAAAAATATATTAAAAATATATATTTTTTTATTTAAAAATAAATAAAAAGGGGGGGTTGCCATCTGGGGCCCTTTTTTCAAAGGGGGGTTGCTTTGGGCCCCCAACAGTGACATGGCCCTGGGCAGCTTCCCCATTTGCCCTGTGTAAAGACGGCCTGGCCAGGGCCTTAAAACAGGAAGGCGGATGGGTTATCCCGGCAGACAGACCTGGAACCTTAAGACTACTTTTCCAACATCCTCAAGTTGACAAGTTGACCGTTCGGGGTCCCACTGTGGTTGTTGGACTGTTTCTCAGGGGGGAGTATTGTCATGGACCTTGGAATGCTGAAGTGTTTGAATCTGTTACACCAGTGGGGGGTCTTCTGCCCTGTCTTAAGGCTAACCCCCCCCCCCCTCCAGACGGCTCCATGGTCTGGAGGAAAAGCATTGTTCTGTGTTTGGCTGTTTGTGTACTTTGATTGCCCCCTGGGGCTTCTGTATCATTACACATAGCAGTCCTCCTATTCAAGCTATCGGACCAATCCCTGCTGACCCTGTTTCAAGTCCTCATTTGCATGGCTAAGAGGACCTAATTGAGAACTACAATGTACTTTACAATTGACCAATAGAAAAGCTATTGTTGGGGGTGGGGTGTTCAAACTGCTGTATAAAAGTGTGTTGTGTGCATCCAATAAAATAGTTTCCTGTTTGAACTTACATACAGCCTGCCTGGTGTTTGTTCTGATGGATTTCGAACGGCACATAGCTGTAGTTCGAATCCCGGAGCCTTGGATGACCGAACCATCAGACGTTGCGATCTGCAATCTGATTCAATAGCAGCAGAGGAGTGTCAGGAGAGTGGAACTGAGCGAGAAAGGGTCTTGTTACACTTCTTTTTAAACCCGGGTCACTGTGGTCCATACTATGCTTTTTAATGGGGTAACATTGAACCACCTGAGCCTTCAGACCCAAGACTCCTCCAACCATACCCTTGTGGAGCCTGCCTGGGGATCCCTGCAGCCAATTACCTGAGCTGTCAGCTACGGCCAGCCTCCTAGGGAGAGAGGTGTTAAACTCAGGTGTTAGCTGTTCTTAGGGAACTGCAAGTAACAGCATTTGCACTTAAGTCTCCATGCATACTGGGCTTAAAAAAAACATCTGCTCTCTTGGCAGTGAAAACCGCTCATATAGAGCATCTTTTGTACAAAGTTTAGACGAGTTTAAGAGAGTTTTGCGTTTTTCTGCCAGCAAACTCCAATTAGAAGGGCTTTTTTCCTGCCTCTAAACGTCGAGCTCATAATATGGCTCTAATCATCCTAATGTATATGGAGACATAGGATAACATTGAGCTGTTTCTTCAGAACACAAAACTCCTGTAGAAGCAATGTTTTTTAAGCCAGTGTGCATGGAGCATGGAGCCCAACTATTGCACTGTTTATTTTGCAATTGAAATTCCCTGTTCCCTAGGAATCTGTTATATTGTACAGTCACCTAGTGGCCAAGTGTGGGAACTACTCCTAACATCCCAGTTACTGTAATTGGAAAAAGAGGAAACTACAAGGGGCTAGTGATGGACTTTACAGGCACGGTAATAAAACAGGGATATAGTCAAAAAATATAAAAGTTTATTTATTACAATTGGCATAAAGAAGTTCAAAAAGAACTGGACATGGCAAAATACTTAGGCAGCATTCTAGCAACTAACAGAGCAAAACAAACAACCAAGAAAGGAATAATGGAACATATATAAGTAATAGCCCTTCAAAAACAAGCAAACATCCGAGTGTTCGTATATAGGGTATGTCCTTGAAGGGGTTACGTAGCCACTAAGGTTGATGTATGTATGTTGAAGCGAATGCTGGATTGGCTTGACATGTTTCGAGTATCATTACGCTTCTTCAGAAAGCCTTCATTAAGTATGCTATATAGAAAGAAAGGATACTGATGAGGTAAACATGTATAGTTACTGTAATGCCCGGATCGGCAACACGTCGATCATGGTCCACAGGTGGACCACGAGCAGGTGATAGGTGGCCCGCGAAGAGACCCCCAGGTGCTGACCTCTGTACACTTCTCTTTATCCTTTCTAGACTGCCCTACCCACTACTGACCTCTGTACACTGTCCTACGTATTACTGACCTCTGTACACTGTCCAACGTACTGCTGACCTCTGTACTAGGGATGAGCTCCGCGTTCGATTCGAACGTATGTTCGAATCGAACATCGGTCGTTCGATCGTTCGTCGAAAATCGAACAAAACGGGTCGTTCGCGCCAAATTCGAATGACACTAAACGTCCCATAATTCACTGGGGCGTTGAGCGCTGATGATTGGCCAAGCATGCTGTATGTCCCGCATGCTTGCCCAATCACAGCGCTCAAAAAACGAAGAGCCATAATTGGCCAAAGCCAGGGTGGCTTTGGCCAATTATGGCTCAGGGGGATTAGTACACGCCCCCCACTATAAAAGGCAGCCTGCACGGCTGCCTAGTGTAGTGTGTTGGCGGTTCTAGAGAAGATCAGCCAGTCAGACAGAGAGAGATAGAGAGATAGATAGATAGATAGATAGATAGATAGATAGATAGATAGATAGATAGATAGATAGATAGAGTAGGAAGTGTAGTCAGTATAGTTAAAAGTACAGTTTGTAGAGAATATATTCACATCCTTAGGCGTTGTCAATATATTTATAAACTGTACAGCTCAGCTAGTTTATCTATTAGTATCTGTCAGGCAGGAGATTGTTCTACATGCAGCGCTCTAACGTGTTGTATTGCCTGCATTAGGGATTTACTTTAAATATAATTATTCTGTGTTATTTAACGTGTGCTAGTTAATTGCACACACAGACGCATTACCTGTTACTGCACGTGTGCAATTTATTTGCACAGAAGCGCAGTCGCTGTTAATGCAACTGGGCTATTGAATTGCACAGAAACGCAGTCGCTATTACTGCGTGCGTGCTGTTTAATAGCAACTAAAGGCAGTTGGTGTCACTGCGTGCGTGCTGTTAAATCGCATTTGACCGCAGTCGCTATTACTGCGTGCGTGCTGTTTAATAGCAACTAAAGGCAGTTGGTGTCACTGCGTGCGTGCTGTTAAATCGCATTTGACCGCAGTCGCTATTACTGCGTGCGTGCTGTTTAATAGCAACTAAAGGCAGTTGGTGTCACTGCGTGCGTGCTGTTAAATCGCATTTGACCGCAGTCGCTATTACTGCGTGCGTGCTGTTTAATAGCAACTAAAGGCAGTTGGTGTCACTGCGGGCGTGCTGTTAAATCGCATTTGACCGCAGTCGCTATTACTGCGTGCGTGCTGTTTAATAGCAACTAAAGGCAGTTGGTGTCACTGCGTGCGTGCTGTTAAATCGCATTTGACCGCAGTCGCTATTACTGCGTGCGTGCTGTTTAATAGCAACTAAAGGCAGTTGGTGTCACTGCGTGCGTGCTGTTAAATCGCATTTGACCGCAGTCGCTATTACTGCGTGCGTGCTGTTTAATAGCAACTAAAGGCAGTTGGTGTCACTGCGGCTATTTTGTTACTTTACACTTGAGCCAAGTCGCTCTTACTGTGTGGTTGCTGTTTAATACCATCTGAAAGCAGTTGGTGTGACAGCGACTATTTTGTTACTTTACACTTGAGCCAAGTCGCTGTTACTGTGTGGTTGCTGTTTAATACCATCTGAACGCAGTTGGTGTGACAGCGACTATTTTGTTACATAACACTTGAGCCAAGTCGCTCTTACTGTGTGGTTGCTGTTTAATACCATCTGAACGCAGTTGGTGTGACTGCGACTATTTTGTTACTTTACACTTGAGCCAAGTCGCTCTTACTGTGTGGTTGCTGTTTAATACCATCTGAACGCAGTTGGTGTGACTGCGACTATTTTGTTACTTTACACTTGAGCCAAGTCGCTCTTACTGTGTGGTTGCTGTTTAATACCATCTGAAAGCAGTTGGTGTGACAGCGACTATTTTGTTACTTTACACTTGAACCAAGTCGCTCTTACTGTGTGGTTGCTGTTTAATACCATCTGAACGCAGTTGGTGTGACAGCGACTATTTTGTTACTTTACACTTGAGCCAAGTCGCTCTTACTGTGTGGTTGCTGTTTAATACCATCTGAACGCAGTTGGTGTGACAGCGACTATTTTGTTACTTTACACTTGAGCCAAGTCGCTCTTACTGTGTGGTTGCTGTTTAATACCATCTGAACGCAGTTGGTGTGACAGCGACTATTTTGTTACTTCACACTTGAGCCAAGACGCTCTTACTGTGTGGTTGCTGTTTAATACCATCTGAAAGCAGTTGGTGTGACAGCGACTATTTTGTTACTTTACACTTGAACCAAGTCGCTCTTACTGTGTGGTTGCTGTTTAATACCATCTGAAAGCAGTTGGTGTGACAGTGACTATTTTGTTACATAACACTTGAGCCAAGTCGCTCTTACTGTGTGGTTGCTGTTTAATACCATCTGAACGCAGTTGGTGTGACAGCGACTATTTTGTTACATAACACTTGAGCCAAGTCGCTCTTACGGTGTGGTTGCTGTTTAATACCATCTGAACGCAGTTGGTGTGACAGCGACTATTTTGTTACATAACACTTGAGCCAAGTCGCTCTTACTGTGTGGTTGCTGTTTAATACCATCTGAACACAGTTGGTGTGACAGCGACTATTTTGTTACATAACACTTGAGCCAAGTCGCTCTTACTGTGTGGTTGCTGTTTAATACCATCTGAACGCAGTTGGTGTGACAGCGACTATTTTGTTACATAACACTTGAGCCAAGTCGCTCTTACTTTGTGGTTGCTGTTTAATACCATCTGAACGCAGTTGGTGTGACTGCGACTATTTTGTTACTTTACACTTGAGCCAAGTCGCTCTTACTGTGTGGTTGCTGTTTAATACCATCTGAACGCAGTTGGTGTGACTGCGACTATTTTGTTACTTTACACTTGAGCCAAGTCACTCTTACTGTGTGGTTGCTGTTTAATACCATCTGAAAGCAGTTGGTGTGACAGCGACTATTTTGTTACTTTACACTTGAACCAAGTCGCTCTTACTGTGTGGTTGCTGTTTAATACCATCTGAAAGCAGTTGGTGTGACAGCGACTATTTTGTTACATAACACTTGAGCCAAGTTGCTCTTACTGTGTGGTTGCTGTTTAATACCATCTGAAAGCAGTTGGTGTGACAGCGACTATTTTGTTACTTTACACTTGAACCAAGTCGCTCTTACTGTGTGGTTGCTGTTTAATACCATCTGAAAGCAGTTGGTGTGACAGCGACTATTTTGTTACATAACACCTGAACGCATAACTATGGCTGGAAGGACAAAGAGAGGCAGAGAGTCACGAGGGCAAGCAGGCTCTGCATCTAGAGGTAACGCTGGTGATGGATGTGGTGCATCCTCTTCAGCACGTGGCCGTGGCCGCTCGTCCTTCTTTTCGGGAGCTGGCCGTGTTGAGCCTCAACATGCTGAGAAATTAGTTGAGTGGATGACCAAGCCGTCCTCATCCTCCTCATCCTCTCTCACACAGACTGATTATAGTTTGTCTGGCAAAGCAGCTGCCAAGGCGTCCTCTACCCTCTGCACAATGGGATCACACAATCCTTCCCTAGTCCCACCGTGTCCTCCTGAGGAGTCCCCCGAACTGTTTCAACACAGTGTTGGGTACATGCTAGCTGAAGATGCGCAGCGTTTTGAAGACTCCGATGACGGAACACTGATAGAGGAAGGCATTGATGTGAGCCCAGGGAGAGGGGGTGGCCGAGAGGGACAACAATCTGGGAGTGATGTTCCCCCAGCTGGAGCATACTGCCAGGTTGTCGCCAGTGATGATGAGGAGGGAGGGGATGATGAGGTCATTGACTCTACCTGGGTGCCTGGTAGGAGAGAGGAGGAGGAGGAAGAGGACGAGGCACAGGCACATCTTCAAAGAGGCAGGAAGCCCTCCAGGGGTCAGCTTAAGGGCAGTACACCAACTGCATTACGTGGCGCTGCTGTGTCTCAACGGTACAGCAAAAGTTCTTTGGTGTGGGCCTTTTTTGAAACCTGTTCATCAGATCCTACCTTTGCTGTTTGCAACATATGTCTCAAGCGTATCTCGCGTGGCCAAAACATCACCCGCTTGGGCACCACATGCTTGTCCAGACATATGTCGACCTGCCATGCAGCTCGTTGGCAGGCATACCAGAAAGACCCACACCAAAGACCAAAGCGGTCCTCCCCTTGCCCTTCTGTGACCTCAAACCCCACTAGACCCCCAGTCCTCTCTGCAGCCTGCACCGAAGGTGTAGAAATAGGTGTGTCACATTGTAGTAGTGGTAGTACATCCGGCCAATCTACTGATATTACCAGACAAATTTCCCTGCCCCAGCTGCTGCAGCGCCGAAAGAAGTACGCTCCCAGCCATCCACATGCCCAGCGGTTGAATGCTAGCTTAGCAAAATTGCTAGCACTTCAACTGCTACCTTTTCAGTTGGTAGATTCTGCCCCCTTCCGTGAGTTTGTGGAATGTGCAGTACCTCAGTGGCAAGTACCCAAACGCCACGGAAGGCGATTCCGGCTCTCTACCGGCATGTGGAAGGCAATGTCCATACCTCGCTGGACAGGGCGGTCAGTGGTAAGGTGCATCTTACCGCTGACTCATGGTCCAGCAGGCATGGACAGGGACGTTACCTGTCTTTTACGGCCCATTGGGTGACTCTGCTGGCAGCTGGGAAGGACGCAGGTCAAGGTACAGTAGTTTTGGAGGTTGTTCCACCACCACGCCTCCAAAACACTACAACTGCTTGTGACACACCTCTCTCCTCCACCCCCTCCTCTTCTTCTTCCTCTGTGGCCTCTTCCTGTGGTGATGTTGGCTCAGAACCAGCCATGCTCCGTAGGCGTACGACGGGCTACGCAGGAATGCAGGCCAAGAGATGCCATGCGGTCCTAGAGCTGGTGTGCTTGGGAGACAGGAGCCACACTGGGGAAGAGGTTCTTTCAGCTCTGCAGGGGCAGGCTCAGAGGTGGTTGACGCCACGCCAGCTGAAGCCTGGAATGGTGGTCAGCGATAATGGCACCAACCTCCTCTCTGCCCTGCGACGTGGAAAACTCACCCATGTGCCCTGTTTTGCGCATGTTCTCAATTTGGTGGTGCAGCGGTTCTTGGGCAGGTACCCTGGTTTACAGGATGTCCTGAGGCAGGCCAGGAAAGTCTGTGTGCATTTCCGGAGGTCATATAATGCCACTGCTCGGCTGACAGACCTCCAGAGGGAATACAACCTGCCCAAGAACCGCCTAATCTGTGACATGCCCACCAGATGGAACTCTACGTTGGCCATGCTGCAGCGGCTGCACACGCAGCAGAGGGCCATCAATGAGTACCTGTGCCAATATGGCAGCAGAACTGGCTCAGGGGATCTTGGGTTTTTTTCACCACGCCAGTGGGCCTTGATCAGGGATGCATGCACTGTCCTGTCACCATTTGAGGAGGCCACGAGGATGGTGAGCAGTGACAGTGCATGCATCAGTGAGACTGTCCCGCTTATTCACATGTTGGAGCACACCCTACGTGGAATAATGGACAGGGCCCTTGAGGCAGAACAGAGGGAGGAAGAGGAGGACTTCCTTACCTCTCAAGGCCCCCTTTATCCAGACACTGTTCCTGCTTGCCCACCTGGAACACAGGAAGAGGAGGAGGAGGATGAGGAAGAGGAGGAGGAGGAGGATTGTATCAGCAGCATGGAGGTGGAGCCTAGCACTCAGCATCAACAGCAGCAGTCTTCAAGGGATCATTTACAGTCCCAAGGAACACGTGGACTTTTACGTGGCTGGGATGAGGTGGCTGAGGATCCTGTCGTCCTCAGTGACCCAGAGGACTGTGCCCCGAATGCCTCTGCAAACCTACGCTGCATGGCCTCCCTGATCCTGCAAAGCCTGCGTAAGGATCCTCGTGTACGTGCTATCAAGGAGAGGGATCATTACTGGCTGGCAACTCTCCTTGATCCACGTTACAAGAGTAAGGTAACGGATCTTATGTTGCCATCGCAGAGGGAGCAGAAGATGAAACTACTGCGGGAGGCCTTGCAGAAGGGTCTGTGCAATGCGTTCCCAGAACCGGGGGGATTACCAAAACCTGGCCCTGGACAACGTCTTGCTGAGGCTTCGGTGAGTCAGAGAAGGAGCAGTGGAGAAGGTGGCCGTCTGACCGATGCGTTCAGACAATTTTTTAGTCCGCAGCCCCAAGGTCTGACCGGTTCCAGCAACCATCGCCAGCGTCTGGTTTACATGGTCCGGGAATACCTAGCGGCAAGATCCGACTTGGACACCTTCCCCACGAAAAATCCTCTGGCTTACTGGGTCTTGAGGATGGATCACTGGCCAGAGCTTGCACAGTACGCAATTGAGCTACTGGCTTGCCCTGCATCCAGTGTTCTTTCAGAACGCACATTCAGTGCTGCTGGAGGCTTTGTGACCGATCACAGGGTACGCCTCTCCACCAACTCTGTTGATCGACTGGCCTTCATCAAAATGAATCAGGCTTGGATCAACACCGGCTACCAAGCACCTGATGCTGATGTTACTGAATAAGAATTTTGTGTTGAAATATCAGATCCCTTTGAGACTGCTGATGCTGAGTGACTGTCCTGTTGTGCTGCTGATGGAATATCCTTCTCCTCCTCACGTTTCATGCTGTTAGCTAGTAAGAAATTTGGTTTTTCTGTGCTCCGCCACCAGTGCCTAAGGCCTAATTTTTCTGCCCCTGTTTAACAGGGGCGTCTAATAACAATTTTTGATGCAATACTTTGCATGTGGCCTAAGGCACAATTTTTGTGCCCCTGTGTAACAGGGGCGTCTAATAACAATTTTTGATGCAATACTTTGCATGTGGCCTAAGGCACAATTTTTGTGCCCCTGTGTAACAGGGGCGTCTAATAACAATTTTTGATGCAATACTTTGCACGTGGCTCCTTGTTGCGCTCCAATTACAGATATTGGGAGGGGTTGCAGTGTTATGTTGCGCCTAATAACAATTTTTGATGCAATACTTTGCACGTGGCCTAATTTTTCTGCCCCTGTGTAACAGGGGTGTCTAATAACAATTTTTGATGCAATACTTTGCATGTGGCCTAAGGCCTAAGGCACAATTTTTGTGCCCCTGTGTAACAGGGGCGTCTAATAACAATTTTTGATGCAATACTTTGCACGTGGCCTAAGGCACAATTTTTGTGCCCCTGTGTAACAGGGGCGCCTAATAACAATTTTTGATGCAATACTTTGCACGTGGCTCCTTGTTGCGCTCCAATTACAGATATTGGGAGGGGTTGCAGTGTTATGTTGCGCCTACGGACACATTTTTATGCCCCTGTGTAACAGGGGCACCTAATAACAATTTTTGATGCAATACTTTGCACGTGGCTCCTTGTTGCGCTCCAATTACAGATATTGGGAGGGGTTGCAGTGTTATGTTGCGCCTACGGACACATTTTTATGCCCCTGTGTAACAGGGGCACCTAATAACAATTTTTGATGCAATACTTTGCACGTGGCTCCTTGTTGCGCTCCAATTACAGATATTGGGAGGGGTTGCAGTGTTATGTTGCGCCTACGGACACATTTTTTGTGCCCCTGTGTAACAGGGGCACCTAATAACAATTTTTGATGCAATACTTTGCACGTGGCTCCTTGTTGCGCTCCAATTACAGATATTGGGAGGGGTTGCAGTGTTATGTTGCGCCTATGGTCACATTTTTATGCCCCTGTGTAACAAGGGCGCCTAATAACAATTTTTGATGCAATACTTTGCACGTGGCTCCTTGTTGCGCTCCAATTACAGATATTGGGAGGGGTTGCAGTGTTATGTTGCGCCTACGGACACATTTTTATGCCCCTGTGTAACAGGGGCACCTAATAACAATTTTTGATGCAATACTTTGCACGTGGCTCCTTGTTGCGCTCCAATTACAGATATTGGGAGGGGTTGCAGTGTTATGTTGCGCCTACGGACACATTTTTTGTACCCCTGTGTAACAGGGGCACCTAATAACAATTTTTGATGCAATACTTTGCACGTGGCTCCTTGTTGCGCTCCAATTACAGATATTGGGAGGGGTTGCAGTGTTATGTTGCGCCTATGGTCACATTTTTATGCCCCTGTGTAACAAGGGCGCCTAATAACAATTTTTGATGCAATACTTTGCACGTGGCTCCTTGTTGCGCTCCAATTACAGATATTGGGAGGGGTTGCAGTGTTATGTTGCGCCTACGGACACATTTTTATGCCCCTGTGTAACAGGGGCGCCTAATAACAATTTTTGATGCAATACTTTGCACGTGGCTCCTTGTTGCGCTCCAATTACAGATATTGGGAGGGGTTGCAGTGTTATGTTGCGCCTATGGTCACATTTTTATGCCCCTGTGTAACAAGGGCGCCTAATAACAATTTTTGATGCAATACTTTGCACGTGGCTCCTTGTTGCGCTCCAATTACAGATATTGGGAGGGGTTGCAGTGTTATGTTGCGCCTACGGACACATTTTTACGCCCCTGTGTAACAGGGGCGCCTAATAACAATTTTTGATGCAATACTTTGCACGTGGCTCCTTGTTGCGCTCCAATTACAGATATTGGGAGGGGTTGCAGTGTTATGTTGCGCCTACGGACACATTTTTATGCCCCTGTGTAACAGGGGCGCCTAATAACAATTTTTGATGCAATACTTTGCACGTGGCTCCTTGTTGCGCTCCAATTACAGATATTGGGAGGGGTTGCAGTGTTATGTTGCGCCTACGGACACATTTTTATGCCCCTGTGTAACAAGGGCGCCTAATAACAATTTTTGATGCAATACTTTGCACGTGGCTCTTTGTTGCGCTACAATTACAGTATGTTTGAGGGTGCCCTTTTTTCTACAATTTTGCTTTCCCAAAAAGATAATGCCACCCCTAAAATAATCGAGATATTGTTCCCACACAGCACGTGCGCAACCAGTATTAAATTACTTTGTTCTTATAATAATTTAATGTTGTGCAGGGACATTTCTAAACATGTGCCACTACTAGAGACACACAGCAGGTGTGATATTTGAAGGAATTTTTCATTTTTTTTTTTTTCACTTTAAACATCATTAAAATCGCTGCTCCGCAAAAACGTCCGTTTTTAAAATATTTTTTTCGATTGATACATGTTCCCTGGGGCAAGACCCGGGTTCTGAAAGACGTTTACCAACATTAAATTGAATATTGGTCTTTAAAATGATCGTTTTTGAATTCGAACGTTCGAGTCCCATAGACTTCAATGGGGTTCTAAATGTTCGCGCGAACCCGCGGTCTGTTCGAACGTTCTGATGCGAACCGAACCCGGGTATGTTCGGCTCATCCCTACTCTGTACACTGCCTATACATCCTATTGACCTCTGTACACTGCCCTACCTACTACTAACCTCTGTACACTGCCATACTTACTACTGACCTCTGTACACAGCCCTACATCCTACTGACCTCTGTACACTGCTCTACCTACTACTGAGGCCTGAAACTAGTTGAAGAAATCAGCCAGATGTTCTGCTTTCGTGATGAATTTCAGCATCAGCCTTGTGGGGGTGACCAATTTTACTCCCCATACACAAAAAAAATAGTGATTGACGAGTTTATCACCAAAGCTAAATAAGGTAGGGTAAGTGACATTCAGTGTTGCCAACCTACCAGATTGAAATTTACTGGCACGACACCCGAAATTTACTGGCGCAGCCACGTTTTTACTGGCATTTCACAAAAGTTACTAAATTTAATTTTTAGGTGCAAATTTCAGTATTTAGGCTACAAACAAGTACGCTAGGCAAATAGAAATGTGATTTAAGGTAGGTATTTTTGTTATTTTCGATATAATAAGGGCAAATTATTTAGTCATATCACCCCCTGCCTCCATCCCCCTCTGCCACCAACACCCCCTGCCATCACCCCCCTCTGCGGGGCCACAATCTCCCTCTGCCTCAAATCTCCCCCTGCCTCCAATCTCCCCCAGGCCCCCTGCCTCCAATCTCCCCCAGGCCCCCTGCCTCCAATCACCCCCTGCCTCCATCGTTCCCTGCCTCCATCCCCCTCTGCGGTGCCACCAACAACCCCCGTCTCCACCCCCCACCCTCTGCGGTGCCACCATCCCCCTCTGCGGTGCCACCAACACCCCCTGCCTCCAATCACCCCCTGCCACTAACACCCCCTGCCTCCAATCTCCCCCTGCCTCTAATCTCCCCCAGCCACCACAGCCACCATCACCCCTGCCTCCAATCACTCCCTGCCTCCACTCTCCATGCGCAGTTTCAAGCCGAACCGATCTCGACTATTTTTACTGGCACATTCCCACAACTACGGACATTTACGAACGGGGGAAAAAAGTGCCTGTTTTTATGAACTGTCCGTAAAAATATGGACGGTTTGCAACACTGGTGACATTCATTTTATAAGATTTTTCTATGTTTTCTTTATGCTGTCTTCACTTTGCATTTTGGGCTTGCTAGTTAATTTTTTTTTTTTAACAGGTGATCTTTGATCTCTTCCATGTTGTCCGGGTAGACCTCCGCCTCTCAAAGGTTGCCTACCCGTGCTGTAATGGTTTCTTTGGCTATTATTCTATGTTCAGTACTATTTGCGTACTCTTTTACTATTCTATCTGCATCATTAATTTACCTTGCATTCATTCATTAAACACCACTTTAAAAACCACTGTTTGTCTAATCATTTGTCTTATACCATTAGATACCAGCTTTGTAGTCAGAAAAGGTAGACTTATTTATTTTGATCCAGAGAGGTGGTGTGAGTGAGAAGAGCACTCCGATGTTTTGTTTTTCTACAGGTAGCACTTAGCATACACTGATATTACCCTCAGAAGATATAAACAATTCACCTCTTCCTTCCTCAGAGGCCTTCCAAAAACTGGCATTTGAATAAACATGAGCTAAGCTCTCACACGTCTAGCGATAAATTTCTTATGCACCAAGCAACATGTTGTAAAAAACAGGGAAGAGTCAGATTTTGTGTATATTGCTCAATAGCAATGCAGGTGTACTTTAAAGTGGAACTAAACTCCACAGTCACCTGGCAGATGAACTTAAAATTTCACATTATACGAGCCCCAAATCATTTGTAAATGCTCCAATCTACTCACAAGCCGGCAAGCCTCCCACTCATCAAAGCCAGAATACTGGATAAAAATCCTGCCCAGACTGACAATGCTGCTGTAGAAAAATGCCCCCTGTGCTCCTTAATGCAGAGTTGAGGCACTCTAATGCTGCGTACAGACGATCGGAAATTCCGACAACAAAACCGTGGATTTTTTTCCGACGGATGTTGGCTCAAACTTGTCTTGCATACACACGGTCACACAAATGTTGTCGGACCCAGTCAAACCCTACAGCAGATCAGTTGCTCTGGGCCAACGTGGTCGCGGAACCAGGATACTGCTACCTACGCACACCGCGGCCAGGAGGGCCATATGCAGGGGTGTCGTGGAATGGCTGCCCCAATGGTGGGCGCCACACGAGGAAGAAGACCACAAGGCAATGGCGTCTGCCCTCTTTATACCCCTCCCCAGCATGCACAGCGAGGCGACCCACCCCTAACTGGCCGCCAAGGACAGATACTCTCACTTGACCCCACTACTGCCACCTGCCGTCCGGAGGGTGACCTGAGTCCCCAGACAAAAGGTTAGCCCATATTACAGCCAAGCTAAAGCTGAGACCCAAATTTAAACAATCAAACTAATTCAGAGCCAACTATTTCTCTGAATTCTCCCCTAAATTTAACATAGCACCGGCTCTGAAAGTAGCCCGGCGCTACATTATATTTTGGGTTTTCGGTTTAATACCACTTTAATGAAATGACAAATATCAAAACTCTTTCCAATGACCTGCCCATATATTGTCACCTATATTTTAATACTATAATGTTTGGGGTATCGCTATAGTTCTTGTGTGTTGTACAGCTATTGCATGAAAGGTCTACTAGCACTTCTTCTCTTCCTCCTACGTGAAATAACCCAAATCTGCCACACTCCTGACAATGTCTTCTGGGTAAAAGAGGGGGAGTATAAAAGAAAAAAGAAGAAAGATTTATATATATATATATAATTACCGATGATAGCATTTACAGAGACTGGTCCAGTGAATAGCTGATATTATTAGAGTTTTTATTAAGCAGAGTAAACTGAACTCTTCTATGGAGTCTATATACTCACACACACACATTCCTTTCTTAGGTGACAATTCCTTTATTACTTATATATATTTTTTAAGAATATCAAAAGCTACAAAACCATATGTGAAACTGCGCTTGTGGAAAAAACAACAGTAGATCATGAAAAGCAACTTGCACGCTATGAAATATTTCACATAGCTCCAATGAATTGTCCAAAATGTCCTGCGCTAATCATCAAAAAAATTTGAAAACAATAATTGTGTGAATGGTTAAATAATCAACTCATTACATAGTGATATCATATGTCGGCATACACCCACGGATCCTAAAAGAATTGAGCTCTGTAAAGACATTGGGCCAGATCCACAAAAACCCGGGCGCAACGTAACTTTTTCTATTTAAGTTACACGGCCGGAAAATTTCTACCTAAGTGCCCGATCTACAAAGCACTTACCTAGAAATTTTCGGCTGTGTAACTTAAATCCGGCCGGCGCAAGGCGTTCCTATTCAAATGGGGCGAGTCCCATTTAAATTAGGCGCGCTCCCGCGCCGGCCGTACTGCGCATGCTCACGACGTCATTTTCCCGACGTGCTCAGCGCGGTTTTACGTTGCGCCGGGTTTTGAGAATCGCGACGGGCGTAAAAAAAAAAAAAGGTTGCGGCGGGAAAAAAAAATTAAAAAAAAAAAAATGACAGCGACGCTGGATAGAAGGGTATACTTTTACAAGGTGTAAACAGTTTACACTTTGTAAAAGCAGCCCTAATTTTGCGACGGCAAACTAATACTTACGGAGAAAAAACGAAGCGTAAAAGCTTAGTGGATCTCCGTAAGTGCTAATTTGCATACCCGCGCTGGATTTCGACGAGAAATGCCCCCAGCGGCGGCTGCGGTACTGCATCCTAGGATCCGACAGTGTAAGTCCCTTACACATGTCGGATCTTCTGCCTATCTATGAGAAACTGATTCTGTGGATCAGTTCCATAGATAGAAACAGGGATACGACGGCGTATCAGTAGATACGCCGGCGTATCCCTTTTGTGGATCAGGCCCAAAGTCTTTACCAAGTAACTATAGACTTGTTAGTTTAACTTCTATAGTTGGGAAGATACTGGAACGTTTAATAAAAGACCACATGGATGAGTTATTGCTGGAAAAAAAATATTTAAGCAACAGACAGCATGGATTCATGAAAGACAGAAGTTGTCAGACAAACCTGATTTATTTTTATGAAGAGGTAAGTAAAACCCTGGACAGAGGGGTGGCTGTGGACGTGGTATACTTGGATTTTCCTAAAGCGCTCGATTCAGTTGCCCACACACGGCTCATGTGTAAGGTAAAGTCTACAGGATTAGAAATATCAGTTTGTAAATGGATAGAAAACTGTCTAAAAGACAGAATTCAGAGAGTAGTGGTTAATGATTCTTACTCTGAATGGTCCAATGTTATCAGTGGTGTACCCCAAGGTTCAGTGCTGGGACCCTTACTTTTTAATATCTTTCTAAATGATATTGGGTCTGGGATCAAAAGTAACATTCTGTCTTTGCATATGACACCAAGCTATGCAGTGGAATAACGTCCTTACAGGATGTCTCCAATTTACAAGCCGACCTCAATGCTCTGTCTAATTGGGCGACTAAGTGGCAGATGAGGTTTAATGTTGATAAATGTAAAGTTATGCACTTGGAGGCTAAGAATATTCATGCATCATACATACTAGGGGGAGTACAACTGGGGAGATCCATAGTGGAGAAGGATCTGGGGGTTTTGGTAGATCATAAGCTCAATAATGGCATGCAATTATTGAGTGAGCAAAGTCCTTTCTTGTATTAAGAGAGGTATGGACTCCAGAGACAGAGATATAATTTTGCCTCTGTACAAATCATTATTAAGACCTCATCTGGAATATGTAGTTCAGTTTTGGGCACCAGTTCTCAAAAAGGATATCGGGGAACTGGAGAAAGTGCAGAGAAGGGCAACCAAACTGATAAGAGGCATGGAGGAGCTCAGCTATGAGGAAAGATTAGAGGAACTGAATTTATTCACTCTTGAGAAGAGGAGAATAAGGGGGGATATGATCAACATGTACAAATATATAAGGGCTCCATATAAGGAACTTGGCGTTGAGTTATTTACTTTACGGTCTACACAAAAGGCCAAGGGGGCATTCTTGACGTCTAGAGGAAAAAAGATTTAATCTCCAAATACGGAAAGGTTTCTTCACAGTAATGTACACAGTACACACAACCATTTTTCGGGTTGTAAAAAATTCCGTTTTGTTTTAAAAGCGTCATTAAAAACGATCGCGTGTGGGCTCCAGAGCATTTTTCACGACGTAAAAAGTGGGCATTAAAAATTTAGAACATGCTCTAATTTTTAACGTCATAAAAAAATTGTCGTGTGTGGGCTTTAACGACGTGAAAAAACTGCGCATGCTCAGAAGCAAGTTAAGAGACGGGAGCGCTCGTTCTGGTAAAACTAGCGTTCGTAATGGAGATAACACATTCATCAAGCTGTAACAGACTGAAAAGCACGAATCGTCTTTTACTAACACGAAATCAGCAAAAACAGCCCCAAGGGTGGCACCATCCGAATGGAACTTCCCCTTATAGTGCCGTTGTACGTGTTGTACGTCACCGCGCTTTGCTAGAGCATTTTTTTTTCACGATCGTGTGTAGGAAAGGCCGGTTTAACAATAACCGGGTTGAAAAAACTTAATTTTTTCTAGACCATTAAAAATTTAATTTTTTACATCCCGAAAAAAGCCGTGTGTACGCGGTATTAGAGCTGTGAAAATGTGGAACAGACTCACTCCAGAGGTGGTTCTGGCCAGCTCAGTAGATTGCTTTAAGAAAGGCCTGGATACTTTCCTAAATGTACATAATATACAGTAACTAAGTACTAACATTTATAAGTAAAGTTGATCTGGGGAAAATCTGATTGCCTCTCGGGGGATCAGGAAGGATTTGTTTCCCCTGCTATAGTGTCATGGATATGCAGTAGTCTGTCAGCTTACCTGTTTCCATCTGTTCATTAGAGGCCTGACCCTGTTCTGGTTCCCTTTTTATCACTTCCTCTTCCTGTATGGGCCCACCCAGGCCATCCCAGGAAGTCTATATTAACTGTTGCACTACAGGTCTGCAGTGCTGTTCAACAGTGTTGCTTTGCTTAAGTTCCTGTCTGCAGTGTGCTACTATTGTCTTCCTGTGTACCGTTTTTGGCCTGTCCCTGACTTCTCCTGTTTGCCTGTGCCCCTGACCTTTTGCCTGTCTCTTGGTTACCCTTGTCTGCCTGTTGCCCTGACCTCGGCCTACCCATCACTAGCGTTTGTCCTGCCTGCTGCTTCCCCTCTCTCCCTGCGGAGTGTGACCTAGGGAATCCCAGGGGTCGCGACCTGGATTCAGCTGCGGTGAAGGCCATCCTCACCAATAGGGGCTCTGGTGAACACAAAGCTGGGTCTTGGACTTCGCGCCCTGGGTGATCTTGGGTTCGCGCTTCCTCCCTGATAGCAGCAGTCGGCTATAGGGTTCACTACCCTGAGGTGCATCCCTGACCCCAACGGGGTGCACTTGTCACCTGGCTACGGGTGACCTGACATATAGCAAATTGGATCATGCTCTGCTGGGGTTTTTTGCCTTCCTCTGGATCAACTGTGGGTATAGAATTGGGTATATGGGATTGTACGATATTTTTTATTTTATTTGTTTTTTTATGGTTGAACTGGATGGACTTTTGTCTTTTTTCAACCTGACTAACTATGTAACTATGTCTCATAAGATGTAGAAAAAATCTCAAACATGAAAAAGTTCAAAATGTATTCTTGTGTATACCAAATGAGTCTGAACCACCATGCTGCCACACCAGAAGGTTTACTGAAAATTAATGACTCTCTAATTACAGAGAAGTCATATGGTGCATGATAAGTAGCATCACTACGAGGATGGAAATATGGAACATATAAACCTGGTTATAATGTCTCACCATCGATCATCATCCGAATGTTAAAAAGATAAAAGAGGTAAGCACTCCCTATAGTGTGAAATCTGGATGATAATTTATTAAAGTTAAGTAAATGCACACACATGAGATAAGAAATAACAGCAATGTACAAAGAAATCTTAATCCAGAATGGCATGGACACTTTTGGGAATGTCGGGGTCATGGCATTCGGGTCCGACCTATGTGTTTCGTCAGAATCAACGTCATCAGGAGTACGGAGGCTCAGCCGGATCACCACGAGTTGTATATCCTCATTGGGCCATGGATAACATTGTGTAATTAACTCCCTATAACAGTCAAAAATGAATAAGACAATCTAACAATGCCGAATGTGAAAGGAACAATATCACGGTCAGGGGGGTCAGGCTCAGAGATCTGTAGCTATAGCATATATATATATATATATATATATATATATATATATATATATATATATATATATATATATACAGTGACTCTGACAAGCTGGATAAGTGAACAAGCAGGTCAACCAGGCAGATGATGCAAGCTCACCTGAGACGTGGGATCTAGGTACTAACCGTTGTTCACAAGAGCTCCTGATGGTAAAGATAGGTTTTGCTATGTGCTAGTACAAGGTCGATGTCCTCAGGATCACCCCACCAAGAGGTGAGCAAGCCGGGGCCCAGTAGCAGACATAGCAGGTAAGGATGAAGGAAAAGTGCAGTCACTAAACAAGCCAAAGGTCAGGAACCATGTCCTGTGGTCTGATGAGAGCAAGGTAAACTTATTTGGTTCAGATGGTGTCAAGTGTGTGTGGCGGCAACCAGGTGAGGAGAACAAATACAAATGTGTCTTTCCTACAGTCAAGCATGGTGGTGGGAGTGTTATGGTCTGGGGCTGCATGAGTGCTGCCGACACTGGAGCTACAGTTCAATGAGGGAACCAGGAATACCAACATGTACTGTGACATACTGAAGCAAAGCACGATCCCCTCCCTTCGGAGACTGGGCCGCAGGTCAGTATACCAACATGATAACGACCCAAAACACACCTCCAAGACGACCATTGCCTTCCAAAAGAAGCTGAAGGTAAAGGTGATGGACTGACCAAACATGTCTCCAGACCTAAACCCTATTGAGCATCTGTGGGGCATTCTCAAACGGAAGGTGGAGGAGCGCACGGTCTCTAACATCCACCAGCTATGCAATGTCATCATGGAGGAGTGGAAGAGGACTCCAGTGGCAACCTGTGAAGCTCTGGTGAACTCCATGCATGCTAAAGCAGTGCTGGAAAATAATGATGGCCACACAAAATACTGATACTTTGGGCCCAATTGGGACATTTTAATTTAGGGGTGTAGTCACTTTTGTTGCCAGTGGTTTAGACATTAATGGCTGTTTGTTGAGTTATTTTGAGGGGACAGCAAATTTACACTGTTATACAAGCTGTACACTCACTACTTAACATTGTAGCAAAGTGTAATTTCTTCAATGTTGTCAAATGAGAAGATATAATAACATATTTATAAAAATGTGAGGGGTGTACTCATTTTTGTGAGATACTGTGTATATATATATACATACTGTAGTCCAAGGGAGGAGGCGAGCATGACACTCCACACCAGGGAGAAAGCCTTGCATTACTGTGTGGAGTTACAGACAGAAGAACAGGAAGTGAGGATTTATCAGAAGAAATAAGGACATTTAAAAGCAAAATGGAAGGATGAGGTAAGTGGAGGAGGACTGCACTAAGGTAAAGAAAGCTATTTAGGAAAAAAAAATTGTACCTTTACAACACCTTTAAGCTGGCCATACACTAGTAGATTTTCAAACGTTCATACAAATATCTGGTTTTCTGGATATGGCAGTTGTACCGTATTTTTTGGCATATAACACGCACCCTAACTTTAAGAGGGAAATTTCAGGAAAAAAACTTTCCACAGCCCCCTGCGTATAACACGCAGGCACAGTTTACCTTCTATATTCAGGGTAAAAAGGTGAGTGTTATACGCAAATAAATACAGTACGTTAAAATTGTATTTGCTTTTTGTTGGAGACTGAACATTGTTTCATGCTATGTTATACATTGCTTGGTTTATTTCCCTGTGTATTTGGAGTATGACCACTAGATGTCACTATACACAGATACTCTATCATAATGTTCTTTGTGTTAACTATCTGTTACTGCATTTTTCCTGTTATCTATGGTTGTTGTTCTTCTATATCTCGTGTGCTAACATGAGCACCATGCTCTCTGCTGTATGTCTCTTCAATACAAATGAATCCAAGTAAACTACAGCCATCCATATATGTCTGATTATTCTTTGCATCATCTGCACCAGCCAACAAAGGTTATGGGCCCAGACAACGTGAATCATCAGACAGCCGGAACAGAGGCCTAGTCTTCACCTGCACACCATCTTTGATCAAGCTGCAGAGGAAATCTGCTCTGAGGTATCCAGGCGCTTGGAATACGAGCAAGGTACATTAATCATGGCTAGCAGCGGGGATCTTAAAC
This sequence comes from Rana temporaria, assembly GCF_905171775.1. NCBI lineage: Eukaryota > Metazoa > Chordata > Amphibia > Anura > Ranidae > Rana > Rana temporaria. Next base: position 48,564,843 of record NC_053491.1, read on the forward strand.
TGGGGATCACTAAGCTAAATAGTGACAACTACCAGATGTGGAAGTTCAAGATGGAGATGTTGCTGAGCAAAGATGACACATGGGATGTCCTCACCACAGACAGGCCGGATGTAGACAACCAGGAGTGGGATAAGAAAAACAGACAGGCAAGAGCCACAATAGCCCTACTGGTAGAAGATGAACAGCTTATCCACATAAAAGGGGAAGATACTGCCAAAGGTATGTGGAATGCACTCCGTAGATTACATGAGAGCTCTAGCTTAAACAACAAGTTATATTTACTAAGGAAGCTGTACCAGTCCAAACTGACTCCAGAAGGGGATATGCAAGAACATATAAGAAGCGTGCTGGAGATTGTTGCACAACTCAGGGACCTCGGAGAGGAGATCAAAGATAACCATGTGACAGCAATACTTTTATGCAGCCTGCCAGAGTCATACAACCCTCTGATTAATGCATTAGAGACAAGATCTGAAGCAGAACTCACATTACAGTTAGTGAAATCTCGACTTTCAGATGAATACAAGCGCAGAAAGGAGCAAGCTTCTCACAGGCAAGAGAGCGATACAGGAGCAGCACTTAAAGCAACAGACACTAAGATGCCAAACTGGAAGGCCAAACTATGTTTCCGGTGTAACAGGGCTGGGCATTTCAAGCGCGACTGTCCATTGTGGAGGAATGAGCAGAGGGAAAAAGATCCCAATCAGGCACTCATAACCATGATGAAAAACAACGACCAAGCAGCGTGGCACGGAACTTTGAAAGTGACAGATGCCGTCACCAACCATAAATGGTATATAGATTCTGGAGCAACAAGTCACATGACTAACGACAGAGAATTCTTTGTAGAGCTCAATCCAGACAAGAAAGAAGCCATATATCTTGCAGACGGGAGTTGCACAACTGCTGAAGGAACAGGACATGGAATAGTCACTTGTAAAAATGAGGATGGACAAGTGTTAAAAATACCAATGACGGATGTATTGTATGTTCCCGGACTCAATGGCGGCCTTATATCAGTCAGGCGACTGGCAAGCAAAGGATTAACCACAACGTTTAAAGGTGACCAATGCACTATCCAAGATGGGGAAAGAGTGATAGCAACAGCTAAAGCGGGCAAGCACCTTTATGAACTTGATGTTGTTGAGCAAGAAACAAAGCTCTGCACACATAAACACAAGAACTGTATTCATTTATGGCACAAACGTCTGGGCCACAGGCACCCTGACAGCATACAGGAGCTGGCCAGACGGGATTTAACGAAAGGCTTCAAGTTAACAGGCTGCCCAAACACGCTAAGGTGTGAATGCTGCATCAAGGCCAAAGCCACCAGAGTAACCCCACCAAAGGCAAGTGAAAGCAGAGCAACAAGACCGATCGACCTAATACACACAGATGTATGCGGGCCTATGAGAACAACCACCCCAGGAGGAAATAAATACATATTAACTTTTATAGACGACTACTCAAGGTTTACAGTGACATACCTAATGAAGAATAAGTCAGAAGTATTCGACAAGCTGAAGGACTATGTTACCAAAGTAAGCAATAAATTTCACAGAAAACCATTAGTACTCAGAAGTGATAATGGTGGGGAGTACACCGGGTTTCAAGTTGAGAATACACTCAGGGAACTAGGAATAGAACATCAAAAGACTGTCCCATATACTCCAGAGCAGAACGGGGTAGCAGAGAGGAAAAACAGATCCCTGACTGAAATGATCAGATGCATGTTGACTGATTCTGGACTCCCTGAAAAATATTGGGGAGAAGCAGCACAAACGGCCACCTACTTACAAAACAGATTACACTCCAAGGCAACAACCAAAACTCCATACGAGCTATGGCACAGTCGAAAACCAAGCATAGGACACCTCAAGGTATTTGGAAGCAAAGCTTTTGCTTACATTCCGGGAGAAAAGCGCAGCAAGCTCCAGAATCGAGCAATTGAAGGTGTCTTTGTTGGTTATGCCGACAACACCAAAGGATACAGAATCATAGACCCGAAGACCGATAAAGTGACAATCAGCAGCAGCGTAACATTTATCGAGGACCCGAGAAATGAAGTAACGGAGCCAGCCATGCCAAGAGCAGAAGAACCAAATAACGCTGAGCAGGTTTTCTTTCCTATGGAACGAACCCCCGAAAGTGATACTGTGTCACAGAAAAGACTGGAACAAACTGAACCAGCTAATGACGCTGAACCAAGACGCTCAATGAGGGAAAACAGAGGTAAACCCCCCAACAGACTCTCGTACAAAGTAGAAACATCCTGCGTAAGAGAACCCACTTGTTGGAAAGACATAACACAACTCCCAGAGAGGGAAGCCAAGAGATGGATAAAGGCAGCTGAGGAAGAAATCATCTCACTACAGGACACGCAGGCTTGGGTACTAACGCAACTGCCGGCCAAAAAGAGGGCAATTGGGTGTAAATGGACTTTCAAGGTCAAGTACAACACTGATGGCACAGTTGAGAGATATAAAGCGAGACTCGTAGCCAAAGGATACTCCCAAAAATATGGAGAAGACTACGATGAGACATTTGCCCCAGTCGTCAAACATACCACAATCAGAGCTCTACTCACAGTTGCAACTACAAAACAAATGCTAGTAAAGCACTTTGATGTAAAAACCGCTTTCCTACACAGTGACTTAACAGAAGACATCTACATGGAGCAACCAGAGGGCTTTGTAGACCCACAAAAGCCAGAACAGGTGTGTAAACTTAAGAAGGGGATCTACGGGCTCAAGCAAGCAGCCAGAGCATGGAACATGAAGATTAATGAGGCGCTTTTGAGAGAATCCTTTCAGAGGAGCAAGGCCGATCCCTGCCTATACACCAAGAAACTAAATGGTAGGTGGATCTTTGTACTCATTTATGTAGATGATCTGTTAGTATGTTATGAGCAAGAAGGGGATTGTTCCAGACTGCTGGAGGTCTTAAACATGGACTTTGAAACAAAAGATCTAGGTGATGTCAAACACTTCCTAGGCATGCAGATAGAAAGAGAAGAAGATGGTAGTTTTCTTATTAACCAGAGTCACAAAATACAGGAAGTAATTGAAACTTTTGGGCTCAATGATGCCAAACCAGTCAACTCGCCTATGGAGACAAATTATCTTAAAGAATTAAACAACTCAATTAACCCCTGCAAAATGACTCACAATTCAGAAGAGCAATGGGGAAGTTACTATACATTGCCACAGTGGCAAGGCCTGACATAGCTACAGCAGTGGGATTCTTATGCAGAAAAGTATCCCAGCCAACCCAGATGGACTGGAACGCAGCAAAAAGGATCATACGCTATTTGAAGGGAACAATAGACTTTAAACTGAAATTTTCATCAACAGGGAAGAGTGGTCTGACTGGATATGTGGATGCAGACTGGGCAGGTGACCCCAGTGATCGGAAATCCACCAGTGGACACCTGTTTCTATTTAAAGACGGTCTGATCAGCTGGACCACCAGAAAACAGTCCACAGTGACACTGTCCTCCACCGAAGCAGAATACGTGGCCGCATCACAAGCAGGGCAAGAGGTAATCTGGTTGAGACAATTGCTGGAAGATCTAGATCAGATCCAGAAAGAGTCCACGCCAATCTATGAGGACAATCAAGGATGTATAGCACTCGCACAGACAGAGCGGATAAACCCGAGAACCAAACACATAGACGTGAGATATCACTTCTTAAGAGACTTACAAGAGCAAGGACAGATGGATCTACAATACTGTCCCACTGAGGAAATGTTAGCAGACATCCTTACTAAGCCTTTGCCTGCAAAGAGACATATGGATCTAACAAGAAGAATCGGTTTGTCTAATTAAGCACTTCACAATGAGAAGGGGTGTTGGAGACTGAACATTGTTTCATGCTATGTTATACATTGCTTGGTTTATTTCCCTGTGTATTTGGAGTATGACCACTAGATGTCACTATACACAGATACTCTATCATAATGTTCTTTGTGTTAACTATCTGTTACTGCATTTTTCCTGTTATCTATGGTTGTTGTTCTTCTATATCTCGTGTGCTAACATGAGCACCATGCTCTCTGCTGTATGTCTCTTCAATACAAATGAATCCAAGTAAACTACAGCCATCCATATATGTCTGATTATTCTTTGCATCATCTGCACCAGCCAACACTTTTAACATTCAATTTGGAATAAATGTAATTTCCAGAATGAAAACCCACATACATTGTTAGAAATTAATTTGTTTGAAAAACATTTTTCATTCTGATTTTTAAACTTTTGAAAATGAACAACGATTTGACACCACCATTAGAAAATCTAATGAATGTTAAAATGTAAAAGTTTGGACAACATATTTCTTGATTTCTCCATGATTTCTATTTAGAAAGAGAAATCAGTACATCCAGATCATGGTAACTGATTTCAGAAGATGGTTTTATTATAATTTCACAATGTATTTTTGTGAGTAATCATAATAAGGTTTCATTACTGAACAATGTCTTTATTATCGTGTTTGACGTCAGCTTTAATAGGCACAAAGATTTTTACTTTTGTGTACGTCTATGAGCATGCATGTCCACATGAGTGAATTTGGCTCTACTCAGTGGACAATTTCTGGGACACAGCTTATTATGGGCAGTCAATTAACAACTAAGTAATAAGCGCACATACTTGAGAGTTTACAGTTAAATTTACTTAAAAAATCCGAACACAGTGGCCCAGATTCTCAAAGGAATTACGACGGCGTAGCGCCATGTACGCCGTCGTAAGTCCGAATGAGAGCCGTCGTATCTATGCGGCTGATTCTTAGAATCAGTTACGCATAAATTCGGCTAAGATACGAGCGGCGTAAGTCTCCTACACCGTCGTATCTTAGGGTGCATATTTACGCTGGCCGCTAGGTGTCGCTTCCGTAGATTTCCTCGTTGAATATGCTAATGAGCTAGATACGTCGATTCACGAACGTATGTGCTCCCGGCGTAGCAAGATATGTCGTTTACGTAAGACATACGCCGGCGTAAAGTTACCCCTCATAAAGCAGGGGTAAGTCATGTTAGGTATGGACGTCGGAAATGTACGAACAGCGTCGTGTTTTACGTCGTTTGCGTAAGTCGTCCGTTATGGGGCTGGACGTAAGTTACGTTCACGTCGACTAGGCATTGAGCGGGCGTAATTTAATTTGAAAATTCAACGTGATACTGAGCATGCGCGTGCATGCGCGCGCATGCGCCGTTTGAAAAAAGCATAATTTACGTGGGGTCATGATTAGTTTACATAAAACACGCCCCCTGTTCCTCATTTGATTTAGGCGCGCTTATGCCGGCACATTTACGCTACGCCGCCGTAACTTTAGACGCAAGTGCTTTGTGAATACAGCACTTGCCTCTCTAAGTTGCGGCGGCGTAGCGTAACTACGATACTCTACGCCCCAAATGGCTAAAGAACATTCCAAAGGGACAAATTATGAGAGTCAAGCGGAATTGTTCAGATAACAACGACTTTCTTAGCCAATCCAAAATCCTAACAGAAAGGTTTAAGGTGAAAGGATACAATCCCAGTTTTTTGGAAAAGATTGTGGAAGAAGTCGAAAAGATCCCTAGAAGCAAATGTCTGGAAGAGAAAACAATAAATGAAACTTGTGAACCAAACCCCAATGAATGGGGGTTCATTACGCAATTTCACAGCCAATATAAAGAGGTGGAGTCCATTTTCAAAGAACACTGGCACATTCTGTTGTTAGACAAAAAATTAGGCCCTGTAATACCTCAGCAACCACGATTCATCTATAGAAGAGCCCCCACTTATGGTGATACAATTGTAAAAAAGATCTTAGACCTACCAACAAAACCGCAAAGTTTCTGGGACAAAAATGGCTTCTTTTCTTGCAGAAGATGCAAACCATGCAAAGAAGTCAAAAATCTGAAAAGAGGCTTGGATCATTTTTCATCACCCACGAACCGCCAGGAATTTGAAATAAAACAGTTCATTACCTGCAACACCACCCATGTGGTGTATGCACTTAGATGCCCTTGTGGTCTTCTTTACATCGGACAAACTAAGAGACAACTGAAAATTAGAATTGGAGAACACATCAACAATATCAGAATAGGTTATACTGAACACAATGTATCCCTCCACTTCAAAAAGGAACATAACCAGGACCCTTCCGGGCTGGAATTTTGGGGCATTGAGCACGTTGAAACGCACTGGAGAGGATCACATAGAGTACGAGAACTCTCAAAAAGAGAAACCAATTGGATATTTTTAACGGATGTCCTAACGCCGAAAGGATTAAATATAGAACTGGACATCAACTGTTTTATAAGTGACACTTGAGCAAAAATAGACAGATTACAGTAATAATTCTCAAGGGTGACGGTTCCTTTTAGAACACCAGGAAGGGATTTCAATAAAGAGGGCAAGGATAATATTATCGACACCCCAGATAACGTAACCCCGGTTTTTTAAAATACCCACACATGATCTCCCATGTGCAAGGCCCATGCACGTTTCTTACATAGGGCTGCTGTATATATAAATCAATGGAAGCATGGAATAACGGTTTATATTTTGTGTGGCTTTGCTGGGGCCATGTAGAAATTTTTTTCACAAGAAATTTTTTTCACAAGATTTTTTACATAAGGTTATTCCATCATGTTCACATTAATATTTCCATTGTGTTAAAAAAGTCTGCACGTGGTCTTATATTTATGTATACACATGCAATCCCTCATTTACATCCTTGTGGTACCATGCGTTTTTTGGATTGATGTAATTTATTGATCTTATTAATTTTAATTTTTACATCTATTTTATACCTTTAAAATTTAAAACGTTTTAAAGCATTTTAATATATTTTATACACATATATATCTGATTAAAATTTAGTCATAATGAATTTTTTTATGTATACATGGATATGGGTCCATATGTATGCTTACACACCACTTTCTGCGTGGTTGCATCACCTATATGTATAATTATGTTCAAGATGTAATAAGTTCTGTATATATGCAAGAATTCTTTCCCCTCTAGTATATGTGCACATATATATTGTTTATTTATGTTTTTGCTGCACAGACTAATTGGGCTTATACACACTATGAAATAATCATCTATATATGAGATGCTTTCAGGGCACCCATGGTATAGTATGATTATGTCCAATATAAACGTGTTATTGGCTATTCTGGGAAGTGTGGGTAATCCCTCACTTGACAGATCGCCTGACACGGAGCATTCGAGCTCCTTAAATTAGTTCCAGCCCCCTGTTTTTAATAGCGCACACTGCAATGCTCCCTGTCTCTTCTCACGAACGGGCTCTATGGTGGGAGCAGTGAGCTGTAATAGGAGCGCAGTACAAAGCTCAGCCTCTCAGATCTCCTCCCCTCCGGGGGCGTGGATACACACGGCACCCGGAGAAGAGGAATACACCAGTGACACACGGAGGGAGTGTCAGCACCATCCGGAGCGCCGTCATTGGCTGGAGGGCGGCACAATGCTATTTATTTCCGGGGGATGCATAGGACTAGCACGCTCTTAGAGGAAGTCCGAACGGACGAAACGTCAGAGCGTTGCTATCCAGCATCCCGACCGGAAGTGATGTCATGCGCTCCACTTGGTAAAGGAAACCAGGAAGCAAGCTACAGGAAGGTTATCCAAGCGGTCTTCAGGGGTCCTACCAGTAACAGTGAGAGTGACACTAACATCTACATCAATTATATTTATTTGCCTGACTATTTCACCAATCTGGTACGCATGTTGTCTTAAGGGGATACGCTTTTATATGTTTTTTGGGTGATATTAAATTTTATCAAAACTATATTGCGCTATGTGGATTTTTCCTTCCCTTATGTAACTGCCATTATCTGGAGAGTGAAAAATACACGGTGATCAAGGAGATAGAGCGGTATGCTGATCCAATCAACTAACTGACAGAGATATGTTATATTGAAACGCGTTTTTTAATTAACCATCTGGTGAGTGCTTTCCCCGAAGGGGACCCCATATCCCCCCACGCGGTGAATTTCTTTGTGGTGATTGGAGCACATATCATTGATTCTTCTGATCTGGTTACTATACACAGCACACACAGCAATCCAGGGGTTTGCAGCGCTGCTGCAGGACTATATACAAGCTCTGTACGAGCATGGTTTTATTTTTCTGTCTTTTTACATGAACTATTTTATTTAAGCAGCTGCTATTATTGTTTTCAGCGTGTTCTATTTTTTAACAGATTTTATGATTATTTCCGAATTTTTAGAATCATCCTAAGCGCAGGGCTGTACTGAAATAGGGAGGCCAATTTTTTTAGTACTTTGCATACTTTGTTCTTTGTTTTTTTCCCAGCAGCTATGGATGCTCTTAAATTTTTAAGTAACAGAAATCTGGATATGAACACCTTGTTTACAGCTAGTGTACCAACCGCTAGCCAGGTGAATTATAATGGGGCCATGTCAGCACTAGGTAACACATTAGAGAGACAAGTGAGAACCTGGTGGGACATATGCACTTTGGAACAATATGTAAAAGATAAAATCACCATCAGGAGTCTAAGATGGGAAGTCACGCCCCAAGATGGATTGGATGATCCAAGTTCCATCCGGGAATGGTTTGACTTCTTCAACGGAGTATCATTCAAATTACAAGATCTGATACTCCTACGAAAAAAACGTAAAATGACTATGTTAGAAAATAAGATAAAGGAACTACAAACGCAGTTGGATCCAATCAAAGACTCACAACCTTTGATTGATTTTAACACTAGAACCACCAAGAGGTTGGAGAAAGTAGATAAAGAAACGCAAAAAAAGAAAATAAAAAAATACCACAGAGATGTGAGTGATTACAACACAAACAATCTATATGCATGGCAGTCAACATTACCGGATAAATTAAACTTAATTATTAAACCATCGGAAGATGAAACGGTTATCAATGTTAATGACATATCCCATCGGCAAAATGAAAGAAGACTTGCAAACACAAGCGAGGAAGAAATAGTAATCGACTCTCCAGTGCAATACTCCACACCCGTTCGACGAGGTAGAGGGAAATCTAGAGGTGGGAGAGGTAGGGGTCTAAGTCAAAACCAGCAAACAGCACCCCACCAGACCCCAGTATACAACCACTATCAATCATCAACTACACCACAATATAATGACGCTCCCCCACCCCGTCCTTTTTTTGGGAGGGGAGGGGGTGCACCAAGAAGGGGGAGAGGCTACCCACATCCCAGGGGGAGACCTCACCAGCACTCGTCTCAGGATTACAGGGAACCGGAATGGAGATCCCAACAACCACAGACTTACTGGACCAGAGAACAAACACAACATCCCCAAGTAAGAAATCAACCACCAGAGGATGTAGGGCTGGAAGGAGGGTCCAGAAAAAGAAGTCTACATCAGTAACAGACGGAATTTTTAATTTAAGTAAAGCTGAACTGACACACAAAGAACTAAACATCCTGAACATGGGGTTGAAATGTGGACGTAAAAAAACAATAAACAAATTCGATGTATATATTGATGTACACAAATACATCAGGAAATTAAACATCAAAAAATATTTTGTTGGCTTGAACACACAGACAATTCCAATTAACAATTACCAAGGGGTCGTTAACAGTGGTCTAAGAAACAAGTCTTTGTTCAATCCACCAAACAACCCAAATCATCAGGTTGAAGTGTTTAAAGGATTGGTTTTACGTGATTTGAATCAACTAAAAATAAAAAAGAATGTTAGCTCACAACATATCCAAGATGGTATAAAACAGCTGGAAAAACGTAAAGATATAATAGTAAGACAGGCTGACAAGGGTGGGGGAGTAGTGATACTTTCCAAGGAATATTACCAAAGCCAGATTCTAGAGATGCTATCAGATGATGCTACATATGGCCTACTTGATAAAGATCCAACACAATCCTATAGGGATCAACTAAAAATATTGGTAAAAATAGGATCATCCCTGGGAGTACTTTCCCAGAAAGAGAGGATGTATCTAACACCAGTAAGCAGTAAGATCCCAACTATATACACACTGCCGAAAATCCACAAGGATTCCACCAACCCTCCAGCCCGTCCGATTGTGAACAGCATAGACTCTATATCCGCAAGAATGGGCCAGTATCTGGATAAATTCTTACAAAAGAGTGTGAAAACAACCAGATCCTATCTAAAAGATACAAAGGATCTTTTAAACTGTCTGCACAATGTCACTTTTTCAGAAAACCAGCAAATCCTCTTAGTCACAGCAGATGTGTCCTCTCTTTACTCGATCATACAACATGACGATGCCACGCTAGCCCTGAATTGGGCTCTAAGCCAAAGGGATGATTTACCCCATAACCAAAAAGTTTTTATCGGTCATGCTTTAAATTTTTGTTTGTCACATAATTACTTTTGGTACGGGAACAATTTTTATACACAAAAACGAGGCGTGGCAATGGGGGCCAAATTTGCCCCGAGTATTGCCAATCTGTTCATGGCAGAATGGGAGGATAAAACCATTTTTAAAGAAAGGAAAGCAGAACTGATTTTTTATAAACGTTTTATTGATGACCTGTTTTTTATCTGGGAGGGAACAGAAGAATCATTGAATATGTTTTTAAACGTTTTAAATAACAACAACAACAATATCAGACTGACATCAGAATGGCATAACAATACCATCAATTTCCTAGATGTGACTATCTTTCGGAAAAATAATAAACTAGAAACTAAGGTTTATTTTAAACAAACAGACAGGAACAGCTATTTACCAACTACAAGTGGACACCACCCCAAATGGCTAAAGAACATTCCAAAGGGACAAATTATGAGAGTCAAGCGGAATTGTTCAGATAACAACGACTTTCTTAGCCAATCCAAAAACAGAAAGGTTTAAGGTGAAAGGATACAATCCCAGTTTTTTGGAAAAGATTGTGGAAGAAGTCGAAAAGATCCCTAGAAGCAAATGTCTGGAAGAGAAAACAATAAATGAAACTTGTGAACCAAACCCCAATGAATGGGGGTTCATTACGCAATTTCACAGCCAATATAAAGAGGTGGAGTCCATTTTCAAAGAACACTGGCACATTCTGTTGTTAGACAAAAAATGAGGCCCTGTAATACCTCAGCAACCACGATTCATCTATAGAAGAGCCCCCACTTATGGTGATACAATTGTAAAAAAGATCTTAGACCTACCAACAAAACCGCAAAGTTTCTGGGACAAAAATGGCTTCTTTTCTTGCAGAAGATGCAAACCATGCAAAGAAGTCAAAAATCTGAAAAGAGGCTTGAATCATTTTTCATCACCCACGAACCGCCAGGAATTTGAAATAAAACAGTTCATTACCTGCAACACCACCCATGTGGTGTATGCACTTAGATGCCCTTGTGGTCTTCTTTACATCGGACGAACTAAGAGACAACTGAAAATTAGAATTGGAGAACACATCAACAATATCAGAATAGGTTATACTGAACACAATGTATCCCTCCACTTCAAAAAGGAACATAACCAGGACCCTTCCGGGCTGAAATTTTGGGGCATTGAGCACGTTGAAACGCACTGGAGAGGATCACATAGAGTACGAGAACTCTCAAAAAGAGAAACCAATTGGATATTTTTAACGGATGTCCTAACGCCGAAAGGATTAAATATAGAACTGGACATCAACTGTTTTATAAGTGACACTTGAGCAAAAATAGACAGATTACAGTAATAATTCTCAAGGGTGACGGTTCCTTTTAGAACACCAGGAAGGGATTTCAATAAAGAGGGCAAGGATAATATTATCGACACCCCAGATAACGTAACCCCGGTTTTTTAAAATACCCACACATGATCTCCCATGTGCAAGGCCCATGCACGTTTCTTACATAGGGCTGCTGTATATATAAATCAATGGAAGCATGGAATAACGGTTTATATTTTGTGTGGCTTTGCTGGGGCCATGTAGAAATTTTTTTCACAAGAAATTTTTTTCACAAGATTTTTTACATAAGGTTATTCCATCATGTTCACATTAATATTTCCATTGTGTTAAAAAAGTCTTATATTTATGTATACACATGCAATCCCTCATTTACATCCTTGTGGTACCATGCGTTTTTTGGATTGATGTAATTTATTGATCTTATTAATTTTAATTTTAATTTTTACATCTATTTTATACCTTTAAAATTTAAAACGTTTTAAAGCATTTTAATATATTTTATACACATATATATCTGATTAAAATTTAGTCATAATGAATTTTTTTATGTATACATGGATATGGGTCCATATGTATGCTTACACACCACTTTCTGCGTGGTTGCATCACCTATATGTATAATTATGTTCAAGATGTAATAAGTTCTGTATATATGCAAGAATTCTTTCCCCTCTAGTATATGTGCACATATATTATATATTGTTTATTTATGTTTTTGCTGCACAGACTAATTGGGCTTATACACACTATGAAATAATCATCTATATATGAGATGCTTTCAGGGCACCCATGGTATAGTATGATTATGTCCAATATAAACGTGTTATTGGCTATTCTGGGAAGTGTGGGTAATCCCTCACTTGACAGATCGCCTGACACGGAGCATTCAAGCTCCTTAAATTAGTTCCAGCCCCCTGTTTTTAATAGCGCACACTGCAATGCTCCCTGTCTCTTCTCACGAACGGGCTCTATGGTGGGAGCAGTGAGCTGTAATAGGAGCGCAGTACAAAGCTCAGCCTCTCAGATCTCCTCCCCTCCGGGGGCGTGGATACACACGGCACCCGGAGAAGAGGAATACACCAGTGACACACGGAGGGAGTGTCAGCACCATCCGGAGCGCCGTCATTGGCTGGAGGGCGGCACAATGCTATTTATTTCCAGGGGATGCATAGGACTAGCACGCTCTTAGAGGAAGTCCGAACGGACGAAACGTCAGAGCGTTGCTATCCAGCATCCCGACCGGAAGTGATGTCATGCGCTCCACTTGGTAAAGGAAACCAGGAAGCAAGCTACAGGAAGGTTATCCAAGCGGTCTTCAGGGGTCCTACCAGTAACAGTGAGAGTGACACTAACATCTACATCAATTATATTTATTTGCCTGACTATTTCACCAATCTGGTACGCATGTTGTCTTAAGGGGATACGCTTTTATATGTTTTTTGGGTGATATTAAATTTTATCAAAACTATATTGCGCTATGTGGATTTTTCCTTCCCTTATGTAACTGCCATTATCTGGAGAGTGAAAAATACACGGTGATCAAGGAGATAGAGCGGTATGCTGATCCAATCAACTAACTGACAGAGATATGTTATATTGAAACGCGTTTTTTAATTAACCATCTGGTGAGTGCTTTCCCCGAAGGGGACCCCATATCCCCCCACGCGGTGAATTTCTTTGTGGTGATTGGAGCACATATCATTGATTCTTCTGATCTGGTTACTATACACAGCACACACAGCAATCCAGGGGTTTGCAGCGCTGCTGCAGGACTATATACAAGCTCTGTACGAGCATGGTTTTATTTTTCTGTCTTTTTACATGATACTCTACGCCCGCTTAGATTTACGCCGCCCTACGAGAATCTGGGCCAGTGAATGCATTTATATCAAAATTATAAAAATATGAGTATAACAAATATAAATATTTCCCCATACCATATTTTACAATAATGTATGATTAAAATAATTGTATATAATACTATAAAATAGCACACCTTAAGTTAAAAAAACATACCTCATAAATATGTCTAACAGCTCCTCCTAACCTCCACACACTATATCTGGAAGCTTCTCCAAGGTTCCAAAAAACAAGGGTTGGCACCAGAGATGCTGCTTGCTGAGTCATCCAGCCTCCCTGAGTCACTCAAATCTGACCCAGATTCAACCCAAGCCTTGCTCTCAGCCAAACCAATTTACCTATACTAACTGCTAACTATACACAATACCACACTAGCTAGAGGGTGCTACAGAAGAAAAGCTATCCGGCTTGTATTAGTGTTGTGTAGGCAATGCTGCCCAATGCAGGACAACTGTTGTGTTGTGTGCCGGCCCTTACTAAGGTACTTGAGAATTTTCACACAATAAATTGTGTAAATATTAGCTTCAATTATCCAACCAAGTGAAAAGAAAACCAGGACATAACTGCAAATCATGGGGCCGGATAAAAAAATGTTTCCCAGCCATAGGCGTGGGCAAGGGGTGTGCCAGGTGTGCCTGGGCACACCCTAATCCTGCCTCCTTCACCGCTGAAGAAGTCCCCGCCCATAGAGGACGTAACGCGTACGGAGGGAGGTTTGTGGCGTCACACGCTGTATACATCGGCACCAATCGTGGTGCCTTCATTGTGAGTGTTTTTTTTTACCTTTATTACGATTAAATAGTTTATCCAAACGGAGAGCACTATGTTTTGGCATTTGTTTATTACTTGACCTGGGAAGACCTATCGGTTTCTCTGTGACGTCTCTACTACTGCTGGATTTGCTGATATTTACACATAAAGCGCATTTGACCCTCCATAATCAAAGGGTCCAGGTGGTGAGGTGAGAGGCCATTTCATGTGGTGGTGGATGTGTGTCTAGCACGTGTGAAGTTACCTACACAGTCATCTGTCTGTCTACATTGGCATTCACTGGAGGTGTACTGCGATTTTATGCACTTTCTATTCATCTTTTATTATTTTATCTGAGCGCTGCACCATCTGTATTTGTTTCTCTACAGGGATTTTGTGATTATTGACCCTGGTGTTCAGCTGCTATACAGGGGTTCATTTGTCATTTTTGCGCTGATTTATTTTCTTTTTATTCTGGGATTGGCAACCCGTCAATGGTGGGCAGGTGACAGGTAAATCACAATCCTTTCTGGCCGACCCTCAGAACCTGGACAGGAGAGGTGGCGGGGGGTAACATTTAGTGGAACCGATCTGTATTTTCCTCCTGCAGCAGCTGAAAGTAGGCTTCTCCTCCTCTCCCTTTTGTCAACATTCAGCTGCCACAGGAGGAAAATATAGGGGATCGGTATTAAAATATGCCACCTCTCCTTTCACTGTTACTCTTTCTTCTGTTGCCCAGGTCCCCCATATGCTCCCTTGCTCCCCCTTCATCCCATTGTTTCAGGATTGAGAGTGGGGAAAAGGCCGGTAAATATGTAAAATGCATATGTGTTGGAGCTTTGGGGTGCACACCCTAATGCAACAGGCTGCGCACACCTATGTTCCCAGCAACCTCCCTACTGTCATTGATCTTAACATAAAGTACATCTCAATCAAGGACAGGTAGCAGGATAGCGGTCCACATCGTCAGTACATTACTAGAGACCAGTGATCTGGACATAAGTTGTCAAGGAAGAGAGGCATCAGTGCAGGGAATTAAAGGGGTGGTTCCCCTAAAAATAAACTTTTAACATTGCATTTCCCACATTAATGACAATTAGACTCGGCTGGTTTTATTAAAAAAAAACGTCCGTAAGTACCGTTTGCTGTAGGCGTTTTCACCGCCACTTCCGGGTACGATGGTGGGGCTGGGTGTTCCTAATTGATGGACAGGCATCCGACCGATGCATACATCACGTCACGAGATGCCGAAAGAAGCCGAACGTCGGTGCGCATGCGTCGTATAGAGCCGCACCGACGTTCGGCTTTTTTCGGCATCTCGTGACGCGATGTATGCGTCGGTCTGATGCCCATTCCACAACCTCCCTCAAGGTGAATGAACCTGGAAGTGTTAAGCATTTCTTACTTCTAGCTGCAGAGCTATTCAGATTCCCTGGCTGATGTAGGGATCAGAGATGACATTAGGAATTTAAAAGGACCCCCTGATATTTCTATGAAGAGAACCTGTCATCTGGCCATGATATCACAAAGAATGCTTGTTAGCCCACTTGAGATAGCAAGAAAGTTAAATGAAAAAAATTGTATCCCAATTGAAAGGGTATGCACTGGGATAGAATCATATTTTGCAATTCATATTTGAAAGAAAGACAACAGACAAAGCCAAGAATTTAAATGAGACTGTATACTAAACCAATGCAAGTCACACTGGCACAGAACTCTTTTTTTGTATGCCTTTTTTTTATTTTCTAACCCATATATACAACAAAAAGTTAACTAATTTCATATTACCGGTTATCTGTTAAAATATATAATTAAAAGTTGATTTAAAGTGAACTAATTTTGTACAGCCTTTGATGTGGCTAAACGATTAAAGCAATCTGATAGAAGTAGGTATAGTTTCCAAAAATCTATTCCAAATATAGCAATGGAGCCTCTCAGCCTAACATCCAGTAATGTGAGAGCTATAAAAATGAGTTAATGCCTAGTGCAGTCTCTGGGCTAAACATAATACAGGTTGGCACAGATATTTCATGTCTATACTATGTGATGATGAGTGCCACGCTATCCACTGGTGGTTAAATCCCATACCCTGCAGTAAGTGACTGTAGGTTATAAAAACATTAGAAGAGCCATTGCATATGCTGGTCCTAGTAGGAACCAGCAAGGGACAAAATTCTCTCTTTGCCCCCCCCCCCCCCTATAATATTTGTGTTTTTGTAGGAAAGTTCTTGGTGCTAAACCTATCTTCCAATGTTTCATTACTGGCTTTCAATTGTATAAGCAGTGATTACATTACAATGTTTGTCACTAACAATCAGTTGGAGCCATTTATGATAATACATTGTGGCAGCTTTTTTTGTTTGGATTTTAATAAAATACTACAAGCAATGACGGGATCTACCTCTCTGACAGTAGCACCCTTTACCAGTTTCTTAGATCTACATTGACATTTATGATGTAAAAACGTCATTGTTATCTAGTCATCAATGCATGTATACTACATGGCCAGAGGATATAATGTAATTGAATGATGATTTCATCTAGCACAGTGGTTCTCAACCTTTCTAGTGCCGTGACCCCTTGATAAAATTTCCCAAGTTGTGGGGACCCCTTACAGTAGAATTTTGTAGCGTGGGTTTTCAGCACCTAAGGCCAGACAAGTAATTTGCACCCCTAGCCCACGGACATTTAGGGATCCCTAAGTCACTTACACTGGTACAGTATTAAAACCCCTTTGGTACATTTAAGGATGTACCACTCTCTCTATGTTCTCCTTTCTTTCACTTTTATCTCTCTATCTTCATTTCTTGTTCCCCCCCCCCCCATCCCTCTCTCTAGTCATCTTTCCGGTTCTCTTATTCTTTCTCTCCCTTTATTCTTTCTTCCTCCCCCTCTTTTCCTCTCCCTTCCATGTATTCTCTACTTGTATTCCTTCTCTTACTCCTTGGGGGAGGGGGGAGTGCTAACAGTGCTGGCAGGGAGTTCTGGCAGTGCTTGGGGGAGTTCTGATCAGCCAGCTTAGATGCTCTTGATCAAGATCATCTGCTGATCTGAGAACTGTAGTGAGGACTTTAAATGGCAACTCTAATCACAGGTAGTGTTACTCACTGTGTCTCCAGCTCTGTGGTGTCTCGCAGCAGTGACACCTATGCCGAAATCAGGAGATAGGGTCTCTTCCAGCCTTTCCCACTTCCCATTTCTCACCAGTCAGCTGACCTCTAGTCTCTGCCCCACAGCCATGCTGTGAACTAAATGGGCAGGCAAGGGCACCAGGAGCGGACCAGCTGGGCGGCCACAGGCTCCAGGGACAGCCCTGCTGGATGGCTGTGAAAAGGCTGAGAGTGCTGCAGGCTTCAGGAACAGCCCAGGATTTGGTGACCCCTGACAAATTGTCATTTGACCCCCAATGGGGTCCGGACCCCCAGGTTAAGAACCACTGATCTAGCACATATGCAGATGTATTCTATAAATTAGTGATAGAAAAATATTGTAGTACCCAGGGAAGGTTGTCAGAATCCATCTTGCACTGGTCCGGCCCACTAACATTAATTGTGATTCTGATTGCTATTTTTTGGATAAAAAAGAGAAACCTAAGATGAACATGGACTTTAAATTGGTAGCCACCAGTAGACCCAAATAAAAGAGAGAGCACCAATCCAAATTTATTATAACATCATCGTAATAATTTTACCATTTTAAAAACAGAAATTGAATTCGAAACAGGTAATTTCATATCTATACATATGATATTGTCCCAAACAGGTGTGGCCTATGTGAACACAATATAACCTATAGGTAATTGGAAAATTGGAAAATTTAGAATTCGGAAATTCTAAAATCTGAATATTTGGATTTCCGAATTTCCAAATTTGCGAATTTGTGAATTTCCGAATTCCAAATCTTTGAATTTCCAAATTTCATAACATAACTAATTTTTGAATTCCGAAATTTCAATTTTCCAAATTTCCGAATTTTCGAATTTCCCAAATTTCCGAAAAAAGCTAAAAAACAAATAAAACGAAACGAAAACAAACACATTTTTCAGCAGTGCACATTGCACAGTATACTTTCTGTATAATCCAATAGAAAAGATAATCTTATCCAGGGTTTTGTGGACCACTAGGGTTCCTCCAGAGGTTGCCAGGGGTTCCTTGAGTGGTGGCTGTTTGACCTCCAATTTGATGGTATCTGCATAGTTTCTGTACCAATGCAACTTTACAGAGCCAGCAGTAAGTCACCAATTATCTATTTAGCTGCCTATCAGGCTGGCATTTTGACAACCTCTGTAAGGAGAATGCTTGCCATTGCTAATAGGTTCCCTGAGACCTGAAAATTATTTTAGGGGTTCCTTTGGGGTAAAAAGATTGAAAGGCTGCAAAAGTGTTTTATTCCCCTGGAGCATGGATTACGAACTCTCCATAGGTTTGAATAGAGAGCTACTGCACATGATTGAAGCCAATTTGTGGGCAGAGCCTACTTCGTCCTGCACATGGGGGTATCTTTCACGCAGAGCGCACTCATAAATGCCTGGGACCAGGTGGAGACTGCAGTCATGTAACATTATGGCAGTACCCTGGTTTAGAGATGAACGTGTGTGTGTGTGTGTGCAGTAGCAAAACATACAGAGTTCCTCAGTAAAATGTTTTGTCCCATGTCACTACACACTGTAACTTGATCTAAGCTACATTAGGAGGGACGTGCTGACCCTTTGCCCATTCCACTGGTCCAGTGTACCTCTGTTACCTCATTCACAGTAAGAGAGTGGGGTCCCACCGTGCACATAACCTCATGCGTGCATTAACTCCTTCTCTTCCCATTCATTGTGACTAGGCCACGGATCTTCACAATGCGGGTTCGGTTCCAAGTGTTACTGGAAACGGACCGCTAGGGAAGGAATCAGAACTTCAACCCCGTTGTTACCAGAGGACCTGTCAGCTTACCAGGTACCCCATCTAACAATTGTTTACTTTGTGTCTTGAACTTGGTTGGTTACTCTTAGCAACTACACCCCTCTTCTTTGTCTTGCCAAGTTAACCCTTTTGTAGTGGTGTTACTTCATACCACTTTACTAAAGAGATTTCAACATTACAGGCCAGTTTAAACAGTCCAATCCCTAATCCTAACTATAACTGTAAGGCTGCCCAGGCATACCTCTGAAAACTTCTTCAAACAACTGCTGGGCTTGCAACAACTCTCTTCAGTGTATGTGGTTTAATGAGCTTACAGGGTCCCCACTGGTCCCTGGCCTGCTGGACTTGGACAACGGTCATTTCTGGTCCACATGCTCAATTACAGGGATAGAGATATGATCCTGGCAGAGGCCTGCAAGCACCAAGAACTGCCAAGTGCTGTGATATGAGAATGCGCCTCTACCCCAACAGAAGAAACAACGCTCCTTAACAGATATTCGCAGACGCCTGTGGGAGAAAGTTCTGATTTATAGTATGCTCTATCCTAGCCACCTTAAAGTCATCCATAACGGTTTTGCAAAGTTCTTTGTGTCTCCTACTGAAACAGCTGACTGGTCGGTTTCCATTGCCTGAGCTGAGGCTGGGTTGTCTGGCCTGCTTGGTCCTTACCCTTGGCTAAAGGTGCACTGCCTTACACTGTCCCTGGAATGAGTCCTACATTTTTGAAGCTTGCTGAAAGGTTTATTTTTTTTTACTCATTAATCTTCAAATGTTTTAATAAGGAGACATGGAAAACATTTGAAATACGCATGTTAGAAGGAAGGTCTTATGCGTAAGCCACTGGGTTGATCCTACGGAAAATACGAAAAGGCCAAATAAACCGTGATGGCAGTTTTAGTGAGGGAACACAGAGTCAGAGGTTACAAGATGACAGCCAGACCCTCTCCCCAACCTGGTAGGAAGGCGCAGGTAGGCATCTGCGGTCAGCATTGAGTCTGTACCTATCACTGGCCCATCGCAAGGACTCTTGGACCTGCACAGAGGTTCACCCAGTTCTGGTGAACTCCATGCCCAAGAGTTTTAAGGCAGTGATGGAAAATAATTGGTGGCCACACAAAATATTGACACTTTTGGCCCAATTTGTAAATTTTCACTTAGGGGTGTACTCACTTTTGTTGCCAGCGGTTTAGACATTAATGGCTGTGTGTTGAGTTATTTTGAGGGGACAGCAAATGTACACTGTTATATAAACTACACTTACTACTTTACATTGTAGCAAAGTGTAATTTCTTCAGTGTTGTCACATGAAAAAATATAATAAAATATTTACAAAAAATGTGAGGGATGTACTCACTTTTGTCAGATACTGTATATAGGGGCCAATCCTCTGTATTTTGGAGATGCTCTATGCCTGTTGCAAACTTTATGCATATTTTTTGGGTGTCGATCTATTAAACCCTTTTGGCAGGATGTCACAGCGTGTATCGCATCATTCACTTCCATCTCTGTCACCCTATCGGTGGAAGTTTGTTTATTGAACCTTGTTGAGCCCTTGGCCACCACAAAAGTTATACACACTCTCCTAACTCTTTTATTATTTTATGCTAGGAATTTGATCATTTTGTCCTGGAAAAAGTCTTCTGCGCCAACATTGGCGGCATGGACATTTTTGGCGAATAAAGCAGTACCCTTCTACAAGGCCACCTATCTAAGTAGGGGGGCCTTTACCAAGTTTGAGAAGGTATGAGGTGGTCGGATAGCATCTACAGACACAGTCTCGGATTGAGTTCCTGAGCTCTTATAGGGGTTGTAAACCCTTGCGGTTTTTCACCTCAATGCAATGTATGCAATGTGGTGAAAAACCTCTTGTGATGCACCAGCCTCCCAGAGCCCCCCTTTTACTTACCTGAGCCCAATCATTCCTGCACCAGGGACGAGCACACCCACTCCAGTTGGTGTCTTGGGTTCTGATTGGATAGATTGATAGCAGCACAGCACTCTCCCTTGGGGGACCCATGCGGACGTCCATTGACACAGACAGCAAGACTTGGCTTTGTCCCCCGCCTCCCGCATCATTGGATTTGATTGACAGCAGTGGGAGCCGGGGGCGGATCCAAGTCCTGCTGTCTGTGTCAATGGACGCCCGCACGAGTGCCCCGAGTGAGAGTGCTTCTCCGACGGGGCACTCGAGAAGAGGAGGAGCCAGGAGTGCCGCTGGGGGACCCTAGAAGAGGAGGATCAGGGCCATTCTGTGCATTACCAACTGCACAAAGGAGGTAAGTATGACATGTTTGTTTTTTTTGTTTTTGTTTTTGCTAAAACTGAACCTTTAGTTATCCTTTATTGTTCATTTTCTGTCACTGTCCAATGACTGTATGAAATACACTTTTTAAGGGTAGTATGTTGACAATATATTTAATTCCCATTGTCGTTTCCAATTAAATGTTGGTCTTTTTGTTTGGATTGTGGTTTCCTGGTGGGGCTGGATGGGGGAAATTTTTTTATGACCTGCTCATTATGATGTGTGGGGGGTGACATCTTACTAGTTCTGATATATGCTTTCCTCCTGCTGGAGGTTTCTAATTGTGCATGTTTGATGGGGCAAATATCTTGGATTGTTTTTATTTATTTTGGGGGGGGGGGGTTGCTGTAACGGTCACCACCGTTTACGATATTCCCATTCCATCAACCCAGGACAGCTTCCGACAATCCACAATCCAGCGGACACGATCCATAAGAATTCCCTCAGAGAGACGAGACATACGCTCTGTGTTCTGAGTCAAATGTATGAACCAACTTTAATGGTATCTTAGCTCTCTTATATACAGTACAGCATGTTTCAGTTAATCACAGGGACAAAGGAACTCTCCACCCACACATCACACAGTGGGGCTTCAATCACATTCTTTTAGACAATGACATTCAGTTGAGCTAAATATTCCCCAGACGTCCAGACTCCGATACTAAGTGATTCACCTGCATAATACACATTTCTATGTCAGATGTTTTGTCACCGATTTAACATGACCTAATTACTACAGCTGAGAAGTCACATTCCTTTATTATACATAATTGACATGCTAATTCCCTACCCCTGAAAGGAGACATCTGACCCTTAGACTGCTAACTCACAACACATATCTATCATCAATATCATCTTCACACAAACAGTGTTTTTAGCATACATAATGAAAGGTCTTGGAGCAGACCCAATTAACACCTCAAAAGCATGTGTCCTCACATTGAAGGAGACACTCTTATTGACCGGTTGGGTCAGAATAACCTAATGGAAACATCTCAAGATATCCTGCAATATATGAATTATCATTAATGCCCCATCTCATGTAATCCGAGATATCAGTTCTCAGTCACCATATGCCCAAAAAGGGACTCCCGTTACAGTTGCCTTTTATTGTGTTGAATTTTGTATTCTTCGTTTTGTACCAACTACTGTGTCGTGTATAACTTTATTGTCAAAACTCAAATAAAAAGTATTTTGCAAAAAAAAAAAACATCGAACACAAAATGTTGCTTGCAAAGCGATCGTCCAAAATTAGCTGAAGGGACATACATGAAAATGTTTCTCATACGATACCAGATTGTACGATTTTAGTTTAATTAATACAGTTTTCGTCCGAAAAGACATCACTTCCAAATTTTTTATTCTGTTGTACGAGAATTTCCATACTTTAGTAACCTATTGGTTTTCGATATGAAGACTAGCTCCATGTCATACGATCATTTGTCCGATAATCGCATTGTGTTTACTAGGCTTTAACCCAGCACCTTTTTAGGAGGGTGCTACACAGGTTTCCTCTGATTCGTTTAGTAGCTCAGCAAAGCAACAGATTTATAACCAATCTATTTCATCATTGCACAATCCTGAAATACAAGACATATAGGACTTAAATGTAATAATGCATGTTTTGAAAGACAAGAATGTATTACACTGACTGGGTATTGTTTGTGGACCTGTCTGAAATCTCATTAAAATGTGCTAATTAGATGCAGGCAAACTCTATAGGGAATAACCTGCTCTTTCAAACTGTCTCTCCGCAGTATAATAATTGTTGGTATTGTTGTAAAGCAATCTACAGAAAATATAATATTGAATTCTACTGTCTAACTAGTGCATACTTTTTCAAACACTTTCATTCTAGGGCTCCTGAGGGTAGTCATGAACAAAGGCTTCCAATAATACCTGACAATGAGATATTTTTGCAAAAGGTACACTTCATGATCACTGAAGCCACTAAACATTATTGCTTTTTTTTTTCCGTTGAACGTAAAAACCTGTCAGCTCCGGTCAAAGACAGCGTACTAACCATGCAAGGTTAGTTGAGCAATCTTCCTCGCTGAGCTTATGTGTTCTGACAAGGGGGGCTGCACAGACCACTCCGACCAGCGCTCTCTGCCATCGGTCAGATGCTAGTTTTCCAGCATGCACCTAAACAGCCAGCTGTTGTCGGACAGACCGACATACACACGGGCAGAATGTTAGCTTTTTTTTTTTAACCAGAAAATGTATCCTGACATTCTGCCCATGTGTACAGGGCTTAACTGCTGGGTAAAGTCCACATATAAACTTGTAGCAAGGGTTTACTATCAAAAGTATCCTTAAAGACTGCATTGTGTTCCTAAATAAGAGTTTGCCTCCCTCTGGTGTCCATTTTTATGTTGTGCCATTAAAACTTTGTTTGGTTCTGTTAAAACCCATAGAGCAAAGCATGGTGGGTATTGTGGTGCACGAGGAAGTGACTCTATTGCCGTGGGTTGGATTAAGACTACAAAACCCACAATACCACTGTTAAACCAGGATGCAATGGGACGGCCACACAGCCTGCTGGGGGAGGGAATAAAAGAGAGGGGAGGCCGTTGCTCGCTCTCTCTGGACGCCATTTTCAACCAGCAGGAGGCTTGGTGTGAAGGTGCTTAGGGCCGGAAAAGCCTGGGCCTAAAGTTGGAGAGCAGATCGCCTGACGGAGAGATCCTGGTGCAGAGTCCAGCTGATTGAGCCAGGGAGGGACCGGCCTACACTTCACCATACTAGAAACCATCCACCCACCTGCATTTGTGAGCGGCCGCGTGGTGAACCGGCGCCATCTTATCCACAGAGAGATCAGCGAAGGAACCTGGTGAGCAGGCACTTGCCTACCGAATATTTGACTGAGTTGCAGAGGAATGATTCCTGCCTTCTAAACTGTACTTGCTGACACTTGCAGTCAGGGGTGGGCTGGGCTGGGTGGCAGAGTGGCAATTTCCCCCCAGGCCACCCTAACTAATGATCAATGTGGCCAGCGGCCACTGCCCCCTACCAATTTTTTTCTTCTCTAAGAAGTTGGGCAGGGGGGAGGGGGCATGGCCGCAGCAGTCGGTCGCTGCTGCATTCTGGGAGTTGTATTCTACGCTGAAGCTCTTAGTGTTGAGAGCAGCGCAGAGGATACTACAACTCCCGGAGTCTCACAGGCAGGGCACACCAGGGAGTCTGGATGCATGACTGGCTCGGGCTGCAGGGCCCCAGGACCCTCAACCCCCAAGAGGCCGTGGCATGCAAGGATGCTGAGCTTCCAGGAGAGAGACCCTGACACCCCCAGCTGACCCCCACATCTCCCTCCCCCATACACACAATTTACCCTGCCCCAGTGAACAGGCTGCATTAATAGGCACTGATAGGCTACATTAAAGGGCACTGGTGAGGCTGCATTGGATGCGCACTGATCAGGCTGCATTGATGGGCACTAGTGAGGCTGCAATGATAGGCACTGGTCAGGCTGCATTGATGGGCACTGGTGAGGCTGCATTGAAGGGCACTGGTGAGGCTGCATTGATGAGGCTGCACTGATGGGCACTGGTGAGGGTGCACTGATGGCACTGGTGAGGCTGCATTGATGGACACTAATGAGGCTGCATTGAAAAAACAGGAGGGCATAGATGGTATGCTGATTCAGTGGTTCAATGGGCCACTTCCCTGGAAATGCCACCCAGGCCTAAGGATGCCAGTCCTCCCCTGCTTGCAGTCCTGCAGATAGGAACATATTACACCCAAGCGTTACAGCAGCTTGATAGTGATAGCGTTTTCTTTGCCATCACATCGCACGTTCACAGTGATTACCCTGTTTCTTCACCTATTATGTGGATTATAACTAAGTGCACCAACAGAGCTAGCTGAAGACCAACTGAACTTAAAGGAACAGTCATCAATTTATACCTCTTCAAGTTTACCACATAGGGTTACGTACCAGTTTAAACTGTTCACTAGAGGGAGCCATTCAGCCCTATGAGCTTTTAATGTTGATGTGACTATTTGCATTGCATTTACTGCTCTTAATAAACCTAATGCCCTGTACATACGATCGGTTCGTCTGATGAAAATGAACCGATGGATTTTTTAATCAGATATCCGATGAAGCTGACATTCATCAGTCTTGCCTACACACCATTGGTTAAAAATTGGTTAAAAATCCGTGTACTCAGATTTCTTCCCAGCGGTTTAGACATTAATGGCTGTGTGTTGAGTTATTTTGAGGGGACAGCAAATTTACACTGTTATACAAGCTGTACACTCACTACTTTACATTGTAGCAAAGTGTAATTTCTTCAGGGTTGTCACATGAAAAGATATAATAAAAATATTTTCAAAAATGTGAGGGGTGTACTCACTTTTGTGAGATACTGGATTTAATAAATTTTCCATTTCCACAAAACTTTGCATTGTGATCGCTTTGAACATATTAAATCTTCCAATTTAATTTAAAATACCGAAGCTATTTAGCCTAGCTACCTTGGTGTTGGGAGATTCTATACACTTACATCTGATCCCATGTTAGGGTTCTGCTATAAGATAACTCTGAACTGGTTGTGTTTCTAAGACTCTTACAGGGATCTGTATAATGTCAATTTTATTTTTCTATTAACTGTCCTATTCTTTCAAGTAAACAATTTGCAACTGTTTAAGTTACCTCTTGTGTGAGACTCAGTCTATTGCAACTGCGGGTGAAGTGGCCAGTACCAAGGTCACGGTAAATATATATATTTATACCAGTGTGGGTTTGTGGTGTTCTCTTTACCATTGGGTCCCACATTCATATTTTTGCCTAGTTGTGCCAAGGGGGGTTCGAGACAATTTTTTGGGGTTGACAGGCAGAGTGCAGACCCAGTTTCACCCAAAAGTGCTTTAAGCACTCCTCACCCCCTTACATGCCACATTTGGCATGTCATTTTTTTGGGGGGGGAGTGGGGGCTTCGGTAGGAGTGGGACTTCCCGTCCCACTTTCTCCTTCCGCCCAGGGACCGCCTCGGCCACTCCTCCTCTCGCCTTAGGCGGCCCCTCCCTCTAGGCGATCTCCTGGGACACGTGACAGGTCCCAGGCGATCGCCTGTCCACTTAGGGAACGCAGCGCCGCTCGCGCATGCGCAGTGCGTGCCCGGCCGTGAAGCCGAAAACTGTCACGACCGGGTGCCCACAGAGTGAATGGAGGTGCCAGCGGAGAGGGGGGGAGAGGAGCGATGCTCCGGGCGGCCGCATCGCTGGACCGTGGAGCAGGTAAGTGTCTGTTTATTAAGAGTCAGCAGCTACACTTTTTGTAGCTGCTGACTATTAATAAACCTAATGCCCTGTACACACGATCGGTTCGTCTGATGAAAATGAACCGATGGATTTTTTTTATCAGATATCCGATGAAGCTGACTTTCATCAGTCTTGCTTACACACCATTGGTTAAAAATTGGTTAAAAATCCGTGTACTCAGATTTCTTCCCAGCGGTTTAGACATTAATGGCTGCGTGTTGAGTTATTTTGAGGGGACAGCAAATTTACACTGTTATACAAGCTGCACATTCACTACTTTACATTGTAGCAAAGTGTCATTTCTTCAGGGTTGTCACATGAAAAGATATAATAAAAATATTTACAAAAATGTGAGGGGTGTACTCACTTTTGTGAGATACTGGATTTAATACATTTTCCATTTCCACAAAACTTTGCATTGTGATCGCTTTGAACATATTAAATCTTCCAATTTAATTTAAAATACCAAAGCCATTTAGCAAAGATACCAGACATTAATTATCACAACAAAAGATTATTTTTGTTTATCTTGCTCTCACTGCCTTTGAGTTCTTGTAAGACTTCAGACCCAGTGGGGTTGATTTACTAAAGGCAAATAGATTTCACTTCACTTTGCAAGACAAGTTGCACTGTACACAGGAATTTTCCCCAGAGCTTAGTAAATGTGGTGAAATTTCACTGTGCAAAGAATACCCAATTACATGCAAGAAAAATAAAAAAAACATAGCATTTTTGCTTGCATGTTATTTTATTAAATATTGGAAGTCAGCAAAGCTTTACCTCACTCCGAGTCCTTAACCACTTAAGGACCCCTTCGCGCCGATATACGTCGGCAGAAGGGCGCGGCTAGACACAGGCACGTACCTGTACGTCGCCTTTAAGAGCCCAGCCGTGGGTCGCGACCTGGTCCTGTTCTCCGTGCTTCTCCGCCCTTGGGACCCGCGGACCCGATCGCCGCCGGTGTCCCACGATCGGGTCACAGAGCTGAAGAACGGGGAGAGGTAAGTGTAAACAAACCTTTCCCCGTTCTTCCTACTGTGACTATCACTGATCGTCTGTTCCCTCTGTTAGGGAACGACGATCAGTGATGTCACATGCACAGCCACGCCCCCCACAGTAAGAACACTCCCTTAGGGCACACTTAACCCCTACAGCGCCCCCTCCTGGTTAACCCCTTCACTGCCAGTGTAATTTTCACAGTTATCAGTGCATTTTTATAGCACTTTTCGCTGTGAAAATGACAATGGTCCCAAAAATGTGTCAAAAGTGTCCGCCATAATATCGCAGTCACGAAAAAAAATCACTGATCGCCACCATTAGTAGTAATTTTTTTTTTAATAAAAATGGCATAAAACTATCCCCTATTTTGTAAACGCTATAACTTTTGCGCAAACCAATCAATAAACGCTTATTGCGATTTTTCTTTACCAAAAATATGTAGAAGAATACGTATCGGCCTAAACTGAGGAAAAAAAATGTTTTTTTATATATTTTTGGGGGATATTTATTATAGCAAAAAGAAAAAATATTGATTTTTTTTCAAAATTGTTGCTCTATTTTTGTTTATAGGGCAAAAACTAAAAACCGCAGAGGTGATCAAATACCACCAAAAGAAAGCTCTA
Source organism: Rana temporaria (assembly GCF_905171775.1). Taxonomy (NCBI): domain Eukaryota; kingdom Metazoa; phylum Chordata; class Amphibia; order Anura; family Ranidae; genus Rana; species Rana temporaria. Next base: position 48,593,234 of record NC_053491.1, read on the forward strand.
TTTGTGGGAAAAAAAGGACACCAATTTTGTTTGGGAGCCACGTAGCACGACCGCGCAATTGTCAGTTAAAGCGACGCAGTGCCGAATCGCAAAAGGGGCCAGGTCATAATGGTCCGGGTCTTAAGTGGTTAAAGTAGAATTTCACCCAAAAGCAGAAGTTTCACTTACTTATATTCAAACTCCCCCCCCCCCACACACACACAGGGCTGGTGCAAGGGTTTTTGACACCCTAGGCGAAACCTCATTTTGCCGTCCCCTTGGCTCCACCCCTGACTCCACACCCTTTCCCCTGCCCATCAAATGCAGCCTCACCAGTGCCCATCAAATGCAGCCTCACCAGTGCCCATCAAATGCAGCCTCACCAGCGCCCAGCAAATGTAGCCTCACCAGTGCCCACGAAATGCAGCCTAACCAGCGCCCATCAATGCAGCCTCACCAGCACCCATCAATGTAGCCTCACCAGCGGCCATCAATGCAACCTCACCAGCGCCCATCAAATGCAGCCTCACCAGTGCCCATCAAATGCAGCCTCACCAGTGCCCATCAAATGCAGCCTCACCAGTGCCCATCAAATGCAGCCTCACCAGTGCCCATGAAATGCAGCCTCACCAGCGCCCATCAATGCAGCCTCACCAGCACCCATCAAATGCAGCCTCACCAGCGCCCATCAATGAATGTTTGCTTGCTTCCATTTATTCGAGAGTCGGGACACAGACACAGTCCTCCGCTGCTGCTGCACCTCTGACACTATATGCGAACGGAGCGGCAGCTGCCTGATAAAACTGAGACTTAGTTTCTTGCTGCAGATAGAAGAGTAGGAACACCAGTGGCCGGGCGCCCCTAGGCAGCAGTGCACCCTAGGCGGGTGCCTAGTTTGCCTAGTGGTAGCACCGGCCCTGCACACACACCACCACATTTGGCATTTTTGGGGGGGGGGGGGGGGTGCCTGGTTTTGACAGGTACCCACTCTCACTTCCGGTCTGATCACCGCAGCGATCTAACCAGAAGTCGTCGCCCCCCCCCCTTCCTCAAAAGCCTTCCGGGACACATCACAGGTCCTGGAAGACTGCAGGACTATTCACTAGGATATGTTGTTTTACGTTGTACCTACTACTACACACAGTAGTATACAGGTTGACTGACTTATTTTCATGCAAGATCTAGCATAGACACAGCCCATCAATCATCTGGAGAATCTGGACCACATTTTCCATATTGCAAAAAATAAAAACAGGCATGGAACACCACTAGATACAGTAGATTTAGTTTGGCTTTACTAAGTCTTCCATAGGTTAGACAGATACAAAGCCACCAGGCCACTATTACTGTATTGCATTGCCTTCACATATCTTTAAGGCTGCTTAGTTTCACATATTTGCCTAGTGGTTGGAACTTCTGCCTTGCAGCACAGGGCCATTGGTTTAAATACTGATCAGGATACTGCTTATATGGAGTTTGCATATTCTCCCTATGCTTGTGTGGGTTTCCTCCAGGTACTCCAGTTTCCTCTCACACTCCAAAGATGTGCTGGTATGTCAATGCTCTCTAGATTGACCCTAGTATGTGTATGTAAGATAGATAGATATTTAAATGGGTCACATTAGGCAGTGGAAATGCAACATGCGGCTTCATTTGTGTACAGCCCTGAACAGCTGCCTGCCCTTCTTTAGGTGAGTGGTTGGGGGGCAATAATACCGAGGTTCAATTGCCTGCTTTTAATACCCATGTCAACAATTCCTTACTTTCTTCTTTAAAGATGTTGTTATAGTTTGGGATTTAAATAACATAGACCTAGCTTCTAGAGAGCAAACTGTGCTTTTAAAACCCTTTACAAATGAATTTATAATAGATATGGATGTGTCCCTGAAAGGGTTTGTAAAAAAAAAAAAAGAAAAAAAAATATTTTGTGGATAAACAAAGTATGCAATAGCTTATTTTCAGGACACATTTCTTCATATCCCCCGGGTTCCCTGAAGTGTACTATGGAAGACATTTGTCTCTAAAGCAAATTACGTTTTCTCTTTTTATATATCTTTCTGGGCAAATCATAAATGCATTTCCTCTAAGGTCTAAAACCTGCAAAGTATATACAGTATATTATTAAGGAGAATGCAGTAGAGACCAGATCTACATAACTGTGTATAATTCAAAGTCAAATTCAAGTGAAACAGACCGGTAAACAGATGTAATTCTTTTTGGCGTAATTGGGTGTTTGAAGAGAAAACCCATGTGTTGAGCTGGAGCGCACTATAAGCAAACAAGCTGATCTGTGCTTATTACAGAAAATGAGCTAGATTCAGCAAGATGGCCGCAACTTTGCGGCGGCGTAGCTTAGCGTGTTTAGGCTACACCGCCGTAAGTTAGCGAGGCAAGTACTTGATTCTCAAAGTACTTGCCTGCTAAGTTACGGCGGCGTAGCCTAAAGCGGGCGGGCGTAAGGGCGCCTAATTCAAATGTGTCTGAGGGGGCGTGTTTTATGTTAATGGGGCTTGACCTTACGTTTTTTACGTTTTTTTTAGACTGCGCATGCGCCAGGCGCCTACATTTCCCAGTGTGCATTGCGGCTAAGTACGCCGCACGGGCCTATTGATTTTGACGTTGACGTAAACTACGTAAATCGCTATTCGCGGACGACTTACGCAAACAACGTAAAAATTTCGAAGCGGGAACAGCGGCCATACTTTAACATTACTCTTCCATCTATTAGATGGAATAACTTTAGGCCTGATAATGCCTTACGGAAACGGCGTAAATGTACTGCGGCGGCCGGGCGTACGTTCGTGAATCAGCGTATCTACTAATTTACATATTATACGCCGACCGCAATGGAAGCGCCACCTAGCGGCCAGCCTCAATATTGCAACCTAAGATAGGACGGCGCAAGCCGTCGTATCTTAGATATGTTTAAGCGTATCTCTGTTTGAGAATACACTTAAACATAAGTCGGCGTAGATTGTGAGTTAGGTCGGCTTACTCTACTGATAAGCCGGCCTAACTCTTTCTGAATCTACCTATATGTGTATGAGAAACTGTTTTGGTCTAGAGGAGCCTTTATAATCCTACTAAATATGATCTTCCTTCAGTATAGCCCAGTGGTCTTCAAAGTGCAGCACGGGGGCCAGATGCTGTTATCTGGCCCTTTTGGTATTTTTCTTCCCACTGTCAGCAACGGGCACTATTCCTTTCACTGACACCAATGATGGGACACTATTCCTCCCACTGATACCAATAATAGGACACTATTCCTCCCACTAAAACCAATGATGAGGCACTAGTCCCTATAATGATACCAAGAATGACACACTATTCCTTCCTTGAATACAAATAATGGGGCACTAGTCCTCCCTCTTACAGCAAAGAGGGGACACTGTTTACCTCCACTGACACCATGACATTTTCTAATCCCACTGGCCACAGTCCAGTCCCCCTAAAGATTTGAAGAACAGTAAACTGGCCTTTTGCTTATAACATTTGGAGACCCCTGGTGTAGCCCATGGAGTTCATTCAATTTAAAGTTAAAGGGTTTATTCAAGCCAAATATACTGTTTGAGATATACGAGGATGCCATTGGGTTGAATCTTCCATTGGCATCTTTATCTCTCAGCATTATTAAATATGGTGTAAGAACTGTATAATAACCCATAGAAACCAATATGCTTTCACTTTTATGATATGCAAAGTGAAATCTTAGTATAGGTTAATATATTTCTTATATAAAGTATATATATATATATATATATATATATATATATATATATATATACACACACACACATACACACACACACACATATATATATATATATATATATATATATATAATGTATTTCACAGGTGAGGTAGACAGCACAAAAGGTGCAATCAGGCTTTTCCAAGGGCCATATATACAAATAAATCCAGGGATTGCTGCACTATGTATTGAAAAATAAACAGGTTACATGTCATTCCACACAATAGTTTTGTAATATTCTGTCCCTACCTGAAGAAGGGCGTAAGCTTTATAGCCGGAAACTGTTGTGTGGAACAACATTTAACCTGTTCATTTTTCAATAATTTTTTAAGTGCAGCAATCCCTGGATGTATTTATATATATATATATATATATATATATATATATATATATATATATATATATATATATACACATACATACATACATACAGGGGTGGACTGACCATTGAGTCACTCGGGCAATGCCCGAGGGCCCCATGCTACTAGGGGGCCCCATCAGGGTTGCCAGGCTCAGTAAAACCAGGGACAGTATGTAAAAATTTGTGTTTTTTTTTACATCTGTCCCTGATATGCCCGAAACTGACATGCTTTTGATGTGAAAATCCAGAGATTTTAGCTGCCCCGCCTCTGCACTGCCTCCTGGTGTGGTGGCCATCTGTAAGCCCGGGGGCCCCATAATCTTCTATTGCCCGGGGGCCCCATGAGTTGTCAGTCCGCCCCTGCATACATACATACATACATACATACATACATAATCTCCCCCATTCTGCCGTGTAATCTCAGTCCTCGTAGTGTACTCCTTATGTAATGTTACATTGAATTGAAGCAATAAGTAATTCACTTTTTTATAATGGTTCCACAGATTGGCAAAGCTGGAAACAGGTATAACAATCTTTCTGCTGAGGTTCCCTACTGATTTATGCAAGTGGAGGACCCAACCTCACCTACAATGTAACTACTATGGGCCAGATCCACAGAGCAAGTACGCCGGCGTATCTACTGATACGCCGGCGTACTTTCAAATTTCACGCGTCATATCGTTGTTTTGAATCCTCAAAACAAGATACGACGGCTTCTGGGTTAGATCCGACAGGTGTACGTCTTCGTACTTCTTCGGATCTAAGATGCAATACTTCGGCGCCCGCTGGGTGGCGTTTTCCGCGTTGGGTATGCAAATTAGCGATTTACGACAATCCACGAACGTACGAGCGGCCGTCGCATTTTCTAACGTCGTCTGTAGTCGGCTTTTTCCGGGGTATAGTTAAAGCTGGTATTTTGCGGCGTATAGATAGAATTGCCATGTTAAGTATGGCCGTTGTTCCCGCGTCGAAATTTGAATTTTTTTTTTTTGCATAAGTCGTCCGTGAATAGGGATGGACGTAACTCACGTCTAAGTTCAAAAAATGACGTTGTTGCGACGTAATTTCGCGCAAAGCACGGCGGGAAATTTCTGGACGACGCATGCGCATTTCATTCGGCGCGGGGACGCGTTTCATTTAAATGAAACCCGCCCCAAACCCGCCCAATTTGAAATCCGCCGCCAGAAATACACTACGCCGCCGTAACTTACGGCGCTAAATCGCTGAGGATTCGAAAATGCGGCAGGTAAGGTACGGCGGCGTAGCGTATCTCTAAATGTATGTGGGTCTGGTCCTATGTAACTATGTAACCCAGTTTAGATGTAAGATTGCATAGATAAGCTTGAAGAAATAACCAATATGCAAAAGAGCAATTATATGTTAGGGATACAACAATGAACAAGCTCAATAATAACATTGCACGCAATAATAACATAGGCAATAAAGTTTTACTTGTACAGTTTATTCTAGATGTTTATGAAAGTGCACATATAAGATAAAATAAGGTAAGTGTAATAAATAATAATAAATTCACTAGGAAATAATCTACAATCTTTGACATAGAAGATGACCTATAAGAAGAATTATGCTAGTCTTGAAACTAGTTAAATGTCAGCGATCATCATTTTTCCTCTGGTGTGCTGTGAACAAGAAGACCTCTTTTTTAGAACTGACTGAATAAGAGCTTGCTTTAAAGTAAACAGGAGCGGTGTAAACAGGCAAGCAATGGAGTTGTTGATCTCTTTACAAAGGTTGGTGCTATGTGATCTGTAAACACAAGGGCTGCAAATGACACGTATTCTCTTCATATGCACTTTAGCAGGAAAGTGTTGCAGGACGATCCGCGGGAACAGTCACACAGCTTGCCAATTCTGGGACCTTGCTTCACGGCACACCTCTCTCCAATGTCACACTGAGAATGGGGACAGACAAACATAACAGAAATGTTGTTACAAGAGCCAACAGGGATCCCTGGATGTAATCATGAGAACTGAAAAAGTGAAGCTATATCAATTCAAGTGACCACACTTTGAATAATGATATTTATTTTAAATGCGTTAAGCTTGGTGAAAATTATGTCTTAAACCTCGTACACACGACCGAGGAACTCGACGGGCGAAACACATAGTTTTCCTCGCCAAGTTCCTTGTTAGGCTGTCGAGGAACTCGACAAGGCAAGTTTCTCCATTCCCGTCAAGGAAAAAGAAGACATGCTCTCTTTTTTGCTCATTGAGTTTCTCGACAGTTTCCTCGACGAAAATGTACACACGACCGGTTTCCTCTGCAAAAAAATATCTCCCAGCAAGTTTCTTGCTGGTTTTTGCCGAGAAACTCGGTCGTGTGCACGAGGCCTAAGGCCTCGTACACACGACCAAGTTTCTCGGCAAAAACCAGCAAGAAACTTGCTGGGATTTTTTTTTTGCCCGAAAAACCAGTCGTGTGTACATTTTTTGACGAGGAAACTGTCGAGGATCCCGTCGAGCCAAAAAAAGAGCATGTCTTCTTTTTCCTCGACGGGAATGGAGAAACTTGCTTTGTCGAGTTCCTCAACAGCCTAACAAGGAACTCGACGAGCAAAACGATGTGTTTCGCCCGTTGAGTTCCTCGGTCGTGTATACGAGGCCTAAGATGTGTCCCAGAATAGCATGCAATATGTGTTACCCTATCAAAAAATATATAAAGTACATCAAGATAATATACACATGTGTGTGCAGGTTACTGCATTAAGGTGTGCACCCCAAATGTATGAAAACATGGACGGTGTTAGTAGGGCAGTGAACGGTGTCAGTAAAGCAGTGGATGGTGTCAGTAGAGCAGAGGTTGGTGTCAGTAGGGCAATGGACGTTGTTAGTTTTTTTTATTTTTATACATTTTTTTTGGAGCCCCATTAGGGGGCTTTTGTGAAATATCAGCAGGGGGAAGTCTGCACCACATGAGGTGATTAGAGTGTCCCAAGGAACACCAGGCACACACCTATGATAATTTCTAATGGTAAAAGAGTCCTAATTATTAGGGTAATGCAAAGAGTAGGGCAGAATACAACAACCCATCGTTAGCATCAGATTTACAGGCTTAGCCTAGGTTCACACTGGTGCATTTTGACATGCGATTTGACATGTCAAATCGCATTTTGAAATGGCGGCATTTGCCGGCAATGGCACCGTCCTAATCGATGCGATGCCGCATCTGCGACGCTGCACCGATTTCAAAAAGTAGCTTCTGTACTACTTTTTGCGATTTCGGCCCGTGGTTTACATTGACATCTGTGCAGAAACCTGCACAGATGTCTCTGTAATCGCAGCCGAAATCGGGACTGACCAGTGGGAGTGAAATTGTGCAAGTTTAGCTTCACGCCCGCAGCCCAGTGTGAACCTGGGCTTAGATCTAGTACACACAAGCGGAATGTCAGGCGAAACCGGCCGACATTCAGCCCATGTGTACTGCAGTCAGTCTGACAGAAGTTGGCCATTGGCCGGCTTCTATTGAAGGGGCATGAACAAAAAAGGTCTGCTGATTGGCTCCCAATCAGCGCACTCAGCCAATGACTGAGAACGCAGACCGGACTGTTCTGACAGGGGGACCGTCCCCCTGTCAGAACACAATAGCACAGCAGGAGAAATTGCTGTACTAACATTGCATGGTTAGTACAGCTGCTCTTCCTGAGCTGTCTGTTTTTTTGCATTCAGCCCTGCTGGGTTAAACAGAAAGAAAAAAACTAGTAGCGTGTACAATGCGTTATTCATTTAAACCAGGCTTTCTCAACCAGGACTTCCTGGAACTTTAGGGTCCCTCCAGAGCAGTGGTCCCCAACCTCAGTCCACAACTGCCCCCAACAGATTATGTTTTGGGGATTTCCTTCACCTTGCACAGGTTATTTATGTCAATGTCAATGTCTTAGTATTTATAACAGCTATTTAATCTAAAGGGAAAATTCCAAACATAGCCTGTTGGGGGAATGAAGTTTGGAAACACTGCTCCAGATGTTAAGGGTTTCTTGAGAAGTCACCAATTTGTCTCCTGCCTACAATGAGCATCAATGTAGGATGTAGTCTAGGTATGCTACATTCTTGTCTTTTATTCAAAACTTTCTACAACTTACCAATCATGCTACCATGAGCTGTAAATATAAAACATTCCGTGAGACCTTAAAGCGGTTGTAAACCCGCATATACAATTTTTTTTTTTTTTTTTACACCTGCAAGGCAAAAGCCATAATGAGCTAGTATGCACCACATTAATATGTGGTGCATACTAGCTCATTATGGCTTTTGCCTTGCAGGTGTAAAAAAAAAAAAAAAAATTGTATATGCGGGTTTACAACCGCTTTAAGGTCTCACGGAATGTTTTATATTTACAGCTCATGGTAGCTCATTATGAAATACTTACCTCGGAACGAGGAGAAGAGAACTTACCTGGTCCACGCCGAGCGAGATGTCATCTTGACTCGGCGTGTCTTCCGGGTATTGCCACTCCAGCGCTGTGATTGGCTGGAGCAGCGATGACGTCACTCCTGCGCATGCGCACGGGAGATTTCATTCCGGCAAGGGCCGGCAAGGGCCGGCCCTTCAGCCGAGGATCCCCCCTGCGCATGCGCCGCTGAAATCAGTGGTGCATTGCGAGGGAAATTTCTTCTAAACCGTACAGGTTTAGGAGATATTCTTTTACCTACAGGTAAGCTTATAATAAGGCTTACCTGTAGGTATAAAGTCAAAAAAGTGGGGTTTACAACCACTTTAAAGCCCATTTCCGAGCAAAAAAAAGTGCTTACATTCAGTGGGGCTGTGCCTCCACTGCACGGATTAACTGCTCATTCTGTCCAGCAGGCCTGGACTGGCCATAATGCATTCCGGGCATATGCCCGGTGGGCCGCGGGCCACATGTCACGTCTCTGTAATGTAGGGGAGTCTGTATTGTAGGGGGGGCTGTAATGTAGGGGGGGTCTGTATTGTAGAGGGGGTCTGTAATGTAGGGGGGTCTCTATTGTAGAGGGGATCTATAATGTAGGGGGGTCTGTACTGTAGGGGGGTCTTCACTGTAGGGAGGGGGTCTGTACTTCAGGGAGGGGGTCTGTACTGTAGGGAGGGGGTCTGTACTGTAGGGAGGGGGTCTGTGTAACATGCAGGGGGTCCAGAACTGTTAGGGGGTGTCTGTGTAACAAACTGTGGGAGGCTGTGTAATGTAAAGGGGTCCAGAGGTGCGGTGCTATGTAACGTAAGCGCAAATCGCGGTAAAAACGCACGTCAAAAAACGCAGCAAGCACCGCAAAAACGCTCAAAAGCAACATGCATAGGTGTGAATCGAGTCTAAGTGGAGACAGAACAGAGCATTGAAGGGTAACTGATTGTTTGCTATGGGTTAGGCAAATAATGTAATCAGTTAACGTGATAGTCAGTGGCAGCTCGGGGGTTCCATTATGTGCCAATCCCTTATTATCACACCACAGCCTTTGCAGGATTTTTTTTATCACCGCAGGTCCACAGATGCACAGTGTTTCAAGGCAATGTCAGCCCTTACTCAAGTTGTGGGAACTTGGTATGCATTTTGGGTCTGTGATGGTAGAATAAATTGGATAATCCCAAGAAAGCTATAATGAACTCCCAGGTGTATTGGAAATATATTGGTGCTATGGAAATGTAGGAAATATAGCGGTGCCTACAAAAAAATGAGAACATGAAATATTTAAAACATGAAATGTTTTAGTAAACATGATTAAAATGTAATCAAAAATGAAACTATTATGTATCCTTATATATCTCCATTTGTGGTGATCTCACTGGAAGGATTCCAATTAGTCAGTAATTACTAAATGACCAATGGTGACAAGATGGTGTATTTTCCCAACATGTTTCGCCAACAATGGCTTTCTCATGGGATTACAGGCCACCAATAAAACTGTGTTTCCCTGAAAATAAGACCTACCCCAAAATTAAGACACATCATTTTTTTCCCAGGAGGGCTGAAATATAAGCCCTAGTTTAAAATGCTTGTAAAATCCTATAATCCACTCGATTACAGTTGTATATAGTGTACAATGTGTGTGTTTCTGTAATATAATTCCAGGGAAGAGAGCACCGGCAGGTCACAGAAGTGTAGAACGGCACTATAATGGAGATATTTGGCACAAATATATTACAGAAAAAAAAAACATTTTACATTACAGTATATACTAGTGTAATAGAGTAAATTATAGGATTTTACAAGATTTTTAACTCAATTCACACCAGGAATTCCTGTCAGGCAGGGAGAGAAAGGGGGGGGGGGGGAAGACAGCACGTTACATGGTAAGACCTACCCCTAAAATAAGCCCTACTGTGTCTTTTGTTGCCAAAATTAATATAATATTATTTTCGGGGGAAACACGGTATGGAACCCAATATATGGAATCACCTGCTGAGGTCAACACCAATGCGGAGAGGGAACACCATGCGGCCACAGAGGACACATAATGACAAAGTTGGGGTTAGATTGCAAAATAGACACAGGAGGGCGCCTGCAGTTAGAGTGGCTTATTTCCAAAAGTATGGATAGATATAGCTTGGTAGTTATGTGTCCTCTGTGGCTGCATGGTGCTTCATCTCCGCATCGGTGTTGACCTCAGCTGGTGATCCCCCCGGTGGTGTTTTGGGTTCCATATATTTATTGGTGGCCTGTAATCTCCTGAGGAAGCCATTGTTGGCAAAACATGGTGGGAAAATACACCATCTTCTCACCACTGGTCATCTGAAAAATACCATCTTGTAATTACTGACTAACTGGAATCCTTCCAGTGAGATCACCAGAAATGGAGATACATAGTGGTTTTATTTTTAATTCAATTTTAATCCCACTTCAAACCTTTTTCATATTTGCATATTTATTGGATGAGATGCCTGAAATGACGTGTTCACCCAGATTGGACCAAACATAAAATCAGTGTGATGGGTTCTGCACTTTACACAGAGCACGTTGCTTTTTTTAAGCCAATAAAGAAAGTTCCAAAAGAAAAGGAATTCTGTTTTTCTCTGGTAACAAATTTTGTACTGATGTAATTAGTGAACTACACGTATAATCATACCTTACAAGCTAGCAATAGACATTTTGAGCCAGATCCACATACATTTCGATCGGCGCAGTGTATCAGAGATACGCTACGCCGGCGTACCTTACCTGGCGCATTTTCGAATCCTCAGCGAGTTTGCGCCGTAAGTTACGGCGGCGTAGTGTATTTATGTCAGCGGATTTGAAATTGGGCGGGTTGGGGGCGGGTTTCATTTAAATGAAGCGCGTCCCCACGCCAAATGAAATGCGCATGCGTCGTCCAGAAATTTCCCGCCGTGCTTTGCGTGAAATGACGTCGCAACAACGTCATTTTTTGAACTTAGACGTGAGTTACGTCCATCGCTATTCACGGACGACTTACGCAAAAATAAAAATCAAATTTCGACGCGGGAACGACGGCCATACTTAACATGGCAATTCTATCTATACGCCGCAAAATACCAGCTTTAACTATACGCCGGAAAAGGCCGACTACAGACGGCGTTAGAAAATGCGACGGCCGCGCGTACGTTCGTGGATCGTCGTAAATCGCTAATTTGCATACCCGACGTGGAAAACACCACCCAGCGGACGCCGAAGTATTGCATCTTACGAAGACATACACCTGTCGGATCTAACCCAGAAGCCGTCGTATCTTGTTTTGAGGATTCAAAACAACGATACGACGCGGGAAATTTGAAAGTACGCCAGCGTTTCAGTAGATACGCCGGCGTACTTGCTCTGTGGATCTGGCCCTTTGCCTTATGATACCATCTAAATTATTAGATATTCAACGTCAAAATACTTTAGGAGGTAGGGATGTGTGTATGTAAAAAAATATTATATGTATTTGGATTGAGTGATATTTCACACTGCATTTATTTTATACAACAGAGTATGAGGTTGATTTACTAAAAGCAAACAGGCTGTTCACTCTGGAGGGGAATTTTTACTTTGCAAGGGAATTGTCCTTTTGCTTGGTAAAAGAGATGAAGCTCTGTTGACTTCTATCATACAATTATGTGCAAACAAAAATACTGTTTATTTTATTTGCCTATGATTGGGCATGCTTTGCTAATGACATTTTCAGCATATTAACTACGCTAAGGGAAAATTCCCTTTCAAAGTGAACAGCCTATTTTAGTACATCAACCACATAGTGTACATTTCTGGATCTGTGATGGTAGAATAAATTGGATAACCCTGGAACAACTATAATGCACTCCCAGGTGTTTTCGGATGATGTTGGTTTTATGGGTTCCTGCACTTTCCTTTAATTATTTAAGTGCACGTAATCTCTTGCAATACATTTATCTTAATTTCTCCCTCATTGAAGTGTTTTTATAGCTGTTCGGCAAGTGCATATAAAATAAAACAAAATATCTGTTCATCCAGCCAGAAATCTTGTGAGTTGATACCTTCCAGCCTTATTTCCTGCTATCTTTGTGGACTATAAAACACCTTCCCCTGTTATGGAGAAGGGAGGGAGGTATAGTCCAAACACACTCCCTTTCTTAGGGTGATAAAGCTGCTCATGATAGTAGTCAGGTCTCTTCTTTTCTATGCTGATTACATTCCATATGAAATAATACTTTTACCAGTTTCTCCTGACTGCATCAGTGCAGACTTTTGCTTTTTGGCATTTATTCAATACTTTAAGAGGTGTAAATACATTTTATATTTTTCATGATATATATGGTGTGTAAGGGTAAATAGCAGTGATGCAGAAGCAGCCAGGTAGATCTCTGTAACCACCAAAAAAACAAAGAGGGGCTGCAGTACAAAAGAGAGCTATAATTATTACTCACACATACATTTATCACAACAGTGATGTTTCAAACATCCCTGCCCTTCCTCAAGCTTCAGAAAGGGCAGGGATGCCTGAAGTATCACTGGTGTGTGAGCAATAAATAAAGCTCTCTTTTTTACTGCAGCCCCTTTTATTTCTGTATATATATATATATATATATATATATATATATATATATATATATATATATATATATATATATATATATATATATATATATATATATATATATATATATATATATATATATATATATATATATATATATATATATATATACATACACACACACACACACACACCAATGAGTCATTGTACTCTCAAAACTTTTTTTCTCAGTACTTTCTTATTATTATGTACTATTATTCTTTTTTTCTTTATCATAATTTAATAGTAGTAAACATCATGAACATGTCAGAAGATGTTCGCTACATATAAAACAAGTAAATACTAAACAAGGAACTTTTTTGGAGTGTGGTGCCTCATTGGTATAGAATAGTAGTGGCAGATTGGAGCCTGCCTGTTCCCAGCACCCGACACACAGGATGTGCAGTCCACCTTTTTGACAGCAGATTATATACACACACACACTATATATATATATATATATATATATATATATATATATATATATATATATATATATATAGGGGTCTTCAAAAAGTTTCCACCCCCCTTTTTTTTAATAGAGTTTAAAAAAGCGTGGAAACTATTTGAAGAACATATACACACACACACACACACACACACACAGACATATTTTGTTTTATATATATATATAGTTTAACATTTGAACAGCATCATCTATACAAGTAACCAGGCGGATCCCCCCCCCCCCCCCCCCCCCCAAAAAAAACAGCAACTATATAATAAATATATAATGCTAAGAGGTTACAGGACAGTAAGTATATATTTATAGCCAGTAACATAGCAACTTCAGGCATTCCTGCCCTTTATAGTAACCAACCTGCACCCTGCAATAATGTGCAGGTTGGTAACTATAAATATATAATAAATATTATATTAATTTACACACACTCCTAAATATATATTTTAACTATATATATATATATATGGAGAGAGAGAGAGAGAGAGAGAGAGAGAGAGAGAGAGAGAGAAAATACTGTGCAAAATATAATCTAGCATAAATAAATGTTCATTTCCATGCTCTATGTGCTAGTTCACACCAGATGCAGTTCCCTTCAGTTCCGTGCGCTTTTTTGTTGCACTAAAAATGCATGCACAGTGTTTTCCATGTATTCCAATGGCTCTAGTTCACACCATGCAGTCTGTTTCCGGTCAGTTTCTGCACTGTAAACTGACTGCATGGTGTGAACTAGAGCCATTGGAATACATGGAAAACACTGTGCATGCATTTTTAGTGCAGAAAAAATCGTACGGAACTGAACGGAACTGCATCTGGTGTGAACTAGCACTAAAATAAAATTATATATATATATAAATGTAAATAAATATTATATGTATTTGGACTTTGGACTGAGTAATATTTTACATTGCATTTACTTTATAAAATTGAATCTATGTGATGTTGTTCCATATATATATATATATATATATATATATATATATATATATATATATAGATATATAAATAAAATATATTATTTATTAACGTACATTCTTAAATATATATTTACATTATATTAAATATATATTTACACTATATATAGATTATTTAACGTACATTCTTAAATATATATTTACATATACATATATATATATATATATATATATATATATATATATAAATAATGTGTGCGTACATAAAATATTAAATAAATATAATATAGATAGTATATGGACAATTATGTGCAAAATATATCATAAATACATGTCCATTCACACACTCTAAAATATTTTTTTATATATATAATCTTTAAGTTATTAAAAGCATGTATTATATGTATTTCAGTGAGTATGTAAATAAATATTATATGTATTTCAGTGAGTGTGTAAATATGATATGTATTTGGACTAATATTTCACACTGCATTTACTTTATAAAACAGAATCTGTGTGTGATTTTGTTCCCTGTGTCTCATTTCTAATAAGTACAATGTAATAAAAGAAGCTCACCATTGGGATCTGGGCTCTCTTCTGATACAGAGGGTACCTGTCCTGGAATTTCCCCAGCAGCTCTTCCATTGCCTCTACCTATAGGGAACACACACTTCAATCAGCAGGTATCAGCAGCAGGAACAATCTGAGCACTCACTGACTCTATTTTGTCTACATGGGGAAGGTGTGAGTACAATATGTGGGGGGTGGAGGGGAGACTGACCAGCTCCTTCTCGGAGGATGTGGGCATCTTCTTGACCTCGAAGTCCTCGGAGGAGAGCTCCCGGGAGGATTGGCCCTGGCAGAGGCAGAAGAGGAGGACACTGGCACCCAGGAGTCGGATGAGGAGCGAGGAGCTTTCCATGGTGCTGAATGTGGATCGCACGATGAGCGGTGTCTCCTCTTCGCTCCTCTCGCTGCTCTTCTCTGGTGAGAACTCTGGGGGGCCCGGCGGACAAGTTGCTTTTAAACTCTTAGGGCCCCTCCCGCTGTGAGCTAGAAGAGGATCTGGGAAGACAGCAAAAGTGCGATTCGTCGCCTGAGCTGTGATCCATCCCATCCCTCCAATGGGGGGCCACACAGCACTCCACTACTCTGCATTTCTTCTGCTGCAAGGCATGGTGCTAGCAACGATCTGTCTCTGCAGAAACACATTGCAGGGATAACAGGAGCTCTGATCATCGGAGAGTCTTCAGTATTATCAGTACATGGAAAAAAGCTCCACTTCATCTCCACCATACACATTTTATTTTGTCTTCTCCGGGACTGGGCGTTCCTATCTGATTGACAGGCTTCCGACCGTCGCATACTACGCGTCACGAGTTGCCGAAAGAAGCCGAACGTCAGTGCGCAGGCGCCGTATAGAGCCGCATCGATGTTCGGCTTCTTTCGGCAACTCGTGACGCGTAGTATGCGACAGTCGGAAGCCTGTCAATCAGATAGGAACGCCCAGTCCCGGAGAAGACATACCCGGAAGCGGCGGTGAAAATACGGTATGTACGGGGGAAAAAAACAGCCGATTGTCATTAGGACAACTTGGCTGAATGTAATGTTAAAAATGTATTTTTGGGTGAACCCCCGCTTTAAAGGGGTTGTAAAGAGTCATAAGATGCATTAAGGTGAAAAAACATGAACCTTTACAACCCCTTTAAAGCGGGGGTTCACCCAAAAATAAATGTTTAACATTACATTCAGCCAAGTTGTCCTAATGACAATTGGCTGTTTTTTTTCCCCGTACATACCTTATTTCACCGCCGCTTCTGGGTATGTCTTCTCCGGCACTGGGCGTTCCTATCTGATTGACAGGCTTCTGACCATCGCATACTACGCGTCGCGAGTTGCCGAAAGAAGCCGAACGTCGATGCGGCTCTATACGGCGCCTGCGCACTGACGTTCAGCTTCTTTCGGCAACTCATGACGCGTAGTATGCGACGGTCGGAAGCCTGTCAATCAGATAGGAACGCCCAGTCCCGGAGAAGACATACCCGGAAGCGGCGGTGAAATAAGGTATGTACGGGGGAAAAAAAACAGCCGATTGTCATTAGGACAACTTGGCTGAATGTAATGTTAAAAAAAATTTTTTGGGTGAACCCCCGCTTTAAAGGGGTTGTAAAGGTTCATGTTTTTTCACCTTGATGCATCCTATGACTATCACCGGCCCCCCAGCCCCCCCCTATTACTTACCTGAGCCCTGGAAAGTCTCGCGTTGCGAACACGCTCTTCCTTTGCCTGGGCTTCTCGGCTCTTCATTGGATAGATTGATAGCAGCGCAGCCATTGGCTCGCCCTGCTGTCAATCAAATACAATGATGTGGGCGCTGGGGGGCGGGGCAGATTTCTGTACTCATCAGCTATGGATGCCAAATACAGGACTCAGGAGGTAACCCTCTTGGGAGAGCGCTTCCCAGAGGGGGTTATCTAATGTGGGGAGGAGCTGAGAAAGCCACCGGGGGACCCCAGAAAACGTTATCAAAACGAGCTGCACAGTGGAGGTAAGAGCCGGTTCACACTGGGGCGACTCGTCAGACGGCTCAGCCGCCTGACGAGTTGCGTCCCATTCTATGCAATAGAACCGTTCTAATAGGAGCGACGCATGTCGCTCCGACTTAGAAAAAGGTTCGGGGCGATTTCTTTCTTTCCATTCACCCATCCTATAGAAGATATGATGACAGGCTAACGTGCGACTCTGCCAAGGATCCTTTATGACATCAGTCATTATAAACCTTCTCTGACTTTCGGTGGCATATGTCATCTTAAATCAACGTGCTCCGGTAAGCCTGCATTGCTTTCGGTGGTGGGATTATCACATTGGAGAAGTCACTTATTTTCATCCATTCACTCATTCACTTGATTGACTTTTTGATGTATGCAAACTTTTTCATCTAACAGCAGTCGATCATATCAGTTTTGTGTTTTGTTACCAATCAACAGGTGCAACATTTCACCTTGCATCACGTGCCAGCGGTACATTTCTTGTTCCTTAGGGAAAGGGACTCATATACGATTGATGCACATTCTATTCATAATTGTTTTGTGTGTTATATTTTCACATTTATTGGTATTTGATTTTCATTATTGACAGTCATTTTAAGCGCTACACATTTATTTTCCTGTATTTCCATACCGAGGCTTGGTGTACATACACGTGATCATCACGTGACACTCAAGTCCCGGTCTATACTCTTCCACTTCCGCATCGTGATGGTGCGGACGTGGATACAACACACACCCCTCGTTTGTGTTCCATCCTAAAACGAGGCTTGGATTTTACACCACGTTGCTTCCTACATCGCGCGCTATGACTCAGAGGGAAGGGGGCGCTTCTTTCACACTGATGTGCTGCGATTTACCCGGACCGTCGGTGCAGCACAGCGCACCTGTGGCATTCCTGCGGGTTAGTTGCACTTTGCTATAGAATTCTATCATATCCTGCAGGTGTGGTGCACTTTTTGAAAGTGCATTCAGGAGTTTTAGTGCGCTTTCAAAAAGTGCACCACACCCGCAGGTAATAACAGAAGTCTATGGCTCAGTGCAGGTAACCCGCAGGTAAAATGCTCTGCACCTGCAGATTAGTTTAAAAAGCAGCCTGGAGTAACCACTGCAGAACAGATATGCCCATATATACACTGTGATTTTATAATATAAACTGACCTTTAATAATAATAATCTTCCATTCAGGAATCTCCCTGGCTACAGGTATTGCTGGCTGTTGCTGTCCCAATTGGTATCACAATGGCTCCACAGCCGCGCTTTCTCTAGTCCCTGCTCCACTCAGAACACTGATGCTCTGGGATAGTGGGTGGCGATCTGGGCTTGCTGACCCTCCATCCCAAAACAGGAGGTTGCAGGCCACATTAGAGGGCTCCCACGGCCAGACAACCCTGGTTTATATGGATGAAACAAACCACTTAACACTGGAAGGGGTGATTCAAATAATCAGCTTTTATTTATTTATTTATGTAAAACCTTTATCTCAATAGGAAAAAGGTGCTGTAACTGATTATAAAGTGTGGCTGCAGTTTGGCTTCAATTAGTTAGTGTATCTGTAACGGACTGCCTAGCACCCGTCTGGGTACTTCCTCCAAGATACAGCTTCCTCCACTCTGAAACCAGGAATCATAGCTCAGTATTGCACCCAAGAACTAGATGACACTAGCTTAGGTGCAACTGGAACCCACGTTATTGTACATTTGCACAGAATATATACCACACAAAATCAGGTAAGAGCTTGATCACATTATCCTAAACAATGCAAACAGTAAACTGTATTGCATCTAATGAACACCTAACATAACATAAACAGTAAGCTAATTAAAAAGTAAGCTAACAACTAGTCACCTAGACAAACCTAGGTGATTCAGGTCAGTGCCCACCCAGACAGTTCAGTACCAGTATTCAAGAAGACCCAGGGATGTCCAAATCTCATTAACCAGCTTTTTCACATCCATCTTCTCACTGAGTTTCAGGTTGGCAGAGACCATCATGGCTTCCTTGACTGTTAAATGTGGTAATGTCATCTTGCATTATATAACAGGACATCTTCCTGAATTCTTGTAGCTCCCTCAAATGCCAGGGCCCGTAGTCAGTAGGCAAGAGGCTATCATGCAGTCCCCTCCAAAAGCCCCTGTCCTGGTTGGGTCTGTCACAGTATCTAAATCTGTGAATTAATTTAATACTCCCCTGCCCCCAAACTGACAATGCTGTTGTCTGCTGTGCCTCCTGTATTCATTCCTCCAGAGTTGTGTCTCACTAATACAGGAGGTGTGGTGCTGGCCAGATCACTGGGTAAAAACAGATGGGAAAAAAGCCAAAAAAAAAAGAAAACGAATGCAGCCGCTACATGTAATGGCTGGTAAGCTGCAATATAATACATTTGGGGTTTTGGGTTTAACACCCCTTGAGCTCATTTTTGACAAACCAATCTATTAACCTTTTATGAAGAGGTGAGCCGCCATCTAGATAAAGGAAGGTCCATAGATATAGTGATGTATCTGAATTTTGCAAAGACATTTCCCCATAAACATTTACTGCACAAACTAAGGTCTGTCGGCATGGACCATAGGGTGAGCACATGGATTGAAGACTGGCTACAGGGGCGAGTTCAGAGGGAAGTGATAAATACTCGGAAGTGTCCGGTGTAGAAAGATGTGGTCCCCAGGAATCTGTCCTGGGACTAATATTTAATTTATTCATAAATGACCTGGAGGATAGGATAAACAGGTCAATCTCAGTATTTGCGGACGATACTAAGCTAAGCAGAGCAATTACTTCTCCATGGGATGTGGAAACCTTGCAAGAAGAAGCAATAATGGGGTGGGCAACTACATGAAAAATTAATTTTAATGTAGAAAAATGTAAAATAATAAATTTGGGTGCCAAAAATATGAATGCAATCTACTTATTAGGGGGTGAACCTCTGGGGGAATCTAGAAAGGAAAAGGACCTGGTGGTCCTATTAGATGACAGGCTCAGCAATTGCATGCAATGCCAGGCTGCTGCAAGCAAAGCCAATAGAATATTGGCATGCATTTAAAAAGGGGATTTACTCCAGAGATAAAACGATAATTCTCCCACTCTACAAGACTCTGGTCCTGCCGCACCTGGAGTATGCCATCCAGTTCTGGGTACCAGTCCTCATAAAGGATGTGCTGGAACTGGAGACTGTCTAGAGAAGGGCAACAAAACTAACAAAGGGACTGGAGGACCTTAGTTATGAGGAAAGATTACGAGCATTAAATTAGAGGGTTCTTTATTGTAAGAGCAGTAAGGATGTGGAATTCTCTTCCACAAGCAGTGGTTTCAGCATGGAGCATAGATAATTTCAAAACACGAATAGGGATAGGAACAGGGATATGCAAAGTAATACTGACATATAATCACACACATAGGTTGGACTTGATGGACTTGTGTCTTTTTTTAACCTCACCTACTATGTAACTCCAGAAAGCTTGAACATTCTTGTGGTAGCACTGCAAGGGTTAACTGCTCATTTAAAGCTAGGTGGCGTAGAAAAAGAAGATTTGTTCAACTGATACTTTCTCTCCATGGCACTAGTAGACTGGTTCTAGCAGCGGCTTTTCCCCCATGCTCCAGCAGTCTAATGCCGCGTACACCCGATCGGTCAAACCGATGAGAACGGTCTGCTGGACTGTTTTCATCGGACCAAACCGATCGTGTGTAGGCCCCATCGGTTATTTATCCATGGGTTAAAAAAAATCAATCTTGTTTTAAATTTAACGCATGCTCAGAATCAAGTTAACGCATGCTTGGAAGCATTGAACTTCATTTTTTTCAGCACGTCGTTGTGTTTTACGTCACCGCGTTCTGACATGACCGTTTTCATCGGGTGGACCGATCGTGTGTACAGGGCATAAGGCTATAAACATTACATTAAGACTTATGCAGGGCCCATAGCTTGGCACTGGACATAATGATGCTGAGGGACAGTCCACCACTGGGAGAGACTCTCAGGGAAGTGGAGGATTGGGTAAAGTCCTGGAAGCAGTAGAAATCACTTGAACAAGGGCATACACCCGCTCAGGACAGTACACATGCCACAGCAGCAACAAAAATTAAGCAGCATATCATGTTCAGCTGGCGGTACCCAAAGCGAATGGGGCTGCACTAGGACTGCCATGTAACAGCATGAAATGCACATGGTTGTGGTGGTCTGGTATTTTGAGGATTAAAACAGACACTGAGAAGATGACTTATTGCCACCTCACTGCCTATCAAATGCTCCATGGATCACTTTACAGAGGAGGGCTATGTTAACCACACATGTAAATACGTCCTTACTCTCTCCTAGAATACATTTTCAGATTTCCCGGCGTTGGGCTTTAAAGTGTCCCATTATCATATATGGGTATAGCAGCATAGTGTGCTCAACCTAGTTTAGCATGCTTCACATCGGTAGGTGCTAGAGGTTACAATTTTTGGTAGTGTAGGCAAATTTAAAGTGGAGTTCCACCCATAAATATAACATTACATCAGTAGTTTTAAAAAAATGTCATTAGTCTTTTTTTATATGCCTTCAAAGTGTTGTTGCTAGGCAGAATAGATAATCTTCCCTCTTCCTGCACCTAGGTGCTTAAGCTTCCTAACCTACACCACACAGACTCCTGGGAATGTAGTGGGTGTAACTTTCCAGGAGTCTGTGCACTCCTCAGTCTCGAAGAATCATGTGACTTGGACAGTACAGGTGCTGAAACCTGATCTGAAACCTATTACACTGCTTGTGCTGCACTGAGCATGTGCAAGATCTGCAAGGCTGAAATCCAGGAAGTCATACAGTCTGGCTTCATGATGCCCACACTTAAGATGGCCCCAGTCAATTTCTATTTTATAAAGTGTCTAAATGCTGTAACAACCTAACAAAACGGACCTTAGTTTACAGACTAACTTTACTAGAATACATTAAGCTTATGTATTACAGGGGTATTTATATTTAAAAAGTGAAATTGTGGCTGGAACTCCGCTTTAACCACTTTCCCACCACGCCATAGACAAAAGACGTCTACAGCGCGGTGGAGTTATTCTGGGAGGACGTCCTCCCAGAATCCTTCACTCGCGCGCCCCCGGAATCAATTGTGAGCGCCGGGTCTAGAAGACCCGGCGCATCACAGATCGCGGTAAATTGCCTCTGATAGCGGCCGTTTACCACGTGAACGCTCCGTCAAATGACGGAGCGATCACTTGTAAACAAACCGGCGTCATTTCATGACGCCGGTTCCTCCCTCTCCTCTCTGTACCGATCGGTACAGTGTGAGAGGAAAGGGGGGAGAGCGGAAGCAGCAGCAGCTGCTGTGGCTGGATCTGTGACAAATGCACTTACAGAATTTTCAGTGTTTTTTCTTTTATAGTGCAAAAAATAAAAAACCCAGAGGTGATCAAATACCACCAAAAGAAAGCTCTATTTGTGGGGAAAAAGGACAAAAATTTCAGATGGGCACAATGTTGTATGACTGAGTTATTGTCATTCAAATTGTGAGAGCACCGAAAGCTGAAAATTGGTCTGGTTAGGAAGGGGGTTTAAGTGCCCAGTGGTCAAGAGGTTGAGCAGACTGTTTGTTCTAGGTTTGTGAAGGGTGGGAGCGTCTCAAAGTTAGCAGCTGGTGATTCACAGGCAGCATCACTAAGACCTTCTTGTTCTTTCTAGGGCCTTCTGGAAATGCCTGGGGCTTGGTGATCAGTGAAAGTAAAAAAAAAATGACATAATGCCTGTGGTCAATAGGATAAGGAGTAGTGCTCCATCATTGGTATTAGTGGGAGGAATAGTGCCTCATCATTGGCATAGACCACACCTTACAGGTGCGCCAGCGAGCTATATATCCCTCTTTTAAATGGATTATTACCCAAATCTTTTAAACTAAAAGGAATAGTGCCTCATCATCATTGGTGTCAGTGGGAGAAAAAGTGTAGATTTATATATCTATATATACATATTTTTTATTAAAGGGCCCAGAGGTCCCCAGGGCCCCAGATGGCAACCCCCCTTTTAAAAAAAAAATATATATATATTTTCAATTTATTTTTTCTTTTTATTAAAGAGCTACCCCCCGCTTCTTAATTTGCAGCAGCCCCCCTCCGCTTCTCAATTTCAGGCGGCAGCACCCCCCCCCCCCCGGTTCTCTGCTCCAGGAGGGCCCATGCCTGAAGCTGTGTAAAGGGCCCCATAATTCCTGATGGCTGCCCTGCGGGCTGCAGATGGAAGACCACTGCTCTAAATCATCTCATTTTGGGATTACCATCAGGTGGAAGTTCAACTTCTTAAAGGATAACTAAGCCAAAGAACAAAATTGTAAGTCATTACAGTTTACAGTCCTGATGAGGTCTGCATTAGTTTTCCTTTTCTTTAATAAAAAGGTTGTTTTAACCTCAGATGAAGTCAGTTCGAAGAACTTGTCAGGGATAAAGCACGCAGCATTTATTCATGGTCAGCTAGGGTGCCGGAGAGACGAGACGGGGTTTTAATCAGCTATCATCTGGAAATAAGAGAGCGCATAGCGAAAACCCTATCATTCGGTGTTCGTGCTGACATTTTTTGTATCGATCCAAGTCTTTGAACCTATGCACATAGCATATGCGATTTAAAAAGTTTATCAATATATGACTTTTTGGAATTACGCTATGGTGCTGCTATCTGTTTTTATGAGACCACAGTATCATCTTTGGGATCTCTGAGTGAGGACGATCGGGCGGTGGATAACACAGACTGAATGATCAGCGGGACGAGCCAATCATTCCCTGATGTCCTGACACACCTAACCAATAATCATCCACTAACAGCCTACAAGGAGGATTGATGGGACCATCCATCCAGGCTCTTTACTTGCCAAGGTCTGGTAAGTGTACACTTCATAGGGAGAGGGATTCGCCAGTGAGAGCTGGAGCACACCTCCCAACTTTTTGAGATGAGAATGAGGGACACCTATGAGCAAAAGTATGCAGGCATAGGACACACCCCTTTCCACGCCCCTTAACCACTTGCTTACTGGGCACATATACCCCCTTTCTGCTCAGGCGAAATTTCAGCTTTCGGCACTGCGTCGCTTTAACTGACAATTGCGCGGTCGTGCCATGTGGCTCCCAAAGAAAATCGATGTCCTTTTTTTCCCACAAATATAGCTTTCTTTTGGTGGTATTTGATCACCTCTGCGGTTTTTAGTTTTTGCGCTATAAACAAAAATAGAGCGACAATTTTGAAAAAAAATAATATTTTTTACTTTTTACCATAATAAATATCCCCCAAAAATATATAAAAAAAACTATTTTTTTCCTCAGTTTAGGCCGATACATATTCTTCTTCTTCATATTTTTCGTTAAAAAAAACCGCAATAAGCGCTTGATTGGTTTGCGCAAAAGTTATAGCGTTTATAAAATAGGGGGTAGTTTTATGGCATTTTTATTAATATTTTTTTTTTTTACTAGTAATGGCGGCTATCAGCGTTTTTCTTCGGTACTGCGACATTATGGCTTCGGACACTTTTGACACATTTTTGGGACCATTGGCATTTTTATAGCAATCAGTGCTATAAAAATGCACTAATTACTATAAAAATGCCACTGGCAGGGAAGGGGTTAACACTAGGGGGCGGGGAAGGGGTTAAGTATGTTCCCTGGGTGTGTTCTAACTGAAGGGGGGTGAACTCACTAGGGGAAATGACTGATCGCTGTTCATACATTGTATGAACCGACGGTCAGGCATTTCTCCCCTGACAGGACCGGGAACTGTGTTTACACACACAGCTCCCGGTTCTCGCTCTGTAACGAGCGATCGCGGGTGCCCCTAATGGCTGCTGGGAGAGATGACGTAGATATACGTGATCTTGCCCAGCAGAGCCGACCTACCGCCTTAAAACTGTGGCGGCTGGTTGGCAAGCAGTTAACCTCCCTGGCGGTATAATTATTTCTGATTTTTGGTGCTGAAAGCGGTACCATTATTTTGCATGGAAATTTGGCGTTTTATAATGTAGGCCTGTAATTCTTTGGAATAACTCACTTAAATCTGACCAAACAGGAGTCTAGTAGACATCCCGGGTATGATAAAGTTTGAAACACGAAATCATAAATTATAATTTAATTAATAACTATAAATAATTATAACAAATAATAATAATAAAAATTATTAAATAATGTAATCAAATCAAAAACACAGAAATTTGCTCAGTTGCAGAATTGTCGCTTTCATTACTTTCAGTGTGTGTGTGTTTTTTTTTTTTTTATTTGGTGCCGAACTCCGTCGCAAAGCTCGCAGGGAACGGAGCTCGGCACTGTGATTCGATCGAGACACGGCGGCTCGCACACACAGCAGGGAGACATTGCAGGATCCTGGGGACAAGGTAAGTATGCTGCACCAGGATCCTGCAATGCAATCCCGAGTGTGGCTCAGGGTTACCGCTAATGGTACTGAAATTCCACCCCGAGCCACACTCGGGAATACCGCTATGAAGGTTAAGCTATGAAATATGTAAACAAAACATTAAAGCCCTGTACACACGATCGGTTTATCCACTGAAAACCGACCGAAGGACTGTTTTCACCGGACAAACCGATCGTGTGTGGGCCCCATCGTTTTTTTTTTCCCCATCGGTGAAAAAAAATAGAACATGTTTTAAATTTTTCCTATGGATAAATAAACAATAGAAAAATCTGATCGTCTGTGTGGAAGTCCATCGGACAAAAATTCAGGCATGCTCAGAAGCATTGAACATCATTTTTTTCGGCTCGTCGTAGTGTTGTACGTCACCGCGTTCGGATTTTTGACCGATGGTGTGTAGGCAAGACTGATGAAAGTCAGCTTCATTGGATATCCGACGAAAAAATCCATCGGATCAGATTACATCAGATATCCGATCGTGTGTATAGGGCTTTAGAATATTTTGAATTGATAGTTAAACTTATATGAAACATTTGCAGTTTAAGAGATATCAGTAGTATAAAAAATATTTCCAATAAGCAGGTTACAGCATTCGCAGCTACAGTTAGAGGTGTATTGATTTTTCTCTCCGGGGGAATATTTGTAGAATTTGTTAAATTTGTCTCTGGCACCAGATGAAATATCCTACGTTTGGGATAAAGAGCACAATGTAGCAGCAAGTGGCAATGAGCCATGTTGGGTCCTGGCAGATATCTATGCTGATATCACTGCTGCCAGTTTTATGGCCAGGGGCAGATTCTCATTATTTTATAACTCAGATTTATTTTACAAACCAAGCAGAAGCAAAACACTTGGATATATGGAAGATATTCATTCTGTTATCCAGTATTGCAATGACAGAACCTTTGTTGTGTGAATATTTCTTCATTTAACCACTTCATTACTGGGCACTTAAACCCCCTTCCTGCCCAGACCAAATTTCAGCTTTCAGTGCCGACGCATTTTGAATGACAATTGTGCGTATATACAATGCTGTACCCAAATTAAATTTTTATCATTTTTTTCCCCACAAATAGAGCTTTCTTTTGGTGGTATTTGATCACTTTGGCGTTTATTTTTTGCGCTATATACAAAAAAAGATAGAAAATTTGGAAAAAAAAAAAACACAATTTTTTACTTTTTTTCTAAAAAAAAACTTTTTCCTCAGTTTAGGCCGATACGTATTCTTCTACATATTTTTTGTAAAAAAATAAATAAAATCGCAATAAGCGTATATTGATTGGTTTGCGCAAAAGTTATACAAAATACGGGATAGATTTATGATTATTTTTTTTTACTAGTAATGGCAGCGATCTGCGTTTTTTTTTTGTCAGGCCTGCGATATTGCGGCAGACACATCAGACACTTTTGACACTATTTTGGGACCATTCACATTTACACAGCGAACAGTGCTAAAAGATGCATTGATTACTGTATAAATGTGACTGGCAGTGAAGGGGTTAACTCTAGGGGGCGAGGAAGGGGTTAAATGTGTAAACTGGGAGTGATTCTAACTGTGTGTGGAGGGGGACTGACTGGGGGAGGTGACCGATGCTGTGTCCCTATGTACAAGGGACACAGCATCGGTCTCCTCTCTCCCTGACAGGATGTGGAGCTCTGTGTTTACACACAGAGCTCCACGTCCCTGCTGTCACCGCCGATCGCGGGAACCTGGCGGACATCGCGGCCGTCAGGCACACGCATTAGCTTCTTAGCGATGTGCCGGGCACAGTGTTTCCCCGCTGCACGCCCTCAGCGGCGCACACGGGGAATGTAAATAGCAGGACGTCCACCCGGCACTTGAGAGCCGCGCTGTGGACGTCTTTCGTCTATAGTGCGGGTCTCAAGTGGTTAAAGTAAATGGTAGATTACAAGAGGTTTAGATTAAAGGAACAAGAACAAGTGTTATGAAACAATGTATTATGTGTACAGTGCTGATATGTACCTTAGTCTTTTGATATACTTCAGAAACGTACAATACTCATAATGAGGGTAAAATAAATCTTAAAACCTGAACGCAATTTTACAACTTTGACATGTGTTAGTAAAACTGTACATACCATCACAACTACAGTGCTGTGAAAAAGTATTCGCCCCTTCCTGATTTTTTATTTTTATTTGCATATTTGTCACACTTAAATGATTTAGATCATCAAAAAAAAATTATACAGTATTACACAAAGATGAACCCCCAGGAAATACAAAATCACAAAAGGCAGATTTGGACAGCTTTTTTTCCCCTTACTAAATGAAATCATAATTTAAAAACTGCATTTTGCATTTACTTGGGTTATCTTTGTGTAATATTAAAATTTGTTTGATAGTCTGAATCATATTAACAAATATCCCAAAAAATAAAAAAGGAAGAGGGCAAACACTTTCTCACAGCACTGCTATACTGTTAATTACACCTTGTTTTATTTTTCAGGACAAATTAGACATTTATTTGTTGGCTAATGGCAATGGATATCTCCTGATTTTTAACGTTGAAAGAAAAACTGGCACAAAATACCATAACCTACTAGCAAAGGACAACACAAAATAAATTCTCCTGCTTCTGAAAATCACAGCAATACCACACAGGTACTACAAAAAAAAAAAAAAGGGTGTAGTGCTACAATTTTAATTAGGTCAAACTTTGTAATACACAGTTGCGGCCCAAACCATTCAGGGCACCGAAACGATGCCCCCTCTATCCACAGCTGTCACCCCCATGCTCTATCCACGACCGCTATTCTGACAGGACACTGCCACTCCCCCTTCATGCGTCCGGCCCCTTTCAGGGGGGAGCCGAAGTTGGGGGCCGAAATGACGCCCCCTCTATCGACAGCTGTCACCTCAAGGCTCTATCCGCAACCGCTATTCTGACAAAACACCGCCACTCCCCCTTCATGCGTCTGGCCGCTTTCAGGATTCGGGAGCGGCCTGGAGATAAAAAGGGGGAGCCGAAGTTGGGGGGGGGGCGGAGTTGAGAAACATAGAGCTGCACACTGGTGGTTTCCGTGCTGTTAGGAGTTCTCATAGGGTGCAGTGTGTGAGATCACAGATTGCACCCATTAACCTCCCTGGCGGTAAACCCGAGCGTGACTCGGGGTTGGTTTTCAATGCTAAGATCGGTATCCCCGAGTCACACTCGGGGTGGACGTGCAGCGGCGCGGCTTACCTTTCGCTGGATCCACAGGCAAGTTACTTACCTTGTCCCTGGATCCAGCGATGCCACCCCGCTGTGTGAGCGAGCGGGACCTCCTCGCTCGATTCACAGTCTCCCCGTGTGCCGCCGATCTCCGTTCCCTGCGACGTTACGACGCACGGGAGCGGAGAACGGCGCCAAATTCAAAAAAGTAAACAAACACTATACATACAGTATACTGTAATCTTATAGATTACAGTACTGTATGTAAAAAATACACACCCCCCCTTGTCCCTAGTTGTCTGCCCAGTGCCCTACATGTACTTTTATAAAAATAAAAAATGTAATTTCTGCTTAAAAACTGTAGATTGTCCAAAAGTGTCCCTTTATGTCAAAAATGGTTTTAGATCAGCTAGAAAACAGTGATAATAAATTATAATCACTTGCAGAAATGTGCGATAGCGATTTGTGGGGAAATTCGTCATAAAAAAAAAAAATAATAATGACAGCGACAATTCTGCAACTGAGCACATTTCAGTGATTTTGAGTTGATTACATTATTAAATAATTTTTATTATAATTATATTATTAGTTATAATTATTTATAATTATTTATTATATTATAATGTATAATTTTGTTTTAAAAAAAAAAAAATCATACCCGGGATGCCTACAAGACTCTTGCTTGGTCAGATTTAAGTGAGTTATTTCTAAAAATTACAGGCCTACAGTATAAAACGCCAAATTTCCTTGCAAAATAATTGTACCGCTTTTGGTACGTAATTCCAGACAGAATCATACCGCCAGGGAGGTTAAGGATGCCACAACTGAGTGGAGCCCAGTACTGGAACTTGTTCCAGCAGTGTGCTCCGGGACTCAAGCCCAGATCCGCCGGACCTTGGGTATGTAACCACTACAGATATATGTGCTTTGTTCAGATTTCATGACTGTGGTTTACAACCACTTTAAAGTAACAGATTTGAAAGGGTCGGTGGGCCTTCAAGTTATGTTTCTCTTGTAAGTGAAATCTGGTGGACATGCCCATATGTGAGGTATATTTTTTAGTTCAGAACCACTTCTGTACAACCAGGGTGCCCATACGTGAAAAGTTTGTCTGTTCTCACAGCGAACATTTGTCCGATGAAAAAGAAAAAAGGTTTGTCCGATGGAGCGTACACACGGTCGGATTGTCTGCAAAAACAGGTCGGAGGTTTGTTAAAAAGTCTGATCGCGTGTACAGGCCTTTAGAGTACTTTTCTTGTTGATGTTGCGCAGTGAGTATTAAGACTCGTACACACGATCGGACTTCAAACAAACTTTTCCGTGGATTTTTGTCCGAAGGGAGTTGGCTGGGCACACCCATGCATACACACACTCAGACTTTTCTGCAAACTTTCCTAAAACTTTCCCAACATCACATGTTTTTTTTGCTCTTTACCGCCACCCTTTGGTCAACTTCTGCTATTGTTGGTTGATTTTAACATTGGTTCTGGGCATGCGTATTTGTACTTTGGACAAAAGTCCGATGGATTTATGTATACACGGTCAGACTTTGCACCATCGGACTTTTGTTGCCGAAAAGTTTGTCCGTTTACAGAGCAAACCTTTGTCCGATGAAAACCGAAAAAGTTTGTCCGATGGAGCGTAGACACAGTCGGATTTTTTGGAAAACTTGCTAATTTTGAAGTTTGACAAAATAAATATAACAGTGCACTATCACCTATTTCAAGGAAAATGTGTGACTAAATATATTAAGCAGCGCTTAAATAACTAAAACATAACTAAAGTGCATAACAAATAAATACATAAATAAATAAATGTTCATATAAAGGTGTAGTGATGACCACAACACTCTTAAGTGTAGAACATACACAAATAATTGGACGGATGAAAAATCAATCAAAACCCGTGAATAAACGAGTGTTTAAAGGTGACAAAAGATCTACAGTTCATAAGTGTTGATTTCTTCCTCAGTATCTTCCACCACACCACAGTGTTCAGTGAATCCTCCACCCTTCAGAAATACAACCACACTGCAATATCGTGTGTGTGTGTATATATATATATATATATATATATATATATATATATATATATATATATATATATACTGTTGTAGACTCTGTACTAGATCGTTTGAGATGTGGTTGTATCCCATTGTTCTATTGTTTGTGTCTGCCTTGGGAGCAACCTATTTGATGTATATGTGGATTAGCTGTGATGAGGGAGGGGGGGATTCCCCCAACAGCTCTTCCTGCTGATAGGACAGTCTACTGATGAGAAGTTTGAATACACCTGAGTATCTGTTACTGAATGTAGTCTACCCCGCCCTGTGTCATTATGCAAAGGAGGAGGGTTTGTCCTCTGAGTGTATATCTCTGTACCTGTGTTCAAACAAACAGTTCATGTTCCAGCCATGCAGCCAAACGAGTCCTGCCTAGTTCTTGATTGTAATATGCAGCTATAATATCATATATTCAGACTGGAGGAAGCGGTATACAACGGAAGCAGGCGTGTGGGACGTTCCATTACATTAGTCACTTGTTTTTGAGTTTTCATATTGGTTGACTTAGTCTTATATTGGGATATAAGTATTAAATCATACAGTGGTAGGCACCATATAATTGATTTTGATTTAATTTCTGTATGTAGCGATACCCCCTCAGGAGCCGCTGATTGTTTTGGGATCGGCGTATTGAGTTACCTCTATGTGTTGTCTAGGGGTGAAGGTAGTGAGTAGAGCAGTAAGCGAATGTCCAATTCATAGATAAGGTTTTCTGAATGCTTTATTTCTTGGCCCAACATCAACTTGAGGTAGACAGGAAAGGTTGATGAAGTGAAAGAACTTTGCGGTATCAGGCCTTGGATATAAGGAAAGCAATCCTGCTTTCAGTAGTAGTACAGTTCGTTGCCACTCCAGTCAGAGTGGGCGAAATGCCCCTGGACAGACCCCTGCCACAGGCCTGGCAGCCGGAGTGCCACTTTAAGGTTTCTGGGAGGAGCAGGCCTCTGCCACCGGCCTGGCTCTAGGGAGACCTCTGCCACAGGCCTAGTACTTGG
Organism: Rana temporaria; assembly: GCF_905171775.1. Lineage (NCBI taxonomy): Eukaryota > Metazoa > Chordata > Amphibia > Anura > Ranidae > Rana > Rana temporaria. The sequence goes on from NC_053491.1 coordinate 48,624,837, forward strand.
ATGAGCTAAATGATTTAGCAAATCCTCCCAGTAATTAGCATTAGGGTCACCGGTTGACAGTGCAAGTGTACCTGTCAATGTTCCGGTCACCAGATCCCCGATGGTTCGTTCAAGCCCTTTTGGATAACCTGCCTCCGGGTTCTCCTCAAGCCGATCCCCCACCGAACGGCATACAGCCTGGGATCTCCTCAGTAGAAGGGGGACCCAGTAAGTCACTGGGGCCCAGTTGTAGCATCAGTTGCTCCAGACCAGGAGGGCCCAGAGTATGGAACTCCGCGTAGCGCGCGACCCCAGGCCAGGTAGGCCATAGTGGTGGGGCCCGCGATGTGCGCACACCCTAAAGGTGGGTGCCGCACTCGGAACCAGGAACCCGCGAAAAACCAAGAACAACAGCCTCTGCCACAGAAATACTCCACCCCAGCATGCCCCGCGAGGGAAAACTCCTCTAATTGGCTGCGGAGAAGAAGCGGCTCCGCCTGGACCTCTCTGGCGCCACCTGCCGCCCAGGGATGGAACTGCATCCCTAGAACGCAGTCTGACCCACAGAACAATCCAGATTTGGCGACAGTCAAATTTAACATAATTAAGAATGAGAGCAACTTACCTCTCTCATTCTCCCACTAACTTTAGTGTAGTGCCCTTACTGAAAGTAAAGGGGGCGCTACATGTATATGGTTTTATTTTGAAGTACTCTACTCAATTCCTTCAACCTTATCCAAGTTCCCCAAATATAAAAACAACACAAACAACATCCCCTGGACTAGTTATTGAGGAGAAAAGTGTCTGAGATCGTGTGCCTGACTGTGGGGCATCCACTGGGGAAGAATCTGGGCAAATTTCCAGCACCAACTACAGGAGTCAGCACTACAAGTAATTTAATCAATTTAACCCCCCTGGCGGTATTCCCGAGTCTGACTCGGGGTGAGATTTTCATACCAAAAGCGGTAACCCCGAGTCAGACTCGGGCTCGCCTCGCTGCAGCAGCAGACAAAGTTACTTACCTTGTCCCTGGATCCAGCGATGCCACCGCGCTGTGTGAGCGAGCGGGACCTCGCTCGATTCACACAGCGTCCTCCTGTGCCACCGATCTCCGTTCCCTGCGACGTTACGACGCACGGGAGCGGAGAACGGCGCCAAATTCAAAAACGTAAACAAACACCTTATATACAGTATACTGTAATCTTATAGATTACAGTACTGTATGTAAAAAATACACCCCCTCCCCCCCTTGTCCCTTTAGTGGTCTGCCCAGTGCCCTACATGTTCTTTTATATAATAAAAACTGTTCTTTCTGCCTGCAAACTGTAGATTGTCCATAGCAACCAAAAGTGTCCCTTTATGTCAAAAATGGTTTTAGATCAGCTAGAAAACAGCGATAATAAATTATAATCACTTGCAGAATTGTGCGATATCGATTTGTGGGGAAATTCGTCATAAAAAAAAAAAAATAATGACAGCAACAATTCTGCAACTGAGCAAATTTCAGTGATTTTGAGTTGATTACATTATTGAATAATTTTTATTAGAATTATATTATTATTTGTTATAATTATTTATAATTATTTATTATATTATAATTTATAATTTTGTTTTTAAAAAAATGTCATACCCGGGATGCATATTAGTCTCTTGTTTGGTCAGATTTAAGTGAGTTATTCCTAAAAATTACAGACCTATAGTATAAAACGCCAAATTTCCTTGCAAATAATGGTACCGCTTTCAGCATCTTTTTTCTGAAAAAATAATACCGCCAGGGAGGTTAAATTGTGTACAAAGAGTAATCAAACAACATCAAGTAATCCATTAAAAAGTGATCTGGATTTCAGCGTTGTTTGATCTGGGTTTCTGCAACACAATTGTTTAGCAGTAAACTGAAAAATAATTGAAATATTAATCCACGTTTTCAAATTCAAATGAACACTTTGATTTCCATGCAACCAATGATGAAAGTTGTGAGTATTCAATCAAAAATGCCTTAAAGCGGAGTTCCACCATAAAAATTAACTTTCTATTAACAGCTTGCCTTTAATGTAAAACAAATAAAAAATAAACATTGTTTACTCACTTCTATCTGGCTGTTACTAGGCAAATTTTGTAATTTGCCTAGTTCCTGGTCCTAGGTGGTTCAACTTCCTGTCCTAAGACCCCATTGCCTCCTGGGAAATTATGACACGCATTTCCCAGGAGTCTCTGGGCATTACTGTGCCTAAAAATTGCCCAGCATGCACCTCTCCCTGAAAACCTGGAAGAAAAAGGAACTGGGCTTCACATGCCCACACATATGAGGGATACGGCCACAACATGAGCTGGAGGATATAAGGCAAGTGTTTGCAATGATTTCTGGAACGATTGGGCAGCTATTAATATGTTTTAGAGACTATTTAATGTGATTCATTTTAGCTTGCAAAAAAATAAAAAATATGCCTGGAACCCCGCTGTAAGTGTGGTTAAATGGTTTATTGTATGGTCATCATAAGACCTTGGGGTTGATTTACTAAAACTTAGTGCAAAATCTGGTGCAGCTCTGTGTAGATTTTATTGTCAAAGTTTAATTGAACAAGCTGAAGTTAAAAGATGGTTGGCTACCATCAGATGCATCAGATTTCGCACTCTTCAGTTTTAGTAAATCAACCCCCTTGACTTTCTAACATACATATGCCATATAATACACTTATTGCTGATTAATAGTTGTTAAAATATACTGTTTACATTAGCTCTGATTTAAAGTATTTTCAGTTGTGTTCATCAATATGTAATGTGAAAAACAAGTGTTAAGAATAGTAAAAACACTTCTCCCATCCTAATGATGTATGTCTCCTGAGAATTTAAGAAAAATGCTCCTAATGATTTTCTACTGGATATTCAATCTTACTGAGCAACTAGACAAAAGGGTGGATTTACTAAAGGAATCATTATACACCAGGTAAAATAAGTATTGAACACATCACCAGTTTTCTAGGTAAATATATCTCTAAATATTTCTTGATATGAAATTTTCACCACATGTCAGCAACAACCCATGCAATCCATACATACAAAGAAACCAAAACAAATAAGTTCAGAAAAGTTATGTGCAATAAAATGGAATGACACAGGGAAAATGTTTTGAACACACGAAGAAAGGGAGGTGCAAAAAGGCATTGAAAGCCAAGACACCGGCTGAAATCTATCAGTAATTAGAAAGCAATTCTGCCCCTTGTCAGTGCAAATTAAAATCACCTGGTTCAGTCTCAACTGTATATAAAACGGCCTATAAAAAAGTCTCATTACCAAGGTGTCACGCAAGAAACATCTCATGATGGGTAAAAGCAAAGAGCTCTATCAAGACCTTTGCAACCTTATTGCTGCAAAACATACTGATGGCATTGGTTACAAAAGGATTTCCAAACTTCTGAATGTTCCAGTGAGCACTGATGAGGTCATAATGCGGAAGTGAAAAAAAACATCATAAACTGGTCACACCAGGTGCTCCTCGCAAGATTTCAGACAGAGGAGTGAAAAGAATTATCAGAAGAGATGTTCAAGATCCAAGGACCACTTTTTGAGAGCTTCAGAAAGACCTGCAATTAGCAGGTACAATTGTTTCAAAGAAAACAATATGAGGGGTGGCAGTGCTGTAGCTGCCAGGGAAATGACTGCTCTGGTAAGGAGGGAGCCAAGTATAAAGGCAAGGTTAGACAGGTACTGGTGGTAGGGGACTTAATTATTAGAAGGACAGATTGGGTAATTCCCACAAAGATTGTGATCAGTGAACAGTATGTTTACCGGGCGCTCGGGTGTGACACATTGCAGATCGGATGGACAGATTACTGGGTGGGGCTAGGGAGGACCCAGCTGTCATGGTCACATTGGTATCAATGACAAAGTAAGAGGAAGGTGGAACGTCATGAAAAATTACTTTAGGTACTTAGGAGCTAAATTGAAGAGAAGGGCCTCCAAGGTAGTATTCTCATAGATACTGCCGGGTACCTTGAGCCACACCAGAGAGGCAGTAGGAGGTTAGGAAAATTAACAAGTGGCTGAGGAACGGGTGTAGGAAGGAGGGTTTTGGGTTCCTGGAGAACTGGGCTGACTTCTCAGTCAGTTACTGGCTCTTTAGTAAAGACAGGCTGCACTTTATTGGGGAGGGTGCAGCTCTGTTGGGAAAAAAGATGGCCAAGAAGGGGGCTCAGAGGAAGCTATAGCCGGCAGTGAGCAGAAGACAGAGGGAAACAGTGGATGCACTAGTGATAATATATCCACAACATCTAATCCCGGGGGTTAATGAGTTACCAAATCAAAAATGAATCCTGAGAAGTCATATGGAGATAAAAATATGCACCAGTACAAAACTCAGGACAATGTTCACAAATGCCAGGAGCCTAGTCAATAAAATAGAGGAACTGGAGCTGCTATTACACGAGGAGGATGTGGACTTCATGGGAATAACAGAAACTTGGTTTGACAGCTTACATGACTGGCTGGCAAACATCCAGGGGTATGCCTTGTATAGGAGTGACAGGGAGGGTAGAAGAGGGGAAGGGGGTGTCTATATATCAGGAATTATTTACAGGTAGAAGAGAGGAATGACATCAGTAATGGGGCAAGGAGGGAGTTTGAGTCCGTATGGGTGGAACTCCAAAGAGTGGAAATAAGCGGTAAATTAATAGTGGGGGTATGTTACAGGCCCCCTAACCTAAAGGTAGAGGCGGAGTTGGATCTCCTTTCACAGTTAGAAATGGCAGTGAGGCAGGGAATCTTGTTGTGATGGGGGACTTCAACTATCGCGACATTGACTGGGCAGATGAGCCCACTCATTAAAGGCCCTTCATTTCTTAAATGTCTTACAGGATAACTTCATGTCCCAATTGGTGGATTCTCTGACTAAAAAATTATCCATTGCTAGATCTATTAATTACAAATGATACCGATCTGATTGCAGATGTGGCAATACGGGACAGCTTGGGAATGAGCAACCACAGGTTTATTAAATTCAGCATAAATTATAGGAAAGGGAGGCACGAGGGCAGAACAAGAACACTACATTTCAAAAGAGACAACTTTTCTAAACCGCGCTTAATGGAACAGGATATTAAGTGGGACAAAATCCTTGAAACATTGAACATGGAGGAACAATGGGAGTGCTTTAGGAACATATTAAAAGTATCACCAAGTTCATTCCAATGGATAACAAATATAGAAGTACAAAGGTTAAACCTGGGTGGCTGAACCAAAATGTAAAATATATTAAGGACAAAAATGGCCTTTAAAAAGCATAAAGCAGAGGGGTCATTGTCAGCATTACAACACGACAAGGAATGCAACAAGAAGTGTAAAAACGCAATCAGAGTGGCTAAAAAAAGGAGAGTAAAAAAAATCCAAAGAAATGTTTTAAATATATTAACAGGCTGACTCCCCACCGAACAGCTATCTCGCTTGGGATCTTTTCCTCAGAATTTGGGAACCCAGTCGATCACTGGGGCCCCACCACAGCTTCAATTGCTCCGGGCCAACATGGTCCTGGAACCAGGAACACCGCGTGGCACCCTGGTAGGCCATCTCGCCGGGGGCCGTGATGTGTGGTCACCCTGAAGGTGGGTGCCACACCAGGAACAAGAACCCCACCCAATGGCGTCTGCTCCAGAAGTACCCTCCCCCAGCATGCCCCACAAGGGAAACTCCCTCCTGATTGGCTGCTGGCAAGAGGCACCCTAGCCTGGACTCCACTGGCGCCACCTCTCGCTCCGGGGGGGTATAGCACCCCAACAACAGAATGAGCCCACAGAACAGCCCAGCTAAAGCAGAGACCCAATTTGAACAAATCAACTGGATGAGAGCTAACTAACTCTCTCATCCCCCTTAAATTTAGAATAGCACCGGTACCTGAAAGTACACAGGCGCTACATTAACATAAAAAAAAAATCACCAGGACAAGATGGCTTACACCTGAGAGTCCTTAACCACTTGCCGACCTCCTCATGTAGATATACGTCAGCAGAATGGCACGGACAGGCACATGAACGATTGGGACCCCCCCCCCCCCCCCCCCGCTACATGCGGCGGTCGGTAAGCCTCGGGGAGCGATCCGGGACGACGGCGCGGCTATTCGTTTATAGCCGCTCCGTCGCGATCGCTCCCCGGAGCTGAAGAACGGGGAGAGCCGTGTGCTTCACTATGGCGGCGCATCGATCGAGTGATCCCTTTTATAGGGAAGACTCGATCGATGAGGTCAGTCCTACAGCCACACCCCCCTACAGTAGTAAACACACACCAAGTGAACACTAAATGTTACAGCGCCCCCTGTGTTTAACTCCCAAACTGCAACTGTCATTTTCACAATAAAGAATGCAATTTAAATGCATTTTTTGCTGTGAAAATGACAATGGTCCCAAAAATGTGTCAAAATTGTCCGAAGTGTCCGCCATAATGTCGCAGTCACGAAAAAAAACGCTGATCGCCGCCATTAGTAGTAAAAAAAAAAAAAAAAATGCAATAAAACTATCACCTATTTTGTAAACGCTATAAATTTTGCGCAAACCAACCGATAAACGATTATTGCGATTTTTTTTACCAAAAATAGGTAGAAGAATACGTATCGGCCTAAACTGAGGGAAAAAAATAAATTATATATGTTTTTGGGGGATATTTATTATAGCAAAAAGTAAAAAATATTGCATTATTTTCAAAATTGTCGCTCTATTTTTGTTTAAAGCGCAAAAAATAAAAACCGCAGAGGTGATCAAATACCACCAAAAGAAAGCTCTATTTGTGGGGAAAAAAGGACGCCAATTTTGTTTGGGAGCCACGTCGCACGACCGCGCAATTGTCTGTTAAAGCAACGCAGTCCCGAACTGTAAAAATCCCTTGGGTCTTTAGGCAGCATATTGGTCCGGGGCTTAAGTGGTTAAAGAACTCAGTCAGGTTATAGCTAAACCACTATTCCCAATCTGTATGGACAGCATACTGTCAACACTGGTATCAGCTGATTGGCAAAAAGTTCACATGGCACCAATATTCAAAAAAAGGTCAGAGATACATTCCTGGAAACTATAGGCCTGTCAGTCTAACATCGGTAGTTTGTAAACTATTTGAGGAGATAAGGGACCATATCCAAGAATTTGCTGATGAAAACAGTATCATTAGCAGTAATCAGTATGGTTTTACGAAAGGTTGCTCTTGCCAAACAAACTTATTAACATTCTAGGAAGTGAGCTGCTATTTGGATGTGGTGTATCTGAATTTTGCAAAAGTCTCTGATACAGTCCCCCTCAAACGCTTAATCTACAAACTGACGTATTGTATGGACTACCATACCTACAGGGGCGTATCCAAAGGGTGGTGATAAATAACGTGTAATCAGAATGGTCTAGAGTGGTTAGTGGGGTACACCAAGGCTCTGTCTGAGGACAAATTCTGTTTAATAAATATAGAGGATGGGATAAATAGCTCAATCTCCGTGTTTACTGACAATAAAAAAAATAAGCAGGGCAATAACTGCACAGTAGGATATAGAAACATTACAAGAGGACCTAAATAAATTAACAGAGTGGGTCACTAGATGGCAAATTAAGTTTGACATTGGTAAATTTAAGGGTAATGCACTTGGGGGGTAAAAATATAATATATTACTCAGTTACTCACTAGGGAGAGAACACCTAGGGGATTCCAGAATGGAGAAAGATCTTTGGGTCCTAGTAGAAGACAAACTGAGCAAAACCATGCAATGTCAAGCTGCAGAAAGCAAATCCAGCAGAATATTACCATGCATTAAAAAAAGGAATTTACTCCAGAGATTAGGGTTGTCCCGATACCGATATTAGTATCGGTATCGGGACCAATATTGAGCATTTGCGCGAGTACTTGTACTCGCACAAATGCTCCCGATGCCTTTGCCGATACCTGGGATGGGTGAGAGGAAGTCAGCGGGTGGAGTCAGCCGAGCAGAGAGCAGAGCGGAGCCGTGAGTCCTCAGGCGGGTAAGCTTGTAGGGGGCAGCCGCATCATCCATCCGCGACCGGAGCCGTCACATTCGGTAACAGAAGTGATGCTCCGTGTTGCTGTTACACAGTCAGTGCTTGAAAATCCCGACGCCCATCTTGATACACCCTGCACTCGGCCACAGTATGCCAGCAGCGGACATCTTGTTACACCCAGCCCATGTAGTTCAGGCTGGGTGTAACAAGATGTCCGCTGCTGCTTCATTGAGGTCGAGTACAGGGTGTACCAAGATGGGCGTCGCAGAGGCAGCATAGAAAAATATATCCTCTTGTGCCCATAAGTGCCAGCCAACAATCAGGGACATCTGTTAGTGCCCATCCAGCCAGTGCCCATCCAGCCAGTGCCACTGCCAGCCATCTATGCGTGCCACCTATCAGTGCCCAGCCATCAGTGTGTGCCACCTATTAGTGCTCATCACTCAATGCCAGCCAGTCAGTGCCGCCTATCAGTGCCCAGCCATCAGTGCGTGCCACCTATCAGTGCCCAGCCATCAGTGCGTGCCACCTATCAGTGCCCAGCCATCAGTACGTGCCACCTATCAGTGCTCATCACTCAGTGCCAGCCAGTCAGTGCCACCTATCAGTGCCCAGTCATCAGTGCGTGCCACCTCTCAGTGCGTCCCACCTATCAGTAATGCTTTATCAGTGCCAAAAAAGTATCGGTAATCGGTATCGGCGAGTACTTGGAAAAAAAGTATCGGTACTTGTACTCAGTCTTAAAAGAGTGGTATCGGGACAACCCTACCAGAGATAAAACTACAATCCTGCCACTTTATAAAAACTCTGATTTGGCCACGTCTGGAGTATTCAGTCGCGTTCTGGTCACCAATTCTCAGAAGGATGTGCTGGAACTGGAGGACCAGAAAAAAATGGGCCATCTTGCACAGGTTTTACTATTAAAACTTGTGTTTTCTATATACATATGGGAGGGATAAATATCAGTATTGCCAACCTACCAGATTGAAATTTACTGACACAACACCCAAAATTTACTGGCACGGCCAAGTTTTTACTGGCATTTCTAAAAATTACAGTTTTAAGTGCAAATTAGAGTATTTAGGCTACCAACAAATACAATATGCAAATAGCAATATTATTTAAGGTAGATAATAAGGCAAAAACATATTTTATTTTAGATATAGTAAGTAGGTAGCTCAGGGACAGGCCTCAGGAGGGCCAAAAAATTAGAATGGGCTGCACACACACATAACATGTACTCTCACAGTGACATTGACAGCAGTGTGTACCAGCACAGATGAGGATGAGACCTCAAAGACACAACACGTCCCCTCCTGAGTCACAGTGACAGTCTCTCTCCAAGCCAAGTGGTCCCTCCAGTCCACTCCAGTCTAAACAGCACTGACAGTCCCGGTCCTAGCCTGCCTTGCTCCCATACCGCAGGCCCACACCCAAGGCTCTGGCCGCTCTGCTTGGCTCCATTGCACCATGACATCACACAATATGCTCAGGCACTGCCTCCACCAGAGCCGCCCGATCACACTGCAGGCACTCGTATGGTCTCAGCCATCAACGGACCAAGCCGAGCATCACAGCTAGATTTTTTACTGGCTACCTTTTACTTTTATTGGCATTAGGCTAGGTTCACACTGCTGCGAATTAAAAATCGCGGTAAAAATCGCGATTTTACCGAGATTTCGCGGCTGAGGTTTTGCCGCGATTTAAGAGACATCTGTGCAGGGTTCAATGTGAATCGCGGCCCGAAATCGCAAAAAGTAGTACAGGAACTACTTTTTGAAATCGGTGCAGCGCCGCACATGCAGCGTTGCACCGATTAGGACGGTGCCATTGCCGACAATTGCCGGCAGATGCCGCCGATTTGAGATGCGATTTGACATGTGAAATCGCATCTCAAATCGTACCAAATCGTACCCAGTGTGAACCTGGGCTCACTGGCAGAAGAAATTTGCCTGTTTTTTACTGACTGCCAGTAAAAATACTGAATGTTGGCAACACTGATACATATCTTGTTAGCACACACAACTTTATAATGTTTTTATTATGTTTTATTTATATACTTGTTTAAATAAAATGTGAATTTTTATACATTTGTGAGCACTTCTTTTTTCAACTTGTGGTACCTTCTTTTTGTAAGCATTTGGATGTGGTAACACATAGTGTGAGTCGCATCTCTATATTTTTGCATGTTGTCTTTATTCAAACTTACCAACTATGCAACTATGTAAATATACCAACAGTGAAGTTTGGAGGTGGGAACACCATGGTTTGGGTTGTTTATTCAGCGTACAATACTGGCAAACTTTATATCATTGAAGGAAGGATGAATGGAAAAATGTGCAAAGACATTCTTGATAGAAATCTGATGCCATCTACCAGGATGATGAAGACAAATTGACGGTGGACATTTCAGCAAGACAATGATCCTAAACACAAAGCCAAGGAAACTCTCAATTGGTTTCAAAGAAAGAAAAAGCTGCTAGACTGGCAAAGTTAATAACCTGACTTGAATCCAATAGAAAATCTATGGAAAGAACCAGGGCCATTTGAAGGAATTTGGGTGCCCCAAGCAAAATGGACATAGAGGCCCCCTAACCGCCCCCCCACGCACACAAAGCCTACAGGAACTGGTGGGCGGCCTCCTCCTGGTGGCTCCAGACTGTGAGGGAGGAGGAGGGGAGAGGGAGCCAGGCAGGACACGAGCGGCGCACGGATACAGACCGACGGTAGCGGCTGCTACATGGCGGAGGCGGCGATCTTACCGAAGGTTTTGTGCTGCCCTAGGCCTGGTGAAACTCGCGCACTCCTTACTTTATATATGACGCACCCCTTCCTTTTAAAGACTCGTCCTGTCATTTTCATGGGATGAGGACAGAGGGACAGGGTGGGATGAGGACAGGGGGACAGGGTGGGATGAGGACAGGGGGACAGGGTGGGATGAGGACAGGGGGACAGGGTGGGATGAGCACAGGGTGGGATGAGCACAGCAAAAAAAAAAATGTAGTACTTACAGTTTTGGTGTCTTGCGCGGCGTCCATCGGCGGCCTTGGCGTCCGTCTGCGGCTTCGGTGGTGTCCTCCCGGCTTCTCCCGCGCTGTCTCCCCGTCGAATCGCCGCTTCCCACGCTCAGTTTGAATGCCTGCGCTGACATATACCGGGTGCAGTACACTCGGCTACATTCGGCCAGGCTCTGCTTCGCTCGTGCTCACGCTCTGACGTTTATGCGTGAGCACGAGCGAAGCCGAGCCTGGTCGAATGTAGCCGAGTGTACTGCACCCGGTATATGTCGGCGCAGGCATTCAAACTGAGCGCGGGAAGCGGGTATCGGCGTATATCGCGCACCCACGATTTTCCCCTTATTGTAAGGGGAAAAAAGTGCGCGATATACGCCGATAAATACGGTATTTAATACATTTCAGTTAGCGTGTTCAATACTTTTCCGTGTCATTCCATTTAATTACACATAACTTAATTTCTGAATATTATTATTAGTTTTTGTTTTTTTGTATGTATGGATTGCATTACCGACATGTGGTGAACACATACCTCCCAACATTTTGAGATGAGAATGAGGGACACATACTAACAAACGTATCTTTTTTTACCACTACTATTCATTTATATTGGCTTTTAAAATGTACAAATGCAGCAATTTAGAATTTGGATGAAAGGTTTAGAATTGGGAAACACCTTTTGAAAAAAAAAAATGCATTTTATATTCAACTATATAGATCAGACAAAAATGAGGGACAAATGAGGGGGAATTAGGGACAGAGGGACATTGCTCCAAATCAGGGACAGTCCCTCAAAATCAGGGACATTTGGGAGCTATGGGTGAACATTTCATGTCATGAGCACCTTAAGAAATATATTTACCTAGAAAAATTGTGACAAGTTCAATACTTATTTTACCCGCTGTATGTACAAAGCAACACAATAATAAATATAACAGATGACTTCACACAGCTTTATTGTTTGGAAGAGATATTTATTAGTAGTTTAGTAGCTGTACAAGCATTGAAGGAGTAAATATAATGGTTTTGGTTAACTGCATGACTCACTTTCATTTGTATTGTTGCTATTTATCACAGAGGTCACAGGCTTGAATGACTGTGGGAGTGGCCTATAGATATGCAGAAATAAGGTAGGCCAAATGATCAATGCCTCAGCATCATGGTAGCTACCTGCTTTTTCAAGACCCTCTTTGGAGGAAGTGTTGCTGTGTATGCTAAAAGCACATTCCTTGTTGGTGTATTCATATATAATATTTAAAAATCCTATACATGCATTGGTTATGGTATGTCCTTCAAAATACAGGGTACTGTAGAGACATTGCCTGTATGACTTTGGCTATTTAACCACTACCCGACGGCCGTACGACTTTATACGGCCGCGGGGTGGTTCTGAATCTCTAACAGGCCGTGTTTTTACGGCCTGCGCGCGCATCCAGTGGCGCGGGCGCGTGCGTTCGCCGCATCGCTGAGATGCCGATGCGAGTGCCTGGCGGCCGTGATGTCCGCCAGGGGATCGGCGGCTACAGGGACAAGACGTGGAGCTCTGTGTGTAAACACAGAGATCCATGTCCTGTCAGGGGAGAGAGGAGACGGATCTGTGTCTCTTGTACATAGGGACACAGCATCGGTCACCTCCCCCAGGCACCCCCCCCCCTCAACCTACAGTTAGAACACAATTTAGGGTACACATTTAACCCCTTCCTCACCCCCTAGTGTTAACCCCTTCAATGCCAGTCACATTTATACAGTAATTAGTGCATATTTATAGCACTGATCGATGTATAAATGTGAATGGCGCCAAAAATGTGTCAAAAGTGTCCGCCATAATGTCGCAGTCACGGAAAAAATGCTGATCGCCTCCATTAGTAGTAAAAAAAAAATAAAAAATAATAATTCTGTCCCCTATTTTGTAAGCGCAATAACTTTTGCGCAAACTAGACGCTTCTTGCGATTTTTTTTATTTTTATTTTTTCCCAAAAATATGTAGAAGAATACGTATCGGCCTAGACTGAGAAAAAAAATGTTTTTTTAAAAAAAATTGGGCTATTTATTATAGCAACAAGTAAAAAATATTGGCCCAGATTCAGGTAGAATCGCGCAATATTTGCGTGGGCAAAGAGCAAAAAATTTTCTCTGCGCCCACGCAAATATTGCGCTTTGCCCGCGATTCACGGAGCAGTTGCTCCGTAAATTGCGCGGGCGATATGCTAAATAGCCCTGCGTAAGGGCGCCTAATGTAAATGATCCCGCCGGGGGCGGGAATCATTTAAATTAGGCGCGCTCCCGCGCCGAGCGAACAGCGCATGCTCCGTCGGGAAACTTTCCCGACGTGCATTGCGGCAAATGACGTCGCAAGGACGTCATTTGCTTCTAAGTGAACGTGAATGGCGTCCAGCACCATTCACGGTTCACTTACGTAAATGACGTGAAATTTAAATTTCACGAGCGGGAAGCGCAGCTATACTTTAGCATTGGCTGCGCCTGCTATTAGCAGGAGCAGCCTTATGCTAAAGTGGCCGTACAGAAACTCCGTACCTTGCGTGCGCAGGGCCCGCGCAACTTTTGTGAATCGGTGGTAGTATGCAATTTGCATACTATACGCCGATCACAATGGCCGCGCCCCCTAGCGGCCAACGCAAGAATGCAGCCTGGGATGTGAAGGCATAAGGAGGCTTATGTCTGTCACATCCTAGGCTGCAGTCGGTGTAACGAGGTTCCTGAATCAGGAGCACTCGTTACACCGGAGCAAGTAAGCATGGGTTGCGCGGGCGCAAGTGCTTCTTGAATCTGGGCCATTGTTTTTTTTTCAAAATTGTCGCTCTATTTTTGTTTATAGCGCAAAAAATGAAAACCGCAGAGGCGATCAAATACCACCAAAAGAAAGCTCTATTTGTGGGGGAAAAAGGACGTCAATTTTGTTTGGGAGCCACGTCGCACGACCGCGCAATTGTCAGTTTAAGTGACGCAGTGCCACAAGCTGAAATTTCACCTGGTCAGGAAGGGGTATATGTGCCCAGTAAGGAAGTGGTTAAAGAGGAACTGCAGTCTGCTCACATAATTTGTAATAAAAACATCTTTGCCATTCTGAAGCTTCTCTCCATCCACTTTGCATATTATTTTATATATACTGTAATTCTGTACTTGTCAAATATGCTGCAGAAATCTCCCTCCACTAAGTCTGGCTGCAGCCATTTTAACTGTGGGCAGCTGAAGCAGATTGATAGATCGTAGATACTATACTAGTTCCAGTGCAGATCAGCCTTTTTGGCCCTTGTGATTTGGGCAGTGTAATTGCTTAGGCTCCATTCACACCTGGGCGTTCCGGAAACACGATTCTGACAGCAATTCCAGAATCGCTGCAACACGCAGGATGCGTTTGCGATGCCATTACTTCTTAAAGTGGTTGTAAACACTGTTACACCACTTGTACCTACAGGTAAGCCAATAATAATGCTTACCTGTAGGACTAGGTACTGTAAATATCTCCTAAACGTGCACAGTTTAAGAGATATTCACTATATACGCCGCTGCCGACATCATCGAGTCCGCCTGCACAAAATTTTACTGTGGAGAGGAGTCCTGGGTGCAACAGTCTGCAGGAGTAAAGAAGAGGAGGAGCAACAGAAGAAGAAGAAGAGTTACTGTAGTGGAAAAGTTACTCTACCAACATGTGAAACTTACGGTAAATGACCTATGTAAATGAATAAAAACAAGTTATTCCCACTTTTTCCGGCACAGCCCTCGTATAAAGCGCTACGTAAATTGTCAGCACTGTATAAATACCTGTATTAAATAAAGTACTAACTATCAGTAAACAGGCCATGTAATAACAGAACATTTCAGCAATCTAAACTATTTATGCCACTTTTCTGCAATAATGTTATGTCTTTATTACAAACATCCTCATTTGTTTTTCCTCCAATGCCCAGTTTGGCTTGCACTTCAGAAGTGAGTATTGTATAATGCATAGCATGGTTCTGAGCAACAAAGTAATATTTTGTTTAGTAGAAAATAATGTACATGTGAGGCCAATAGAGATGTTATCAAATAGGTCCCTCTGAAAAAGGTATTAAACAAATATTGCATTCTTATAGTTTTACAGCTATACTGCGTGATAATCAATTCTCAGATATGGTATTCACAACGGTACTGGATAATGTATTGCATTAACTGTTGAGCAATATTGCAATTATGTTTTATGTCTGTAAACCATTAAATGATTCCCCATAGCTGCAAATGTTTTCTTTTTGAAACCACTCATTTATATGAATTGGTTTTTTTTTGTCTTTAGATGACAATATTGTGATTGGTTTATTAGTCATTTCTGCCAGATTCACCAGTAAATTATGGCATGAGCATATTACTACTATAACCTTATAGTTGTATTTTTAGGCAAATGCTTAAAGTGGAACTAAACTGTATCTGAGCACCACAAACTGAAAATGCGATTTAAAGTGATTGTAAAAGATCATATATATTTTTTTTTAATACCAAGCATGTTATACTTACCTTCTTTGTGCAATAGTTTTTATTTCCATACACTCCTCCTGTTTTCAATACTCCTCTTCTGTGGTCCCCCACTGGCAATCCTGGCTCCTCCAAGCCGCATGCTATAGGGGCACTCGTAAGGGCTCACTCCCGAGCCATCTCTGCGTGTCCATAGACACACAGGGAGTGGCTCGGCCCTGCCTCCCGCTTCCTCATCACTGGCTGTGATTGACAGTAGCAGGAGCCAATGTCTGTGAGGCCAAGAGGAGGGAGAAAGCGGAGAGAGCTTTTTCCCTCAGGCACAGTGCTGGATCGAGATGAGGCTCAGGCAAGTATAAGGGGGGGGGGCTTGGGGATGAGCTACATGCAATAGTTTTTGTTTTATCCTTTACCCCTTCACGGCTACGCCTAATGTTAATGCCTAAGCACAATTTTGCAATTTTGACAAGTGTTAGTAAAACTGTACATAATCATCTACTATGTGCATCCATTTTTTTCAGGACAAATTGGGCTTTTATTTGGTGGTAAATGGTAATGGATCTTTTTTTTAAAATTTTGATCGGGATGATCCGCGGTTTTCGCCCATAGGAAAGGCCGCGGCTTCAGCCTAGCTCCGGAGCTGCGGCAATCTTGGTACACCCGGTGGCGGCCTAGTAGCGGCGCACTGATGTCATCATCACCCGCCTGCTTGTGTCGTCTGCGGACAGGTCTGCTGCCTGCTGTGCTTTCTATTCTGGTAAGAGCAGGGAGATGTGGACATTACAGTATGGGGCGAGATGTGGACATTACGGGGCAGATGTGGACATTACAGTATGTGGGGAGATGTGGACATTACAGGGGAGATTTGGATATTACAGTATGGGGGAGATGTGGACATTACGGGGGAGATGTGGATATTACAGTATGGGGTGAGATGTGGACATTATGGGGGAGATGTGGACATTACAGTATGGGGGGAGATGTGGACATTATGGGGGAGATGTGGATATTACAGTATGGGGGGAGATGTGGACATTATGGGGGAGATGTGGATATCTCAGTATGGGGGGGTGGACATTACGGGGGAAATGTGGATATTACAGTATGTGGGGAGATGTGGACATTACGGGGGAGATGTGGATATTACAGTATGTGGGGTGTGAACTTTGGGGGTTCTTTAGCTCTGCGAGATTAAAGGGTCACTAAAGGAAAAAAAAATTTTAGCTGAAATGACTGTTTACAGGGCATAGAGACATAATAGTTAACTGATTCCTTTTAAAAATGATTAAAAATAGATAAAAAACAATCATATAATGTGCCTGCAGTTTAGTTTTGTTTTTGCTGTTGTTTCCTGGTTCTCTGATGTACAGAGAGCCACTAGAGGGCAGTCAGCCAATAGAGAGCAGTGATACTTTGTCTAAAACTCCTCAGCACCAATCCAGTTTCGTTTTACACACAGCTCCTTGATTAGTGACCACCGTGAGAAATCTCCCAGTACTGTGGTTATCAGGAAACAGGCAACCAGGAAGTGTCCAGAACAGAGAGGATTTACAGCAACATCAAAGCAAAAACGAACAATGAGCACATGAAACCAGGACTGCAGCAAGGTAAAGGAAGCTATTTAGCTAAAAAAAAAAATTCCTTTAGTGACCCTTTAAGTGCGTAAACCGTAGCGGTGAACAAAAAGGGTTCTTATTTGTGACCAAACCAAAAACAAAGCTTTCTTCAGCACACAGTAAAAACATTAAAGCAAAAGTCCTGCTTGTCTCCAGCATAAATGAAAAAAGTCTGTTTTTCTTCAGCACAGCAAATAAAGAAAAACAAAGGCACATACGGTTTAGGCAGAACTTCCAGTCCTTCTCAGCAGTGCACAGCTTCTGCAGACAGGTCCTCTCCCATACTCCTCCACACCCTCTATCAGCACTTCCTGTCCTTTAAGCTGATTTCCTGGAAGTTCTTAACCCCCTGTGTGCTTGACAGCCAGGGGTCAGGAGAGGAGGCTCTTTCCCTCCCGAACGTCACTTTAGAGCATGGGTGCTCAACCTGTGGCTCTCCAGCTGTTGCAGAACTTCAAGTCCCATCATGCCTCTGCCTTTGGGAGTCATGCTTGTAACAGTCAGTAGCTTGCAATGCCTCATGGGAATTGTAGTTCTGAAACAGCTGGAGAGCCACAGGTTGAGCACCCATGCTTTAGAGCCTCCGAAATTCCGGGCCCCAAATGACATTAAGAAGGACAGAGAGGACTGTAATTACGCCCGTCCTCTCGGATCAACTTTTAATTTGCCGGAATTTCTCACCCCCTCTGGGTGACCTCCTGAACCCTACACCACTGCCTTAAAGGGACCACACTCCAAATATTGGCGCAACATAGCGTCCATCCAGGACCCAACCCTGGCGTCCTGTACAGGGGGGAGATGTGGACATTACAGTATGTGGGGAGATGTGGACATAACGGCGGGATGTGGATATTACAGTATGGGGGGAGATTTAAAAAAATATATATATAATAAAAACTGTATGTTAATCGATTAATCGAACACGTAAATTTTAATCAGTAATAGCCCTAATTTTTTTGTTGTCATTAGTATTTCTTTATACCGGTTTTTAAAATGTACAAATGCACAAATTTAGAAATTGGATGAAAGGTTTAAAATTGTTTTGATAGATAAATAGTGCATTTTTATACATCAAACCAAAATGAGGGACAAATGAGGACAGAGGGACTTTATTACAAAAATGAATGCCGATTATTACAGAAAGCCCTAACAAGTTTTCAGGGTGTACCCTCTTCTTCTACGGCCCTAGTACTGTTTGAATCTTAGAAGAAGGGAATATATACCCCAAAAGCTTGTCTTGAAAATTGTAATGCATGTACAAATAAAAGGATCACGGACAGTATTTTTTTTTTTTTTTTTTTTTGCAAGTGCACTAATATGGCTACAATCACATCTTTACAGAAAAACTAAAATTATAAATGAAAAGTTAATAAAAAAAAATAATGTAGAATTATTAATAAATAAGTGAAATTCCAGCCTAATACTGTCTATACTTAAAGCGGTGGTTCACCCTTAGAGAGCACTTCCGAGAGCACTTCCGAGAGCACTTCCGAGAGGCTTCCGACGGTCGCATCCATCGCGTCACGATTTTCCGAAAGAAGCCGAATGTCGGTGCGCAGGCGCAGTATAGAGCCTCACCGACGTTTGGCTTCTTTCGGCTACGAGTGACACGATGGATGCGACCGTCGGAAGCCTCTCGGAAGACTGTCAATCAAGAAGGAACGCCCGCTCCCGAAGACCCATACCCGGAAGCGACGGAAGAAGATGCATCTCGAAAACGGTAAGTACTGCTCATATTTTAAAACAAATAGCCGATTCCCCTAGACCAAACGAGCAGAAATCTAAGGGGGAAATTTTTTTTTTTTTAAGAAATGGGTGAACTCCCGCTTTAAAATGATACCCCCCCCCCCCCATTCCTATCCTGCGTAAAAAAATATGTGTATACTTACTTATTTTTAGTCCACTCCAATGGCCCATGATCCCCCGTATCTGTGATTGGCGGCTGCAAGGTAGAGGAGTGCTTGACAATGACTGAGAATTGCAGGAGCTGTGATGTCACCCATAGGCTCCCATGTGCCAGCTGTTTTCAATGTTCCCTCGTCTCCCCTGCAGCCTCTGCTCAAGAACACAGGGATCACATGAGCGGGCCAGAGCAGCCTTAAAATAGGTAAAAAGACAAAAGACAAAAAGACAGTTTACACAAAACTCTAGTAGATTTTCAAACAAAAAATTGTACGAAAATTCTCAATACATTTTACGGTTTGACAAATGTCTTTCGTAATTTCAAAATTTTACATTTGATTTTTGAAACGAGTGGATTTTACCAAACAAAAAAAATCACAAACACTGTTATGCCGCGTACACACAATCGGAAATTCCAACAAGAAACGCTTTATGTGAGCTTTTGGTCGTAAATTTCGACCGTGTGTAGGCTCCATCTGACTTTTTCTGTCTGAATTTCCGACAGCAAAAAATTGAGAGCTGGTTCTCAAATTTTTAGACGGGAAAAGTTCTTGTCGGAAATTCAGATTGTCTGTATGCAATTCCAACACACAAAAATCCTACGCATGCTCGGAATCATTGCACTTAATTTTTCTCGGCTCGTCGTAGTGTTGTATGCACCGCGTTCTTGATGGTCGGAATTTCAGAAAACATTTGTGTGACCGTGTGTATGCAACACAAGTTTGAGCCAAAATTTTGTTAGAAAAAAATCCATGTTTTTCTTGTCGGAATTTCCGAACATGTGTACGCGGCATTAGAAATTTCTTTGTTCTAGAAACATTTTCCATCCCGGCCCCACCAACAATTAGAAAACTGAATGAACATTCTTACAATAAAAACTTTCTAAGGAGCTTCTACTAGCGTTTATGCAGCTTTAGTCTCCAATGAACCATCATTGTAATTCTACAATTGTTTTTCTCAGAGACAGCTTGATTGCCTTTTTCTGCTTCCCTACTGTTAAGTCCCATTTATTGGTGTAAATATTGTTTGCATGGAGACTGTATTCTGCTCCCAAATGATGAAAAAGTAATATATTGGTTTATCTGAAAATTGTATGCAATTGTCTTGTCAAAACTTGCCGGTTTATAATATAAGCAATCAAAAAGAAAATATTGCATTCAAACTTACTGCACATGCCGAGTGTCTATTTTTTTTAATACCACCGTTCCTCTTCAGTACCCGGGTGTCCTGCTGGGTGATAAACAATTCAAAGTGGCTGATGGCATCCAGATTCCTAGTAGACCTTAAATGTCCAATACAACTGGGGTTTCCTGCATTACACCAGATCGGTAAAAAAACAAAGTAAATTTCATTGATCACCTGAACAAAGCACAAGCTTTAATGCATATTTTATGTACAGTTCTTTCAACTTCATGAATATTGCAACATGTTAACATTTTGCAGTAAATAACATTCTACTACATGTGGGTAAAACCCGACACATTGTAAAAAGCCATATACAAGACCACAGGGGTGCAGTTACAAAACCTATTAGGTCAAATCCTATTGCCCTGAGACTTACAGGACTAAGTAATGGGTATTACATTTCAGATGGTGAGTCACTTAATGTGTATGGAAACCCTAACAATGAGCTTTCCTTAGGACCCACTCCCTCACCTCTGTTAAAATGAAATGTTTTATATACTGGCCCGGATTCAGGTAGATTTGCCCCTTAGTTACGGAGGCGCAGGGCAGCGTTTTTGCCCTGCGCCCCCGCAAATTTCCTGCGCTACCCGCTATTCACGGAGCAGTAGCTCCGTAAATTGCGTGTTCGCCGTGTAAACTTGCCCTGCGTAAGAGCGCCTAATGTAAATGATCCCGTAGGGGGCGGGAATCATTTAAATTAGGCGCGCTCCCGCGCCGAGCGTAGAGCGCATGCTCCGTCGGGAAACTTTCCCGACGTGCATTGCGGCAGATGACGTCGCAAGGACGTCATTTGCTTCAAAGTGAACGTGAATGGCGTCCAGCGCCATTCACGAACCACTTACGCAAATTACGTAAAAATCGAACGTCGCAGCGCGGGAACGACGGGTATACTTTAGCATTGGCTGCCCCTGCTATTAGAATGGGCAGCCTTACGCTAAACACGCCGTACGGAAACAACGTAAATTGCGTACGCAGGGCTCGCGCAACATTGTGAATCGGTGTTAGTATGCAATTTGCATACTATACACTGAGCACAATGGGAGCGCCCCCTAGCGGCCATCGCAAGAATGCAGCCTAAGATATGCGTGGCATAAGAGCCTTATGCCACGCAGATTTTAGGCTGCAGTCTGCGTTACAATGTTCCTGAATCAGGAGCATTCGTAACGCCGGGGCAAGTAAGCAATTGCGCTGTGTAACCTATGGTTACACAGGCGCAATTGCTTCTTGAAGATGGGCCACCAGGGCTGGACTGGGACAAAAATTTGGCCCTGGACTTCATCCAGACTGGACCACTTCGACGGGTCTCTCCTATGGCGGCCGGACAACTCCCGCACCCCCCTGGCCACCCAAGCCCCCTCTCCCCCTAGCCACTAGCCATTCTACTTTATTAGAGTAGAACGGCTGGTACTGGTACTCTTATAGGCAGTACTAGTGTGGAAGCTAGACATTATTTCACCCGGGGCAAAGAATCAGTACGGTGCCCCCCTTATGGGACAAGATTAGGCAGAAGTGAGAAACTCCCAGGCCATAGATGTTGAGTCAGCTTTCTGTCCCCTCCCCCATGCTCCTCTGTCGTCCCCCCTGCTCCTCTGGTCCTCCCTCTGCTTCTCTGTTCCCCCCAGGTGAGCGATGCGGGGAGGGAGAGGAGGTGAGCGCTGCGGGGAGGGAGAGACAGAGGAGCGGAGGCGGGCGGCGGTCCGCTGTCACTGATGCCGGCCCACTGAGCCATCGGCCCACCGGGAAACTCCCTGTAGTCCCAATGGCCAGTCCATCCCTGTGGGCCACTGTATATAAGTATATATTCCACTTATGAACTTGAAGAAGGGCGGGTTGCCCGAAACTCTTAGACCCCTTTCACACTGAAGCATTTTTACAGCGTTTTAGAGTTTAAAATATTGCTATTAAAACGCTCATAAAATTCTTTCACACCCAAATGCTACATTTAAGGCGCCATACACATGAGTGCAGTCTAATTGAGACTCTACTACACACTCTCATGATACTAGATAAAAACAGAAAACCTGTATTGAATTGAACCGCATAATAAATGAGTGCTCAAAGAAGAAATATAGAGGCAGTTCCCTTTAGAGCCCACGGTATTATAAGTAGTTGTGAGCAACATGGACAGACACGTTCTTTAGAACTGCACTGGATTCCTGGAACATGGTTCTTTAACCACTTGCTGCCCGCCAATGACAGATTGACATCTGCAAAGTGGTTTCAATATCCTGAGTGGACGTCAGGGGGCGCGCATCGCAGCGATCGTTGTTGCAGGGTGTCAGTCTGACACCCCGCAACACCGATCTAGGTAAAGATTCTCTCACGGAGACTCTTTACCACGTGATCAGCCGTGTCCAATCACGGCTGATCACGATGTAAACAGTAAAAGCCGGTAATCGGCTTTTCCTCACTCGCGTCTGTCAGACGTGAGTAGAGGAGAGACGATCGGCTGCTCCTCTGACAGGGGAGGTTTTTGCTGATCGATTATCAGCAAAGCCCCCCAGAGGATGCCCACTGGACCACCAGGGATGCCCACTGGACCACCAGGGATGCCACTAGACCACCAGGCATGCAAAACCAAAACACAGGTATGCCACCCTAGACCACCAGGGATGACAATGACACAAATAATGGATGCCAATCAGTGCCCGCAATGGATGCCAATCAGTGCCCACAATGGGCATCACTTATTGGCAGGCATTGTTTGGCACTGATTGGCATCCATTAGTACAACACATACAATAGTGCCACCTATCAGTGCCCATCTATGCCCATCCGTGCCACCTATCAGTGCCCATCCATGCCGCCTATCAGTGCCCATCCATGCCGCCTATCTGTGCCCATCCGTGCCGCCTATCCGTGCCCATCTGTGCCGCCTATCTGTGCCCATCCATGCCGCCTATCCGTGCCGCCTATCAGTGCCCATCCGTGCCGCCCATCAGTGCCGCATATTAGTGCCCATCATCAGTGTCCATCAATGCCACCTCATCGGTGCCCATCAGTGCCGCCTTATCGGTGCCTGTCAGTGCAATACCATCAGTGCCCATCAGTGAAGGAGAAAACTTACTTATTTACAATGTTTAATAACAGAAACAAAAAAATACTTTTTTTTTCTAAATTTTCGGTCATTTTTAAAAAAAATTGCAGAAAATAAAAATCCCAGAGGTGACCAAATACCACCAAAAGAAAGCTCTATTTGTGGGTAAAAATGATAAAAATTTCGTTTGGGTACAGTGTAGCATGACCGCGCAATTGTCATTCAAAGTGCAACAGCACTGAAAGCTGAAAATTGGTCTGGGCGGGAAGGTGTATAAGTGCCCTGTATGGAAGTGGTTAATATTGCTTAAAGGGCAGTGTTAAATTCCTTTAACTACTTGCCTACCGGTATGGAAGTGGTTAAAGAATAGCTATCACTGCCCTGTACCACCCAGCCTGCTCTGTGCCACCCCAGCCTGCCCTGTACCACCCTAGCCTGCCCTGTACCACCCCAAACAGCCCTATACCACCCCAGCCTGCCCTGTACCCCCCCAAACTGCCCTGTACCACCCCAGCCTGCCCTGTACCACCCAGCCTGCCCTGTGCCACCACAGCCTGCCCTGTACCACCCCAGCCTGTCCTGTACCACCCCAAACTTTCCCATGCCACCCAACTTGCCCTGTGCCACCCTAACTTGCCCTGTACCACCCCAATCTGCCCTATGCCACCATAACTTGCCCTATACCACCCCAACCTGCCCAATGCCACCCTAACTTGCCCTGTACCACCCCAACCTTTCCCATGCCATCCCAACTTGCCCTATGCCACCCTAACTTGCACTATACCACCCAACCTGCCCTGTACCACCCTAACTTGCCCTATACCACCCCAACCTGCCCTATGCAACCCTAACTTACCCTATACCACCCCAAACTACCCTATATCACCCCAACATGCCCTATACCACCTTAACCTGTCCTATACCACCCCACCACACCAACCTGCCACTATACCACTCTATACTACCCTAACCTGCCACTATACTGCCCTATACTATCATTTACAGGGGCTGGTTTGGGGTGCGCCCCGTGCCCGTGCGCTGCCTGCTTAGTGTTGGGCAGCCTAGACAGAGGGGGGTGACACCATGTTTTACCGCACCGGGTGACACCAACCCTAGTGACGCCACTGGCTATCATAGCTTTATCCGGAAACATGTGACAGCCAAGCTTGTCTGGTGTCACTGATAAACCACACCATAGCAGGCTGATCATTCTGCATAAGATTACGTTGCACCAACTTCTATTGCAATGTAAACGTGCTTCAGAAATGACAACATGTATGGGAGAAATGAGTTGCATTCTAATGGATGGGTAAGCATATTAGTGACACATGACCAAACAAATACGCTATGCTTCACTGAAGAAGCTGGAAAGGCCAGAAAATGGATGTATTTGAAGCTAACCCTCGGGCAACAGCTTCAAAGACTCATTCCATGCCAATCCTGAGTATAATTAGTACTCTGAAGGACAAACATCAGTTATAGTCAGTGAAGTACCCAATTCATGAAGATGAAGATAGTTATTAACCCAAAGAGTATCTAAAGGTCATATGGTAAGGTGACCAGATTTGTAAACGTAAATTTTTACTAGTAATGGCGGCACTCAGCAACTCTTGCCCGCTGCGCCCGCCTCACACCCTGTCGAGTCTTAGGCCCCGTACACACGAGAGGATCTATCCGCTGGAATTTATCCGCGGATCACTTTCAGCGGATAGATCCGCTGGTGTGTACAACCCAGCGGATATTTATCCGCGGATATTTTTCGGGCCGGTGGTTTTCAAGCGGATCGAAATTTCTTAGCATGCTAAGAAATCGATCCGCTGGAATCCA
This sequence comes from Rana temporaria, assembly GCF_905171775.1. Classification (NCBI taxonomy): domain Eukaryota; kingdom Metazoa; phylum Chordata; class Amphibia; order Anura; family Ranidae; genus Rana; species Rana temporaria. The sequence continues at coordinate 48,649,837 of NC_053491.1, forward strand.
GTCCAGCGGATTGATCCGATGGTCTGTACAGACTCACCGGATCAATCCGTCCGAATCCATCCCTCGCATGCGTCGTAATGATTCGACGCATGCGTGAAAGTCCTTATATTACAGCGTCGCGCACGTCGCCGCGTCATCATCGCGGCGACGGCACGACACGTCACCGTGGAGGGAATTCCGCACGGATTTTGATCTCATGGTTAGTACAATCAATCCTCTCGTGTGTACTAGGCCTTACTCTCCGGGCCCCGGCTACTACTGGGTGGGGAGCGGAGGAAGATCACTCCGCCATGGAAGGCAAGGAGATAAGAAGGCAGGCGACTGGCCGGGACTTGAGCCAAGGCAGAAGAACATGTGAGCGGAGCTGAATGGGCATGTACCTGAAACGGAAGAAATATTCCCTCCGCTCCGACCAGCACATGATCATCAGAAAGGATAATGGAAAAAATACACCCTCCTAAGCTAGTAGGAGTGGCGGAGTGGGGGGGGGGGTGTAATTCAGATTTTTATTTTTTTATTCTGCACTGTCTGTCTTTGAAATTGTCCCAGCCCCCTGTTCAAATCCAATCTGGGGACAAAACAGGGGACAGACTTGGTCCGGGGACAGTGTCCTCAATCCGGGGGCTGTCTTCGGAAACCAGGAATGTCTGGTCAACCTAACATAGGATAACATGCTGGGGAGTTTACTGGTTGTAGAAAAAAATGCCAGAAGCCAAAAAGAGCAGCTGTAAAAAACGTCCAGTGTATATGAGGCCTAAAGGTGAACACTTTACCCACTTCCAGACCACCCACCGCACATGTACTGTTGGCTGGGCGGTTTGGCTGCGCAAACCGGTGTCTTGTCACATTCGGCTCCCCATCACAAATTGCTCCGGAAGTGACGTTTTGTCGCCGTCATCTTGCTACACCCCACACTCCTGCACAGTAATGATAGAGTGTGAAGGGGGCAAGCGGACATCTTGTTACACCCACCGGAGTTTTAGATTTCATAGTTATTTTCAACACAAAACGGAGCTTATATAGTTAAATACAGAGGGCTAGATTCACATAGATTAGCGGATCTTTAGATCCGCGTAATCTATGTGATTTACGATCCGCCGGCGCAATTTTGCAAGGCTAGTGCAGTATTCACAAAGCACTTACCTCCAAACTTCCGCGGCTAGGGGGAGTGTACAATTTAAATCAGGCGCGTCCCCGCGCCGATTTAACTGCGCATGCGCCGCCGGCGAAATTTCCCAGTGCGCATGCTCCAAATGACGTCGCTAGGCGTTTTCGTAAATTGTTTTCGGCGTTAACGTAAATTACGGCCATCCGTATTCGCGTCCGACTTACGCAAACGACGTTAAAATTCAAAACTCGGCGCGGGAACGACGGCCATACTTAACATTAGCTACCCCTCATATAGCAGGGGTAACTATGTGCCGGAAAAAGCCGAACGCAAACGACGTAAAAAAAAAGCGACGGGCGTTCGTTTCTGAATCGGCGTATCTTCTCATTTGCATATTCGTCGCAAGTAAAACATGAAACGCCACCTAGCGGACAGCGGAAGATTGCAGCCTAAGATCCGACGGTGTAAGTCACTTACACCAGTCGGATCTAAGGGAGATCTATGCGTAACTGATTCTTATGAGTCGCATAAATCCGACCGTCGGATCTCAGAGATACGACGGCGTATCAGGAGATACGACGGCGTATCAGGAGATACGCCGTCGTATCTCTTTGTGAATCTTGCCCAGTATTTGGAAATCCAACGGAAAGGTTTACATGTTAAATTTTTAAAGCAGCAGCAAACCTGCTGACCTTACATGGTTGCTAATGTGACAGAAGACCTCTGATTTTCACATTTAACATGTAAACTGTCCGTCGGATTTACAAACACTTTATTTAACCATATAAGCTCCGTTTTGTGTTGAAAAAAACTATGAAATCTAAAACTCCGGTGGGTGTAACAAGATGTCCGCTTGCCCCTTCTCACTCTATCATTAATGTGCAACGGTGTGGGGTGTAGCAAGATGGCGGCGACGAAACGTCACTTCCGGAGCAATCTGTGATGGGGAGCGGAATGTGACACTACGCCGGCATACCTATACATCTGTCCATGCATTAGATACAGCGTCCGCCGGCCACCCGTGATTGTGGTAAAGAGAGGCGGAAAGGGGATCTGCCTATGTAAACAAGGCAAATCCTTGTTCTGACAGGGGAGGAGATACGTCAACAATCTAAAAAAATCATAATAGTCATATGTGAAGATCCAAAATAAATTGATGTAAAACATGCAGTTTAGTTCAATAATAGTCCATACATTGATAAAGTGAAAAGAGTGTACTAATAAATCTAGTCCGAAAGAACTGTAATCTTCAAAAAGCAGAACGTTTGGTGCAAAAAAAATGCTGAGTAACAACAAAAAGTGGCACTGTGACTTCAGTTTTTAAAATTTTCTGTGTATTTCACACCCACGGGTACTGCTGTAAGGTAATCAGCATAACAGTAAGGATGGATGGTCAAAGGGGTCCCTTCAGAGTTTCCTCCTGGTGATTCCGGTTTATCTATAGCCTGATAAATGCATCCTATGGGCTAAATTCTTACGGCGGCGCAGCATATCGTATTTACGCTGCGCCGCCGTAAGTTTGAGAGGCAAGTGCTGTATTCACAAAGCACTTGCCTCCTAACTTACGGCGGCGTATCGTAAATGGGGCCGGCGTAAGCGCGCGTCATTCAAATGATGTTGAAGGGGGCGTGTTTTATTTAAATTAGGTTGACCCCGCGCATTTTACGTTTTTTACGAACGGCGCATGCGCCGTTCGTGAAAAAATCCCAGTGCGCATGCTCGAAATTCCGACGCAAATCATCATTGCTTTCGACGTGAGCGTAAATTATGCCCAGCCCTATTCGCGAATGACTTACGCAAACAATGTAATAAATTCAAATTTCGAAGCGGGAACGACGTCCATACTTAACATTGGCTGCGTCACCTAATAGCAGGAGCAACGTTACGCCGAAAAAGCCTTACGCAAACGACTTAAAAAACGACCGCCGGGCGCACGTACATTCGTGAATTGACGTAACTAGGTAATTTGCATATTCTACGCCGAAAACAACGGAAGCGCCCCTAGCGGCCAACGTAATATTGCACACAATTATACGCCGCTGCATTCAAGTTACGTCGGCGGAGGAAGCCTATTTTTTAGACGTATCTGCCTTGGAGAATTGGCGTAACGATAGGACGACGCAGATTTGAAATTACGGCGGCGTATCTGGTGATACGCCGCCGTAAATGTATGCTGAATCTAGCCCTATATGTTTTCTTCTCCTATAAGGGTTAGGTCAGCAAAAATCCACTCAGGTTGATAAGCCAGGCATAGGGAAGGGAAATACGGAGAAAACAGGGGGCCTCTATAGTGTAATATGTTCGGTATAGCGATTTATTTATAGTAATAGCCAAAACATTAAGATACTCACATATAAAATATGTAAACACGCACAATAGAAAACGAGCAGCAAGCTCGTGGCCAGGAAGTCACTTCCGGTGTCCGTATGTTCTCTCTTTACTTTTACTCCCAGTCAGCCTGTCCCCCTGACAGTTAGAAAGCACCTCCCTAGGGAACACTTAACCCTTTGATCACCCCCTAGTGTTAACCTTTTCCCTGCCAGTGCCATTTATACAGTGATTAGTGCATTTGTATAGCACTGATCACTCTTTTGGTGTCACTGGTCACCAAAAAGTGTAATTTAGGGTCAGATTTGTCCGCCGCAATGTCGCAGTCCCGCTAAAAATCACTGATCCCTGCCATTACTAGTAAAAACAATAATAAAAACTAAAAAATGTCCCTAAATTTTGTAGACGCTATAACTTCTGCGCAAACCAATCAATATACGCTTATTGTGGTGTTTTTTTTACCAAAAATATTTAGCAGAATACATATTGGCGTAAACTGATGAATAAATTAGTTTTTTATATATTTTTTTTGGATATGTATTGTAGCAGAAAGTAAAAAATAGTGGCCCAGATTCAGGTACGGGCGCGCACTGATACGGCGGCGCATCGTATCGTTTTTACGCTACGCCTCCGTAAATTACTTGAGCTACGCTTCATTCACAAAGCATTTGCTCGGTAATTTGCGGCGGCGTATCGTAAAAGGGGCCGGCGTAAGCGCACGTAATTTAAATGATCCCGTATGGGGCGTGGATCATTTAAATTAGGCGCGTTCCCGCGCCGAACGTACTGCGCATGCTCCGTCGTGCATTGCGGTAAATGACGTCGCAAGGACGTCATTTGCTTCGCCGTGAACGTAAATGGCGTCCAGCGCCATTCACGATCCACTTAAGCAAACAACGCTAATTTCGAAAATCGCGACGCGGGAACGACGTCCATACTTTGGCCGTCCATGGATGTCCATACCATTGGCTGCGCCTCCTAATAGCAGGAGCAGCCTTACGACGGAAGCAGCGTACGCAAACGACGTAAAACTCGAACGCCGGGCGCGCGTACGTTTGTGAATCGGCGTGAGTATGCAATTTGCATACTCTACGCTGACCACCAAGGGAACGCTACCTAGGGGCCAGCGTCAGATTGCACCCTAAGATACGACGGCATAAGAGACTTATGCCAGTCGTATCTTAGGCTACAGTCAGCATATCGAGCTTTCTGAATACAGAAAGTTGATACGCCGGCGCTACTTAGCAATTACGCTGCGTATCTATGGATACGCAGGCGTAATTGCTACCTGAATCTACCCCAGTGTTTTTTTTTCCAAAATTGTAAGTCTTTTTTTGTTTATAGCGCAGAAAATAAAAACCTCAGAGGTGATCAAATACCACCAAAAGAAAGCTCTATTTGTGGGGTACAACGTTGCATGACCGTGCAATTGTCAGTTAAAATGACGCAGTGCCCTGTCGCAAAAAAATTGCCTGGTCATTAAGGGGGTAAATCCTTCCAGGGCTGAAGTAGTTAAGGTGCAAACCCCATAGACTTTTCTCTGCATTTTCATAAAATGTCACCACTGACTTTCTTATAACTAATTGGCTCACAAGGGCGAATCGGTGAAGTGGATTTAGCAAGTTCTGCTTATCTCTTGCCAGTATTTCTGAGAGTGAATTGAGCTCCAGTAGAAGATGAATTTCCAGTCACTTTCCAGCAGGGGGCAGAAAATCACACTTCTTCTGATCATGTCCCAACACGTCACCGTTGTCATAGGAGCCTTAGGAGCTTTACAAACACAAGAGCAATTCTCCTTGTCATTGAAAACATTCTAAACTCGGCTCCACCATCATTCTGCTTTGTGCCCAGCAGATTTCATACCCACACCTAGTGCCCTGTGTCCTATTTTATTATATTCCTTCCCTAACAATCTTTCCAACAATGATTCTGCTTATCTTTGGATGTATTATATTATATGTGTATTTTTGCCATGCGTTAGCGCTAAAACGAGCGTTGTTTTACTGCTTTTTTGTCGCTAGCAGGGCGCTTTTAACCCCCGCTAGCGGCCAAAGAAGTGGTTAAAAGCATCCGTGTTGCGGCACCTCCTGAAGCGCTGTTTTAGGTGCTTACCATTCATTTCCATGGGCAGGGCATTTTGGGAGTGCTAAATACAGCGCTCCCAAACCGCCCCAGCGATGCTGATTGCTGGACTTTTTCATAATATCCCGCAAGCGCTCCGGCCGAGTGTGAAAAGTCACACTGAAATGAATGGGAGGCGGTTTTCAGGCGCTTTACAGGTGCTATTTCTAGCGCTAAAATGCCTAAAACCGCGCAAATGTCAGTTAACCACTCAATACCGGGGACTTACGCACCTTCCTGCCCAAGCCAATTTTTAGCTATCAGGGCTGTCGCAATTTGAATGACAATTGCGCGATCATGCAACACTGTACTCAAACAATTTTTTTATCATTTTGTTCCCACAAATAGAGCTTTCTTTTGGTGATATTTGATCACCTCTGCGATTTTTTATTTATTTTTTGTAAATAAGTAAGTTTTCTTCTTCAATTACGGACACTGATATGGCTGCACTGATAGGCACCGATGATGTGGCACCAATGAGGTGGCACTGATGATGGTCACTGATAGGCAGCACTGATGGGCACTGATAGGCAGCGCTGGTATGCGGCACTGATGGGCACTCATAGGCGGCACTGATGGGCACTTATAGGCGGCACTAATGGGCACTTATAGGCGGCACTGATGGGTACTTATGGGTGGCACTGATGGGTACTTATGGGTAGCACTGATGGGTGGCACAGATGGGCACTGATAATACTGATGGTGGCATTGCTGGGCATCACTTGTTTTATATTTTTGACAGTCAGTGCCCATGTTGCCAATTAGTGCCCATTTGTGGGCACTGATTGGCATCTACTGTGAATATTTTTTAATATGTGGATGGCCATGGGGTATATACCTGGCCATCCACATGTTGCCCCCTTCCCTGGTGGTCCTGGAGGCTTCCCTGGTGGTCCAGTGTAGGCATCCGCAGGGGGCTGCGCTGATAAACAATCAGCGTATACCCCCCTATCAGGAGAGCCGCCGATCGGCTCTCCTCTACTCGCGTCTGTCAGACGAGAGTGAGGAAGAGCCGATCAAAGGCTCTTCCTGTTTACATCGTGATCAACCGTGATTGGACATGGCTCTTTACCGAGATCGGAGATGCAGGGTGTCAGACTGACACCCCGCACCACTGATCGCCACGCTGCGCACCCCCACGAGCGCGCGCCGACATGTTATCCTGCTGGACGTCAATAGACCTCCAGTCAGGATAACAGAACCACTTCCCGGACGTCAATTTGCTATTGACCGTGCGCAGGGCTGCTGTTAGAAATCACGGGGCCCCGTACAGCCTACATGGCAGGGCCCCCCCCCAATATATCAAGACCATATTTTCTCAAAAAATACACTAAAATCATTATTAGTAGACACAAACGTAGCAGAGAACGTGTGTGAATTAGACATTTTTTATTTGTGAGGACACACGGGGGGTATCAGAAGCAAGCAGAACAGGGATGGGAATCAGTGTCGGGGAAGCAATTACAGGAATGATGCCCTGTGCCAGCAGCTGAAAGCCGGCAGGAGGGGGAGAAATTGGCTTTCAGCTGCTGCAGAGAGCTGCACAGGGCATACTACTGCCCCTTCGCCAAACCACACTAATTCCTCCTGCTGTTTGGGCCCCCCTGTGTGCCCGGGCCCCCTACAGGAGGACTGGTGGTCCCCCCTATCAGCGGCCCTGACCGTGCGGGAAGAGGTTAAAGTAACTCAGTGTCCTATCGAAAAAAATCTTCTGGAGTGGTTAATGCGATATGCCCTGCATGAAGGTTAAATACGTCCCACTACCTGTTCTAATCAACCCCCTCTTCCCCTCCACCTCACACCCATCCGCTAAACACTTACCTGGCTCCTCTCACCGCTCCAGTGCTGTCCCGGCTGCAGCACCGCTCTCCTGTCACTCCCTGGTGTCTCTCACTTCTCCCATATCACCCGGCTTACTGAGGAGGAACCCGGAGAAAAGAGGAGTAGACAACACCAGCGGGGGTCTGCGAAAGAGGAGGTAAGGGACTGCCCTGTGTAATATCAGAGCAGGTAAGTATAACCTCTTGTTTATTTTAACACAGGAAAATGATCGTATCACATTAAATTGTGTCTTTTACAGTATATTTGTCTAGCGTTCAGCTGTAAATCATGTGCATCATCAAAATGTAACCAAAAATCTGCCTACACAGATAAGGGACATCTGAAGATATAAACAAACTGTGCAGCTCTGACTAAAGTCGAATAATGTCCTTGCTATAGGTGTAGGCCATTTACATATCTCCCATAGCCTGACTGGAATACTCCCAGGGCGTTGCTAAGTGAGGCCTAGTTGTTACTGCCCACCATCACCATCTCCAGAGCGAGATTTTTCTCTGATTCAAACCCCCTCACATGCTCTCTCTATTCCCTGATGCAGTGGCTCTGAGTTCCGAGTTTGAGAGCTCACTTCTGTGATTGAGGTGAGCAGTAATGACTAGGCCTCACTCAGCAACGTTCTGGGGGTATTCCAGTCAGGATTCATGAGGTACTTGAATGGCCTATGCACGGCCAGGGGTGTCCAAACTTTTTTTCAAAGAGAAGCCAGATTTGATGAATTGAACATGCGTGAGGTGAAGAGATGGTCTTGGGTGTGTTATTTGGATATATATATATATATATATATATATATATATATATATATATTGTGGCCCCCAACGAATACAAATCCCCTGGCGCTGCTCAGCACTAAGTATGAGCTCAGGCGTGTTATTTGGGTATACCGTATTTATCGGCATATAACACGCACCTTCACTTTAACCTATTAAGGACCGCAGCACGCCTATTTACGTCGGCAGAATGGCACGGACAGGCATATGGGCGTACAGGTACGCCCCCTTTAACCGCTTGCTTACTGGGCACATATACCCCCTTCCTGCCCAGGCAAAATTTCAGCTTTCAGCACTGTTACGCTTTGAATGACAATTGCGCGGTCGTGCGATGTGGCTCCCAAACAAAATTGATGTCCTTTTTTCCCCCTACAAATAGAGATTTCTTTTGGTGGTACTTAATAATCTCTGCGGTTTTTATTTTTTGCGCTAGAAAAAAAAAGAGCGACAATTTTTTTTTTAAAAACTCTATTTTTTACTTTTTGCTATAATAAATATCCCAATATTTATTTATTTTCCTCAGTTTAGGCCGATACGTATTCTTCTACATATTTTTGGTAAAAAAAATCGAAAAAAGCGTATAGTGTTTGGTTTGCGCAAAATTATAGCGCCAACAAAATAGGGGATAGAATTATGACATTTTATTTTTATTTTTTTTACTAGTAATGGCGGTTATCTGCGATTTTTGTCAGGACTGCGATATTACGGCAGACACATCGGACACTTTTGACACATTTTTGGGACCATTCACATTTATTCAGCGAACAGTGCTCTAAATATGCACTGATTACTGTATAAATGTGACTGGCAGGGAAGGGGTTAACACTAGGGGCGATCAAGGGGTTAAATGTGTACCCTGCTAGGTGATTCTTACTGTGGGGGGAGGGGACTGACTGGGGGAGGTGACCGATGGGTGTCCCTATGTACAAGGGACACACCATCGGTCTCCTCTCCCTAACAGGACACAGAGATCCACGTCCCTGGCTCTGTGACTGCCAATCGTGGGTAACTGGAGGACATCGCGGCCGCCAAGCATGCGCATTGGCACCTGAGTGACGCGGTGGGTACCCCCAGTGGCCAGAGGCCAGAGGACGCAATATGACGGCCTCCCGCCCCTGTAGAGCCACCTTGTGGCCGTCATTAGACAATAGCCGGGGTAGTTAAGATGCCACCGTGTAGTAGCGAGCGTGCCGACCCTGCCACGAGAGATAGAGCTTGTTTACATTAGCATCTCCCCGCTCTGCCTAGTAACAATGACACTAATCTCCGATCCATGTAATCGGAGCGGAGATCAGTGCCATGTCACACACAGCCTATTCCCCCTACAGTAAGCATCACTCACCCGGTCACACTTAACCCCTACAGCGCCACCTAGTGGTTAACCCCTTCACTGCCAGTGTCATTTTCTCTTATCGTCCATGGACGGACACAGCTCCTTAAATCTTGACAAGTGGGTTATGCTCCTGTTCACAGGAGCGGACTAGTCCTCTCCTGTGAACAGGAACATAGCCCACTTGTCAAGACTTGAGAAGGCTGTGTCCGTCCATGGACGACAGAGAAAAGGATTTTATGGTGAGTACAAAAAATCCTATTTTCTCTTATCGTCCATGAACAGACACAGCCTTCTCAAGTCTTGACAAGTGGGTTATGTTGCTGTTCACAGGAGAGGACTAGTCATCTCCTGTGAACAGCAACATAACCCACTTGTCAAGATTTAAGGAGCTGTGTCCGTCCAGGGACGACAGAGAAAAGGATTTTACGGTGAGTACAAAAAATCCTATTTTTACAGTAATCAGTACATTTTTATAGCACTGAATGGTACCAAAATTGTGTCAAAAGTGTCCGATGTGTCCGCCATAATGTTGCAGTCACGATAAAAATTGATGATCGCCGCCATTACTAGTAAAAAAAAAAATATTAATAAAAATGCCATAAAACTATCCCCTTTTTTGTAGACGCAATAACTTTTGCGCAAACCAATCAATAAACACTTATTGTGATTTTTTTTTACCAAAAATATGTTGAAGAATACATATCGGCCTAAACTGAGGAAAAAATATTTTTTATATATATTTTTGGGGGATATTTATTATAGCAAAAAGTAAAAAATATTGCATTTTTTTCAAAATTGTCGCTATATTTTTGTTTATAGCGCAAAAAATAAAAACCACAGAGGTGATCAAATACCACCAAAAGAAAGCTCTATTTGTGGGGAAAAAAGGACGTCAATTTTGTTTGAGAGCCACGTCGCACGACCGCGCAATTGTCAGTTAAAGCGACGCAGTGCCGTATTGCAAAAAGGGGCCAGGTCCTTAACCTGCATATTGGTCCGGGTCCGGTTAAAAATGGCACCGTTTACATCTGGGTAAACTGGAAGTGATGTAAGCTCATCTTTTACGGTTCCCTAAATCATAGAGATGAACAAAGCGGTTTCAGTCTTTGTTGGTCTCTGTGATCACCTGCAGAAGGTGACAGGAGGGGGGCGTCCCCACCCGCTGCATGTAAAAGCAATCCAGCGTCCCAGTATAACAATTTGAAGTCTAGGTCATCAAATGACTGTTTTTTTGGCTATTAGGCAAGTATTGTCAAACAAATGAAATGGGGGGCTGGGCACTGCATTGGGGGACAGCATACATTTTCTTTTTAAAAATCTGTATGTCAGGGAGCACTGAGCTTAACCACTTGCCGCCCGCCAATGACAAATTGACGTCGGCAAAGTGGTTGTAGAATCCTGACTGGACGTCATATGACGTCCTCAGGATTCTAAGCCGCTGCGCGCCCCCGGGGGCGCGCATCGCGGCGATCGTTGTTGCGGGGTGTCAGTCTGACACCCCGCAACACCGATCTCGGTAAAGAGTCCACGGAGACTCTTTACCACGTGATCAGCCGTGTCCAACCACGGCTGATCACGATGTAAACAGGAAGAGCCGTCGACGGCTCTTCCTCACTCGCGTCTGACAGACGCGAGTAGAGGAGAGCCGATCGGCGGCTCTCCTGACAGGGGGGGTTCGCGCTGATTGTTTATCAGCGCATCCCCCCCTCGGATTGCCACATGGACCACCAGGGAAGCCCACCCTGGACCACCAGGGAAGGGCAAAAAAAAAAAAAAAGTCTCAAAAAAAAAAAAGTTAAAAAAAAAAAACCCATTAAAAATAAAAAAAGATGCCAATCAGTGCCCACAAATGGGCACTGACTGGCAACATAGGAAAAATAAGTGCCGCCCCACAGTGTCCATCAGTGCCACCCCACAGTGTCCATCAGTGCCACCCCACAGTGCCCATCCATGCCCAGTGCCCACCTATCAGTGCCCATCTGTGCCAACCATAAGTATCCATCAGTGCCACCCATAAGTGCCACCCATGAGTGCCCATCTGTGCCGCCTATGTGTGCCCATCAGTGCCGCCTGAGTGCCCATCAGTGCCGCCTATGTGCCCATCAGTGCCGCCTATGTGCCCATCAGTGCCGCCTATGTGTGCCCATCAGTGCCGCATACCAGCGCCGCCAATCAGTGCCACCTTATCTGTGCCCATCAGTGCTACCTCATCGATGTCCATCAGTGCCATCTCATCAGTGCCGCCATATCAGTGCCCGTAATTGAAAGAGAAAACGTACTTATTTACAAAAAAATTAACAGAAAAAAATTAAAACGTAATTTTTTTTCTAAATTTTCAGTCTTTTTTTAGTTGTTGCGCAAAAAAAAAAAATCGCAGAGGTGATCAAATACCACCAAAAGAAAGCTCTATTTGTGGGGAAAAAAGGACGCCAATTTTGTTTGGGTACAGTGTAGCATGACCGCGCAATTGCCATTCAAAGTGCGACAGTGCTGAAAGCTGAAAATTGGCTTGGGCGGGAAGGTGTATACGTGCCCTGTATGGAAGTGGTTAATATTGCTTAAAGGGCAGTGTTAAATTCCTTTAACTACTTGCCTACTGGGCACTTTTACCCCCCTTCCTGCACAGGCCAATTTTTAGCTTTCAGAACTGCCAAACTTTGAATGACAATTGCGCAATCATAAAAAAAAAGTGATGATTTTTTTATTATTCACACAAATAGAGCTTTTTTTGTTGGTATTTAAAGTGGAGGTGTGCCCATCGCTGCAAAAATTAAAAACCAGCAGCTACACATACTGTAGCTGCTGACTTTTAATAGTAGGACACTTATCTGTCCTGGAGTCAAGCAATGTCAGCACCACAGCTGGAGTTTCCATCAGCTGTTGGATGCTACTGCCACCTGTCAAAGGCAGGTATCTGCTCCACCCCCCCCCCCCCCCCCCGAGAGGTGACAGAGGGGGGAGAAGACAAATGAGTGGAAGTTCCACTTTTGGGTAGAACTTCGCTTTAAAGCGGAGTTCCAACCACAATTAGCATTTTTTAAATGTATGTCCTTTCATCCTGCGTTTCTATAATATAAATCTGGTCACTTACTATTTTACAATCCGCCGCCGATCCACATAGATATTCAAAAAAGATAGTTTATAAAACTATATCTACATCGTTGTCATTTTGCTTGTGGGCATTGTGAAGCCTACAGGCACTTACTTCCTGGAAGTCTTGGATGGGGAGTGATAATTGGGTAGCGCACTGCATCCTGGGAAATGATGACACACATTTCCCAGGAGCATTAGAGGGAGATGATGTCAGAATCCTAGGTGGTTTCAAAGGCAGATTTCATGGGACCGCATAGCAACAGGCATTTCCAGATGAGTAAAAAAAAAATGTATTTTTTTTTTATGGAACCTCCACTTTAATCACCACTGGGCTTTTTATTATTTTCTAAATAAACTAAAAAAAAGACAGAAAATGTAAAAAAAAATATGTTTTTCATACTGTAGTTTGTTATAAAATTTTGCAAACAGGTAATTTTTCTCCTTCAATAATGTGCGCTGATGAGGCTGGACTGATGGGCACTGATAGGTGGCACTGAAGGGTACTGGTAGGCGGCACTGATAGGTGACACTGATAAGGAGGCACTGATAGGCAGCACTTATGGGCATTGTTGGGGCTGCACTGATAATCAAGACACTAATAATCAGTGCCTTGATTATCAGTGTACAGTAGATGTCACTTTCACACAAGTCAGTCAGCGTGAGGAAAGGAATGCCGATAACCGGCTTGTGTTTACAGCATGATCAGCTGTGATTGAACACAGCTGACCACATGGTAAAGGGCTGCTGTAATTGGCTCTTTACCCTCATCTGTGATCAGCTGTGTCCCTAGGACACAGTGATCACAGAGCGTGCCACAGTGGATGCGATCACTGGAGGATGTCATATGACGCCCTCCCAGAACTGGCCGACCACGCTGTAGCTGCCATTCAGCTATAGCGTGCTCGGGAAATGGTTAAATAATGTGCCTGGGGGAAAACTGATATTTACAAAGAAAAAATGTGTGTTTAACCACTTCCCGACCGCCGCATGTATATGTACATCCACAGAATGGCACGTACAGGCAAATGGGCGTACATGTACGTCCTTGCCTTCTAGCGGGTGGGGGGTCCGATCGGGACCCCCCCCGCTACATGCGGCGGTCGGGTTCCCTCGGAGCTGAAGAACGGGGAGAGCCGTGTGTAAACATGGCTTCCCCGTGCTTCACTGTGGCGGCGTATCGATCGAGTGATCCCTCATATAAGGGAGACTCGATCGATGACGTCAGTCCTACAGCCACACCCCCCTACAGTTGTAAACACACACTAGGTGAACCCTAACTCCTACAGCGCCCCCTGTGGTTAACTCCCAAACGGCAACTGTCATTTTCACAATAAACAATGCAATTTAAATGCATTTTTTGCTGTGAAAATGACAATGGTCCCAAAAATGTGTCAAAATTGTCCGAAGTGTCCAACATAATGTCGCAGTCATGAAAAAAATCGCTGATCGCCGCCATTAGTACTAAAAAAATTTTTTTTATAAAAATGCAATAAAACTATCCCCTATTTTGTAAACGCTATAAATTTTGCGCAAACCAATCGATAAACGCTTATTGCGATTTTTTTTACTAAAAATAGGTCGAAGAATACGTATCGGCCTAAACTGAGGAAAAAAAAATTTTAGATATGTTTTTGGGTGATATTTATTATAACAAAAAGTAAAAAATATTGATTTTTTTTCAAAATTGACGCTCTATTTTTGTTTATAGCGCAAAAAATAAAAACCGCAGAGGTGATCAAATACCACCAAAAGAAAGCTCTATTTGTGGGGAAAAAAGGACGCCAATTTTGTTGTGGAGCCACGTCGCACGACCGCGCAATTGTCTGTTAAAGCGACGCAGTGCCGAATCGCAAAACCTGGCCTGGGCATTTAGCTGCCTAAAGGTCCGGGGCTTAAGTGGTTAAATTGGTGTTAAATGACATTTTCCAGCTGCTTTCTTCTTTTTGTAAACAATGCAGGGGATTCTCTTCATCTATAGCAGATGGTTACCCTAGATGAGGGTCTGGTATAGATGCTCATGGGGGATCTTGCGATTTGTAAGAAAACGGGAATATTTCCAATGTATATCGTCTTTCATTGATAGGGGCCAACGCAGCAGTATATAACAAAATCATTTTTTTTTCAATATCTATTAAAAAATTTAAAAATTAAAATTTAACGGATTTCATAATAACGCTAAATTTTGACTAAAGAATGCTGATTAATGTGATGTTCTTTCTTGATAGGTTTTTATATTTCTATGATCCGAGTTGGAAACTAACACTAAGTATATCAAGGGAGTTTTCTGTCCAGGAAGAGTACAAGGGAGCTCTCATTTTATCAGCGCTTACATAACTGGCAAGCGTTCTGGAATTTCCAAGCCTGCTTCAAATTTCAGTAGCTGTGAAGGTAATTTCGGCATTCCATAAACGTATTGTGGGCTTCTCGGTGAGTGTTAAAAGGCACAGGCAAAGCAAAAATCTTCTCACTATTTTTGTCCCCCATAGCCTCCTTGCAACTTTAGACAACCCACCCTGTAGTTTACAATGTTTGACAGACTGAAGTCTGACTGTTCATATATAATTTGGCCCATATGGTAACATTATTTGTGAATATTGTCAGAATACCAAATTTCACCTGTAGGTGGAGCTCTAAGTGTAATTTAATGCAGTTGCATGTTACAGTAAACTAGGTCAGCTATGGAAATGGGGTTGTCCCCACTGTGTTATTGTTAATCTCAGTCCTTGCTGGGGAACCCCTCAGCAGTTGAGCCATTTGGCTGAGTACATATTAGCAGGCGCGTGTGAGGAACACTTTGCAAGGGTTAGAACTGCTTTCTAAGCACACCTTTTAGAGGCATATCCCACATTTTGCAAAAAATAAAGATAAATAAATGCAACTATATAAAAAACATTTTTTTATTTTTTTTATTTAAATTGAAGCATGCAAAACATTGCAACTGCAATTAATGCATTATGGGTGCAATGCATGGACTCCTGCAGACTATTCCTCTGGCCCCAAGTCCATACAGAGACATGCACCTTTGGTTATGGGGTTGGATGAAGTATTCTATGGACGACAAGCACTGTGACGTCAATGCAAGTGTGCTCCATTAATATCTAAGAATTCTAAATGCCCATAAATATAACCATTATTTTTTGGGGGCACATAAACAATGAATTTGATAACAATATTAAAAAAAAATAAGCCTAAAATGCAATTTCTTTATATCATCATAATAATAATAAAAACATTCAGCTTGGTCAATTCAACATAAAAAGTCCATACATAATACCACAAGTATTTTCTATATCATATAGGTTGTAAATAGCTCTTGCTACGGAATGATAATTTCACATGGAAGGACGCAACGGCTTTCAAACACTTGTCTTCTTCAGGGGTATATGTGATGTATTACATAGGGACCATGAAGAATCTTGACCATGTGAATAAAGCAATGTGTGAACTGTCACCTTAATGATCTTTGGACAAGGCACCCTTGTTGATGTGGACTGACGAAACAAGTATTTTATCTTAGTCATATGAGCTTGTGTCTACCCTTCTCATATGATCAAATGTGCTAGCCTTCAATTTATAACTGACATTTATAGAATATTGGATCCCTTGGATTGATATCTTGAGTCCAATTGTTGGCATCATTAGCAGCCCGTGTAGCTGTCCCCCAGTGGTTAAGGATTTGGGGGCTCTGTGGTGGATCATTAAGGCGACAGTGTATACATTTTTTAATTCACATGGTCAAGATTCTTCATGTTCCCTAATATATATAAGCTATCACATATACCCCTGAAGAAGACAAGTGTTCGAAACGTGTTGGGTCCTTCTATATGTTAAATTGCCATTCCTTAGAGAGAGCTTCATACAACCTCTAAAACATGGAAAATGTTTGTAGTGTATTATATGGACTTTTAATATTGAATTGTCATGAGACACGAAACATCAAGCGCCCAGAAGCGATTCAGTTCGCATGTGCCGCGCTATATAAGTTTTTTCATTCATTCATTCATTCACCATCTTGCATGTTTTTTTTTATCATTGTTATTATGTAATAAAGAAAGTGTGTTTTTTAAAGTATCTATTTTTTTATATAGTTACCACATTTATTGTTTATGTGTCTCCAAAAAGTCCTGGTTACATTTATGGGTGTTTAGATTGTTGATCATTTTGGGATGTGGGTACACTCACAGGGTAAAATCCTCTGATTCATGGTTTATACAATATCTATGAATTCCTCCTATGTGGTGGAAGATGGGATTTGTAGTCCTTTCACAGATCTGTGCTGAAGTGAAAAAGAGTACACAATGTTGAGGGGAGAAGAACCTTGAATTTATGCTAGGAGGGAGGGCAGTCACTCCCTAGATATGGATGTAACATGGAACATTGGGTCAGATTCACAAATGAGATACGACAGCGTTTCTCCTGATACGCCGTCGTATCTCTGTTTCTATCTATGGGACTGATTCATAGAATCAGTTACGCATAGATATCCATAAGATCCGACAGGTGTAATTGTTTTACACTGTCGAATCTTAGGATGCAGTACCGCGGCCGCCGCTGGGGGGAGTTTGCGTCGTAAACCAGCGTTGGGTATGCAAATTAGGAGTTACGGCGGATCCACAACAGTTTTTCGCATTCGCTACGTCGCCGCTAGTCTAGTTTCCCGTCGCAAAGTTAGTCGTTTTTTTTGGTGCCCTAACTTTAGTCAGCAAGTGTATTGCTGTCTAAAGTATGGCTGTCGTTCCCGCGTCGAAATTCAAAATTTAACGTCGTTTGCGTAAGCCGTCCGGGAATACGGAAGTACGCTACGCGCGTCGCCGTTCAAAAAAATGACATCACGGCGCGCAAAGCATGGCGGGAGTTAGGAAACGGAGCATGCGCAGTAGGTCCGGCGCGGGAGCGCGCCTAATTTAAATGGCACACGCCCATTTGAATTGGCCCGCCTTGCGCCGGAGGCCGCGGGCGTAGTTTTCATTGCAAGTGCTTGGTAAATCAGGCACTTGCGATGAAAAATTGCGGCGGTGTAACGTATCTAGGATACGTTACGCCGCCGCGATTCTACGTAAATCTGGCCCATTGTCACTAGAGTTGAGTTTGGGTTCAGTCCAAATCCAGAAGTTAGCTGTCATTGCTGGGCCATTGTGCTGCAGGTGGCAGGTTCCCCACCCAAGAGCTCCACGTATAAAAAGTGGAGTGGATGCTCATGACATCATTGACTCAATGTGGCCACCATGTCCCCTTCCTTTCCTGCAGACCCACCAATTCAGTGGTCCAGCAGGGGCATTGCATTGTGGCCCTATTCAGGAAACCACTGCCAAATGTCTCAGGAAGTGAGGGGGAGGGATATTTTTTGCCACGGCTGTGATGTTAGAGCATTGCAGCCACAGCATGTGTCGACTTCCACCTATGACTGGTAACATTTCAGCTCAAACTTCTGTCTTTCTGTCTTTACAGCCCCAACTGCAAGTGTGAAATTACAGTGCAAAAGTGTAAACATTTTTCAGCCCCCCAAACCTTAAACTGACACTAAACTCTGATTTGAAAAGAACAAATTCTATTCAAGTATGTATTCATAAAGAGGAGCTCCGGGCTCCTTCAGAAAAAATTTAAAGTCAGTAGCTACAAATACTGTAAGGCCCCTTGCACACTGGGGCGTTTTTCATGCGGTACAGCGCTAAAAATAGTGCTGCTATACCGCATGAAAAATCATGCCCTGTAGTGTTCAATGTGAAAGCCCGAAGGCTTTCACATTGAAGCGGTGCGCTAGCAGGAGCGCACCAAAAGTCCTGCTAGCCGCATCTTTACCGCGGTATAGGAGCGGTGTGTTCACCGCTCCTATACCGCGCCTTCCCATTGAAATCAATGGGAAAGCGCGGTAATACCGCGGTACTAACCCTTTTTCGGTCGCTAGCGGGGGTTAAAACCTCACCGCTAGCGCCCGAATATCGCGGTAAATACGACGGTATAGCCGCGCTACAAATTCGCCCGGCTATACCGTCACCGCGGCTGCACGCCTCAGTGTGAAAGCAGCCTAACTGCTGACTTTTAATATTTGGGCATTTACCTGTCCACAAATCCAGCGGTGTCCTCACCCCAGCTAAGTTTTCAATGGGCTCTCAGGTGCTGCCGCCGCCATCTCTAAGGAAACCGGCAGTGAAGCCTTGTGGTTTCACAGCTGGTTCCCTATTGCACCAGCATGAAGTTTGCTACGCTTTGTGAATGGCCCGTTAGCGGGGGAAGGAGGGAGCCGAACTACGGGTTGAGTTTGTTGAGATGAAGTCAGCCGGAAGTCGAAGGGGGGACCTGCCAAAACCAGGTACCTGAACCCCACCCCCCCGAAAGATTCCAAATGTGGCAGTGGAGGGGGGAGGAGGCATCATATGACGTGGGACGGCGTGCAGTGACATCACCACGTTCTACGTAAGGAGGAAGGGCTCCTATTGTGCCGGCCGGCATTTGTTTGTACATGCCTACATTTCATGGATGTCTGTGAGTAGGATTTTATCTTTATTAAACCGAATTTTAAACGTTATCACGCTATGGTCCGGTTTCCTTTTATTATGGTATGACCCACGGATTGGTTGCCTGACACGCATCTGAGACTCCATACCCTGAGGGTAATCCCACTGTGGTTCCGTTCACCCTGGTTTCATCTTGTTGGTGGATCATTATACACGGCTGTTGTTTATCTGAAATCTGGTAAGCTGCTTTCCATGTGGTGGTGGTTTCCACGGATGTCAAGTGCACCTGGGTGTTGTTCGTCCTGATCTTCGATATCTGAGGCGTTTGTCCATTATTCAACTTCTATTTGGACTTTTGTTCATTCATTTTTTATATTTATACCTGCCTTGCTGAGTATATATATTAGTTGGCGCAGTTTTCTTTTTCCAATCATATGACGTCTCATCTTTTAAAGTCGCACCCCGCCGCGTTACTGGGAACACGATGCGCGTGCCGCGATGGCCGCCGGGCACCCGCGATTGCCCAGTAACTGAGCAGGACCGTGGATCTCTGTGTGTAAACACAGAGATCCACGTCCTGTCAGGGAGAGGAGACCGATGCTGTGTCTCTTGTACATAGGGACACAGATCGGTCACCTCCCCAGTCAGTCCCCTCCCCCTACAGTTAGAATCACTCACTAGGCTACACATTTAACCCCTTCCTCGCCCCTAGTGTTAACCCCTTCCCTGCCAGTCACATTTATACAGTAATCGGTGCATATTTATAGCACTGTTCACTGTATAAATGTAAATGGTACCAAAAATGTGTCAAAAGTGTCCGATGTGTCCGCTATAATGTCGCAGTCCCAATAAAAATCGCAGATCGCTGCCATTCCTAGTAAAAAAAAAAATTATAATTATGTCCCCTATTTTGTAGGCGCTATCACTTTTGCGCAAACCAGTCACTATACGCTTATTGCGATTTTTTTTTTACCAAAAATATGTAGAATACGTATCGGCCTAAACTGAGAAAAATGTTTTTTTTTTTTTTTTAAAAATGGGATATTTATTATAGCAAAAAGTAAAAAATATTGTGTTTTTTTCAAAATTGACGCTCTTTTTTTGTTTAGAGCACAAAAAATTAAAACCGCACAGGCGATCAAATACCACCAAAAGAAAGCTCTATTTGTGGGAAAAAAAGGACGTCAATTTTGTTTGGGAACCACGTCGCACGACCGCGCAATTGTCAATTTGGCCACACCGACTGTTCGCTGCTGCACGCTATGCGCACCATATAACCACTCTCCTTGAGGGCACCCAAAGGTGTCCCAGGCCGCTAAAGTGTTTGGATTTGACTTGAAGAAAAGGTGGCAACCCAAACCCTGAGCAATGTGAGTACCTACTATTTTGGAGCTGTGGCAATTACTAAGTGATCCTTTCATATTGGGACCCTGTTGATCATACTTGCCTGATTTGGAGACTCTGTGAGAGGTTTTGAGGCTTCCTATGCATTGTTGCTCTCTGTAATTGGGGATCATGCCCATCTGGTAAGAGGCTTGATTGATGGTGGTGGTGGGCACGCTTGTACGGTGCACTTTCCAGTTTCCTCACTTAGGTCGTTACTTGGTGGAATTACTTTGAGAAGAACGATCTCTATTTTCACAAAATGTTATATCACATTTGTTTTTTGTTTTTATATACTGGCTATTTTTGAACCAATCACATTTATGATTTTTTTCAATGGTTGTTTGGTTAACCACTTGCCGCCCGCCAATGACAAATTGACGTCGGCAAAGTGGACGTCATATGACGTCCTCAGGATTCTCAGCCGATGCGCGCCCCCGGGGAACGCGCATCGCGGCGATCGTTGTTGCAGGGTGTCAGTCTGACACCCCGCAACACCGATCTCGGTAAAGAGTCTCTCACGGAGACTCTTTACCACGTGATCAGCCGTGTCCAATCACGGCTGATTACGATGTAAACAGGAAGAGCCGTTGATGGCTCTTCCTCACTCGCATCTGACAGACGCGAGTAGAGGAGAGCCGATCGGCGGCTCTCCTGACAGGGGGGGTTCACGCTGATTGTTTATCAGCGCAGCCCCCCCTCGGATCGCCACATGGACCACCAGGGAAGCCCACCCTGGACCACCAGGGAAGGGCAAAAAATTTAAAAAAGTCTTGAAAAAAAAATAAAAAAGTCTGAAAAAAAAGCAATAAAAAAGATGCCAATCAGTGCCCACAAATGGGCACTGACTGGCAACATGTGTAAATCAGTGCCGCCCCACAGTGTCCATCAGTGCCACACCACAGTGTCCATCAGTGCCACCCCACAGTGCCCATCCATGCCCAGTGCCCACCTATCAGTGCCCATCTGTGCCACCCATAATTATCCATCAGTGCCGCCCATGAGTGCCCATCTGTGCCGCCTATGAGTGCCCAGTGCCGCCCATGACTGCCCATCAGTGCCGCCCATGAGTGCCGCCTATGTGTGCCCATGAGTGCCGCCTATGTGTGCCCATGAGTGCCGCCTATGTGTGCCCATCAGTGCCACCTATGTGTGCCCATCAGTGCCGCATACCAGCGCCGCCAATCAGTGCCACCTCATCTGTGCCCGTCAGTACTACCTCATCGATGTCCATCAGTGCCATCTCATCTGTGCCGCCATATCAGTGCCCGTAATTGAAAGAGAAATCTTACTTATTTACAAAAAAATTAACAGAAAAAAATAAAAACGTATTTTTTTTTCAAAATTTTCAGTCTTTTTTTAGTTGTTGCGCAAAAAAAAAAATCGCAGAGGTGATCAAATACCACCAAAAGAAAGCTCTATTTGTGGGGAAAAAAGGACGCCAATTTTGTTTGGGTACAGTGTAGCATGACCGCGCAATTGCCATTCAAAGTGCGACAGTGCTGAAAGCTGAAAATTGGCTTGGGCAGGAAGGTGCGTAAGTGCCTGGTATGGAAGTGGTTAATGTGTACATTTAGGACTAAAAATCATAAAAGGCGCACTATTCTTTGTGTATATGTTTATAACACTTTCGATAGTCAGGTGATGTATAGTTGCAGCTCTTGTGTTTCTTTTTTACACTTCAGTGCAGGAACACTTTTTGTTTTTTAGTGTCACTTCAATGAGCAATTAACCCTTCAGTTCAGGGTGAGCTCTACTGCAAGGGTACATTTTTTTTCCCCCTGGCGTTCACCTTTAAACCAGAACAAATGATCAAACGATTTAATGACTGAACTAAAGCATAATTGTGTGCCAGCATTTTGTACTGCAAAGATGCCTGTAGCACCAACATGTCTTATCAGGTAGAGTAGCCCACCAGTCTTAAAGTGGAGGTTCACCCAAAAACGTAATTTTTAACATTAGATTGAGGCTCATTTTGTCAAGGGGAATCGGGTGTTTTTTTTTTAAATCGAAGCAGTACTTACCGTTTTAGAGGGCGAGCTTCTCCGTCGCTTCTGGGTATGGGCTGCAGGACTGGGCGTTCCTATTTGATTGACAGTCTTCCGACAGGCTTCCGACAGTCGCATACATCGCGTCACGATTTTCCGAAAGTAGCCGAACGTCGGTGCGCATGCGCCGTATAGAGCTGCACTGACGTTCCGCTTCTTTCGGCTACTCGTGACGCGATGTATGCGACCGACGGAAGCCTGTCAATCAAATAGGAACGCCCAGTCCCGAAGACCATACCCGGAAGCGGCGGAGAAGATCTATCTCTAAAACGGTAAGTACTGCTTCGATTTTAAAAAAAACACCCGATTCCCCTAGACAAAACGAGCCTCAATCTAATGTTAAAAATTGTTTTTCGGGTGAACTTCCGCTTTAAGGCCCGTACACACAATCGGATTTTCCGACGGGAAAATATGACCATTTGTATGCTCCATCGGACAATTGTTGTCGGATTTTCTGACAACAAATGTTGGATAACATGCTTTAAAATTTTCCGACAACAATTGTGTGTTGTCGGATTATCCGATCGTGTGTACAGAAGTACTTCGGAAAAAGTACAAACACGCATTCTCAGAAGCAATGCTAACCATAACACAACATTATCAGAAGTTGCCCAAAGGATGGCGCTAAAGAGCTGAAAAAACATGTAGTTTCGTGTTTGTTGGCCAACAATTATTTGCATTTTGTATGCAAGACAAATTCATGGTCAACGCCCTTCGGACAAAAGTCCTACGCTTTGTCCGCGGAAAATCCGATCGTGTGTATGAGGCTTTAGTTATTACTGTCTACCTGGTTTACTGACCTCTCTGCCATTAAATACTTTATACAAAGAGATACAGTTATGGCTTAGATCACACAGTCGTGTTAAGAATAGGCCTGTGCCAGGGCTGTGTTTGCGTGCACAAGGGGCACAGGTGTTCCATGTATCCCTGTGCAGTCAATTCCATTCATGTCAATTGGGATGCAGTGGCTGCAGGGACATAGCCACTGCTCCGTGGGTGCATGTCCTCAAAAGCACACTGGGCTAGATTCAGCAAGCATTTACGGCGCAGTATCTCCAGATACGCCGCCGTAATTTCAAATCTGCGTCGGCGTATCGTTACGCCGATTCTCCAAGGCATATATACGTCTAAAAAATAGGCTTCCTCCGCCGACGTAACTTGAATGCGGCGGCGTATAATTGTGTGCAATATTACGTTGCCCGCTAGGGGCGCTTCCATTGTTTTTGGCGTAGAATATGCAAATTACTTAGTTATGTCGATTCACAAACGTACGTGCGCCCGGCAGTAGTTTTTTACGTCGTTTGCGTAAGGCTTTTTCGGCGTAAGGTTGCTCTTGCTATTAGGAGGCGCAGCCAATGTTAAGTATGGACGTCGTTCCCGCTTTGAAATTTAATTTTTTTACGTCGTTTGCGTAAGTCGTTCGTGAATAGGGCTGGACGTAATTTACGTTCACGTTGAAACCAATACGTCGTTGCGCCGTACTTGGGAGCAATGCACACTGGGATATGTACACAGACGGCGCATGCGCCGTCCGTACAAAACGTCAATCACGTCAGGTCATCATATATTTACATAAAACACGCCCCACCTTCCACATTAGAATTACGCGCGCTTACGCCGGCCCCATTTACGCTACGCCGCCGCAACTTACGGAGCAAGTGCTTTGTGAATACTGCACTTGCTCCTGTAAGTTGCCTCGGCATAGCGTAAATACAATACGCTGCGCCGCCGTAACTATGCGCACCCCTACCTGAATCTAGCCCACTGTCTGCATTTAGAGGCACGCACTAACACACACCTGCACCCACAAGGATGTCAGATTGGGAGCAGTGGCTATGTCCATGCTTAACCCCTTTCTGCCGCTGCCTCCCAGCTCTTTAAGAGGTTCTAAATGCTGGGAGGCAGAGGCGGACAGTCCGATCATATGACTATGTCTGTGATTGGCGGGCACATGATCGGAAAGCTCCCGATTGCAAGTATGCATCGGGAACTTTCTGGTTCCCATTGGTACTGTACTAGGTTTGCGCAGGGGGCTCACACTCAGCACAGTAATCTGTTTACATAGGGCCGCTTATAGGAGGCCTCTTGACATTAAAGGCCACCCGCTGCGAGGTTGCATATATGTGTATGGCTGGCAAGAAGAGTATGTCCATAGATGTGCGCAGCCTATTGCATTACAGTGTGCACCGCAAAGCCTTTCTCTGCAGCCTCACTGATCACTGTATTAAGCCAGGTACACACTTTTCTTGTTTTTTTGTTCAACCCTCGAGGGTTGAATAAAAAACCTGTTGTCGCTGGTCGGAGCCGCTGTACTTACCATGCAAGGTTAGTTCAGCGATCTCCGCCGCTGAGCTGTTGTGTTCTGACAGGGGGACAGTCCCTCCCCCCTTTCGCTAGAACACTCTGATCAGCAAAGAACGTGATCGGTAGTCGGTCAGTTTCTGGTTTTCTGGCTGGACAGACTGACATAAACACGGGCAGACTGTCGGACATTTTTTAAACCACCAAATGTCTCCCGACATTCTGCTCGTGTGTACAGGGCTTTAGTGTCACTGGAAATGTCAGTGGCAGTTAGTCAGTTTCCCCCCAGCGTCAGTTAGTGTCAGATTGTTCCCCGCACTATCGCAGTCACTTTATAAGTCACTGATCACTGCCATTAGTAGTATAACAAAAATAATATAAAATTAAATTAAAATTACAGTATATAAACCTTAGTCTGTAGATGCTATAACTTTCATGCACACCAATCAATATACACGATTTTTATTCATTTTTATATTGGATATGTATTATACCGGAAAGTAAAAAATATTTTCGGCCTTTTTTCTTTCATAACGCAAAAATAACAAAGCCAGTGGTGATCAAATACCACCAAAAGAAACCTCTACATGTGTGAAAAAAATGATATAAATTTTGTTTGGGTACAGCGTTGCATGACTGCATAATTACAAGTTAAAATAGCACAGGGGGTAAAATCTTCCGGGGCTGAAGTGGTTAAAAATGATATTCTTTGCTGTGAAGTGTGACCCACTTTTTTTTATTATTTTGGATAGTTTAAAGAATGTTTATATCCTCTGCCAAGTTTTTAATTTTTTTGCCTATTTAAGAAATTTAGCTTGTTTTCCTGTTTACATGCACATAACAAACTGTTCTTTTTTCTAGGATGAATATATTTCAGATGTACCTAAGAAAGGAAAGAACTACACAATATATTTGTATTCCATACTCATCATACACCTGTAAAGGTATGCTTCAAGTTAACCACTTAAGACCCGGACCAATATGCAGGTTAAGGACCTTGCCCCTTTTTGCGATTCCGCACTGCGTCGCTTTAACTGACAATTGCGCGGTCGTGCGACGTGGCTCCCAAACAAAATTATTTTTCCCCCCACAAATAGAGCTTTCTTTTGGTGGTATTTGATCACCTCTGCGGTTTTTATTTTTTGCGCTATAAACAAAAATAGAGCGACAATTTAAAAAAAAATTCAATATTTTTTACATTTTGCTATAATAAATATCCCCCAAAAAAGATATAAACATTTTTTTTCCTCAGTTTAGGCCGATACGTATTCTTCAACATATTATTTTTTTTTAAATCGCAATAAGCGCCTATTGATTGGTATGTGCAAAAGTTATAGCGTTTACAAAATAGGGGATAGTTTTATGGCATTTTTATTAAAAATTTTTTTACTAGTAATGGCGGCGATCAGTGATTTTTTCGTGACTGCGACATTATGGTGGACACATCGGACACTTTTGACACCATTGTCATTTTCATAGTGAAAAGTGCTATAAAAATGCACTGATTACAGTGAAAATGACAATGGCAGTGAAGGGGTTAACCACTAGGGGGCGCTGTAGGGGTAAGTGTGCCCTAAGGGAGTGATTCTTACTGTGGGGGCGTGGCTGTGCGCGTGACGTCACTGATCGTCGTTCCCTAACACAGGGAACAGACGATCAGTGACAGCCACACTAGGAAGAACGGGGAAAGGTTTGTTTACACTTACCTCTCCCCGTTCTTCAGCTCTGTGACCCGATCCCGGGACACCGACGGCGATCGGGTCCGTGGGTCCCGCGGGCGCGATCACGGAGAACAGGACCAGGTCGCGAGCGTGTCGCCGTCGGCGCGTTCGCGACCCACGGCTGGGCTCTTAAAGGCGTGCCTGTGCCCAGCCGTGCAAAAAAACTGACATCAGAAGGTGGCAGTATTGCTTCCTAAACACCGCCAAACCTCTTTGCACCGTCCTCTGAAAAACAATCCGCCATGGATCACTTTTCCTGGGGGGGGGGGG
The DNA here is from genome assembly GCF_905171775.1 of Rana temporaria. NCBI lineage: Eukaryota > Metazoa > Chordata > Amphibia > Anura > Ranidae > Rana > Rana temporaria. The sequence goes on from NC_053491.1 coordinate 48,676,604, forward strand.
GCGGGATTAAACATTGCTGCTAGTATAAAAGGAGTCTTATGCCCAGTACACAGGAGTGGAATTTGCGTCGGTAAATAGTCGGATGTTTTTCCTGACGGAATTCCGCTCAAGCTTGGCTTGAATACACACGGTCACACAAAAGTTCTCGGAACTTTCGAGCGTTAAGAATGCGGTGATGTACAGCACTACGACAAGGTGAGAAAAAGAAGTTCAATGCTTCGGAGCATGCGTCAAATTGTTTCTGAGCATGCATGTTTTTTTATGCGTCAAATTGTTTCTGAGCATGCATGTTTTTTTCCCCTGGATTTTCCATAAAATTGAAAACCTGCTCTCAAACTTTTGTTGGTGGAAATTACGACAGCAAAACTCTGATGGAGCCTACACACGGAATTTCCAATGAAAAGCTCACATCAGACTTATGCTGGCGCAAATTCAGCTCGTGTGTACAGGGCATTAGTGTCACTGACTGTGGTCACTAGGACAAATGGACATGGTGGGGGGAATAAACAATAGAAAATACATATTTTTTTTATTGTAAATATTGGCACATTTTAACCCTCCAGCTTGATACCCCTTAGTGCTTTACAGCCCCTGGTCCTTTGGATACACCAGAACCAACATGCACCCCTTTGAATGACTTCAGAGCAGGCTCAGGAGGATTCATTCAACTTTACTTAAAAATCATTTAACTTTACAGTTTAATGTGAATAGAGTACATTTCCAAACCCTAACTACAACGGAATGGAAAATTCCAACCTCTACAAGTTACTAGTCCATGTTGGTGTTCTCTTGGATCTCCGGTGCCTCTGATGGACTGCAAGGTCCAGCAGTCCTCCGTCACAGCATGTATGAGTAAGCCCAGGCCAAGTACCCTGGACCTCAGCCTTCACCCTTTTAGATCACAGGTGGGCAGGCTGGGACCAAAAAGCCCGGAACTAAGTACACACACACTTAAAGCGGTCCTCCACCCTAAAGTGGAGTCCCGCTGATCGGAACCCTCCCCCCCTCCGGTGTCACTTTTGACACCTTTCAGGGGGGAGGGGGGTGCAGACACCTGTCTAAAGACAGGTATTTGCACCCACTTCCGGCCACACGATACGGGCGAAAGACGGGCATTCCGTCACATCCCGTCTGTCGCCCGTTGTGTGCTGGGAACACTCGGCTCCCAGCACACAGCGTGTGAGCCAATCGGCGGGCGCAGCGCGACTCGCGCATGCGCCGTAGGGAACCGGGCAGTGAAGCCGCAGCGCTTCACTTCCTGGTTCCCTCAGCGTGGATGGCGGGGGGAGCAGCAGAGTGACGAGCGATCGCTCGTGCTCTGCTGCGATCGGCGCTGGACTCCAGGACAGGTAAGTGTCCTATTATTAAAAGTCAGCAGCTGCAGTATTTGTAGCTGCTGACTTTTAATATTTTGTTCCCATGGCACATCCGCTTTAACTCTTTCCCTTCTAAACCTAGGTCAGCCACTGTGCCCAGTGGCGGTGCGTCCATAGAGGGCGCATGAGCGCTGCCCCCTCTCTCTCCTGCACCGCCACTGATCAACAAAACATAGATTAATGCATTGCATGAATCCATGTATTATTGCTACCGCCCACTATTCAGATGGCCGGCCCCCTGGTGAGCGCCGATCATCTGAATAGTGGCAGCTGGTTGGCTTTGGAAGTGCCTATCAGAGCCAGCGGCTCTGATAGACTTTCCGATTCCAAATAGTCAACATGGGGACGCACAGGTTAACACTGACAGGTGTCTCAGCCAACCAAGTTCACTGGTTCTGATTACTGGTAACCTGATTGGCTGAAGCGTCATCGAGGACGGGAGAAGACATCGAGGGACGGTGGAAGGAGGATGGCTGACCCCAGAAAGGTAAGTGCTGGGCAGATGGGCAAACTGGCAGCATTTAACAGGGCACAGTGGCGACAATTGATGGGCACAGTGGCGACAACTGATAGGCACATTGGTGACAATTGATGGGCACAGTGGCGACAATTGATAGGCACAGTGGTGACAATTGATGGCACAGTGGTAACAATTGATGGCACAGTGGTAACAATTGATGGTACAGTGGCTGCGTTTGATGGCACAATGGCTGCGTTTGGCATGGCACAGTGGTGACAATTGATGGGCACAGTGGCGACAATTGATGGCACAGTGGCGACAATTGATAGGCACAGTGGTGACAATTGACGGGCACAGTGGCGACAATTGATGGCACAGTGGTGACAATTGATGGCACAGTGGCGACAATTGATGGCACAGTGGCTGCGTTTGATGGCATGGCACAGTGGTGACAATTGATGGGCACAGTGGCGATAAATGATGGCACAGTGGCTGCGTTTGGCATGGCACAGTGGTGACAATTGATGGGCACAGTGGCGACAATTGATGGCACAGTGGCGACAATTGATGGCACAGTGGCGACACTTGATAGGCACAGTGGTGACAATTGATGGGCACAGTGGTGACAATTGATGGCACAGTGGCGACAATTGATGGCACAGTGGCTGCGTTTGATGGCATGGCACAGTGGTGACAATTGATGGGCACAGTGGCGATAAATGATGGCACAGTGGCTGCGTTTGATGGCATGGCACAGTGGCTGCATTTGATGGCATGGCACAGTGGCGACAATTGATGGCACAGTGGCGACAATTGATGGCATGGCACAGTGGCGACAATTGATGGCACAGTGGCTGCATTTGATGGGAACAGTGGCTGAGTTTGATGGGCACAGTGTCTGCTTTTGATGGGCACAGTGTCTGCGTTTGATGGGCACAGTAAGGCTACAATTGTTTTGTTTTTTTTTCGTTAGTTTGCGCCCCCCAAAAAATTTGGAGCACCAGCCGCCACTGCCGGGAACTAAGTACACACACACTTAACTCTTTCCCTTCTAAACCTAGGCCCGCCACTGTGCCACTGTGCATTGGACGCATTAAGGTAAAAAAACACGAGGATTTACAACCCCTTTAATAAAAAAAGCTGAAGTTAGAAGCTGATTGCTTTCTATGCAGCCCGATTTTTCACTCTCCAGATTTAGTAAATAGCCCCCTTAGTGGGAATGAGCCCTTATTACTCTTTCACACTTTTGGTTTCTCCAGATTTTCCATCCTTTCGGTGCTGACACTGCAATGAGGACAATACATTCGGATCTATTCTATAAATAAGCTAAAAAAACAAACAAAAAAACTTGGCATTAGATCTTCTTTTGGGTGAAGTGTAGCTGACATATGGAGGGGGGGTTCTGACAGAAATAAGAAGGTGTGTCCCCCCAAGTATTTCTAGCTAGAACCTGATTGGTTACAAGTTAGCACCTCCACGTTGTAGCCCCGCCCAGTCTGTGAGGTTTGGTGTGTGTGTATGGAGGGATGTATGGACAGGACGGTGTATGTATAGTATAGGAGGATGTGTATATAGGACGGTACCGTACAGGGGAGTATAGATGAGATCAGGGTGGAAGTGAAGTGTATACATTGTATCAGTGTGTCTGCTCTCCTATTGGGCAGAGGACGGGGAGGGGGCGGTCCGGCACACCCTGCTCTCTCTCTCTCTCGGCGCTCGGTCTCCTCTCCGCTCCTCGCTCTCACTTTCCCTCCTCCGGGCGGAACACAACCGGAGACGATCGGACCACAAGAAGTCACCATGTCCTCCTCGGATGATGTGGACGGGCTGCTCCGCCCTCACTATGGATGTAAGTGGCGCTGCCCTGTGCAGTGGCGTTGTATGTTGGGGTTTGGGTGTGATCTCCCCCCGGGCTGATCTTCCTGCCACGGAGCCGTCTTGGGTGTGTGTTGGAGGGGGGGTGACAGTCTTGGGTGTGTGTTGGAGGGGGGGTGACAGTCTTGGGTGTGTGTTGGAGGGGGGGTGACAGGGCTGACCTGTACAGATGTGATGGGGGGGACTCTGCACTCCTAGGACCATGCATGACAACTTGCTGCAAAACTTTCCATGTGATGATCTGAGGACAGGTCTGGCAGGCTGGGGGTCCTCTGATCAGGGGGTGCTGGGACTTGTAGTCCACCAGATTGTCACTCACCATATCCCCCTCCTAACCTGTCCGTTCTATGGGGTCCATGGTATGCTGGCAATTGGCTGCATCATTTCCTTAGTAATGTGACCGGCGCTGTCACCAGGTGAGCTGACCATATACTATACAATCTGATTGTACAATCTCCATCAACGATATCATATGGGGACACACCTAAATAATCCATTCCATTAGATTAGTTGATCGGGATGAGCTCTGGTTTGGACTGAACCTGGATGGATAGAAGTTGTCACTGACAACCAATCAACTGTGGCCAACTCTGCAGCTGCATGTACACAAAGGGGTGGGGCTCAGAGCAGTGACCGCTACCTGGCAGGATCATTCAGGTGGGTGTGAACTAGGATCTGAACACACCTGAACTCATCTCTGAAATGGATGAGCCTGGGTTTGGACCAATCCCAAGAAGGAAACAGTCATTCTTGCCCAATCAGCTATGGCCAGGGCATTCCCAGCCCCACCCCATAGCTACATGTAGACAAATGGGTGGGACTCACAACTTTGACAGCTTCCTGGTGGGATCACTCAGGTGGGTTTGGACTAGGATCTGAACACACCTGAGCTCATCCCTAATATGAATGAGCTTGGATTTGGACCAATCCAAAGAAGGAAACAGTCATTCTTGCCCAATCGATTATGGCCAGGGCATTCCCAGCCCCACCCCACAGCTACATATACATAAAGGGGTGGGACTCACAACTTTGACAGCTTCCTGGTGGGATCACTCAGGTGGGGTTGGACTAGGATCTGAACACACCTGAGCTCATCCCTAATATGAATGAGCTTGGATTTGGACCAATCCCAAGAAGCAAACAGTCATTCTTGCCCAATCGATTATGGCCAGGGCATTCCCAGCCCCACAGCTGCATGTACACAAAGGGGCGGGGATGCACATGACATTATTAGCTTACTATGGCCAGTGGTCCATGTCATTGACCTTATGTGGCCACATTGGGTCAATAATGTCATAAAAAGCCCCACCCCTTTGTGAACATGCAGCTGTGGGGCAGGGAAAGCCCTGGCCATAGTTGATTGGGTAGCAGTGACAGGTACTTTATGGGTCCAATTCAAACCCAAGCTCAGCCCTATCCTGATCCTAGTCTGAGCCCACCTGAGGGATCCTGCCAGAAATCTGTCACTGGGCCCATAAGTAGCCAAGGCATTCTCTTCAGCTGCACAAATGAAACGGCGATATATATATATATTGGGGATTGCCTGGGATATTTATGATTTGCTCAGTACAGGTGACAGCTTTCTGGTTGGATCACTTGTGGGTTTCGACTAGGATCTAAACTTTTATTGCTGCCCAATCAACTGTGGCCAGGGAATTTCCCACCCTGCAGCTGCACAAAGGGGTGGGAGATTCTCATGACATCGCTGACCTTATATGGCCACATTAGGTTAATGACACTGCTACATGGCCATATAAGGTCAATAATGTCATGCACATTCACACCCCTTTGTACATGTGCAGCTGCGGGGTACAGTGACCGCTTCCTGTTGGGATTGCTCATGTAGGTTCGGAACTAAGATCTGAACATGCCTGAGTTTATCCCTAATCCCTGTCTACCAACAACTATGTAGTGCAAGGGCCTTCCTGATTGGATGCAAATGGAATGGATTATGTGGGTGTACCCTCATATTACCTAGTTTTGCTAAATCTAAAGGAGATTGTATAATCAGATTGTATACTGACTCTATAGAATGATTTAGGACTAGGGATGAGCTCCGGCGTGTTCGCACACTACACGTGCAGAGCCCGCCAGGAAGTCGGCATGGTGCTGCGCTAATCACAGGCAGGGAGACATTTCCCCGATCTCTGCAGTCGCGCATCAGGACAATGTCCCACTGCCTGTGATTAGCGCAGCGCCGTACCGACTTCCTGGCGGGCTCTGCACGTGTAGTGTGCGAACACGCCGGAGCTCATCCCTATTTAGGACCCTCGTCCCCTCTATTGTCTTCATCATTGGCGCCATTTTTGCCTTTATAATAAAACAATGATGAAAGCAATAGAGGGGGACGAAGGTCCTAAATAGGGATGAGCTCCGGCGTGTTCGCACACTCCACGTGCAGAGCCCGCCAGGAAGTCGGCACGGCGCTGCGCTAATCACAGGCAGTGAGACATTGCCCCGATGCGCGACTGCAGAGATCGGGGAAATGTCTCCCTGCCTGTGATTAGCGCAGCACCATGCCGACTTCCTGGCGGGCTCTGCACATGGAGTGTGCGAACACGCCGGAGCTCATCCCTATTTAGGACCCTCGTCCCCCTCTATTGTCTTCATCTTTGTTGGATTATAAAGGCAAAAATGGCGCCAATCTGCATTCACTGTTTTTTATAATAAGTTTCAGCTTTGCAAGTTTTAGGTGGTGAGCAGAGAAATCCTTTATGTTCCTCCTTGCAAAGGCTTACCCTATAGATAATCACGTGCACTTCCTGTACCTGGAAATAGTGTTTCCTTTTTTTGGTTTCTGTCATCATTATGTTTGCAACATGCAGACTATACGTCTGCCTGTCCAAAAAACTCCTAGGTAGGTGCCCCCCCCCCCCCTCATCCTGTCTAGATGGCAGGAGACGGTAGATGTTGGGAACGTGCCCCCAGCTTCACAGGAAGAAGTGCTCTGGCTCATTTGAAGCCCCTGCATGTGCAGTACTCTTACTGTCTCCCTCTGCCGCAGGTGCAGCTGCGCTCATAATTTTGTCAAAGGTAGAGAGCGCAGTGCGCATGCAGAGAATTTGAATGAGCCTGAGCGATTGTTTCTTAGAAAGTGGGGGTGTGTGCCCCCATTTTTCTTGCCCATGCATTTGTACTGCGTTTAAAAAATCGTTCAACTGCATCTGGTGTAAAGGAGCCCTAAAGTGGGCCATGTGTGTGGCAGATCCCAGCTAACCAGACTCTTCGCCCAGCTACTCACTGTGGTGCCCATGGCTGTAATGGAGGATGATGGGTTATAATCTATCAATGTAGAGCTGTAATAAAGTTCATATGAAAAATTCCTGGTTTCTGGTACGATTGTTAGTATAGATAAATAATTCAGGTGTATTTATGCACCCAGGAGCCACAGGTGATGTATATAGCTGCCTATAGAAATCAATGGCTATACGCAAACTTATATCGGTACTTGCAGAAATGCATGCATGCAAATGACCCTGGACACAGACTGCATACATATGTCCATATGCATTGGCCACATTCAAATGCACTGCAGTTGTAATCTGATATCTATACAAATCGCCCCCCTGAAGTCGCCAAAAGTAGTACAGGAACCACTTTTGGGAATTGGTGTGGCGCTGCACCGTTTCGGGCTGTGCCATGGTCGGCAACAGTTACTGATTTAGCATGCGATTTGACATGTCAAATCGCTCCTATGTGAACCTGGGCTAAATGCGTCTTTGAAATCATGCAACTTCATCTGAAATTGCACGATTTCAAAGCCGCATGACTTGGAAAACATCTGTTCGGCTTCCTGCACAGATTTCTATCCAAGTCACACCCGAAAAACTTTAAATATAGTGCAGGAACTATTTTTTTAAAATCTATAAAGCACCACAAAGTTGGCGTTGCTCCGATTTGAACAGGGCCATTCCGGCAGTAGAGTGCGACCTGTCAAATCACATGACAAGTCGCTCCGGTGTGAGCGGGGGGCTAATGCAAGTACCAGTGTATGCCCGTGTGTACAGTCATTGATTTCTGTAGGCAGCTATATGCTACACCTGTGGCCCCCGAGTGGAGAAATGGACCTGAATTTTGTGCCTTAATGCCCCAGACGCCCCATATGCATGAACGTCTTATTAGTGATCAGTGTATTTCTCTGCAACGACTACAAATAAAATGAATGAACTGCCATACAAAGATGGTGGAGGAGTTGAGGCAAATCAAGCACATGGCGATTATTAGGAGGATTTTTCGATCTTTATAATCTGTGTTTTTTTTTTTTTTACATCCGTGGCCAGATTTGGCACTTATCTGAAATAAGACATCTATTCAAAGCCTAGTGATATCTGTATTCTCTATCTGGCTCTGAGTGATGACATTTTGGCCCAAGTATTGAGATTTTAAGTCTGAAGGATTAGATGTGACTCTATAGGAATGCTGCTATAGTATGTCCATTGAATCTCATTGAATAAGCTGAGCTGTGTTTATGAGGTGTATATGTGTATATGCACAGGATGTGTCCTAGAATGGAATGGGAAAGTGTCAGATGCTTGTCTTTTGTAAAAAAAAAAAAAAAAATGTATACTATATTAAAGATAACAGGTGTTTGGAGTGGAATTAAAAAAGGCGATCTGCCATTTTCAGTTCCCATAATTGTGACCGATCTCATAATCAATACCAACAACAATTGGGAGCTGGTAGGACAGGCTCCAGATGACTTCAGCACTGTTCAGCCAATCACAGAGCTACACAATTGTGAGTCCCTCTTACTGGCCCCAGGCATTGCCCATTTACAGTGCTGACTCTTACCAGCGTAAAGGAAATGGCCAGTCTAAAAAGGCATATAGCGCCTTTTGTTTTTTGCTAAATGTACCCTCATTGCTAAAAGTAAAAATGTGCAAAAATAATTGTTTTTGCATTTGAGCCTGCAAAGCGGTGCATCCATGATCGGTGGATCGGTGGACTATTCCTCCAGCTCAGGTCCATATGGAGGTACAGATCCTTAGTAATGGGGCTGGAGGAAGTATCAATGGACTACAAGAGCGATGTCACCACGCTTGGGCTCCATTAAGAACTACAGTTCCTCTGCCACGGGGGAAGATGGGACTTGTAGTTTTTTTTTTTTTATTTCTCCCTGTGATTGAATAACGCAGTTGTATGGGCCAACATTTAAATTGTAAGTGGGGGGGGGGGGGCAAGCCATGTATACTGACCATGTTTTAAAGTGGAGGTTCACCCTAAAAAAAAATTCTAACAATACATTCAGAAGACTGATTACACTGCGGGTATGCTGTGTTTTTTTTTTTTTTTTTGTACATACCTCGATATCGCCGTTTCATCCCTCGGCTTCCGGGTATGATTCTTGTGGGGCTGGGCGTTCCTAGTTGATTGACGTTCCTCCGACCGACGCATACTTGACGTCACGACTTTCCGAAAGAAGCCGAACGTCGCTGCGCAGGCGCCGTATAGAGCCGACTCTATACGGCGCCTGCGCAATGACGTTCGGCTTCTGTAGAAAAAAAACGTGACGCGCAGTATGCGCCGGTCGGAGGAACGTCAATCAACTAGGTCCAGCAAGAATCATACCCAGAAGTCGAGGGATGAAACGGCGATAACGAGGTATGTACGAAAAAAAAAAAAAACAGCATACCCGCAGTGTAATCAGTCTTCTGAATGTATTGTTAGAATTTTTTTTTAGGGGGAACCTCCACTTTAAGTAACACCCTAAATATGGATAGAACATAAAACTTGGTGTAAAAGATGGACTTCTCTTTTAAATAAAAATTAGTTATGTCTTTTGAGGCCGTGAAAGCTGTTTACCAGTTGAGTCCTGTATCTAGTGTGGGAGCCTTGAGGCCTGACTACGCTTGTCCTAGCCTGTCCCTACACTATTAAGACTCCCGCTCGCCCTTCCTGCCGTTGATAAAATATTTGGTGTTGGGCAATGAGATGGCTCTGGAAAGCTGCAGCCTTCACGTCTGCTGGGGAGATGTTGAAACGCATGGTTTAGGTTACACCCAGTCTGTGGTGGAGGAGTGAGTAGAACGAGGTGTGTGCCACAATGTTACTCACTCCTCCACCACATCTCTCTGCACTGACAATCACTGCTCAGTTTAATCTGGAGGATGTGATCTGTGTGGTTTTGGAACAGAATCATTTGAATTATAAGAAGCAGTCTTCTAATGGTGATGGAAGTCCTAAAGTGCTGTGGCCACCGTTTACAGCATGGGGTCCGGGGCGTCCCTGTTCACCGGATCAGGTCCGAATTTTTGCCTGAATTCGCACCTGAATCCGAACCAAAGATGCAGAGGACCCTTAAGTGCAGATCGCGGCCGCCCCAGAGATGTGTGAACTGGCTCCATATGTGTAAACCATTTTTTTATTTTTTAATGGCAAACATGTAATACTTTACCTGCTCTGTGCAATGGCTTTGCACAGAGCAGCTCCGATCCTCCTCTGTTCGAATCCCCTGTTGGCATATCTAGGTCCTTCCCTTTAGCCAGCGCTCACAATAGCAAGCCGCTTGCTCTAGGTGCACTGGTGCACCCTCGCTCCCAAGCCCAGCTCTATGCATCCAAGTGTGGGAGACCAGATATAATGAATACAAGGTCCTTAGAAAGAAACTTGAGCCCTGTGGTATCTTCCTTTCTCACGTCCTCGGGAGCCAGCTGTCTCTTCTGGTTTCTTGCAGGTGGGTCCTGATGACACATGGCCAGGTCCACCCTCCAGCGCTGTGTCCCCTGCTTCTGCATTACACCAGTATGTGCCTGGGATATACCAGAAGGCTGCAGAAGCAGTTCATCCAGTCCTACTTAGTTCATTTTTGGAGTAAAGTTTCACTTTAAGGCTCCATGCACACTGAAGCTGATAAACTGCAGTTTATTGGCGTTTTGGCTTTTTTTTTTTTTTTTTTTTTTTAAAGCCCAGAAACTGAACTCCATGTTAGCCTATGAGCCCATGCACACCTGAGTGTTTTTTAGTATTAATGAGCTTTGAAATTTATTGGATTTTTTCTGAACGCCCAAAATTTGCGTTCAAAGTGCAGTTTTTCGGCGCAAAAAAATGCAGGCGCCAGCGTTTTTTTGCGTTTTTTATTCATTGAAAAAAAAAAAAAAGCTACACTCTCAAACGCTGATTAAAGCTATTGCAAAAACGCTAAAAAAACTTTGAAAGGCTCCCTGCAAAGCTACTGGCGTTTTTTTTTTATAGCTTTTATCAGCTTCAGTGTGCATGGATCCTTATGCCCCGTACACACCATCACTTTATGTGATGAAAAAAAAACGACGTTTTTAAAAACGTCACTTTAATTGACCGTGTGTGGGGGAAAACGTCATTTTATGTCTTGTAAAAAAACGACCAAAAAAAATTGAAGCATGCTTCAATTTTATGTGTCGTTTTTCAAAACGTCGTTTTTTACTTCACAGAAATTGACCGTGTGTACCAAAAAACGTTGTTTAAAACAACGTTTTTTTACCCGCGCATGCCCAGAAGCTACTTATGAAGCAAGCTTCAATGGAAAAAGTGGTGAGAACGTAACCTCGCTTTGCTAGAACATTGTAAGAAAAACGATGGTGTGTAGGCAACTTCGTCTTTGAAAATTGAAGTTTCAAAAACGTCATTTTTTACTTCACAGAAAATTTCGTTTTTTTTCATCACATAAAGTGATGGTGTGTACGGGGCATTAGATGCTGGAGAGTTATACCTTGTGTTATACTTCTTGGAGGCCCTATTGGTGAGATCTGTAGTCTTTTTTTTCTAGGTCTGCACACCTCCAGTGGCTATTAAGAGGGGGTCCCACTCAACCTGTTGTATTTTTTTAATTTCAAATTAAACATTTTTATTCTATGGAGAATACAGTACAAGGACCCAAAATACACAAAGGTGGGCGAGAGCACCAAGACCTTGTCCGATGGACAGGAACAGAGTCGGCAGTTATGTTGGGGAGATCTTCCTGGTGGAAAATCCAAGAACTACGAGAAGGGAAATAATGTCTCTGCCCATTGGACTTACTCAAAAATTAAAATACAGTATAATGTCACTTTTAAGAAGACTGGCCATTGAAAGTTTACTCTATTAATCAGTTTGGCTCGCAACCCCAATTCCCAAAAAGCTGTGTAAAATCGACATAAAACCGAATGCAATGATTTGCAAATCGCATTATTCTATATTTTATTCACAATAAAAAACAGAAAACATAAACTGAGAAAATGTACGATTTTAAAACCACTTGCCGACCGCCGCACGCCGATATACATTGGTAGAATGGCAGCAGTAGGCAAATGGGCATACAGGTACGTCGCCTTTAAGAAGCTGTGCGGATGGCACGCGCCGCTGGAGGTGCACGCCCGCCCCACTGTCCGTGACCGTGCTCCGCAAATTCGATGTTCGCCGGCGGCCCGCAATCGTGTCAGAGAGGCTGTGTAAACAAAGCATCTCCTTGTTCTGCCTAGTGACAGGACACTGATCGTCTGCTCCCTGTCACCGGGAGCAGTGATCAGTGTGGTGTCACTAGTAGCCCAGCACCCACGCAGGTAGAATCACTCCCTAGGACACATTTAACCCATTCCTCGCCCCCTAGTGGTTAACCCCTTCCCTGCCACTGTAATTTACACAGTAATCGGTGCATTTTTATAGCACTGATCGCTGTTTAAATGACAATGGTCCTAAAATAGCGTCAAAAGTGTCTGATGTGTCCGCCATAATGTCGCAGTAATGATAAAAATCGCAGAGCACCGCCATAACTAGTAAAACAATTAATAATAAAAATGCCATAAAACGACCCCCTATTTTGTAGACGCTATAACTTTTGTGCAAACCAATGAATATACGCTTATTGAGATTTTTATTTTCTTTCTTTCTTTTTTCTTTTTACCAAAAACATATCGGTATAAACTGAGAGGATATTTTGGGATATTTATTAAAGCAAAAAGTAAAAAAAAAATGTTTTAATTTATTTTATTTTTTTCTCAAAATTGTCGCCATTTTTTTGTTTATAGCGCAAAAAATAACTGCAGAGGTGATCAAATACCACCAAAAGAAAGCTCTATTTGTGGGAAAAAAAGGACATCAATGTTGTTTAGGAGCCACGTCGCATGACTTCGCAATTGTCAGTTAAAGCAATGCAGTGCAGAATCACAAAAATGCCTGATCATTGGGCAGCCAAATTCTCCGGTGCTGAAGTGGTTAAGAAAAAAAAATAAGGCCGTTTTGTAATTGATGGCAGCAACACGTCTCATTGTGAATAAAATATGGCATAATGAGATTTGCAAATCATTGCATTCTGTTTTTCTGTTGATTTTACGCGTCCCAACGTCTTGGGAATTGGGGTTGTATACAGTGTTTTGTTGTGGCTATAAAATTATATTTGAGTCACAATAAAGCCATATGCATTTATTGGCACTATCTGTATGTACAGTTATAAGTTTGCTCTGAAAAGTATACAAAATGCCAATAATACACTATGGATATGATATTGCGGATGCAGCGTGCTGGGAAGACGTCCTATTTCTTAGGGTCTTGGCAGGGGATTACACACCGTTCTTTATTATCCATTGCTGGCAGGAGAGGATTTTTCTTAACGTTTTTTTCCCATTTGAGCACAAAGTCATCTCACAGTTGGGGAACAAGGTCATAATTGGGAACAGTCCTTTTCTGGAATCCGTTCTGAAGTTGCCTTAAAAGAAATGGCTGTAGGCTGGTGTCAGGCAGGAGCTTATAAAATCTGACATTTTCCAAATGAAGGTGACACTCCAGCCATTTATTAAAGCTGAAGTTGTATTATTTCCCAGAGTGCAAAGTGTTCTGTTAATGTATCAGGGGTGGATGAATGATGGGATCCACCTCCTCCAATCACAGGATGCTTTGCATTCTAGAAAAGTATACTACGAGTTCTGTGAATGGGCGAGTAGCTCTGATGCCTCATAATTGCAACCACTGATCCTAACCCCCCCCCAAACTGCCGGAAGATCACTGCTGTGAGTATCCGCCATGGGGGGGCGGGGGGGGGAGATTTCTATGATAAGCAGCAACCAGCTGGATGTTGAACACCCTTCATTAGGGGCAAGTCATGTCCCTGGTACCATATCCACTACAACATGTATTTTTCACTAAATTTGAGGCCGGCGCCTCCATTCGTAGTGTGGGCACCTGGCCGTGACAGCTTTCAGCTTCACGGCTGGGCACTCACTGCGCATGCGCGTGTTACGCTGCGCTCTATGAATGGACAGGCGATCCCCTGAGACCTGTCACGTGTCCCTGGAGATCGCCTAAGGCAAGAAGAGAAGTCGCAGAGGTGGTCCCTGGGCGGAAGGAGGTAGTGGGACCGGAAGTAGATGGGGACAGCAATACAATTTGGCAAGGGTCCTAATCCTTCCTCTTCTAACCAAACCAGGAACAAAAAGTTTTGCTGGAGCTTCCCTTGAATCATCGCATTGTGCAATATTTATGCTAAAGCTGAGAATTTCTACATCAATGTGGAGAAATGCTGAGCACGGTACAGATCGCCATTGCACAGTTGTTGCTCGTTTTACCGCTCTGTGACTGTGGGGGTAGAAGAGTAATTGTGTGTTGTCGGATTATCCGATCATGTGTACAGAAGTCCTTCGGACGAAACGCCAAATTACAAACACGCATGCTCAGAAGCAATGCTCGCCATAACACAACATTAGCAGAAGTTGCCCAAAGGGTGGCACTAAAGAGCTAAAAAAAAGATGTTGTTTTGTGTTTGTTGGCCGACAATTCTTTGCCGCTTGTATGCAAGACAAGTTCGCGGCCAACGCCCCTCGGACAAAAGTCCTACGCTTTGTCCGCGGAAAATCCAATCGTGTATGAGGCTTAAATTGTATGATAAGGGAAATAATTAGGGCTGTTGCTGATTAAAATGTTTGTGTTCGATTAATTGATTTTTTTAAAAATCTATTAATCGACTAATTTTGATTAATTGTAACGTACATACATTTTTTGGATCACCACCATATATCTCCCCCACTGTAATATCCACAGACGTCTCCCCCACTGTAATATCCACAGACTTCTCCCCCACTGTAATATCCACAGACGTCTCCCCCACTGTAATATCCACAGACATCTCCCCCCACTGTAATATCCACAGATGTCTCCCCCACTGTAATATCCACAGACGTCTTCCCCACTGTAATATCCACAGATGTCTCCCCCACTGTAATATCCACAGACGTCTCCCCCCACTGTAATATCCACAGACGTCTCCCCCCACTGTAATATCCACAGACGTCTCCCCCCCACTGTAATATCCACAGACGTCTCCCCCCCACTGTAATACCCACAGACGTCTCCCCCCACTGTAATACCCACAGACGTCTCCCCCCACTGTAATACCCACAGACGTCTCCCCCCACTGTAATACCCACAGACGTCTCCCCCCACTGTAATACCCACAGACGTCTCCCCCCACTGTAATACCCACAGACGTCTCCCCCCACTGTAATACCCACAGACGTCTCCCCCCACTGTAATATTCACAGACGTCTCCCCCACTGTATAGGAAGATTAATGCTTGCTTAGTTTTACCAGAGAAGCCGGCTGAACACGAGCAGTTGAGGCCGGGTGATGACGTCAGTTCTAGGCTCACCTAGGCCGCCGCGGGTGGACCAAGATGGCCGCCTCTCCAGGGGCTAGGTCTTTCCTATGGCCGAGGCAGCAGCGGAGCTCCGGATCACGTGGTGTGTCGATCCGCATATGGTGACCCGTTCGGATCATTTACGATCTGTTGCACCACTAGTACCGATCAAAAGAATTAACGAATAATCGAGGAATTAATTTTTAATTTCCACAGCCCTAGAAATAACATTGGTTCCTATAGAGTCTATTTACATCAATGCAGTGCAGCTGTGATCCGACTTTGGGAAGGAGCCCCGTGCTTCTGTGGTGCGGTGCAATGCATTTCCGTGGTCCGTAGACTTCAGTGGAAATGCTTTAAGATTACTTACCTGTCCTATTCTTGTACGATTCCAACAGTTTTTTTTTCCCCAAGCACAATAGTTGCAGCTGTATCTACATTGCATCCGAATCGCACTGCAACTGCACTTGAAAATCGCACTGAAAACCAGATCAGTATCGGTGTGAACGTGGCTCAAAGGAACCAATGGGATAGAAACATGAAAACCGCCATGTTTACCATTCACACCCGAGCATTTTGTCACACGATTATACAAACGCGACACCGCTCAAGATGAAGATTTCAGTTATTGTTGAAGGGACTGTTCATACCTGAGCATTGTGTTGCATGAAGCTTGAAAAAGTACATGAGCTTCTTTGGGACAGAATCATCTTTTTGTGGCCCAATGGATGCTTGAAAAGCTCCTGTTTATGTGTATTGTTCAGGCACTTAAAAGAAGTATAGGGTTTTGTTTTTTGTAGGTAGATACAGCATCAGACTGATGCTGCATCTGTCCCCCTGCCGCCTTTTCACTGAGAACTGAGCCAATAAACATCGCCAATGGCTCGGTTCTCTCACCTCCCCCGAGTGGAGTGCTGCTGCCTGCATCTCTCCTGCTCTGCTCCTCCACACTCATTGGAGCGCTGAGCTGCGGAGGATCGGGGAGCGGCCTTCTCAACGGCTCGCTAAGAGGCTGAGACTGCCATCGGTCCAGGCACTTGGCGGATCCAGACTTCCTAAATTAGGATGACGCGGTGCCCCGACTGATTCCAGTGACGTCAGCAGAGTGGACTTCAGACCGATCTCCGCTGAAAACAAGTCACAGGAGTGCAAAACAAATTGCACTCCTGTGACCCAGAGGAGAAGCCCAGCCTAAAAAGCTCAGGCTGGACTACTTGTCTATGGAGCCAAATAAGTATGGTTCTGGTCCTAAACCCCAAGTCATGCAAAATAGGCCTCTAAATCGCATGGCTGCGCTCACACTGATATGTGAATGGGGGTTTAAAGGTACAGCTGCTTGGGCTGTCATCCTTTATACTGGATTTACTAAGTTATGAGCAGGAAAAAGCATGCAGCCAGTGAGGCCTAAACTACCCTTCTGCATAGTTGGTTGAGGTCAGTACCTTGGTAGTGTAGCCAGGGTCAGGATGATGACCACAGAGGCTGCATTTTACAACATGTTGGAAACGGCTCTGCCTAGATTTCTGTCTACAGCTCCCATTTGTCATTCTCCCCCATTCAGACAGTGCAAGGACTTTCTGTTTTCTGAATGTCTGCAGCACACGTGTGGAAGGCGCACTGAACAGAGGAGGCTGTGTGATGTATTTCCTCCGTCTCCTCTCCCTAAGTCATTAGAATGCAACTTTGCAGAAAGTCACAAGGTGAGAAGAGGCTGCAGCAAGCAAAAGATGCATTTTGGCTGAATCTTGATTATTTCTTTAAAGATCTTCACCCTGTAATCAAAAACGTATCTGTCCCAGGATTCAGCGATGTCCCCATCTGACCCAGCTTTATGCCGATCTGTGGGTACAGGCGCCGGTGACTTGTCCTCAATGTTCCCCTATGGGGGAAGTTCCTTCACTGACTGCGCAGGCGCAAACTTCCCGACGGAAATCTCCGAACCTCACCCGGCATCCAGGCTCATTCTTTAACATTTCCGTGGATTGGAGGATGTTAAAAAAAGAGCCAGGAGGCCGAGCGAGCGAAGCGTGCCGTCCGAGCGCAGCGATGACGTGAGGCCGACTGGCCACTTACCTCAAAATCCACGTCGCCCTGGATGCCGGCCGCCGTTCAGGGATTTCCGTCAGCAAGTTTGCACCTGCGCAGTGCTTGAAGGAACTTTCCCGATAGCTGGAACCATCTCAGCGCATCAGTTCGCGCATGCGCTGGAACTTCCATGATACCTGGAACCAGCACGGCAGATCACCGGCATCTTAAGTGGAGGTTCACCCGGCAATTACAATTTTTAACCTTAGATTCCTGCTCATTTTGTCTAGGGGAATCGGCTAGTTTTTTTTAAAATAGAAGCCGTACTTACCTTTTTAGAGATGAATCTTCTCCGCCGCTTCCGGGTATGGGCTGCGGGACTGGGCGTTCCTACTTTGATTGACAGTCTTCCGAAAGGCTTCCGACGGTCGCATCTATCGCGTCACGATTTCCCGAAAGTAGCCGAACGTCGGTGCGCAGGCGCCGTATAGAGCCGCACCGACGTTCGGCTTCTTTCGGCTACTCGTGGCGCGATGGATGCGACCGCCGGAAGCCTTTCGGAAGACTGTCAATCAAAATAGGAACACCCAGTCCCGAAGACCCATACCCGGAAGCGGTGGAGAAGATCGCTCTCTACAACGGTAAGTACAGGTTCGATTTAAAGCGGTGTTTCACCCTCCTTAACATCATTATACCATTACATTTGGCATCGTAGCGCGAGCTACGGTATGCCGGTCTTAAATTTTTAATCCCCGTACTCACTGTGCTATCGATCATTGAAGTTTCCGACTCCCGCGGGGAATGGGCGTGCCTATGGAGAGGGAGGATGATTGACGGCCGGCTCTGGCACGTCACGCTCCCCGAAGACAGCCGGAGTAGGTCTCGGCTCTTCACGGCGCCTGCGCACAGGCTATGCCTGTGACGTGTCCCAGAAGATTGCAGGGGGGAGAGGAGAACCTCCGCTCCATGAGCTGAAGTGGGAGCTGGGTACCTGTCAAAGCTAGGTTCCCGCTCCCCCGGCATGTCAGGGGGTCAGGAGTCCTTGAAATGGAAGTTCCACTTTTGGGTTGAACTCTGCTTTAAAGGGGGTTGCGTTTTTGTTTTGTTTTTTCTAATTTTGAAGCTTCCTCTCTGTGCACTGACCACAAGGAGTCACTTATTTGGCACTGCCACCATTTTATAGAATGCCTGTATTTTTTTGATGAATGCAAGGTATTCTCTGGTTGGGCAAGGTGGAGCGGAGGGGCGGTGATGTCATGATCTCCACTTCATCCAATCTAAGAACGCCAGTCATCACAGGACCTGAAAGGCTATCGCTGTATTAGTGCCAAATACTACAGTGATTGGCAGCTTCCCCAGCGACCTATCGGATATGAGATGTTAATTTTGTGCCAAGCTGGACTTAAGATCGCAATACAGATCATAGCTGGAAATCACATTTGATGTGATGGGCAAGGCCAAGGGTCCAAATGAGTTTGCACATTATTTCTCTCTTTTTCTGCATCTATTTATGATTCTGCCTTGTGCCTTTCATTGAAGGGGACCTCTCTCTTTAGTTGGCTTTTAATGATCTGTATTATAATTGAGAAGTGTTGTGTTTGTTTGTTTTTTTGTTTTTTAGACCAAATTAAGTTATTGTGGTAATAGTATGTTCTGTAAAATGTACAATTTTTCCCTACAAAACCTTTTCTTTTTCCAGGTACCCCATCATTATTATTGTGCAATGTGTTCTTGTATGTAGTTATTATTATGCATGATGGTGACATTGTAAATCATGTATGTACAAGTCGAATAGTAAAAGCGCCAATTTAATAGGCACTGTAATTTAGAGGGGAAGCTCCGGAAAAGTTGAATGAATCACCCTCTGATTTTAGCACTGAGCACTTTCCTGTGTGCTACAGAATAATCTAGATGTCATCCTGTGAAGTTCCTCCAGCAAACTCCTCTCCTCTCTGTACAGCACCGCTGACTGTGTGTGGTTGAGGATTGGCCATTCACATCATTTCAGACAGCGAGAGCAGGATTACGATGGAGGAATTTAGTGTCTCTTGATCTCTGTATTGTTCCTGCAGTTTTTAGGAAATGATAAGTCCTGAGACCCAACGCTTGCCATGAGGTAGAGCAGTGGTCTCCAGACTGGCCCTGGGGCCGGATGTGGCCCTTTGCTTGTTTTTATCTGGCCCTTGAGGTATTATTCCTGCCTCTGACACCAACAATGGGGCCTACTTCTTCCACTGACACCAAAGATGGGGCACTACTTCTTCCACTAACACCAACAATGAGGCACTATTCCTCCCACTGACACCAACTATTTCTCCGCTTAATACCAAAGATCGAGCATTGTTTACTCCCACTGGGCACAGTTCAGCCCCCTAAAGTGTAAGCTGACCCTTTATAAAGTTTGGAGACCCCTGAGGTAGAGGATACGTTCCTGTGGTGTTACCTTTTTTCTCCTCCCTTAGATTGACTAACTACTTCTACTTATCCTGGATTTGCTTCTTAAAGTGGAGGTTCACCCAAAAAATCTATTTTTAACATTAGATTGAGGCTAATTACGGGAAGCAGAATCGGGTGTTTTTTTCTTAAATCAATGAAGTACTTACTGTTTTAGAGATCGATGTTCTCCGTGGCTTCCGGGTATGGGCTGCGGGACTGGGCGTTCCTATTTGATTGACAGCCTTCCGACCGGCGCATACAGCGCGTCACTAGTTTCCGAAAGTAGCCGAACGTCGGTGCGCAGGCGCCGTATAGAGCTGCACCGACGTTCGGCAACTCGTGACGCGCTGTATACGACCGTCGGAAGGCTGTCAATCAAATAGGAACGCCCAGTCCCGAAGACCATACCTGGAAGCGGCGGAGAAGATCTATCTCTAAAACGGTAAGTACTGCATTGATTTAAAAAAAAAAAAAACACCTGATTCTGCTCCCCTTAATTAGCCTCAATCTAATGTTAAAACATTTTTTTCGGGTGAACCCCAGCTTTAAGGCCTTGTGCACACTTGACATTTTATCTCTGGTACATTGCGATTCCATACTGTCCAGTCCCACTGCTGGCATCCTATAAAAACTCTTAAGAGACTGAAACCTACTGTGGCTGGATGGTGCACCTAGTGGTACCTACGTTTAGGGCAGTGTGCGCTTAGGGACGAATGCCCAGGATGCAATCAGTCTGCGGTTTAAACAGTCGTCCTTGGGCGCATACTGGGGTAGATTAGCTTGGGGGGGCTTCCTGCTGCCTATGTGAATAATAGGTTAGTGTGACAAAACCTTACAGGTCCGAACAAGATTGGCAGGTTGCTGCCTTGTGCTTCAGTAAAGCATATAAACCCTAATGATGAACTTCTTATTTTCTCCCTTTTGATCTCTTAAATATATAATTGGACGGATTTGTTATATCTGTTTATTAAAAGAGAAGTATGGGGGGGGGGGGGGAATTTAGGCCTCGTGCACACTGGACGTTATAAAAAAAGGCAGTAATGTTAGCTGTAGAGTGAGTTTTTCAACGTTTTTGTAATAGCGTCTTTCAGTGTTTTTTAGCAAAACTATACTCCCATAAAAGCGTATGGCTCAAAAATGCTGATAAAAGCAGAATAGCTGTTTGTTTTTTTTTGTTTTTTTTGTTTTTTTTTGCGTTTGTAAGCTTTTTTGAGGGTTCGAGCATTTTTACAGCTGAAAAAAAAACACTAGTTCTGGGGTTTTTCCAGCTAGAAAACGCCTCTGCCAAAAACTGCTGATAACACCCTATGTGTGCATGGACACATAGGATACCATGCTAGGGAGTTTATTGGCTGTGGAAAAAAATGTCTGAAGCCAAAAACAGCAGCTGTAAAAATGTCCAATGTGCATGAGGCCTTATACTCACCTAGGTGGATGCAGCATCGATCCGATGCTGCATCTGTCCCTTGGAGGCTCTGTACTGAGAAGTAAATGATCAAACACTGCTGATTGATTAGTTCTCCCCCTCTGAGCAGAGAGCTGTGATTGTCGGTCACTGGCTCTCTGCTCTGCCCCTCCAGCGCTCACTGGAGCACCGGACTGTGAAGGGGTTGGGAGGGGCTGGCTTAGGCTGCCATTCGCTCGCTGAGAGGCTGAGCCAGCCAACTGCTGGTACAGGCATCTGGGTGGATCCCAACTGTGAAGTTGGGATTGATCCAGCACCTGAACCGGCTTAGTGACGTTAGCTGACAGCAGACTTTAGCCTGCTGTGGGCTGAAAACGGCTCACAGGAGTGTAGAACTAACTGCACCCCTGTGATTCATTGGAGATGTAGGGCCATACTTCTCTAAGTGCAAAACGTATGCACCGTTCCTGTCGGAAATCTATTGAGGTAATGGTATCCTAGAACCCCCCCCCCCCCCCCATGTCAAGGGTCTTCAAACTATGGCCCTCCAGCTGTTGCAGAACACGTCCCATGAGGCATTGTAAGACTCTGACATTTACAGACATGGCTAGGCATGATGGGAATTGTAGTTCCTGAACAACTGGAGGGCCAAAGTTTGAAGGCCCCTGCCCTATGTTATCAAGAAGAGGAGAGGGGGAGGTATTCTGTGGTCCTAGCACACTTCCTGTCTTCGGGTGACTGCTCAACATAGATAAAGTATAAGTGTTTTCGCAATGAATACAAGATGTTCCCTAATTAGACAAGGTGCAGATTGTGACGCCACCACCTTGATTACATCTATACATATATGGAGTATGTGTACTTGCGTTAATCCAGGCTGGACCCATGTAACTATGCAACAAACTCCATACCTGGAATTCATATTTCTTTAAAATAACAAACATGTTATACTTATCTCCACTGTGCAGTTCGTTTTGCACAGCGTGGCCCCGATCCACGTCTTCTGGGGTCCCTCGGTGGCTCTCTCTGGTCCTCCCTGCAAGAACTTGCCACAGTCATGCGAGAGAGCTCGCATGGTGGTGAGTTCTTGCGGGCGCGCTCCCGTGATACAGCGAGCAGCCATAGCCGCTCACTGTATCACTCGGCCTGCCCCTTGGCGCCCCACGTCACTGGATGTATATTACAGCAGCGCCAGCCAATGGCTGAGCTGCTTTCAATCTATCCGCTCTAGCCAATCAGCGGCCAGGCTGAGCGGCGAAGAGGACAGAGCGCGGGACTTTCGAGGGGTCAGGTAAGTATAATGGGGGGCCGGTATACTCTGAAGTTTTTTTACCTTAATGCATTAAGGTGAAAAAACGTTTTCCTTTACAACTCCTTTAAATGAATAACCTGAAGTTAGATGCTGATACACCGAATTCTGGGTGCACCAGTTTTAGTAAATGTACCCTGCAGTGTCTCTTCTGCAATAAAATAAGTCTGCTTATAGTCCTCTGTGGAATGTACACTGAGCTGTGCATGCGCAGCTCTGTTCACGTGTCGGCACAGTGCCTGTGTGTTGGGATAACTGCACTTCTGTGCATGCGGGGGAGTTGGGTCATCCCGCATCGGCCAATCAACATGATCGAGAATGACACCTGGAAGAGGCAAGGGAGAAAATGCTGTTAAGGGACATAGTGGGCACGGGACCATTGACACAGAGGTAAGTGTGTGAGACTTTTGCGCCACTTTAACAGAAATCTGACCGTTGCTATAGGAGAGCAGACTTTTCATGCCATCATGGCTGCCGCTGTTTGCACCACTTTCTGTGTATTCAGACATCTCCGGCAGTCAGAATCTTTTGTGTTTTATACTAAAATGATTAAACTTTGAATGAATTGTATGGAAGGTTGGGGTTTGGAGAATAGTTCAGCAGGTCTTGGCACCCGATCACTCAGGACAAACAATAAAAACTAGAATTAATTTATATATAATGACATTAGCAAGACAAATGTACATCCACTTTAAACTCTATAATTTTCTGAACATTTAGGCTTCATTTCCATGGATGTTTTTGGACGTTTTTTACAGCCACTTTTCTGAGCGTTTTTTGCAACTTAAAAACGTCTCTCCATGTTAGTCTATGGCCTCATGCCCACCATGATGTTTTTGAGCTGTAGATGGCTGAGCCGTTTTTAAGCTGCAAAAAAAACCCAGGACCAGTGCGTACTGAAGCTCCAGAGTTAGAGCTGTTAAAACGCCAGACGTTAAACGCTCAAAAACGCGCAAAAACGCTACCGCTGCGTTTTTGAGCTCCAGCTCAAAAAAAGAAATAGAAAGAAATAAAAATAAAAAAACACGGACAGGCGTTTTTAAGCTGTAAAAAAGGCTAAAAAAAGTGGCTGTAAAAACGTCCATGGAAATTAAGCCTTAGTGGCCCAGATTCACGTAGAATCGCGGCGGCGTAACGTATCGTTACACCGCCGCAAGTTTTCATCGCAAGTGCCTGATTCTCAAAGCACTTGCATGAAAACATATGCTGGTGGCCTCCGGCATAAGCCCGCATAATTCAAATGGGCGTGTGCCATTTAAATTAGGCGCGCTCCCGCGCCGGACCTACTGCGCATGCTCCGTTTTGAAATTCCCGCCGTGCTTTGCGCGAAGTGACGTAATTTTTTCAAACGGCGACGTGCGTAGCGTACTTTCGTATTCCCGGACGTCTTGCGCAAGAACAAAAGATTTTCAAATTTCGACGCGGGAACGACGGCCATACTTTATACAGCACATACGTGGGCTGTGTAAAGTTAGGGCAGCAAAAACGACGACTAACTTTGCGACGGGAAACTAGACTAGCAGCGACGTAGCGAACGCGAAAAACTGTCGTGGATCGCCGTAACTACTAATTTGCATACCCGACGTTGGTTTACGATGCAAACTCCCCCCAGCGGCGGCCGAGGTATTGCATCCTAAGATCCGACAGTGTAATTCAATTACACCTGTCGGATCTTAGGGCTAACTATGCGTAACTGATTCTATGAATCAGTCGCATAGTTGGGAAGACCCTAAACAGAGATACGACGGCGTATCAGGAGATACGCCGTCGTATCTCTTTTGTGAATCTGGCCCAGTGTGTCTGTTCCATTCATGGGGCGGGGAAGTTGGGTAACAGATATTTTGCAAATAAAATACCTTTTTCTTTCTTTGGAGCCAATTTCTAGTGGAATGTAAATAGCACGTGCCAGTCCTACAGGACTCAGAGTACATACAGTAATAGGTGATGTTATGGTGACACATTCCAATCAAGGGAAGGCTCTCTTCACTTTTTTTTTTTATTAGTGAGCTACAGCAATGAAAATGGTCATATAGCCTTTTACCATTAAAGCCTCGTACACACAGGATCGGATTATCCGATGGGAATTGTGTGATGACAGGCTGTTGTCGGGGAAAATCTGACCGTTTTTATGCTCCATCGGACAATTGTTGTTGGATTTTCTGCAGACAAATGTGGAATAACATGCTTTAAAATTGTCCGCCAACAAATGCGTGTTGTCGGATTATCAGAGCATGTGTACACAAGTCCGTCGGACACAGCTCCAAAGTACAAACATGCATGCTCAGAAGTAATGCTCACCATAACACAACATTAGCAGAAGTTACCCAAAGGGTGGCGCTAAAGAGCAGGAAAAACATGTTTTGTGTTTGTTGGTTGACAATTCTTTGCCGTTTGTATGCAAGACAAGTTCCTGGCCAGCGCCCTTTGGACAAAAGTCCTACGCTTTGTCCACAGAAAATTTGATCGTGTGTATGAGGCTTAAAGCGGAGGTCCGGTTTAGAAAAAAAAAATTCAGCAGCTACTAACACTGTCCAGGGCGCCCGCGATGACGGCAGCCGAAGCGGAGCAAACGCTCGGGTCTCGGCTGCCCTGCCGCCATCCTTGGTGAGGGAATCAGGAAGTGAAGCCTTGCGGGCTTCACCGCCCAATTCCCTACTGTGCATGCGTGAGCCGCGCAACGTGAATGGGTGATGTCTCCTGGGACACCGCTCCCCCATTCCCCAGGAGGCAGCCGAGGAGAAGAAGAAATAAGACGGACCGCGGATCAGGAAGTGGCAGATTAGGACGATCTGCCTAGCAACAGGCACTTCAGGTATGTATATAAAAAAAAAAAATTTAGATTTATTTTTTTCTTGGTGGAGCTCCGCTTTAAGAAACCTCTTATTCATCCCAATGTATATGGTATAAAAGACCCCTGGATTAGATATAATTGCAACAGCTGAGCGATCACATCTTTTCTGGCCAATTGAAGTGGCTTAGAAACAGCTTTTATAGTTTCATTTACAACGAGGCCGTGTATCTCAACCACCAGGCCGTGGCCTCCCTCATTCTGGGCCTCCAGTCAGCTGCATATATTCTAACCCCTCACAGTTCATTTTGGCCCACTGTGCCCATCGCCCAGTGCCGCCAGGCCATCTGAGAGCCCTCAGCCCCCATAGTGTTTCCCATCCTCTCAGAAGGGTGTCCCAGCCCCCTAGATTTCCTGCAGAGCCATCAGATCTCCAAAAGTCTCCCACATTGCCTTTTCTAAGCTCCCAGCCTCTAGGAGACCCCCCAGACCCCACAGTTGCCCCCAGCTCCCTCCAGAAACCTATTTTTTACAGGACCAGGAAGCCAGCTGCTGATACCCTGAACCCAAATCCAGAGCCTTCTAGCATTTCAATACATATTTTATATTCCCTTTTTTTTTTTTTTGTGAGAATTAACTTTCTTTTTTTCCCTTTGGGGCATGAAGGGCTTTGGAAGAATTTATCAGACCCTGGTATCCACAAGGTTGAAAACCTCTTCTATAGGGTATGGCTCTACAAGAGAAATACAATGTAAATCGTCACTGCTTTCTGTAACTGTGATGGTGATCAGGAGACAAGAGGCCCCCATAATGGAGAGTCTTGGGCGACTGTCTGTCTGCTTTGCCCATCAGTTGGCATATCCCTTTTCTGTACATGAAAGCTAGGGGCAACAGTAATTATTTCATTTGCAAAACTGATAGCCAGTAGATTCCAAGTTATGAGAGCGGCATCAATGTCTTCAACCTCAGCTCTTTACTAATGATGGTTCTTTGATCACTGTGATGAAGTATCCATTATATAGTCACCTGTACATTGCAGGGACATGTTGACAATAAGGCGGTGGCTGTATAAAATCCACCCAATCCTTAATTTCTGGATAATCAATGCCCCTTTTCCCTTCTATTCCCCATTTTATCTTTCTTTCTTTACTTTCCTGCTCACGGAAGTATATTTGAAGTATATTTGAAATCCTCTGTTCATGAAATGCCAGTGGCAAAGTTTAAAAATAACCCAAAAATGTCAAATCTGCATTTTGTTCATAGTTTCCTATATTCTGTATTTCTGAAGGTAAAAAACTGTTTTTTTGCAGTCTGAGTTTTTTTAGCTGTAGTTTGAATCTAGGGTTCAGGACACAAAAACACACAGATACCCAGTACAAAGGCATACAGTGAGGCTATGGGTCTGATCTCTTAAAAATTTAAGAGGAGACATCTATTCAGTTTTATAGGGGTTGTAAAGGTAAAAAAATGTTTTTACCTTTCCAACCCCTTTCATTTTGCTGCATTTTGAAGAGCACTATGTGTTACTGAAGCCTGGACATGACTTTTCTTTAACTGGGTTTTTAAGATGGCCTCGATATAATTGCTATAAATTGCAGAAAGCCATGTGTAGGCTCGGCCCCGTACACACGACAGAGGAACTCGACGTGCTTGGCACGTCGAGTTCCTCGTCGAGTTTTGGGATGAAGCCGCCGAGGAGCTTGGCGGGCCGCCTTCTCCCATAGAACAACGAGAAAATAGAGAACATGTTCTCTATTTTCTCGTCGAGCTCCTCGGCGGCTCCATCGGGCCAAAACTGTACAGACGACAGAGTTTCTCGGCAGAATCCGGGTTTTGACCGAGTTTCTCGGTGAATTCTGCCGAGAAACTCTGTCGTGTGTACGGGGCCTTATATTCATAAGGCAATGATAAATGACCCATAAGAACTTGTAAGAACCCATTAAAGCTGCACTCCAGTCTTCTCTTTGGTCTTGCACGGTTGCAAAGACTACTTCTACTTTCCTTGTGTGCATTCGAAGGTGCAACAAGTCAGATGTCTGCCTCATTTCCTGGTGGGAGGATGTCCAGTCTCCTCTATTCAAACAGATCTTTTTGTTTTTTTGAATGCTGGTTGGATCAGGTGCTGATCACAGTCCATCACCAGAATATCTATCACAGCGATTACAAACTTCAAATGATGGTTCCATAATTCATACTGTAAAAGCAAATTACCGGGAAACCCAGTGATTACAAAGCCAAATTATGGATCCATATTTCTTCTTCAAATTACTGGGTAAACCAGTAACCTCTTTATTTATGACCCTAGGAGTGTTGGGACAGAAGACATGAAACTAGTGCTAGGAAACTGTTTCAAAGGAGTCTCAAAGGTGTGTTAATTTTGGTAGGAATTCATGTTAAATGCTTGAGTGGTAACTAGCGTCAGATTGTGAGGATCAGAAATACTTGTTATTATTTGCAGTTTTTCCAGTGTTTCAAATTTCATTGCCAACATTTGTTTTGTTCCCTTTCTTCTGCAGAAAAAGGAACTATTTTTGACCATATTTGTGGGCCATAGTTAAATCTAGTCCACAACAGATGTTGCTAGGGGTGGACAGATTATTCTCTCTAGGTGTCTTCCGATCTGCCACTGTGGGCATCCTATGTTCTCATGCGCATGGGGGGTTTGGCCAATGTGCATCAAATTCTGGTGTTTTTGGGTGCCCACCAGACAAAGGTGCAGTGTCCAGCCCCCCAGCCAGCAGCCTGTCAATGAGAGTCTGAAATGCTGTACTGAGTGGTACTCGTGTTTAGGGCCATATACATTCAGGGACGTATGCTTAAAACACAGAAATTTTGCATTCAGAGAATTCAAGTACTACACAGTAGAGCCGCACGATTAATTGTGAAGAATCATAATCGCGATCTTTTTCCCTTCCCGATCTTCAAAACAGCATGTCACAGTTGTCTCTATCCAGCTGTGAGAACTCTCTGCACTTGTTAACCACTTCAGCCCCGGACCATATTGCTGGCCACTTTTTGCGATTCGGCACTGCGACGCTTTAACTGACAATTGCCCGGTCGTGCGACGTGGCTCCCAAACAAAATTGGCGTCCTTCCCCCCCCCCCCCCCCACAAATAGAGCTTTCTTTTGGTGGTATTTGATCACCTCTGCGTATTTATTTTTTGCGCTATAAACAAAAATAGAGCGACAATATTGGAAAAAAAAATAATATTTTTTACTTTTTGCTATAATAAATATCCCCAAAAATATATAAAACAAAATGTTTTTTCCTCAGTTTAGGCTGATACGTATTCTTCTACATACCTTTCGTAAAAAAAATCGCAATAAGCGTTTGATTGGTTTGCGCAAAAGTTATAGCGTCTACAAAATAGGGGATAGTTTTATGGCATTTTTATTAATATTTTTTTTTTTTTTTTACTAGTAAAAGCGGCGATCAGCGTTTTTTTTTTTTTTTTTTTTTTTTTTTTCGGTACTACGACATTATGGCGGACACTTCGGACACTTTTGACACATTTTTGGGACCATTGGCATTTTTATAGCGATCAGTGCTATAAAAATGCATTGATTACTATAAAAATGCCACTGGCAGGGAAGGGGTTAACACTAGGGGCCGACGAAGGGGTTAAATATGTTCCCTGTGTGTGTGTGTGTGTGTGTGTTCTAACTGAAGGGGGGGGGGGGGGGGGGGGGGGACTGACATGGGGAAATGACAGATGGCTGTTCATACATTGTATGAACAGACGATCAGTCATTTCTCCCCTGAAAGGACCGGAAGCTGTGTGTTTACACACACAGCACCTGGTTCTCGCTCTGTAACGAGCGATCGCGGGTGCCCGACGGTGATCGCGCCCGCTGGGCACGCACCTCGGCACCAGGGGCGAGCGGGGGGCGCGTGCCCCTATTGGCGGAAATGTGAGATGACGTATAGCTACGTGATCTCGCACAGCCGAGCCGACCTATTGGTTAAACAAAATCCAGGCAGCCTGCCAAGTTTTAATACAACACCCTAATAAGTGGAAACAAAGTATCTCTTCGTTCTTTTATCAAAGGAAAGAACTCCAGCGTGTAGATGAAGGAAGTTTAACCATTTAAAGACCAAACCTTTTCTGATATTTGTTGCTTACAAGTAAAAAAACTTTATTTTCTGCTTGAAAATTACTTGGAACACCCAAACATGATAGATAGATAGATAGATAGATAGATAGATAGATTTTATATATATATATATATATATATATATATATATAAAATCTATCTATCTATCTATCTATCTATCTATCTATCTATCTATCTATCTATCTATTACATTTTTTTTTTTTTTAGCAGAGACCCTAGAAAATAAAATGGTGGTTGTTGCAATATTTTATGTTGCACCGTATTTGCACAGCGGTTTTTCAAACGCAATTTCTTTAAAAAATATAACTACACAGTACAAGCATCCAGCTACCATGTATTTTGCCCTGTCATAGATTTCGAGAAGCTGCTGATAGTAGGGTTGAGCGCTTCACCTGAGCCACCTAGGCACCCGAAGCCAAACCACTCATGTGCATGTAGCCTAAATCTGGAATCTAGACTTCTGTTCAAGTGTTTATCCAGAGATTCTGAAAAACATGTTTGTAAGGCCGCGTACACACGGTCGGTCAAAACCGATGAAAACGGACTGAAGGACCGTTTCATCGGTCCAAACCGATCGTGTGTGGGCCCCATCGGTCAGTTATCCTTCGGTCAAAAATTTTAGAACTTGCTTTAAAATTGAACCGATGGACGCCTAACTGATAGGTCAAAACCGACGGTTAGTATGCAAAAGCTTTTGTTTAAAACCGCTCATGCTCAGAATCAAGTTGACTCATGCTTGAAAGCATTGAACTTCATTTTTCTCAGAACGTCGTTGTGTTTTACGTCACCGCGTTGGACTTGATCGTTTTTTTAAGTGATGGTGTGTAGGCACGTCAGATCATCAGTCAGCTTCATCGGTTAACCGATGAGAACGGTCCAATGCTCATCGGATGGACTGATCGTGTGTACGCGGCCTCAGACCATTTTATCTTGGCATCATTGAGTCCTAGTTGTCATAAAGCGGATACTTTTGTGCCTAGAACATACACGTTACAATATGTAGGAATTTTTGGCAATGCAATGTAATGTTTTGGTGCACTTTTACTGCATATGTGTTTAGCAGATGGCAATGCATGTTATATCTCCTGTTAGAATGCACTGTGATAATACTGTTTACCGCACATTACCTTAAAGCAGTTATTCTCAACTAGGGTTCCTCCAGAGCTTGCCAGGGTGTTCCTTGAGCTATGGCTGGTTGACCTCTCATTTGATGGTGCCTGCATAATCGAAGGACTCGCACCACGTGACAAAGCCAGCAGCACTACGCCAGAGATCTCCTTAGCTATTTGTAAAGCCCTGTACACACGATCGGTCCATCCGATGAAAACGGTCCATCAGCCTGTTCTCATCGGTTTAACCGATCGTGTGTATGCGGCCTAAGGGTGGCATGCTGACCACTGCTGTAAGGGTTTTATTCTTCCTACTACCAATCTGCAAATCATTTTCCCAGATGAATTGATTTCAGTAAGGGTTCCCCAAGACCTAAAAAATATTTTAGGGGCTCCCACTGGAGTAAAAAGGTTGGGAAAGGCTGACCTAAAGCATCCAGTGTGAATACGGTCTGATTGGCTGCTATGAACAGTACAGGCCAAGCTCTTCCATTATATATCATAAGTCGGCCACTGTTTTCAGGCACAATGACACATTGTAGACGTAGGTGTAACTCCTAGTGTTCCTGGAAACTACTCTTAAGTTAAAACCTAAAATTGTAAACCTCAAATAGATGCGAACACGTAAAAATTCTATAGCTTGCTGTTAACCTCGCAGCTGTTAAACATTATTTTGCTGCTAAAAGAACCTTGTGTTCTCCTGTAAAGCTGATTGTTTCATGGATGAGTAGGTAGCTATGTGAGGTCATGTTTATTTGTGAGCTTGTTAAAAGAAAATATGACACGGCCCTGCAATTTTAGCACATTTCACAATGAAACTTTAAGGGAAATGTCATGAGAGAAACATGTATGCTTCCATTGTTGATGTCTTCTCTGCTGAAAATGCCAGTGTCCTGGGTGTTATGATGGACCCTCTAGCTTCAATACTTCAGTCACTTACCCACAATCAAAATGCAGAGTATGGACTTCTCTGCATATATGCCCCTGGTTTGTGGTTGAGAATGGCAGGGGATTGGCATGACCATTGATTGCCTATCATTTTCAGAAGGAGGTCACATGTGGCCTTCTATTTTTATTATGGCGTGTTGACTTGTAATCTATGTTGGATAAAGTTTTTTTTTTTTTTTTTTTTTTTTTTTTTTGTAATTCATTTTTTAGGCAGACAAAAAAAGATATGCAAAACATTTGATGTTGAGTACAGAACAAGCTGAGTTACTGTGACATCACATAATGTAAATCGATGGAGAGAACAAGGCATATGACTATACTTTGTCATGTGGCAATGAATCTGGTATACCAGTATACCGCTGCCATAAAAGTTTTCTAACCGAGAAGAAAGTGATACTAATATAGATAATTAAAGATATGGGAAGAAAAAAAAAAAAAAAAGCGAAATAGACTTTGTAAGCAAAAAATGGGTACCTTCCATAACAAAAAGGCAACTATGTGCAAGAGTACCATAGAAGGAAGAGAGTAGCCACCACATATTACCACCTAGGTTCATAAGTGGACTACAGGTCATATATAGTATGTCCAACAGGAATATCGGGTTGGGTGGTGGGGGGTGTGAGAATGGAAAGAAAGAAGAATGGGAGGGGAGATTTGATAATGAGAGGAGGGAAGGAGGGAGGAAAGAGGGGGGAAAAAAAAGGGAGACCTTAGAGAGGGAAAAAGCAAAAAAAGAAGAGGAACAAAGGGTAAGGGAGGGGTAACCGGTAAGGCTATCCTGAGGGTAGGCATCTGCATACACTGCTTGTCACTCAGGTGGAGAGAACTCGCTGAGATAGGCTTCGCTACATACTTAGGCCCCATACGCACGAGAGGATTTATCCGCGAATACGGTCCAGCGGACCGTTTCCGCGGATTAATCCTCTCGAGGATTTGCGCGGATTTCTATGCGATGGAGTGTACTCACCATCGCATTGAAATCTGCGCCGAAATCCTCTGGCGATGACGTGTCGCGCCGTCGCCGCGATTATGCTGCGGCGACGTGCGCGACGCTGTCATATAAGGAATTCCACGCATGCGTTGAATCATTACGACGCATGCGGGGGATCCCTTCGGACGGATGGATCCGGTGAGTCTATACAGACCAGCGGATCCATCCGTTGGGATGGATTCCAGCGGATAGATTTGTTTAGCATGTCAGCAAATATTCGATCTGCTGGAATCCATCCCAGGGGAGAAATATCTGTGGAAAAAGATCCGCTGGAGTGTACACACCATAGGATCTATCCGCTGAAACCCATTCGCTGGGATTTTTCAGCGGATGGATTCTATCGTGTGTATGGGGCCAAAGTGTTGCTGAGGTCTCCCAGATAAGGGAGGCCATATTCTTCCTGATGGGCCTCTCTGATGGGTGTAACAGGCATGCAACAGAGTTTCCAAACACATCAACCCCTATGAGCTGTTTGCCCATACTAGTCCCCTTCTCTCAAAAGCCTGGAGTTTAGGGCATTTACAAAAGATCTTAAAAATCATTCTTGAATCCCTCATGGGACCAAACTTGATCCTGTTCTGGTCTGTCTGTCGCCCCTTGTGTATTAAAAGCACAATTTTATGTCCGTTTTATACTGTACTGTATTCTGACTGCAGGCCAAATCCCAGTTTATGGCCGTTTCAAAGGGGAGCTAGAAGGTGCTCCCGCTCTAAGATTCTTGGTGTGTACAGCCCTGCAACGCTTAGGCTCTGTTCACACCTAGGCGTATATACGCCTGTAGTGCGACGCCGCAGCCCCCGAGACGCTGGAGGGATGATTTCACATCTCCACGCCGAACGCCATACGCCTGCCGCCTGAAAACAAGTCCCGGACCTTTTTTTCAGGCGGCTTTCGGCGTTTGGCATAGGAGATGTGAACCATCTCCATAGAGGGGGTAAGCTGCATTCACAATCGCTGCGTTTTGTCGCCGCAAATCGCGATTTGGTACGCCAAGGTGTGAATGCAGCCTAACTCTTCACAAAGTTAATGGTAAATTTAGTAGTTAACGCTACAAGGTTGTGTGATCTGTCTGCCAGCTGCTAATAAACATTAAAGCGGAGGTCCACCTAAACAAAAAATATTAAAAGCCAGCAGCTAAAAATACTGCAGCTGCTGACTTTTAATAAATGGACACTTACCTGTCCAGGGTGCCCACGATGTCTGCAGCCGAAGACGAGCAAACGCTCGTCACTCGGCTGCCCCTGCTGCCATCCTCGGTGAGGGAACCAGGCAGTGAAGCGTTAAAGCTTCACTGCCTGGTTCCCTACTGCGCGAGTTGCGCCACACATTTTCACTGGTCCCCGCTGTGTTCAGGGGACTGTGTGTTTCCCAGAACACAGGAGGGGCGGGGGGTCGCAATTATACAGGTATCTGCACCCCCTCCCCCCTAAAAAGGTGCCAATTGTGGCACCGAAGGGGGGGGGATTCTGATAAGCAGAAGTTCCACTTAAGGGCCCTTTCACACCTACGGACAAACGGTCCGTTTATTACAAGTCAGTTTACGGACTTGTAATGTATCCCTATTGGATTGCAGACGTTAGCTAACGTCCGCAACCATCCGCGTCCGCAAAGATCCGCTTTTGCGGACGGAAGAAACCCCTATTTTTCTTCCGTCCGGCGGAACGGATCGGATGAATATGGACACACGGTCCGTATTCATCCGATTCCCCATAGGGGAGAGTGGAGGAGAGACAGGGCGGTCTCTGCACAGTGTGCGGGGACCGCCCTGTCCGCCGACGGCTCAGCAGGGATTTACAAAGGAATCCCCACTGAGCCAAACGGGCTAACGGAGCGGATCAATACGGATCCGCTCCGTGTGAAAGAGCCCTTAGGGTGGAACTCCTCTTTAAGTACACCGGCAGGTAGATCACACAGCTCCACAGCGCTGACTGACCTTTTCCTAGTGTCTTGTGTTTTCAATAAAGCTGACCCCTTCTTCCCCTGCTGTGCCAGATGGTGCCACCTCTCTCCAGCATGCACCTGCTGCCAGAGAGGAGCACTGTCAATCAGTCCTTCATCATGTACTCTTATCCTTGCTAGCAGAGTGGTTGGAAAGGGTGGGAGATGAGTTTTGGGTGGGTAAATTCATACTTGGGACTAGGGTAATAAAGATGACTTGTTTCCCTAATGCTACGAACATCGCTCCCCTTTACCACACCTGAATAACCACACAACGACAAAATGGAGTTCAATGGCCATAGCCTTTTTCTAACAAATACATAATAAGTTAAACCCAATATACAAGCAAGCTGCCATGACTGGGCCACACCAACCCCCAAATAGCTCACCACAGAATAACTAGCCCAAAGGGAGGGAGGGTGGGAATGTTTTCACCAACACGGCTCCCTTCTGACTGAAGACCTTGTGGGACCCCCCAGCTGACCACCCCTCAAAGCTTCACCTGTTTCCACTTGGACCATCAATCAAGTACGTTTTGAAACCATATTTTCTTTCACATGTCAGAAAAAACCCTTCTAGACCCAAGCTCATTTAACCCCTGTCATGCCGGCCCTCCGTCTGTTTCTTATTTTTACTCTGGGCATAACTGGTATAGTGCTCTATTCATTTTACTACTCTGAGTGAAGGTACACCTGAATCTACTACTACTACTACTACTGAATGCTCCATGTTTTATTTCACAGTGAGGAATACTGTACCTGAGCAGCCATGTATTGTGGAGATCTTTTATTCCGCTGCTGCATATAGGGGACATTTATTCTTTGTAGAGCTACAGCAAATTGTCTTTTCTGTATATACAGGTTGTGTTGGGCTGGGTTTTGCATTTCTGTCCTCTTTGCATATACCGTACTTTGTGGATTTATGTTTATTACAGCACATTGGGTCATGTAAGGTTTACACTATGAACACCTGCCAATGCCATGCTGAGAGTCATTCATCGTGGGTCACTTTATGTGCCAGTGTGACAAGTTCAGTGTGTGCAGGTGTTTGGATATATGGAAATGTATACTGACACATGGCTATAGCTGTAAAGGAGGAACCAATATGCTAGCTAGAGGTGCATCGAATGAAAATTTTGATACCAAAACCGATTTAGGATGCCGACACCGAAAATGACAGTTTAAAAAAAATATACATAAATGTATATAGTGATGCGGGGACCAGCGCTATTCCAGTGCCAGTTCCCCCATTGCATAGAACTCGCAGGCAGTTCACACTGCCCTATGCAAACCATTGCGGGTGTCAATAGATAATGACGCCCCCAGATCGTTTCGCACATCGCAGTGCGAGCTGTCAAATGGTGCAGGAATCGGATCGCATAGGTGTGAACACCCATGCGATCCGATTCCAATGCGGGCCAAGAAACGGGTCCTGCACCATTTTGGTGTGAATGCGATGTGAATTCAGCCATACAATATGTATGGCTGAATTCGCATTGCACAGATGATCTGCATAGCAGTGCGGTGCGAATCACATGCAGTGTCTTGCACGCACCAGTGTGAACCCAGCCTAAAGGATAAGTTCACCTTTACAAATGAAAATAATAAATGCTCATTTTTTGGCAAGTAAAAATATGCATTTACTGTTTATTTTTTTTGTTCGGGACCTGTAAAGCAATTGCACCCATGATCGGTAATTGTGGGTGTAATCCCATGGTCCTCCAGACTGTCTGTGTATCTATTTGCCTGTACCCCCGATACAAGCAATCAGTTACACTTGAGACTGGAAACTCAATGAACTGCCACAGTGCTCAACAGCCCCGTAGTAGTTCATTGAAAACTATAAGCCAACAGCCACAAAGACTGTTGGACCTTGTAGTTTTCCCATTCACATATCTTTTATTAAAATTTGACAGCTAGCCAGGGGAGAAGATCCCCGGCTAGCTGTCAGAACAGGGGATCGGGGGAGAGCAGGGGTCGGTGCATATTCCTGAATAATTACTATTAGGTAGATTCAGAAAGAGTTAGGCCGGCTTATCTACAGATAAGCCGACCTAACTCTGAATCTGCACCGACCTATGTTTAAGTGTATTCTCTAACAGAGATACACTTAAACATATTGCTCTGTCCTATCTTAGATTGCAATTTTTCTGATGGCCGCTAGGTGGCGCTTCCATTGCGGCCGGCGTAGATTATGTAAATGAGCTTGTACGCCGATTCACGAACGTACGCATGGCCGCCGCAGTCGAATTACGTTGTTTCCGTAAGGCCTTCGGCGGCCTAAAGTTATTCCACCTATGAAGTGGAATAACAATGTTAAAGTATGGCCGCCGCTCCCGCCGCGAGGTTCGAATTTTTTTACGTCGTTTGCGCAAGTCGTCTTCGAATCGGGAATTACGTCGTTTACGTCCACGTCGAAATCAATAGGCCCGTACGGCGTACTTAGCCTCAATGCCCACTGGGAAATGTAGGCGCCCGGCGCATGCGCAGTAGCAAAAAACGTTAAACGTGAGGTCAAGCCTCATTTCCATACAACACGCCCCCCTCCAACCAATTTGAATTAGGCGCCCTTACGTCCGCTCGTTTTAGGCTACGCCGCCATATATTAGCAGGTAAGTAGATTGAGAATCACTACTAGCCTAGCTAATTTACGACGGTGTAGCCTAAACAGGCTAGGCTACGCCGCCCTAAAGTTAAACCATTCTACCTGAATCTACATATATATCTACAACTCATAATACATTAGTGTGATGCTCAATGGGAAGAATGATCCTTACACTTAGTTGGCTAAAAAAATCAATGATGTCAGTGGAAACTTACCTGAGAGGGAGAAATTGCTAATTGCTCAAGAACCCCTAGCAACTTCAGGAGGAACCCCAGGGTTCCACAGAACCCTTGTTTAGAAACTCTGCTTTAAAGGCTTGGGCTATTTCAAAGTGAAATCGGTGTCCGTTGTGTACGGTTGGCGGAGGGTGGTGCCTTGCATTATTCCAATGCTAGGCGCTGTTTACTTTTTAGGCCAGGTTCACACCTATGCGAATTGAGTGCGGTTTAAACCGCATCTAATTCGCAGGACATTTCAAAATACATTGTTTTCAATGAGGCTGGTTCACATATGTGCGATGCATCCGCACTGCGTATTGCCTCCAAACCGCATGCGGTTTTTATGTCTTGCGGTGCGGCTCAGGTGCGAATTCAGTCCCATTATCTTCTATGGGTACGCATCTAATTCGCACATGTGTTCAGTTCTCTGCAGGAATTTCTCTCATTCAGCTCAATACAATTCTCCCCCACTCTCCTCTCACCCGGAACTTCTCCCAGGTCTCCAAATTCGCACCTGATCTGCAGCTAAACCGCAGTTGATCTGCAGAACACCCTCTAGAGAAATTTGCAACGACAACGCAGCTCAAAAAAGCAACGCACTAGTGTGATTCCGGCCTTAGTGTTTTTTTTTTTTTTTTCTTTTTTTTACTTTATTGAAATGTCAGAGTCACATTTCATTATTTCTAATGCGGTGAGTTCAGAAGAGCTGCGATGATGCCTTGGAGAAAAATGTGGCATATCTTTATTTTTACATAATGTGCTGCTACCCACCACAAGGGAGCCCTATAATGTGAACAGGACAGATAGAAAACAATTGTTTTTTTTTGTGTGCCCTGGAGTGGAGGCTGCAATGATCTGTCTAAATGAGCACAACTGAATTGGTGTCAACAAGCCCGAACACATTCAGTGATGTGATGGGGTCCCAATAGTCATAGTCCCTAAACAGGTTTGGCCGAGATTAAGTGGCAGAAAACAATGCCGTGTCTGTTTTTCCAATCCGATTACTAGTCTTAAAAACATGACTAATGATTCCATTGCAATTTTGGAAAGACAACCTGCTTCTTTAAAAGAGAATAATTTTTCCTATCCAACAGGCACATGTGGTATAAATTAAAAAAACAAATAACTGGTAAAGCTACTTTGATCAGCATGTCATAGCTGGGCAGTACTCCTTAGGGAAATACACCACACCTATGGTGCAATAGGAGCTTTCACAGGGACCCAGGAGCTTGTGGAGATCACTGGAAGAGCAATGTCTATTACACCGATTTCCAGATTCTAGAGCAGTGTTTCTCAACTCCAGTCCTCAAGGCACCCCAACAGGTCATGTTTTCAGGCTTTCCATTATTTTGCACAGGTGATTTGATAAGATTCACTGCCTTAGTAATTACCACAGCTGGTTCATCTGAAGGGAAATCATGAAAACATGACCTGTTGGAGCGCCTTGAGGACTGAAGTTGTGAAAAATTGTTCTAGAGGGATTCCAAACATATGCTTTATGCATAGTACATTGGTCCATACCTAGAATTCATCTTTACCTGAGGGTCAATGCCTCAGTATGATGATGGTTGCAATGCTTTGCTGTTTTCAATGCTAAAAAAAAAGATTGTTTTTGCAATATATGGTAATTTCCTGGTGTGTGCGGCTTCACTTCTCCCGGTTCCCTACTGCCAGGGCCGTTTGAAGGAATTTGGGGGCCCCAAGAAAAATGGACATGGAGGCCCCCCCGTCTCCTTCTTGCTCCCCTCCCTATGTTGTTTTTACCTCCCCTATGTTTTTTTTTTACTCCCCCAAAGCCCCCTCCCCTACCTACCGTGCTGCATGGCAAGAGATTCAGTGTGCAGTTCCTGTCAGTCCGGCCCGGAACAGGAAACTGAATCTCCTGTACCGCGCGGTACACGGCCGGACTGACAGGAGGAAGGAATAGGAGCTCGGCCATCCTACAGGGAAGGGGAAGTGACGAGAGAGGCAGCAGTGCTGCAGCCGCCTGGGGCTATCTATAGGAAATGCGGCAAGGGCCCTGCTTGGGGCCCCAGGCCAGCTCGGGGGCCCCAAGCAATTGCTTGGTTTGCTTCCCTTGTTGCGACCGGCCTGCCTACTGCGTATGCGCAATCCCACACACAAGCACACGGGGGGGGGGGGGGGTTACGTGACTCCCCGTCTATGCCTGCAATTGGGTGCCAATACCTTTTTTCTACAGGTATCTGCACTTCCTTCTCCCCTGAAAGGTGGCAAATGTGACACCGGAGGGGGGAGGGTTCCGAAAAGCGGAGATTCCATTTTTGTGTGGACCTCCGCTTTAAATCACTGATTTGTATCCACCCTGCTTGTTAGACAAAGGCATAACGAGCTCATTCTGAAAGACTTGCCTTAGATTAAAGCGGTTGCAGCGGCCCCGCGCACTGCTGTGACCGGCGACCTATTATTTCCGGGTTCGCGGGCTCTGGCGCTGTGAATGGCCGGAGCCGCAAATACGTCACTCCTGCGCAGGAGCCGCTGGTCACGGCACGGCTGCTGAAGAAACTGCTCGAGCGGGCCGTTTCTTCAGTGCGCCGATGACACGGTTTAGAAGATATTTCCAGTACCTACAGGTAAGTCTTATTATAGGCTTACCTGTAGGTACAAGTGGTCTAACAGGGTTTATAACCACTTTAATAAAGTCATCTAAACTTTCAGGCACTTAAGACCTACAAGTTTGTCTGGAATCCTCTCGTCTCTCAGTATAGTAGCTGAGATGTGTGGATCCTCCGGAAGCAGAAAGTAATGTTGGATTTCCTGTGTTGCACAGTATATATTATCTTGCTAGACGGCTTGTGTGAAGCGGCTGTGAATGGAAGGAATTGCTCCAGGCTGGGGAGTTTACCGTGAAATTCATGGATCTTGGCAATTGTAACCAGGGCCTCTCCCACCAGCACTATGCATGACATCATTTTCCCATCTAAGTTACCCACCCATCGTTGTACTGTAACCCAGCAAAAGTCACCGCGTTCTGTACATAGCTCACACACCGCACATATTTCCAGGATTTGGTAATCGGGAGATATGTGCTAAAAATAATAATTTGACTGTAACACAATATTAGTGTCTGTTTTCAATAATCAAGGAAAAGGAGCCCCAGGTCTTTCCTGCCTCTATTTTATTTTATATACAGAATACATTTGACCCATTGAGGGGATAGATATTTAATTAAGTTGTACTGATTGCTCAGGAGGGCTAAAAATAAATGTGAATTAGACAGTACAGGTTGGTGAATGTAAAGAAGCAAATTAAAGTGACGGTAAACTTTGGTTTAAAGGAAAAGTTCACCTTTTAACAAAAAAATAATGCATGTTTTCTTTTTGCAGGCAAAAAAAGTGCATTTGTTGTTTTTTGTTTCTGGAGCCTCTAAAGCGGGGATATGCAATTTGCAGACCTCCAGCTGTTGCAGAACTACAAGTCCCATAAAGCATAGCAAGACTCCTGACAGCCACAAGCATGGCTCCCAGAGGCATGATGGGACTTGCAGTTTTGCAACAGCTGGAGGTCTGCTAATTGCATATCGCATTGCACCAGCGATCAGCAGTGCATTAATAAAAACTATAAGCCAACAGCCACAAACTTGTAGTTTTCCATTCAGAGGACTGTGAATGAGTGACGTGGCCGGGAAGGTGGACCCCCGGGTCTGCAGTTTTTTTATTTTATTTACATCATGACAGCTAGCGGGAAGGGGGGGTGAAGCATGGTCCGTTCGTTACATGTTACACCCTTGAAAGATGAGCTTATCGTAAAAAAATTCTATTCTAGTATATATTCTTAAAGGGGTTGTAAACCCTTGTGTTTTTTCACCTTAAAGGGTCACTAAAGGAATTTTTTATTAAGCTAAATAGCTTCCTTTACCTTACTGCAGTCCTGGTTTCATGTCCTCATTGTTCGTTTTTGCTCTGATGTTGCTGTAATCCTTCTCTGTTCTGGACACTTCCTGGTTGTCTGTTTCCTGATGACCACAGTACTGGGAGATTCTAGTTTCATTTTCCAAACCATCATTGCTCTATGGCTCTGTATAGCACAGAGGCAGGATAACATGCAAAAACTAAACTACAGGTGCATTATATGATTGATTTTTATCTATTTTTAATCAATTTTAAAAGGAATCAGTTAACTATTAGGTCTCCTATACCCTGTAAACAGTCATTTCAGCAAAAAATTTTTTTTCCTTTACAACCCTTTAATGCATTCTATGCTTTAAGGGGAAAAACATCTGGCAGGGACCCCCCCCCCCCCCCCGTTTTACTTACCTGAGCCCCTTATACATAGCTTTTTGAAAGCCGATTTGACCCGCTCCAACCCGATCTCCAGCGGCGGAAGCTCTGCAGAGGACACGGCCGACAGCAGCTGTGAAATAAATTGGACGTGACGTCATCCATAGACTTACTATGGGGCTTCCGTTGTTGTCCGTCTCCTCTGCACCTGCCTACACAGTGAAGCCATGGCTGACAGCTCAGCGTGGGATCCTGACGGAGCGGGTCACACCTAGGCGTTTTGTCGCCTGAAGTGCGACGCTACAATACGCTGGAGGGGAAAAATAACATTATACCCTATGGAGAAGGTTCACATCTGCACGCCGAACGCCTGAAGCTCAAACAAGTTCCGTACCCTTTTTTGTCGCGCGTATCGGGCAGTTTGGGTGTATTTGAGCGTTTCCATTTCCCATAGAAAGTAGTGGAAACGCTGGAATTCAAGCGACTTGCGCGACAACGAGCGTTTGCTACGGGCGTTTTGTCGCTTTAATTAATAGAACTTTTCACCCAGGCAGAAGATTAAACAAATCTACCAACAAGTGATGAAAAGATGATAATTTTTCCTATTGGCTAAAATAAAAAACGTCGAAGTACAAAAACGTCGGACGACACTGTATGCAAACGCGCAAATAAGCATGAATACACCCAAAAAAAACGTCCGAACGACCGACGCTCAGGTGTGAATGCAGCCTTATCGTTTGATCCGTGGTGTAGATGCAGGGATTTCAGTTTTTGAATGGACTTCCACTTTAAGGTAGAAAATGTCCCAGTATTTGTATTGCCTCCTCACCTCCCTCAATACCTACCTGAGTCCATATATATAATTATATATATTTTTCTCCTTTTTATAAGTTATTACACAATCTTCTAATTTCCGCTGTATAAAGAGGTCAGAGAGTTGAGGCAGGAGAAACAATACACTGATCTTCCCAGTGAAAGGCTGTGCAAGGGGGGTGGGGTGTCATGACAAGTCTGATCATTGGAGGAGAGCAGGCTGAGTTCCCAGCACAGCTAAAGAACTGATCAGGCTGTGCTCTAATACTTAGTGCGGTCAGTTTTTAATAGGAAAGCAAAGGGACAGTCAGGAACACCAGGTATTTCACACAAGGGAAGCAATACAAAGAGAACGGGATACTTTTTCATACAAGTACATGATACAGCAGGCTCATATCAAGAATACATATTCTTATACTATTCTTATACTCTTAAAGGGGCAGTATAGAGCCGCACCGACGTTCGGGTTTTTTCGGCAACCTGTAAAGCGCAGTATGCGCCGTTCGGAAGCCTGTCAATCACAGGCAGTGCTTGGGAACGTCCACTCCCGCGGGATTGCCGTGAGGTCAAAATCGTGATAACGAGGTATGTGCTGAGAAAAAAAAAAAACACTGGCATTCTG
The DNA here is from genome assembly GCF_905171775.1 of Rana temporaria. NCBI lineage: Eukaryota > Metazoa > Chordata > Amphibia > Anura > Ranidae > Rana > Rana temporaria. Next base: position 48,719,454 of record NC_053491.1, read on the forward strand.
TCGGTAGGATGGTGCGACTCCGCGTGATGTCAGAAATTTTTTTGAGGGTGAACCTCCACTTTTACTACTATATGAAATATTGCCATAAACCCCCATTTTTTTTTTTTTTTTTTTTTTTTATTTAGACTCATATCTGTTACAGCAGAGGATGTCATTTCATCTGTGCCCAGTCTTGCCATGGAGAGTTAATCCAGTTCTGAGCAATCCTCTTATATTTCTTCAGTAAGATAAAAACAGACACACAGAGCAATAGGTGTCCGTTTCTTGTCCTTGCTGTAAGTGACAGGTGATTTCCTTATCTCATGCACAAGTGTGAGAGGCATTCTGTGTACTTCACGTTCCCTCCTCCTTTCTTATCCAGCTTTCCCAGGATTGGCTGCTCCACACCTCAGCATGATTGGGCATGCTGAAGTCATGTGGCGACTTTCCTGGGTTTTGACTGGATGTTGGTGATCATGGGGCATAATCCACGAGACCAGCAGAAGTTCAGTGTAAGAAATATCGATGCCTGGCCAGGGGGAGTGTGTAGAGGTGGGCGGAGAGTCTCATGACATTACGACTCCACCCACCGAGCCCCCGCCCACAGAAGTATTGTAGGGCTCCAAACAGCTAAAGGGGAGATATTTGACAGGTAAGGATACATGCAGGAGGCGTGTATATCCTTATAGATCAGCACTATGGAAGTAATTTAGAAATGATGAGAGTGGGTTTACATCCGTTTTAAGGTCTTGGAAGCCTCTGTGCACAAAACAACAAAAGGTTGCTGTTTCATCGCTAATGAGGAGTGATCATCAGATTGCCCCTTTTTGTGTATTGTTGTCAGTAAGCAAATGACTAAATTGAGCAACAGTCATCGTTGGGCAACGCCTAGATCATATTTGTACTAGACTTGCGGAAACAACACTCTGCACAGATCCAGTATGTGTCTATATCTAAATCTGCACACCTTACATTTTTTTACAATTTGACAAATGACTATGGGGAAGATCTGAATGAGAGATCTGATTTAGTGCTTCTAGCATGCCTAGCTACGTGCTCACTGAAGAGTCGCCTAGATGACCTAGCAATGAAGCAAATGGGACAGGAAGTACCTGCTCAAACCAGGTACCCCCCTCAACCCCCCAAAAAAAATACATGCCAAAAGTTGCATGTGAGGGGGCGAGGAGTGCTTAAAGCGTAAGTTCAACTTTTGGGTGGTACTCCGCTTTAAATTGATATTAAACGCACATTGTTTGATTTACATTGTACGTTCTCTTTTTGTATATGGTTGGTGGTACAGCAATGCCTCGGATTGCGAGTAATTTGGGTTTCGCAATACAAGCTATTAATTTTTTTTTAAATCCTAACTCTGCTTGTGAGCGTTGTCTCACTATACGAGCAGGTTTCAAGCCTCTGCTGTGTGCAGTACCGCATTTTGCCAGAGGTGCAGGGCTGGCGGTGACACTTGGGAACACTTCGTTCCTGAGTGTTTCCGAGTGTGTCCGGTGCCCCTCCCCCACCTCTGGCCACATGCAGTACTGCATACAATAGAAGTCACTGTGGAACTAATTATCTGAGTTTCCATTGACTTCTATGGGGAAACTCGCTTTTGAGATACAAGTGCTTTGGATTACAAGCATTTTTCTGGAACAAATTATGCTCGTAATTTAAGGTACCACTGTACAGTAATTATTTTAATAAAAAAAAAAACATCCAAATCACCCTTTTGCTAACCGATATACAGCTGTCACATGACCCAGATGTTTCTCAGCCTGTCTGCAGGGAAACACAAGCAGAAGGAGCTTCTAGTCTTCTGCTGCTGGTCACATGTTCAAAATAAAACAGCCTTTGGAATACAGATTAAAAATTATTATTAATAAACTGTTTTAAATGATTGTACAAATATATATTTGAAATCACATGATGTGGGTGGAATTCTGTCAGTCACAGGCAGTGTCCCGTCCCTCCAACCCAGGGATTTTCAAACTACGGCCCTCCAGCTTTGGTGGAACTACACTTCCCATGAGGCATTGTAAAACTCTGACATTCACAGACATGACCAGGCATGATGGGAATTGTAGTTCCTGAACAACTGGAGGGCCGTAGTTTGAAGACCCCTGCTCCAACCTGTGTCTTTGAATAATAGGGAGATGAAGTCTCCATTTATCTACATGCAATATCCCGCCCCCCATTGTGTTTAGCTAGTTAGTGGACATGGAGGAGGAGGGAGGGAGTGGGCTGTCATGTAATTTACCACTATGTATACACTCACATGTGTGACTCTGTAGTCACATGGGATGCTCAGATGTGATGGGTCGGAAATGCTCAGCATAGTAACTCTGTGAAAACTGAGCATGTGCAGAGCTGCCACCGCAGCTGCAAAATCCCTAGCTGAATTGGGGACATGAACAGAAAGCGGCGAAAGAGAGCAACAGGATCAACCAGATTTTTTGCAGAATATGAGTATGAACAGCATGTCGTACACCATTTATTGAGAGTTTTTTTTATTATGACGTGGGTTTAATGACACATTAAATATACTGTAGATCAGGGGTAGGCAACCTGGGACCCTCCAGCTGTTGCAGAACTACAAATCCCATCATGCCTTTGGGAGTAATTGTAACTGCCAGCCGTGCAATGCCTCATGGGAAATGTAGTTCTACAACAGCTGGAGGGCCCCAGGTTGCCTACCCCTGATGTAGATATTACTATATTGGCCTGCCTAGCTACCTAAGGACCTGTTCACACCAGCTGCGGTGGGACTGCTTTGGGCAGCTAAACCTGCGCAGTCCCACTGAAAGACGAGGCAAAATGCCTTCTCTCCTACCTGGCCGGTTCACCATGCTGACATGATGTGTATTGAAATGTGTACTGCATGCACTACTTTTTTTCACCACAGCGAATACAACTTAAAGCGGAGGTTCACCCGCACATGACCCTTTTTCCCCCTAGATGGATGCTCGTTTTGTCTAGGGGAATCGGCTAGTTGTTTTAAAATATGAGCCGTACTTACCGTTTTCGAGATGCATCTTCTCCGCCGCTTCCGGGTATGGGCTGCGGGACTGGGCATTCCTATTTTGATTGACAGTCTTCCGAGAGGCTTCCGACGGTCGCATCCATCGCGTCACGATTTTCCGAAAGAAGCCGAACGTCGGTGCGCAGGCGCAGTATAGAGCCGCACCGACGTTCGGCTTCTTTCGGCTACTAGTGACGCGATGGATGCGACCGTCGGAAGCCTCTAGGAAGACTGTCAATCAAGAAGGAACGCCCGCTCCCGAAGACCCATACCCGGAAGCGACGGAGAAGATGCATCTCGAAAACGGTAAGTACAGCTCATATTTTAAAACAAATAGCCGATTCCCCTAGACAAAACGTGCATCCATCTAAGGGGAAAAGATAAAAAAATATATAATTGGGTGAACTCCCGCTTTAAAGGATAAGTTTACCTTTCAGAATATGCCCCACAGTGCCCACCCTCCCCATGTTGAGGGCATGCGGTCTGGTATGGTTCAGGCAAAAAAAAATTTTTTTTTTATTTTACATTCAGCTGTCAGCGAAAAAGCCCGCTGACGACTCATTGATTGTTAAGGACGTGGCTGCCGGCTTCCCAGTCCCCTTCTTAGCAATCAGCTATATACGGTGTAAAAACGCAAATTGTGGTAAAAACGTAGTACTTGCGCTTTGGATGCGGGTCCATTGAAGTCTATTCCATGCAAAACGCTGCATTTTGCAGGAAAAATGTCTCCAACTCTTTTGAAAAAACGCACAAAAGGCACAAAAATGCATTGATGTGAATGCAAAATGCATCAAAAAAACACATTCGTGTGAATCGCGCCTAATGGCGGCTTCTATGTTCTCTGTTTGCCACTGGGAGACGGCACAGCTTTAAAAAAAAAAAGAAAAGTAACCACTTTTTTTTTTTTTTTTTTTTTCAGATGAGCAGAGAAGGGGACATTAGTGAATGGATGTAGTCACACAGGAATATTGAAGGGTAAACTAATGAATTAGTCAGCTTTACATAACATGAATGGGTCACCTTGTTATTGGAGATAACGGCCCCTTTGTGTTTGTCTAATAGGTTGGATAACTACTCAGGGGGAAAAGTGCGCACACACACTGTTTTTGTTGGTAACCTGTATTTCCATCAACAGACTTCACATTCCTTTTTGGGCTTTGCGTGGGTGTGGCCGGGTCACACTGCGAAAATGAAAGCATATTCCTTCCATCCTGATGTAAGAGGAGTGTGCAGGGGCCCATGGTGAACTGAGTGCTCATACATTCCAGCATTTAGGAGGTGCTGTGAAGATGTATATAGCTGTATAGACCTGTGTTCAACTGTCTGTGGCTATAGTAGTCCATGAATGACCATTTCTGAATCGTCAGATGCTGCTAAACAGATTTCAACTTCAACTAGTGAGCCACTGGCCTGGAACAAGCATGAAAGCATAAAGGGAGAGATAGTACAGTGGTTGGTGCTCCCGTCTTTCACCATGCCTTAGTGGTTGGTGCTCCCGTCTTTCACCATGCCTTAGTGGTTGGTGCTCCCGTCTTTCACCGTGCCTTAGTGGTTGGTGCTCCCGTCTTTCACCGTGCCTTAGTGGTTGGTGCTCCCGTCTTTCACCATGCCTTAGTGGTTGGTGCTCCCGTCTTTCACCATGCCTTAGTGGTTGGTGCTCCCGTCTTTTCACCGTGCCTTAGTGGTTGGTGCTCCCGTCTTTCACCATGCCTTAGTGGTTGGTGCTCCCGTCTTTCACCGTGCCTTAGTGGTTGGGGGCTCCCGTCTTTCACCGTGCCTTAGTGGTTGGTGCTCCCGTCTTTCACCGTGCCTTAGTGGTTGGTGCTCCCTTCTTTCACAGTGCCTTAGTGGTTGGTGCTCCCTTCTTTCACAGTGCCTTAGTGGTTGGTGCTCCCTTCTTTCACAGTGCCTTAGTGGTTGTGCTCCCGTCTTTCACCGTGCCTTAGGTGGTTGGTGCTCCCCTTTTTCACAGTCTAAAGACAGTATTTGCACCACTTCCGGCAACACAGTCTCGGGCAGACTGCAGGCTTGACGTCACCTCCCCCTCCCCCCGTTGTGTTCTGGGAACACTCAGCTCCCGGCACACAGCGGGAGCCAATCGGCAGGCGTGCGCGACTCGCGCATGCGCCATAGGGAACCGGGCAGTGAAGCCGGAGCGCTTCACTTCCTGGTTCCCTCACCGAGGATGGCGGGGGGACAGCAGAGTGGCGCGCGATCGTTCGTCCTCTGCTGCGGACGGCGCTGGACTCCAGGACAGGTAAGTGTCCTAATATTAAAAGTCAGCAGCTGCAGGATTTGTAGCTGCTGCTTTTTAATATTTTTTTTTTTCGGCGGATATCCGCTTTAAGTTGATTTATTAAAGGCAAATAGACTGCAAAAGGAACAGGGGAATTGTTCCTTAATTTGGTGAATGTGTTGAAAATTCACATTGCAAAGAACACCCAATCATGTGCAAGGAAAAAAAAATGTTTTTGCTTTCACATGATTGGATGATGGAAGTCAAGGAATTTGCCTTTAGTAACTCCGCCCCATTGATTTGCTCTGGGTAGTAGTTAATCAGTAAGCAGGGCCAGATCGTTCGAACAGCTTCAGACTCTGCATTTATAAAAACCAAAGCAGTAATGGCAAATACTGTATTCGTATCATAGATTCCCTTTAAAGCAGCGCTGTCCCTGCTTGTGTTCTGTGCCGGTTTCCTACACTGTATTTAAAATGCACCACCCTTGCATTCTGCAGTGCAAAGTTAACAACATCGCAAACGCACTATGTTTGCCTGTGTCGGATCGCATGGTACAAACGTACCATGCGACGCAGTTGCAGTGCGTTTTCAAAAGTAGTGCATGCACTACTTTTGGTGCGGTGCGATTTCAGCCCATTCAAAATGAATAAGCTGAAATCGCTCTGCACAGAACTGCATGTTAAAAGAACAGGAACATGGCAGCAACGTCCTGTGTGATCCACATGCAGTTTCTAGTGTGAATTGGTCCTTATTCACACTTGAGCATGAGTGTAGCCCGGTGATTTAGAGGAGTTGTGTGTTTCCATGTGCGCCTTGTAGTACAGAAGCAGAATCTTGTGTTTTTGTTCACATAGACTTTTAATGGGAGCACCAGAAAACAAGCGTAATGTTTTTTCAGGCGCTCCTATTAAAGTCTATGGCCAAAAATCTTTTTTCTTGCCTTTAAAGAAGCTCATGTACTTTTTGAGCGTCACAAGACATATGGTTAGTCACCCAATGCTCTCATATGCACAGGCCCGCTGAAAATAATGGGATTCTTTATCTTAAAGGGGTTTTCCACCCATTTTTTAAGATTATTAAAAGTCAGCAGCTACAAAAAGTGTAGCTGCTGGCTTTTAATAAACAGACACTTACCTGCTCCAGCGTTCCAGCGACGCGCCGGCTGGGGCTCCGCTCCTCTCCCCCCCCTCCCTGGCCGGCGTCTTCATTTCAACTGTGGGCACCCGGCCGTGACGGCTTTCGGCTTCAAGGCCGGGCACCCACTGCGCATGCGCGAACGGCCCGGCGCTGCGCCGTTTGATTGGACAGGAGATCGCCTAGGATCAGGAGGAGTGGAAGTCCCACTCCTCCTGAAGCCCCCACTCCCCCCCCCCCCCCCCCCAAAAAAAAAATTACATGCCAAAGTGGCATGTAAGGGGGTGAGGAGTGGGATAAGCGGAAGTTCCAATTTTGGGTGGAACTCCGCTTTAAGGGTTGTCGCGCTTTGGACATGGCACAGAAACACTCAGGTGTGAAGAGGGGCTTAGTGAAACTTTAAAGTACATGAACAAAAGCAGTTTGGAGTTATTTTGCTTTAACCTACAAGCAGGGCTGCTGTTCGAAATGACGGGGCCCCATACAGCCTATCTGACAGGGCCCCCCTCACCTTTACCAGTCCCCTCTCTCAGTAGCCTCAACTACACAGATGAGTGAATAGGAAGCGCTCAGAGGCTTCCTGCTCATTCACAAACTGAAGTATAGTAAACATAGTTTACTATGCTTCGGTGATAAATGGACACGTGTGATTGGTTCAGATTGTTCAATGTGTTTATTCAGGAAAGGAAGGGGTCAGTAAATGACATATTTAGCAGCCCCTTACTTTGGTCTCCATCCTGAAACACTCCTGTGTGCCCACAGCAGCTGCCGACAAGAGAGAAGAGGAGGGAAGCCAGCAGCTCTGCGGGGGGAAAGGGGCACACAGGGGCCCAGATGGAAGGGGTGCATGTGCTAGAACAAATCCCTCTGCAGTGCAGCCGGAAGGGGAAAGAAGAGAGGAAAAGCTGGCAGCGCTGCAGGGGGTGGCAGAAGAGGTTCGGTGTCTGCAATAAGACAATCCAGCCAGACCTCCTGCCCAGCGCCCCTTTTGAACTGATGGGACTCGGGCCAAGTACAGAAGGGCAGGCTGTACTGCCTTATCAGTGGCCCTGCCCACAAGCCTTATGTTAGTTTTTTCCTATCAGGAAACATTACAGGTCACCTTTCTTCAATCTGTCACTGCCTGCAACTGGTATAGTGTTAGTGAGAGTTTTCTGTCCTGAAGGAAAAAGGTTTTCTAGACAAGTCAGTGGTTCTTAAGCACCAGACCATGGCCTACTGGTGGGCCATGGCCTCCTTCTTCCTGGGCTTTAAGCTGCAAATCTCTAACCTCCCATAGTGACTCCTAGTCCTGTGCCAGTCTCCCATAGTGCCCTTGCCACCTCCAAAGACTTCCTCCGCCATTGTGGCCCCCAGCCACCTTCAGAAACCTGATCCCTTGCAGAGTCACCCAGTTTTCAAGGGATTTGGAGCGCCGGATTCCTTTACTGAATTTTGCTGCATGCTTGTTGTCGAGAAGAAATCGAAGCCAGAGCACCCTACTGTGGACTCTATATTGAGTTTCAGGACATTCCCTTGTTCAAAGTGCTGCACTTATGTCTGTTTTTAGACTTTGACAAGTTGGACCTGTGCCTCCCAGGTGTGCGAAAATGCTGGAATTTGACACAGATGGGTTAAACGGGTTAAGATCTCTGCAAAGTGAAATAACGTGCAATTAAAAAACACAACATGATGACCACAGTTGAGGGCAATGCTTCAGGGTTGGCATTGGTGGTAGTAGAGTGGGAGGCACACTGACTTGTTTTGCAGAAGATGAAACAATTAGAGTGGACACTAAACAGGACATGTTTCTGCAAGACTTGGAACTTACTAGAATATACAGTGTAACCATTTGATAAATGTGTTTGTTTGTGAGAGGCAGCTGGTGTTTTAACCTTTTTTTATTGGCCATTTACAGTTGTCTAGCTTTTCATTCTACTTCCCTTAACAATGTCTATTATTCGCTTTGTTAAAGCCTCAGCTAGATAAAGGATGTCCCTTGACGGAAGGCAGCGGTCTCTACATTTTTATTTTTATTTCAGCTGCACACTACAGGTGAAACTCAAATTTGAATATCATGCAAAGTTAATTTATTTCACTAATGCAACTTAAAAGTTGAAACTAATATAGGAAGTAGACTCATTACATGAAAAGCAAAATAGTTCAAGTCGTTATTTGTCATAATTGTGATGATTATGGCTTACAGCTCATGAAAACCCCAAATCCACAATCTCAGAAAATTTGAAAATTGTGAAAAGGGTGCAATCGGCAATTAAGCCATAACACCTGCAAGGGGTTCCTGAGCCTTTAACATTTTTAAATGGTCTCAGTCTGGTTCAGTAGGAATCACAATCATGGGAAAGACTGCTGACCTGACAGTTGTGCAGAAAACCATCATTGACACCCTCCATAGGGAGAGAATGCCTCAAAAGGTAATTGCAAAAGAAGTTGGATGTTCCCAAAGTGCTGTATCAAAGCACATTAATAGAAGGTTGTGTGGAAGAAAATGGTGCACAAGCAGCAGGAATGACCGCAGCCTGGAGAGGATTGTCAGGAAAAGGCCATTCAAAAGTGTTGGAGACTTTCACAAGGAGTGGACTGAGGCTGGAGTCAGTGCATCAAGAGCGACAACACACAGACGGATCCTGGACATGGGCTTCAAATGTCGTATTCCTCTTGTCAAGCCTCCTGAACAACAAACAACATCAGAAGCATCTTACCTGGGCTAAAGAAAATCACGCCTGGTCTGTTGCTCAGTCCTCTTTTCTGATGAGAGCAATGGAGGAAGGAATGGAGAGGCACACACTGCAAGATGCTTGAAGTCCAGTGTGAAGTTTCCATAGTCTATGTTGATTTGGGGGAGCCATGTCATCTGCTCCATGTCACTGTGCTTCATTAAGTCCGGGGTCAACGCAGCCATCTACCAGGATATTTTGGAGAACTTCATGCTTCCTTCCTTGCAGTGGCGGTATAGCGCCGCTAAAAATAGCAGCGCTATACTGTTGGAATTAACGCCCGCTAGCGGCCGAAAAAGGGTTAATACCGCCTGCAATGCGTCTCTGCACACATCATATAACAGACATGCATGAAAGGAAACTTGTGCTGAGAGAAGCCTACAAGCCCAAGATCCTTAGTGCCCGAGCCAGGCAAATAGTATTTTCAGAAAAGTTCATAATGGTACGTGACATACGTCCGGGTTAATGAGCGGACGGTGTATAAAGTGGAGGTTATGAGACCGTTTGTAACCAACCCTATTGAAGAAGTCCTGAGCGACGAAACTGGTTTAGGAGTGGGTACACGGCGTACTATTCGTGTTCGAGGAAAACGTTTGGAATACCGACCATCGAGCGTGAAGTGAAGAGGGGAACGAACGGAGCAGGGGGTGAGACTGACGGTTTACCTTGGGTCCGCCGAGACCACAATACAACAAGCTTATTGCAAAATTGTCTTTTGTTTGGAGCCCCCACTGCCGAGTTCATTGTTGAAGTGCCTCTATTTGTTTTGCTAAATGTGAGTGCAACGTCGTGAAGGTTTCTTGTGCTGCTTTTAATAAATTTGTTTTGATATACTTCACTATTGGAGCCAATTTTTACTTTTACCATGTGGAGCGGACTTCTGATTTATTGGAACACTGGTGGAATTGATTATTTAGTTTGGAGATTTATTCAGCCTATATTGCCAAGCAGGCATATTTTATTGGTAAGCACAAATTCCTTTGGGTGTGGAGTCACTGAGCACTATGGTGTGGTGGAAGGTTTCAAGCAAGATTGTTTAAGAAGATTTTTTTTTGGACACTTTTGGGCTAGATTCAGAAACAAATGCCTATCTTTAGGGCGTAGCGTATCTCATATACGCTACGCCGCCGTAACTTTGAGAGGGCAAGTCCCGTATTCAGAAAGAACTTGCGCCCGAAGTTACGGCGGCTTAGCGTATATGGGCCGGCGTAGCCCGCCTAATTCAAAATGGGCTGGTAGCGGGGCGTGTTGTATGCTAATTAATCGTGACCCCACGTAATTGACGTTACGAACGGCGCATGCGCCGTCCGTGAAGTATCCCAGTGCGCATGCTCCAAATTACGCCGCAAATAGTCATTGCTTTAGACGTGAACGTAACTTACGCACAGCCATATTCGCATACGACTTACGCAAACGACGTAAACAACGCAAAATTCGACGCTGGCCCCGACGTCCATACCTAACATTGGCTACGCCTCATATAGCAGGGGTAACTTTACGCCGGAAAAAGGCCTAACGTAAACGACGTAAATCAATGCGCCCGGGCGGACGTACGTTTCTTGAATTGGCGTATCTATCTCATTTTCAAATTCTATGCGGAAATCTACGGAAGCGCCCCCTAGCGGCCAGCGTAAATATGCACCCTAAGATACGACGGGCGTACAAGACTTATGCCACGCGTATCTAGGCAACAGTGAGGCGTATCTGATTCTATGAATCAGGCGCCTAGATGCGACGGCCCGCATTCAGAGTTACGACGGCGTATCTGGAGATACGCCAACGTAACTCCTTTCTGAATCTAGCCCTTTAAGTTTAATCACTTGAAATCTAATTACTTTATGGCTTGTTAAATTCATCCTTTTTATCACTGGATGAACATTTTTTTTTCTTGGAACATTTTATTATTTATATATTTCTTTTTTCTTTTTTCACTTCTCACATATACCTAGTATGGTTTAATACGTGTATACTTTGTCACAGATTCATTTTCACATTTTTCTTAGGATTGTTCAAAATCATTTTTGCACATAGCGCTACTATTTTGTTCATTCAGAATCTTTCACATATAATTCACATTTTTTTAAGTAGCTGCTTTTCTTTGGGTTTTTATATTGATTGGCGCAGTGGGGTGGAAGAAGGTTGAAGGGTGCATAAAATTTCCTTTTTTCACTATTTTTTACACACTGATCACCAGCCCAGTGTCCCCACACAATGTAAACACACAAAGTCCCCACACAGTAAAAACACTTGTCCCCCACATATGTAACCGTAAAATCCCAATGATCATCTGCACACATATGTCCATGATCACACAAACCAATTATTTTACACTTAACAGGATTTATTTTTTACCAAAGACATGTAGCAGAATACATTTTGGCTTAAATTTATGACAAAATTTGATTTTATTGGAAGAAGAAAATATTGTTTTTTCAAAATTTCCAATATTTTTTCACTTATATCGCAAAAAATAAAACACGGAGTCATGAATAAATACCACCAAAAGAAAGCTCTATTCATGTGAACAAAATGATAAAAAATGTATTTGGGTACAGCGTAGCATGACCGCGCAATTGTCATTGAAAGTGTGAGAGAGCTGAAAATCAGCCTGGCAAGAAAGGGGGTTAAGGTGTCCAGTATTGAGATGGTTAATGAAAGACTTTTATATTTGCCTGGTGTATGCACAGTTCTAGCCGGAGCCCAGCAGTGACTTGTCCTCTGGCATTCCTAATCTGTGACCCGATGTCTGTTTCAATGTCAATGTTTCATTGTAAGTAGGTGTGTGTTACTTGTTTATAGTAAGAAATGTGTGCAGAGCTCATGTAATGGAAGGAAACATTGCTTTTGTTGTAGATACAAAAAGGAAGTGTGGGGGGGCGTGTCCAACCGCCGAGCTGCATGGAAGCCTGATACCACAGCTCCTGCACTGACCGGAGAATCCGACATCTAAGCGGCCAACCTACGCCCTAAAAATGCATCACCAAAGCCAACACATGCTGGGGAACCCGCCTGGCACCTCCAGGAAACGAAAGGACTACCGCCCGCCGAGGAAACTGACTGATTTTTTCTCCTCACCTCACGGCGCTCGAATCCAAGATGGCGCCCGCGACCGCTCACCGCGAGGAGAGAGAGCCTACACTGACCTGCCGGACGATGGGGACGGAATCGCACATCCCAGCTCACCCCCTCACGGCCCACCGCCACCCTCCGGACCGTCCTCCACGACTGCCAGCCCAGCTAAAGCGCGGAATGAGGATGGACCTTCACCCCCAGGCCTCTGAGGTAAGGCCTACAATGGACAGCCTCCCCTCACTGGATCCATCATCATCCCCTATAAGCAGCATTTCCCACTACCGACCAGCCTGTCATGGACACAGTGCTAAAGGGCATGCTAATCTCCCTGCACACATCGCTGCATAGTGATATTTCCACATGATCTCAGCATTTAAAAACGAAATGACACAATGTCAAGGGGAGGGTGGACCGTATTTGAGCACAGATGAGCGCCAATGACAGTAACAGTCAATGAATTAATAGATGCCCATGACCACGCAAAAGACGACCAACAGTGGCTGCGCGCCAAGATGGCGGACCTCGAGGACAGGTCAAGGCGCAATAATGTGAAAATACGCGGCATCCCAGAATCGGTTTTGCCTGCTGACCTCAATTCATACGCCAGAAAAATGATCACCACGCTCTTTACCCGATCTCCCCCCTTGTGGAGGACAATCGTGGACCGTATTCCACCGCCTACCAAAACCTTCCCCACTTGCCACCTGAAAATACCCCGTGATACCCTCATGAGAATTCACTTCTACCACGCCAAGGACATTGCTCATGTCCAAATCCAGAAGGCTGGGCCAGCTACCTCCGCCATACACAAAGCTGCAGCTTTTCGCTGACATCCTCCCAATACAACCCGTCAGCAGCGGAGACAACTCCAGGACCATCCCCAAACCCTCTGAACAACCACAAGATTCCCTACCAATGGGGATTCCCGACCAAACTTATGATTACAAGAAATGGGGTTAAACATAATATACACACGGTGGAAGAAGGCATCCATCTCCTCAAAAAGTGGCACATTATTCCAGATGGCAATGCACAACCTCGTGACACCTCTCCTGACCATCCACACCCACAATGCCATGGATACCCACCCCCCAGTGTTACTAACTGTCCATAGGGTTGGTGCGCTACCACCTATTGCTCACATATGCACTCCGTCGGTGCCTGCTCGTTGCAGTTGATACACGGACTTTTACCCCCCCAAAAAAGATTCAGTAGTCGTTTCTGATATACTACTGACCACGGTGTTTTAAACACACCCCAGCACTGTTGTTAACCTGTTTGCACCTATCGTTGTTTACTGTAACCCTTCCTTGTGTCCCTGACCCTTCTCCCTTTCCTTCCCCTCTCTACGGATCCCTGGAGAGCTCCACACATCTGAGAAAACGTATTCCCTGAAACTAGGATCGTAGATCAACGCCACAGCCCACCTGATCCCCACACCTGGAAGAACACGACGAAAACTGTGAGTAACTAATTTTCCGCTCTTACTACACCTTCCTGAAATGCCTAAATTTATGACCCTAAACGCTAAAGGCCTAAACCACCCCTGCTAAAAGGGCGTCACTATGGAAAACAGCCCGCACGTCCCTATGTGACATCATCTGTGTGCAAGAAACGCACTTTAAACTCACGGCAGAGCCGACCTGCACCAACAAACAATTCCCAACTATCCTTAAGGCCTCGGGCCCCTGAGAAGAAAAATGGAGTTTTAATAGCCATCAAGGACACCATAACATTTACCCTCCACAACAGCATGTCTGATATCAACGGAAGGTACCTTGCACTAGACTGCTCCCTGGACAATGTAAGATACACTATAGTCAATGTCTACCTCCCTAATACGAGGCAGATCAGCTTCCTATCCAAGCTTATGAAAAAACTCACTCGCTTTAAACAGGGAACACTTATCATCTGCGGAGATTTTAATATAGTCCCTGACAACTCGATGGATGCCTCTTCCCGAACGGGCAGGACTGCATCGCCTATGGGCTCCTTCATGAGAACACACGACCTATACGACGCCTGGAGATGTCTGCATACCACTGAAAGAGACTATTCATATTTCTCCCCCCGCCATAACTCCTACACGAGGATTGACTATTTCCTGGTAGACAAATGGTCCCTTCCCAATATCTCGAACTCTGATATCTCTACCATTACATGGTCCGACCATGCACCCGTCACCATGTCCTTCAATGGCCTCTCCCTCCTCGCACGATCGAGGATCTGGAGAGCTAATGCATCCCTTATTCACTCACCACAACACTCTGCGTATATCGCAGACCGTCTAACTGAATTTTTTTCCCTGAATACAGGTTCTGTGAATGACAATTCTATGCTGTGAACGCACACAAGGCGTTCATAAGAGAATATTTATTCAACTTGAGGGCGAGAGAGAGGAGGTTGAAAACACACCGCCTAGACACCCTGACCTCTGAAATAAGAATACTGGAGGCTCAGAACCAATCTAATCCTACCCTTGATACTAAAAATAAACTAGACCTCCTGAGAAGTGACCTTAGGGCACACCTGCTAGAATCTTATGAAAGGGCCCATACCTACTTCAAAGCCACACATTACTCCACAGGCAACAAAGCTGGCAAGCTCATGGCCAATAGAATCAAGGGGCATATTACCAAAACCAAAATTACCCACCTGTTCCACCCTTCCTCAAAAAAGAAACTTATTGACCCCACGGAGATTGCTGATGCTTTCAGCCACTACTATAACACCTTATATAACCTCAAAGATGACAGCTCGGTGCCCCAACCGTCTCCCCATGACATAGAAGCATTTCTCCAAGACATCAATCTCCCTAAGTTGTCTGTGGAGCAGTTGGAATCGCTGAACGCACCTTTTACTCCCCTAGAAATTTTACAAACGATAGCAGGTCTGCCCTCTAATAAATCCCCAGGCCCTGACGGCTTGACTAGCGAGTACTATAAGAAATTCGGCCAGATACTTGCACCTTTTCTGACTACTGTCTGCAACGATGCTGCTTCTTCCTCCTCTCTCCCCCCGGAAATGTTATCCGCCCTGATTGTCACTCTGCCGAAGCCAGGCAAGGAACCCACATGTGCCCAGAACTTCCGTCCTATTTCCCTCCTCAATTTGGATGCCAAGATCCACGCCAAGCTAATAGCCAACCGCCTAATAGACCTAATGCCCCTGCTCATCCACAAGGACCAATCCGGCTTTACTAAAGGTAGGCAAGCCTTTGATGCAACCCGTAGACTCGTTAACCTCATCCACGCCGCGGGGTCGACCCGAACGCCTTCTCTGCTCCTATCACTGATGCAGAGAGGGGCGTTTCCGACCGGGTCCACTGGGGTTACATGCACGCGACTCTCACAAAATTTGGGTTCCAGGGTCCCCATACTCTCCGCCATCATGGCACTTTACTCCTCCCCGTCAGCCCAGGTATATACCTCCGAAATACTCTCAAAACCTTTCATGATTTCCAACGGCACGCGTCAAGGCTGCCCCCTATCACCCTTAATCTTTAACCTCATCATGGAACCCCTAGCAGAACATGTTAGAACTCACGACTCAATAACAGGTCTAAAAATAGGCACCTCAGACCATAAAATCAATTTGTTCGCCGATGACGTGATAATAATGCTAAGTAACCCCCTTTCCCCCTGGCTTCGGTACAGTTATTACTAAAAAGATTTGCTAATGTATCTTACTATAAGGTCAACGAACAAAAATCGTACATTCTAGACATAGGACTGGACGCCATCACTAGCAACCTGCTTAGACACAAATACCCATACCCTTGGGCGGACACAGGTATACCATACCTAGGTATCACTTTGACTAAATCCACATCAACCCTATTCCCCCAAAACTATACCGAGATGAAACAGATGCTTATCCGAGAAACTGCAAAAATTTCCAAACACGAATTCTCATGGGCGGGGAGACTCGCGGCCTTTAAACTGATGATCCTACCCAGACTACTGTACATCTTCAGGACGCTCCCAATCCCTCTACCACAATCATACCTTAAATCCTTACAATCCATACTTGGACACTTTCTATGGCAA
This sequence comes from Rana temporaria, assembly GCF_905171775.1. Lineage (NCBI taxonomy): Eukaryota > Metazoa > Chordata > Amphibia > Anura > Ranidae > Rana > Rana temporaria. Next base: position 48,735,657 of record NC_053491.1, read on the forward strand.
GGCAAAAAAACCCAGGATGCAACCAGGCTAAACTCATCAAACATAGGTCTGTGGGAGGCATGGGCCTAGCAGACATCAGAGATTACTATATGGCCACTATAATCTCACAGATGCGCGAGTGGATGATGGAACGCCCCACCACACTTTGGGGCGCTATAGAATCCCACATGGTCCCTGGCCCCAACCTTTCCCCAATGGCTATTCAGCACGACCGCCAAATACCCACTACTCTCCATATACTCCCCCTACTATTCAGGCCACTGTCAAAGTATGGAAGGTACTCCATTCCTCCTCCTGGCCGACCCTTGCTACCAAACCTACCCCAATACCCATACAAACACTCCAGCTGCTGACCCCTGACCTGCCTGTTCCCCACTGGCTGTCCGACCACATATCCTACGTACACGAACTACGTCCCCTAGTGGCCACCAAATCATTTCTCCACGCCCAAAAGACCCTACAGGCCCCTGCCTCAGACTACCTCACATACTATAGACTGCAACATTGCCTTAACAACTCTCGTCCCTTGGAAGGACACCTACCTCTGCACATATGGCGCTTCCTCTTCTCTGATACAACGAAAAACAAAGGTACGTCCATAATTTACTCAACCCTCCAAGAAAAAAACTCATTCACTAAATCCAAACCACTCCTAGAATGGGAACATGACTTACTTACCCCGTTCTCTGACCGTCAATGGCAAACAGCGATCAAAGCCAACCACAAATACACCTCCTGCACCTCCCTTTGGGAACTCTCACAAAAACTGCTGATGAGATGGTATCTTACACCAACTAGGATAGCCAAATTCCACCCTGCCACATCTCACGAATGTTGGAGGGGATGCAAAAACCCTGGTACTCTTCTCCACATATTCTGGTCCTGCCCATACTTAAGACCACTATGGTCATCAGTGGAGCTGATACTACAGAACATTCTGGGTACACCCATTTCATTGACACCCCCGCTAGCTATCCTTAATCTATCCATTGAAGACATCCCACCACCCCTGAGACTGGTAACTGTACATGTACTGTTAGCAACAAGACTACTGATCGCTCGGAACTGGAAGTCCAAAACTGTCCCATCACTGACAGACGTAGTGCGACTGGTGAGAACCCACTACACATACGAATCCACCCTTGCACGTAGGAAACACTCCTACTCCATGGTACTGACCCTTTGGGACCCCTGGCAAACTTGGTACAAAGGCCAATAGACCATCGAATGATCCCCTGATTGTATTGATACTTATGATGCTCTCTACCCCCCCCCCCCCCCCCCCCCCCCCTTTATCCCCCCCCCCCCCCCCCCCCCTGTTTGGCTACACAATGGTATTCTGTTCACATTCTGTTTATATATTGCCTACCGTCTAGGTGCCCACTTGGTGGGTACATGGACGGCACAGTAGATATCCCGGTATTGTACCTTCTATTTGATACTATGCAAGTTACTATGCACTGTATACCACACGGCACTTGATAATATTGTATTGATATGCTTGACATATACCAATAAAAACTATTTGAAAGAAAAAGGAAGTGTGATGTGTAAGGTTTTTTTTTTTCTTTTTCGTCTCCCTTACTATTGATTTTTATCTAAAGAATTCAGAGTTCCCTCTCTGCTACCAAAGTGCATGTTGTTTTTTTTTTTTTTATTTGTGCATAAATAGGTTGCTTCTTTTTTTCACAGGAGCATTGCATGTACTGTCAGACTCCTGCAGATGAGCCCTTCAGCTTTCTGCCGGTACCTTCATACAGGCTATTGGTTTGACAGCTACAGGGCTTGTGAATGAAATACAAAAGTGCTCATTAGCGCCCCCGCAATTCATTAGAAACTACAAGCAGTCTGCTGCAGTGGCGGTCGGTACTTGCAGTTTTCTCTTTCACAGATCACTGTGAATGAATGACGTGCCTGTGTGGGCGGAGCCCCGCCTAGGCACCATTTTTATAATGTCACAGGAAAGGGGGTTCTAGTGGTAGGGGCATGTTGCCCATTAAATACTGGTGTAACATGCAACATGATCCTAAGGCTGCATTCACACCTGAGCATAGCATTTTTGGTCGTTTTTTTTCCAACGTTTTGTCGCGCGTATTCGCATACAGCGTTGTCCGACGTTTTTGAACTTCAACGTTTTTTTATTTTAGCCAATAGGAAAAATGATCATCTTTTTCATCACTTGTTGCTATGTTTGTAGATTTTTTTTTTTAAATCTTTTGCCTGGGTGAAATGTTATAGTTCACAGAACAGATTAAAGCGACAAAACACCCGTAGAAAGGCTCATTGTCGCGCTAGACGCTTGAATCGAGCGTTTCCATTACTTTCTATGGGGATACAAACGTTCTAAAACGCCCAAATCCGCGTGACAAAAAAGGGTCCGGAACTTGTTTGAGCTTCAGGCGTTCGGCTTCAGACGTTTTGGAGTGGAGTTGTGAACCATCTCCATAGAGAATAATGTATTTGTTCCCCTCTAGCGTTTTGGAGCTTCATGCTTCAGGCGACAAAACGCTCAGGTGTAAATGCGGCCTAAAGGTGAGACTATCCTTTAAAGCAGAGCTCCACCCAAAAGGGGAATCTGCACTCCACCCCTCCACTGCCACATTTTGCACTTTTTGGGGGAAGCGGATACCTGTCAAAACCAGGTTCCCACTTCTGGGTATGATCGCTGCACAGCAATCTATGGAATTTAAGACCCCTCCCCAGGTCTCAGAAGACAGCAGAACCATTCAGAAACTGCATCACAACTCACGCATGCGCAGTAGGAAACAGGCTGTGAAGCCGCAAGTCTTCACTTCCTGTTTCCCTTAGTGAAGAGTCCGGATAGGGGTGCCGACATTGCGGGATACCTAGGCAGACAAGTGTCCCTATATTAAAAGTCAGCAGCTACAGTATTTGTTTTTTATTTTATTTTTTACAGGCCGGAACTCCGCTTTTAAAGATTTTTTTTTTTTCACTGAGGTTCAGCTTTTAAACATTTTACCAATTACCTGATCATGGGATGCAGCTGCTTTATTACAGACTCTAGCCAGCCAGTTAATATTCCTGATTGCACTTGTCCTAATAAAGTAATTATGCAGAAAAAGTGAATGTAGGAAAGAGTGCAGCAAAACTTTCAGCCACATTGAGCTACTTTTCTTAGTCGTTGATCCGGGAAAAAAAACTAGAAGCAAGTTAGAATAGTTGTATACCTCTACAGATATCAACACACGTGACTGGTCTCAGGTGATGCACAGAAATGAAACAAATCCTCTTACATAAGTTGCACTTGTTTATCTGTAGCTGCCCTCTCTCCTCTACATATGTTCAAGGTACAGACTTTACATTTCTCAGTTCCAGAAGTTAGGGGGCAGAGATCTGATGTCACACACTGCACAGCAGAGCTGAGTGTAATCTGAGGCCTGAGTGGATGCTGTGTACTTGAGGGGGGGGGGGTGGACTTCTCCTGGGATTGTCTGATGTTGACTTAGATTGACATAAGTGACTCGAGCAGATAGAGAAATGAGGGATAGACAGAAGTCACACTAGGTGCTTTGGATAGAGGCAAGTGCACGCTATAGAAGGATATGCTTTGCTCATTTCAGAGGCTTACAGCCAGTTTAAGTGCAAATTTCCTTTAATTTCCCATATGTGTTGCAAAACCGACACTGGGAATGATTGGTTCTTATTAAAACTACTGTTCTGCCTCCAGAGAATGCATTCTATGTGGATATGTTGGATTAGCTTGTTTAGGTTTTTTTATTCGGTTATGGTCGGATACCTAATGTCTGCCATCTTATTTCCACAGCGGTGCTGGACGATGAACGGCTCACAGCAGAGGAGATGGATGAGCGGAGACGTCAAAATGTAGCCTATGAATACCTGTGCCATTTGGAGGAAGCAAAGAGGTACGAATAACCAATGATTTGAGTTTCATAAAACTCTTAAATAGACAACACTTTCCTTTGCCAATAATTACAGAATCCTTTAAATACTACTTGTACATAAAACTACTCACTGATGTATAATTAGTGGTCAAAAACTCTGCTCCAGTCTATAAGCTATAAATGAAGCCATTTTTTTTTACATTTAGTTTTGGATAGAATAGAACACCTGTTTGGCTCTCTCAGTGGACTACAGAACATCTCCACACTGTGTTATAGGGGAGTGGAGGAGGGGGTATTCTGTAGTCCTAACATCCTATTCTAGGGTGACAGTGCTGCTCCTTCATAGATACAGTACAGTGAGTAAGGTTTGTCACACCAAAATGGCTCTATAATTGAGATGGATGCCCTTTAACCACTTGCTGTCAGTACACTGTTTTTATAAATGGCATTGGTTAAAAAAGCCCATGGTTTCAGCTGCTTGCTTCACAAAAGAGATACGACCGCGTATCTCCTGATACGCCGTCGTATCTCTGAGATACGATTGTCGTATCTATGCGGCTGATTCATAGAATCGGTTACGCATAGATAGCCCTAAGATCTAACAGGTGTAATTGACTTACACCGTCGATGGATGCAATTCTAGGCCGGCCGCTAGGTGGCGATTCCATTGCGGTCGGCGTAGAATATGCAAATGACTAGTTACGGCGATTCACGAACGTACGCTTTACCCGTCGCTTTAAATTTACGTTGTTTCTGTCGAGATACGCCACGTAATACTAAGGCTGCCCTGTAGGTGGCCTAGCCAATGTTAAGTATGGCCGTCGTTCCCGCGTCGAAATTTGAAAATTCACGTCGTTTGCGTAAGTCGTCCGTGAATGGCGCTGTACGCCATTTACGTTAACGTCGAAACCAATGACGTCCTTGTGACGTCATTTAGCGCAATGCACATAATTTTACGGACGGAGCATGCGCAGTACGTTCGGCGCGGGAACGCGCCTAATTTAAATGGTGCCCGCGGATTTAGGCGGGCTTGCGCCGAGCGGATTTACGTTACACCGCCGCAAGTTTACAGGTAAGTGCTTTGTGAATCAGGCACTTACGCTGTAAACTTGCGGCGGTGTGACGTAAATGGGATACGTTACGCCGCCGCAGCGTAACAGATTTGTACGTGAATCTGCCCCTATATTTTTAAGGCCAGATATTCGTTAAAGGTGTTGTAAACCCTCACATATATCCAGTGTAGTGACTGGCCTTAGGTGATATACAGAGATGAAACAAATCCTCCTGCATAAATTGTACCGGTTTATCTGCGGCCCTCTCTTCTCTATAGTCATTCTAAGTCCAGAATCTATAAAGCTTATCTGAGCTCTAAGAAAAGAAAGGCGGAGAGCTGAAGTTACCCTCTGCAGAGCTCAGTAAGGAGAGCTCTGACAGCTGATTGGAGGGAAGGGGCACGCTCCACAGCACACAGAAACAGAGTGGATGCTGTCAATCACCTAGAGGTCCCTCCCCTGTCACCTTTTTTCTCTTGGTGTCAGGAAAACTTGTCAGAAGAGAATCACGCTGATAGCAGAGGATAAAACAGCAGACAGAAATTAGACTTCGTACTAGTAACTAGTGTTACTAAACCCAGATCCTGCATTCACTATATCTGGTCTCCCACAGGACACAGAACATGGGAATGCAATTAGTTTAGTAAATTCTGCGAAATACCTTTTTGCAAAAGCAGTATATAGCAGTTATGTGACTTCTATCAGTGTCTGGTTAAAGCTTATAGGAGGACTTTTCATCTCTGATTGTCCTATAAGGCTGCAAGACCCCTGGCCCTTTGTCTGGACAGTGCTGATTGGCCCTGTGCTGATCACATGCACCCACCCCCAAAAAAAGAAAAACTCTAGCAATACACACCAAACTGAGCATGTGCAGGCACTCTGCACATGCTCAGTTTGGTGTGTACTGTCAGGTAAGGATGAGCTCAGGCGTGTTTGCAACACCAGGAAGCTGACATTCCGCAGCGCTAATCACAGGCAGTGAGACATTTCTGTGCAGCCGCAGATTGGGAAATGTCTCGATGCCTGTGATTAGCGCTGCAGAGTGTCCACTTCCTGGCGGGCACGTGGAGTTGCGAACACGCCTGAGCTCATCCTTACTGTCAGGAGATGGGTTGGGACAGTAAAATAATGGGTGGATCAGAGCAGCTAAACAGTATTCAAAACCATTTGGCTGCTTAAACCTTGCGTATATGTATATTTTTACTGTATTTAGCAGTATGCTTGGAGATCGGCTTGACACGTCTGCATAGGAAGGGGGACAACCACATATTGCAGTTGAAAACCTAAATGATGCAGTCCTTCCTGTTCGTTTCACAATGTATTCGATGTGGACAGTCACACGGACGTTCTTCACACCCAGCAGATGAATGGTTATTAATGCAGCATTATTCCGTATCTCTGCTGGATTCTGTTAGGGCAGCTATGTTTTTGCTGTTAGAAGTTGATGACTCGATCGTATTAGTCGCTCAGCTGGGAGTGTGTGTGGAATGTTGGGGTCAGCATTCCACTGTGACCTCCCATCTCCCACCACAAGAATACGGACACGGTGACACGGCACAAAGTCCTTTTTGATTACCCTTCTTCATCGCTGTCATGCCCAGAAGGTGCTGTGTAAACAAAATATACGTAGATGAAGCTTATAACATTTCTTGAATACTTTAGGCCGCATTCACACTTTGCGATTTGGAATCTCGGGCGTAATCGCCACAATTCTGCTGATAATCCCAAATTGCATGGCAGTTGCTGCAGAACATGCAACGCATGTTTGGGTGTCCATACCTTCAATGGCATCCCACACACAGTGCGATTATGCTGCGGCAAACCGTGCCTTTAAAAATTGCATGAAGCCTGTCCCCTGAAAAGGAGCAGGAGCTTCTTTTTGGGTGACAAACACGCAAACATACAGTGTAAATGCACCAATACACTCTTCTTGGAACACCTCTGAACTACACATTATAATACAGATTTAAAGGAGAAGTACAGCCAAAGCTTGTTAGGCTGTACATCTCCTATGGATCACAGGAGTTCATTCTGAGCTGCCGTGATCCGTTTTCAGCAGACATTGGGCTGAAAGTGGTTGTAAAGGTTCAGTTTTTTTTTTTTCTTTTTTAAATAACAAACATGCCATAGTTGCCTCCATTGTGCAGTTCGTTTTGCACAGAGTGGCCCCAAGCATCCTGTTCTGGGATCCCACGGCGGCTCCTTCCTGCAATAGATAACCCCCTTTGGAAGCTCTCTCCCAAAGGGGGTTACCTTGCGGGTACGCTCCCGTGTGATATACTTGGCATCCATAGCCACCGGGTGTATGACTCTGCCCCGCTCCCTGATGGCCGCGTCATTGGATTTGATTGACGGCAGCGGGAGCCAATGGCTGCGCTGCTATCAATCTATCCAATGAAGAGCCGCGAAGATCGCGCCCAAGGAAAATCAGGGCTCAGATAAGTAAGATAGGGGGGCTGGGGGGCCGGTGACTGCCAGGTGTTTCTTCCCCTTAATGCATTAACCTCTTGAAGTCTGCTGACCTCACAGAGCCACTCCAGGCTCAGGAAGGATCGTGACCATCTGGTCTGGGATCCACTTGGACCGGCACTTGGCTTAATCTACCAGCGAGCCACTGCCAGCCGCTCCCGCCCCTCCACAGCCTTAGATCCAGCAGAGGACAGATGCAGCATCGGACCAATGCTACATCCACCTAGGTAAGTATGATTTCTTAAAAGAAAGAAAAACCTCAACTTCTCTTTTAAATGTCACAATGTGCATGGGCACATTGGTTATCATAAAACTCTGTTCAGAGGTGTAAAAAAATTGCAAAACACCTTTTTGAAAGCAAATTTTTTTTTTTTTTTTTTTTTTTCAGCCAGGTCTGACAGTAACAAAAAGTTCTCAGTTCACGCTGCTGCGGTGCAAATTCTTAGTGTGATTTCTGTCTGTCAAATGTTATTCTGATGCGAATTTGATGCAAATTGAAGTCTATAGAGCGAATTTACACTGCATCAAACTCGCACATGGCCCTTTTTTAGCCGCATCAGAATTGCGTCGCATTGTTGTGAATGGCCTTCATTGAAAACAAGGGCCCAGATTCAAGAAGCTATTGCGCCCGCGCAACCATAGGTTGCGCGGCGCAATAGCTGTTTTGCTCCCGCGTAGCGAATGCCCCTGATTCAGGAACATCGCTACGCGGACTGCAGCCTAGGATATGACAGACATAAGCCTCCTTATGCCTTCATATCTCAGGCTGCATTCTTGCGTTGGCCGCTAGGGGGCGCGGCCATTGTGATCAGCGTATAGTATGCAAATTGCATACTACCACCGATTCACAAAAGTTGCGCGGGCCCTGCGCACGCAAGGTACGGAGTTTCCGTACCGCGACTTTAGCGCAAGGTTGCTCCTGCTAATAGCAGGGGCAGCCAATGCTAAAGTATAGCCGCCCTTCCCGCTCGTGAAATTTAAATTTCACGTCGTTTACGTAAGTGATTCGTGAATGGCGCTGGATGCCATTCACGTTCACTTAGAAGCAAATGACGTCCTTGCGACGTCATTTGCCGCAATGCACGTCGGGAAAGTTTCCCGACGGAGCATGCGCTGTTCGCTCGGCGCAGGAGCGCGCCTAATTTAAATGATTCCCGCCCCCGGCGGGATCATTTACATTAGGCGCCCTTACGCCGGGCTAATTAGCATAGCGCCCGCGCAATTTACGGAGCTACTGCTCCGTGAATCGCGGGCAAATCGAAATATTTGCGTGGGCGCAGAGCAAAAATCGTTGCCCTTTGCCCACGCAAATATTGCGCGGATCTACCTGAATCTGGGCCACTGTTCTTTCAGACGACATGCGAATCTATGCATTCAGAACGGATCAAAATCGCATCAGAATTTTCATTAGTGTGTACAGGGCCTGAATTGCATGAACCAAAGTGGTGCCGGTCTGCTCGTGATGATGAGGTTTGGTCATGTGGTTTCTGAGAAGGGCGCAGTATCATCCCAGGCTTTTGCAAAAACATGATTAGTCACAGTGTTGATATTAACTTTACTCTGCAGAGCTTTGTTCCTATTAAGGGAAGCCCTGTGGCCAGAGCTCATGATTCTTCCTTGAGGTGGAGAAGGAAAAGCCTAGTCAGGCAGAGGATGACCTCACTAGACATCATGTGCCTTTAAATTAAAGAAGTGGTAAAATTGAAAAAAATAGCAATTACCTTGACCACTTGACCTCCGGAGGATTTTACCCCCTTCATAACCAAAGCATTTTTTGCTATTGCACCATTTTAACACCGTACCCAAATAAAATGTATGTACTTTTCCCCCCAAATAGAGATTTCTTTTGGTGGTATTTGATCACCACTTTAATTATTTTTTATTATATAAACAAAACAAAAAAAGACAGAAAATTTCAAAACAAAACAAAAACCTTTTATGCTTTCTGCTAAAAAAAACATATTGCATAAAAAAAAAAAAAAAAAAGTTTCTTCATAAATTTTGGCCAAAATGTATTGTGCTATATGTCTTTGGTAAGTGTATATTGAATGGTTTGCATGAAAGTTTATAGTGTCTACAAATGATGATCTACAGTGTATATATACTGGACTTTTTTTTCTTCTTTATACTAGTAGGCGGGGAGAAGGGACTTCTAATGGTTCTGTAATAGTGCTGCGGACAATCTGACACTAGGTGTTAACTGACTGCCATTGACATCACCAGTGACACTAATACAGTGATCAGTGCTAATTCTATACACTGTCACTGTACTAATGACACTGGCTGGGAAGGGGTTGACCTCTAGTAGGGGCAATCAATGGGTTAACTGTGTGCCTACCAATGTGTAATATCTGATGCTTCGGGGGCTTCGTTCTCAGGTAAGTAATTCATAATGAGCTAGTATGCTATGCATACTAGCTTATTACGCCTTTTGTCTTGCAGGTTTTTTTTTTTTTTTTTTTAAGAGAGGGTTTACTTCCTCTTTAATGTGCCCTTGCTGTCATTGTTCATCTTGCTCCTTTCTGGCCTAACATGTTGCATTACAGGTGCTGAGTGTAGAGGAGGCTTATATACTCCATTCAGCTGCAGACTGCTCAGATGAAGCTTGCTAAGAGGAAGTCTAGGTTGGTGATGCCGGGGACATGGTGATCTTGGCAGGATGTGACTCATCACCTACAGCTGCTGCTGGTCCCCGGCTGTTTCTGTTATTTGTTGCTTGGAGACCAACCCAGAGTACGATGTGGTTTAGCCTGAAGTATAGTCAATATTAAAATCCGCTGCTCAGTATGTACTCTGTGATATTAGTAGATTCTGCAACATTGCAGAGTTTATTATGCCCTGGTGTAGTCATGGTTTGGAGCCAAAAAAAAAAACTCCTACATGACGGTATAGGTGGCAGAGAGTAGAAAACCACCCCCCCCTTTTTTTTTATCCTATTCATATAGGTGTACATAAGTATACACCTGTGAGTGTGAGGGCTGCGTTTTTCCAGCATGGGGATGCACAGGTATTTCATGCATCCATGTACAGGCCACCCCATTCATATTTGGGAAGCAGCAGATGCACAGACAATTTATGTGGGTGCATGTGCGTGTCCCCCATATTCACACTGTCTGCATTCAGGGACATGCACCTGCACCCACTTGAATGCCCGATTCACACCTATGCAGTTTGCTTTTGATCCGTTTCTGCAGTGAATTTAGCATTTTTTGCAACTGTGTTTTTGACACATTTTTTCTGCGTTTTTTTTTTTGTATGTGTTTTGCATTTTTTTATGCAGATTAAAAAACGTAAATTGCTGTAAAATCATGATAAACGTACTACATGGTTTTCTGCAGCTTCTCCATTGAAGTCTATTGGACTAACAGGAAGTGAGAAGTAAGCCCTCCAACATGAGGAAATCCCTGACTGTCACCAGAACTAATGTCCTCATTGGAAGATTTTCTACTTTTCCTGTTCTGGTGCCAACATTTTGTGTGTGGCGTGTTTTTTTATTTTTTTACTCTCTTTTCCGATGACAAAGGTAAATCGGACAAATAGAGAGAGTGAATTTTCCCTAAGGGGGCAAAGATGGCAACAAAAAAATACCTGGCTCTCTAATCCCTCTCCTCTCTATCCAAAACTAAAAAGAGTTTTGCCTTCGGTTATACTTTAATGAAACTCGGTTGTCATAACTACTATAGACTACATTGGAGATTACTAAAGATGAGCTGACTTGTTTCGGCTTTTTCATAAAATGAGAAATGCCTTTGTAGATTTCAAATAAAAAGTCCCTTTTAATGAATGTGGCCGTTACTGAAAAGGAAGTAGGTTGAGTGGAAGGGAGCGGCTAGGAGTGTTTCAGATCAGAGGTATGCAAAAAAGGAGGTGCTGGGTTCATGTGACATGACTTTAAAAAGGCTAAAAATAAACCCTAAAAGCAGAAATATCTTAGTTGTGTTATGCTCAAAGTGAGTCCAATTATAGAGCTGAACACCTGTATCGGAGGCCTGTAATGGTAGCGGCCATGCTCATAAACAAGCTGCATTCTCATTTAAGGGCAGTGAAGGTGACGTTGCTTAACATCCCTGCAAGTAATGGCGGCTTCTATTGGAGACTTCTGGTATTTAGTACTGGGACAAACCTTTTTCAAGGGTTAGCTGAAATAATAAAGGCTCCTCCATAGGCCCTCCACTCCTCCTCATGTCAATTAACAAAGAACTCAAAGCAGCATTTGTGGTTTTCTCAGTTCTCCAGCCTGACCACAGCATGCTTCATGTTCTAGTACATGCCGAGTGACATCGTATTGCACTTGTGCTACTCGTGGCTATAGACAATAAAGGGGCTATCCATAGATGTGAAGATAAGAATTCCCATGGAGTGTGTGCAGCCGATGACTTTATTTTTTTTCCCCTTACCTATGGCTGGAGTCAGCAACCTTTTTCCACTTAAGGGCCAGATTCAATGTATGTGAATGCATGAAGGGCCGAATTCACTTGCTAATGAATGAAAATAATTAATAAATGAATAATTCCCTTTACATTCCACACCCCTGCACCTCGGGCTCCCTTTACATTACACAGCCCCTGCACCTCTGGCCCTCTTTACATTACACAGCCCCTGCACCCCTTGCCCTCTTTACATTACACAGCCCCCGCACCTCTGGCACCCATTACATTACACAGCCCCTGCACCTCTGGCACCCATTACATTACACAGCCCCTGCACCTCTGGCCCCTATTACATTACACAGCCCCTGCACCTCTGGCCCCCATTACATTACACAGGCCCTGCACCTCTGGCCCTCTTTACATTACACAGCCCCTGCACCCCTTGCCCTCTTTACATTACACAGCCCCCGCACCTCTGGCACCCATTACATTACACAGCCCCTGCACCTCTGGCACCCATTACATTACACAGCCCCTGCACCTCTGGCCCCTATTACATTACACAGCCCCTGCACCTCTGGCCCCCATTACATTACACAGGCCCTGCACCTCTGGCCCCCATTACATTACACAGCCCCTGCACCTCTGCCCCCCATTACATTACACACCCCTGCACCTCTGGCCCCCTTTACATTACACAGCCCCTGCACCTCTGGCCCTCTTTACATTAGAACAAAATTCTCCTGCGCTCTGGTGTTTCGCTAAACATGGGTAGTGTAGTCAAGTCTTTCGTTTAAGGCAATGTCTATAGTCTTGCAGCCCTCTTCAGAACAATGGGTGTTCATTTGGCTAAAAAGGAGAAAAAAAAGGAGGGCGCACTGACCTAGTGCATTACCACATCTAAGGGCCCTTTCACACGGAGCGGATCCGTATTGATCCGCCCCGTGTGTGTCCGTCGGCTCAGCGGGGATCCTCCGTAAATCCCCGCTGAGCTGTCGGCGGACAGGGCGGCCCCCGCACACTGTGCAGAGACCGCCCTGTCTTTGCTCTGCTCTCCCCTATGGGGAATCGGATGAATACGGACCGTGTGTCCGTATTCATCCGATCCGTTCCGCCAGACGGAAGAAAAATAGGGTTTTCTTCCGTCTGAAAAAGCGGAACTTTGCGGACGCGGATCGTTACGGATGTTAGCGGATGCATCATCCGCTAACGTCTGCAATCCCATAGGGATACATTACAAGTCCGTAAACGGACTTGTAATAAACGGTCCGTTCGTCCGCACGTGTGAAAGGACCCTAAAAGTTTTATTAAAAATAGAATAAAAGCAATGGTCCTACTCACTAACGAGCTTAGGTAAACGCTTTCCTGACAATCAAGCTGGATCTCTTGACACCTGCAAGCAGGACTTAATGACAAGGGCGCACCCCTTTCTTCAGTGCCTAGGCGGTCCATAGTCGTGGTTATAATAAAAGTTTTATATGTGGTAATGCACTAGGTCGGTGCTTCCTCCTTTCTTTCCCCCTTTACATTGCATAGCCCTGCGCCTCTAGCCTCCTTTACATTACACAGCCCCGCACCTCTGGACTCCTTTACATTACACAGCCTTCCCCTGTGTATTTCCCCCCCCCCCCCCCACAACTCTGCCCTTTCCTACCTTGCCATATGCAGAGAGGGAGACAGAGCGGAGCAGGAAGCTAAATGGGAACATGGAAAGACACACAGCAGTGCTGATAAGACCGCGCTTCCAGAGTTCATTTTTCATATTAACAATCTGGTGACCACCTAGCAACCAATCACCTGAAAAGTTAACTCTGGAAGCTCCTGCTGTCTTATCCGCGCAGCTGTGTGTCTCTCCCATGTTCTCATTCAGCTCCCTGCTCTGCTGTGCTCTTACTTAAAATGTCCAGGGCCAGGTGCACGTGAGTTCATCACGTGCACTGATAGGCTGGACATTTGGCGATGGCGGGCCGTAGGTTGCTGACCCCTGACCTATAGTAATAGATGTAATATGCATAATGCTAATGCGTTATGCATGATGTGCATTTTGATAGAGCACAATCTCGCTTAGTTATTAAGGCAATTTTTTTTTTTTAAATAAATAAAATGCATATTTACCTGCTCTGTGTAATGGTATTGCACAGAGCATCCCCAAACATCCTCCTGATGTCCCACGCCAGCAGTCTCCTCTCCTCCTCTTCTGTGAGGGCCCCCATAGCCACAGTGCAACTCGTCCACACCCCCAGCTCTCTCATAAGATTTTATTGACTGCAACAGCCAGTGGCTCCCACTGCTGCCTCTGTGTCCTGTAAGAAGAAGAGAGGAGATCACTGTTGCAGACGGGTAACATGCTGGGCCAAAAGAGGACTCTGGGAAGTGTTTAGGGAGGTGTGGGGCAATACACCTATTGGGACATTTCTTTCCCTTAATGCAGGGCTTGCATTAAGGTAAAAAAATGTATTGACTTTAGAATCACTTCAGTACTGCATAGCGGAATGCTGGATCAGTCTGCAGTCATGCTTGCAGAACCCAGAGGTTTATAGTCGCTTAGTACTTTGGGGGTCTCCAGGGTCTCACTGGGTTGCTCACAAAAAGCAGCAGAGTGTGCTGGCAAGGAGAGAGGGCCTTGTGTACATGGCGTCTGAGGTTTCTGTGCAGAGAGTGTGCACACTGCACACTTACATTGACCTAGCACATTGACCAAGCTCCGGCTAACACAGGGTTCGACGAATCCCGGGCGCCAGGTCGCCATTGCGACTAGATTTAGCGACCTGGTGCCTGGGGCGGCACAGCTGGGGTATCCTGTGTCTCCGTGCGCCCCCGCCACGCGATCGTGTCAGCCCCGCCGGCCGGTAATTGAGGCCGTGGCTTTGCGGCCTTCTGCAGGCCTATGCTTCCTTCTGTGATCTGGCACCATCTTGTGGTGGTCGTTGGTATGACAAGACAACCAGCAATGCTAATGGAGCTTCCCCTGTTTGTTTTCACTACCATCTCCTTCCCTCTAATTGGAACCCCCAAACATTATATATATTTTTTATTCTAACACCCTAGAGAATAAAATGGCGGTCGTTGCAATACTTTCTGTCACACCGTATTTGCGCAGCGGTCTTACAAGCGCACTTTTTTGGAAAAAAATACACTTTTTTTAATTAAAAAATAAGACACCAGTAAAGTTAGCCCAATTTTTTTTTTATATTGTGAAAGATAATGTAATGCCGAGTAAATTGATTTCAAACAAGTCACGCTTCAAAATTGCGTCCGCTCGTGGAATGGCGACAAACTTTTACCTTTTTAAAATCTCCATATTTGACATTTAAAACATTCTACAGGTTGCATGTTTGGAGTTAGAGGAGGTCTAGGGCTAGAATTATTGCTCTCGCTCTACTAATTGTGGTGATGTCACACATGTGTGGTTTGAACACCGCTTTCATATGTGGGCGCTACTCACGTATGCGTTCGCTTCTGCGCGCAAGTTCGGCAGGACGGGGCGCGTTCCTGGCTCCTAACTTTTTTAGCTGGCTCCTAGATTCCAAGCAAATTTGTCAAGCCCTGGGCTAACATATCACATGATCTGAAGTCTGCCAAGTTAAAGAGTTGTGGCTGGCAGGAAGGGGTAAAAGACTGACCAAGCCCTCAGTTCAAGCAAACTAAATACATTCCAAGTGCAGCAGCTGCAGAGTTGGACCCTTGGTCTCATTCCAAGCAGTGGTTTCATTGCAGAGATCTGATATACCCCTACTGAGTCAGACCTGTAGGTCTACAATCAATAAAGATCTAGCTCTGACTCAGCAGAGGACATGTTGGACCTCTGCAAAGAGATCACTGCTTCCTCAGAAAGAGCAAGGGTGCCACTCTGCTGCAGACTTTTCTACTCGGGCTGTGGCTGTTTTAACAAAAACAAACTAAAAATTTGCACACCTTTTTCTTTGATAGAATGTGTTTTAGCTGCTTTAAACTGGGCTTTCAATTGGTCTTAAATGGGGAGTGATTTGAGCTTCTTTCTAACCCATGTGGGCTGGCAGTTTGCTGCAATGGCCATGAGATAACATTGAATGCATTATAATGTATAGCTAAAGTCAAGAATACGTGCGTATTCTCCAATGGTCTGGCATCTACGTGGTCCCTTGCATCTGCTCCCCGGTTTCTTTCAGTGTCGGTCTTCTGCTGGTTGCATTGCATGTCTCTTCTGCAGCAAAAGAGCCTTTTAGCTAGATTCATAAAGAGTTAGGCCGGCGTATCAGTAGATATGCCGACCTAACTCGGAATCTGCGCCGTCCTAAGTTTATTCTCAAACAGAGATACACTTAAACCTATCTAAGATACGACGGCTTGCGCCGTCCTATCTTGGGGTGCAATATTTAGGCTGGCCGCTAGGTGGCGCTTCTGTTGAGTTTGGCGTAGAATATGTAAATGCATAGATACGCCTATTCACGAACGAACGCACGTGCCATTGTCGCAGTAAAGATACGCTGTTTACGTAAGGCATTTTACCCTTTCGTCTTCCAGGACAGCCCTGTAGATGTAGCTCCTCCCTCCGGGACAGGAAACACAATCACCCCCAATCATAAAAGGCGGTCCTCCAGGTCCTCTCCTCAGTTTTTTGTGTTTCCTGCCGGACGGGAGGAGATACAATCAGGGAACGTGTTTGTTTGTTTTTTGGTGTGAGAGAACCTACCTCAGCCTTCAGCACTCCTCTGGCCCTAGGGGTAGAGAGCGTAGCTGGAGTCTCCTCCGCCGTGAGCTCGGCGAGAGTCGGACCCCGTTGACGGTGGGATCCGTCCCCTGTAGTGATCCGGGTGGCGTGGCCGCGAGGGTGAGAGACGCCATCGATTCGGCGCGCCACTTCCGGTATTCGATGAGGGGGCGGGTTCCATGCGTTCCAAAAGAGAGGAAGGAGTATTCTCGGCGGAAGCGCGTCATCAGGGGGCGCCCGGAAGTATCGTTCCTACTTCAAAAAAGGGCGCGGAGGAGACTCGAAGGACCCGGCGCTGGTGTTTGTTCAGGGAGACTGAAAACGATTACACAGGACCATGGAGGCAGCAGCGGCTATTTCCGATCCTGGTCCAGCAGGCACCGGTACCTCTCAGGTAAGGCCTGGTGACGGCACATGGCTTACTCTGATAGGTAGGGGATTTTTACCCCAGATACCCCCCCCTAGGTGGTGAACCTGTTTGGTGGAGGTTTTTTTTTTTTTTTTTTTTTTTTTTTGCACCTTCTAGGAACCTTGTCACAGTGGTGAATGAAGGTTTAGCTGGTTGTAATGTGGTCAAACTGTGTTGTTTATTTTAACAGGTCAAGGCCCATGATAAGAACCAGCCTCCTAGGAAGAAATGTGCAGTGTGTGGGACAAAGCTAAGTTCTAATTGGGATAAGCCTTTATGTCCTGACTGTGTTAATAGCTTGGTTAAAGAAAGTTCGTTAACCACTTGTAACCAAATGTTATCATCTTTTAAAGATGAGATGGCATCCACATTTCAGTCGTTTAAGGGACTGATTGATAGGATGCAGGCTCCAGCCCCGTCCCTAACTAGGGCCTCTAGTACTCCTTCCTTACAAATTCAGGAGGAAGAGGAGGAAATTAGAGACAGAACTCCCAGATCAGTTGTTTCCTCTCAGGCAGGTTCAGCATCTGAATCAGAGGGAGAGGAGGATTCCTCCAGGGCGGCCAGATACAAATTGTCATTGGATGATGTGGGGGATCTCCTGAATGCCATCTATGACACTTTGGATATCCAGGAGGAACAGGTTCAGCTCTCACGGCATGACCTCATGTATCAGGGGAATGCGACCAGAACCAAAGTTTTTCCGGTTCATAAGTCTTTGATTGATATGATTCTGCGAGAGTGGGAACAACCTGAAAGAAGACCCTTTTTTTCAGGCAGCCTCAAACGTAGGTTTCCATTCGAATCAGATGTGTCTCATCCTTGGAACAAGGTTCCTAGACTGGATGCCCCTTTAGCCAAGGTCTCCAGGAGGACAGATTTGGCATTTGATGACCTAGGTTCCCTTAGGGACCCAATGGACAAAAGGGGGGACCTACTTTTGAAAAGAGCTTGGGACGCCTCTGCGATCAGTTTAAAACCAGCTCTATCGGCTACTTGTGTAGCAAGAAACTTAGAGTGTTGGCTCTCCCAGTTACAGGCACACATCTTGGCCGGTACCTCTAGACAAGAGCTTTTAAAATCTTTTCCACTCTTGTTCAAGGCAGTGGGTTTTCTAGCTGACGCCTCAGAGGAGTCAGTAAAGTTGGCTGCCAGGTCAGCAGCCTTGGTCAATGCAGCCAGAAGATCAGTATGGCTAAAAACTTGGACGGGAGATGCCGCCTCAAAATTAAAATTGTGTGGTCTTCCGTTTTCAGGAGATCACCTTTTTGGACCCGGCCTCCAAGAGGCTTTAGAACGTACTCAGGACAGGAAGAAGGCCTTTCCTGAGAAAAAGAAAAAAGCCGAAGGAAAGAGTTTTTTTCGTGGCTTCAGGGGTTCAAACTTTTGGCAAAACCAGAAGAAGGAAGGCCAACCCAAGAAGCATTGGGCAGGCCACAAGGGGCGTGGTAGAGGAGGAATCCTGTTTAATCCTCCTCAACCCCCCCCAAAACCGCAATGACTCCTGTGTCCCCGTGGGAGGAAGGTTGGGGCAGTTCCTCCCACAATGGACCAAGGCAACCTCAAGCCCGTTCATTCTAAATTTAATAGAGTACGGATACAAACTGGAGTTTGCGTCACTGCCTCACTGGAACTTCAGGGTGACTCATCCACCCAGAGAAAAGGCAAAAGCAGAAGCTCTCATGCTGTCGCTAGGAGAATTAGTGGATCAGAGAGTTCTAATTCCGGTACCCCTGGAGGAGCAGGGACAGGGAGTATATTCCCATGTCTTCATAGTAAAGAAACCATCAGGGAAGTTCAGGATGATCCTGAACCTTCGGCCCCTGAACAGATTTGTAAAATACAAAAGGTTCAGGATGGAGTCGATCTTTACAGTTGCAAGATGTCTGTTCCCGGGGTGTTACATGGCGACCCTGGATCTCAGGGATGCTTATCTGCACATCCCTATACATCCAGATTACCAGAAATTTCTCAGGGTAGCAGTGAGGGCAACTTTAGGGATTCAACACTTCCAGTTCCAAGCTCTGCCCTTTGGTCTATCCTCGTCTCCGAGAATTTTTACCAAGGTTCTGGCAGAAGCTCTTGCCCCTCTCAGAGATCAAGCTATCACGGTAATCCCATATCTGGACGATCTACTGTTTGTAGCCAGATCGGCTCAACAGTTAGGGAAGGATTTACTGGTGGCACAGGAATATCTCTCCTCACTCGGGTGGATAATCAACCGGGACAAATCCCAGTTGGTGCCATCCCAGGAAGTGGTTTACCTGGGGTACAGGATATCTTCGGTAAGGAGAAAAATTTATCTCCCCGAGGAAAAGGTTATCAAAGTAAGTCAGGCCGTTGCCCAACTACAGTCCAATCAGTGGATTTCAATCAGAGAGGTAATGAGAGTCCTGGGGTTCATGACATCCTGCTTCCCTGCAGTTCCTTGGGCAAGACATCATCAACGCCCATTACAGGAACTTATGCTCCGTCTCTGGAGCGGCCAAAGTCAAGATTTAGAGTCACTGATTCCAATCTCAGCCAAAGTAAAAAGGAAGTTGTGGTGGTGGCGAAAACATCACAACCTGAGCAAGGGTCTAGACTGGTCCTTCCCGGTGGAAGTAATAGTGACTACGGACGCAAGTGCCTGGGGCTGGGGAGCCCATCTAGGGGAAGCAGTAGCCCAGGGAGCATGGTCTCCTGTGGAGGCAAGTCGTTCCTCCAACCAAAGAGAGCTGTTGGCAATTCTAAGAACCATAGAGTCATTTCAGGGAAGGTTGGTAGGACATCACCTGCAAGTTCGTTCGGACAACGCAGCGGCTGTTGCGTACCTGAACAAGCAGGGAGGGACAAGAAGTCCGGCTTTGCAAGAGATATCCAACAAAATCCTCTCCTGGGCGGAGACCAACTTGTTTTCACTGACAGCAGTTCACCTAAAGGGTACTCAAAACTCTCTGGCAGATTATTTAAGTCGCCAGCCAGTGAAACAGGACGAATGGTCCCTGAACGAAGAAGTATTTGCTCAGATAACACAAAGGTGGGGTCTTCCGGAAATAGATCTTTTTGCCTCAGAAAAGAACAAGAAAGTAACCCAGTTCTTCTCAATAGATCCCAGAGATCAGGCCTTAAGGATAGACGCATTTTCCAATCCCTGGAGGTTCAACATTTGCTACGCCTTCCCCCCAGTAAGGATGATAGCAGCAGTGCTCCAGAAATTTCGGTTGGAGGCGACAGACTTGATTTTGATCGCGCCCTGGTGGCCAAAGAGGCCTTGGTTCGCAATCCTGAAGGAACTATGCATTTTTCCTCCATTTCCCCTTCCAGTCCGGAAGGATCTGATCTCGCAGGGTCCAATCCTACACCCGCAGATAGACAGATTGAGTCTAACTGCGTGGTATCTGAGGAAGAGTTATTGAGAGCAGAGGGTTTCTCAGAGAAAGTAATAAACACCCTATTACAGTGCAGAAAGCCAGTTACAAGAGCAATCTATGCCAAATTTTGGAAGAGATTTTGTTCCTGGATGAGAGAACAAGAGTTAGATCATCCAGGTATTCCAGCTATTCTGGATTTTTTGCAGGCTGGGGTAGATCTGGGTCTCTCCCCTAGCACTCTAAAGGTACAGGTAGCAGCCCTGAGTGTCTTCTTGCAGTGTTCCCTTCAGCAGAATTCATACGTTAGGAGTTTTTTCAAGGCCTTATCAAGATCTAGGCCAGTGAGGGTCTCGACCTGTCCTTCTTGGGATCTTTCATTGGTGCTCAGAGCACTCTCAGGCAAACCTTTTGAACCTCTGGAGAAATCCATCCTGAAATGGGTCACACTTAAAACGGTCCTCTTGGTGGCAGTGACCTCAGCCAGACGGGTGAGTGAGCTACAGGCTCTTTCAATCTTGGAGCCTTTTTTGTTGATTTTTGATGATAGGATTATTTTGAAAACAGACCCCAGTTTTCTTCCTAAAGTTGTGTCCAAGTTCCATAGGACACAGGACATTGTCCTTCCTTCTTTTTGTTCCACCTCAGACTCAGAGGGAGCACCCCAAAACTTACTAGATGTGAGGAGGTGCCTTTTAGTTTACTTAGAAGCTTCCAAAGAGTTTAGGAAGAGTGATTCCCTTTTTGTTAATTTTTCAGGTAGTAAGAAGGGTCATAAGGCATCAAAATCCTCTATTGCCAGATGGATCAGAATGGCAATAGAGAAGGCTTATGAGTTAGAGGGCCTACAAGCCCCATTTGTTAAAGCACACTCGACTAGAGCAGTTTCGAGTTCATGGGCCGAGAGGGGCGGAGCCTCACCAGAAGAGATTTGCAAGGCGGCAACGTGGTCAAGTTATACTACCTTCGCCAAGCATTATCGCCTGGACTTGATGTCTGAGAAGGATCAGGCATTTGGTAGGAGGGTCCTCCAAGCAGTAACCCCACCCTGATAAGTAAGTTTCTTGTCTATCATC
The DNA here is from genome assembly GCF_905171775.1 of Rana temporaria. Classification (NCBI taxonomy): domain Eukaryota; kingdom Metazoa; phylum Chordata; class Amphibia; order Anura; family Ranidae; genus Rana; species Rana temporaria. The sequence goes on from NC_053491.1 coordinate 48,756,936, forward strand.
TACAGGGCTGTCCTGGAAGACGAAAGGGTAAAACCGAAGTTAGGCTTACCGGTAACTCTGTTTTCAAGAGTCTTCCAGGACAGCCTGGCTTCCCACCCGGTGTATATTATTCTAAACTGGAAATGGAAGTTTGTACTAACGATATGTTGGTAAGATTATGTTTTTCAGAGTCCGTCAGGAATTCTTGGATGAACTGAGGAGAGGACCTGGAGGACCGCCTTTTATGATTGGGGGTGATTGTGTTTCCTGTCCCGGAGGGAGGAGCTACATCTACAGGGCTGTCCTGGAAGACTCTTGAAAACAGAGTTACCGGTAAGCCTAACTTCGGTTTTCAGGCGTAAAGTTATTCCATCAAATAGCTGGACTAGTAATGTTAAGTATGGCCGTCGTTCCCGCGTCGAAATTTGAAAATTTTATGTTGTTTGTGTAAGTCGTCCGTGAATAGGGCTGGACGTAATTTACGTCCACGTTGAAACCAGTACGTCCTTGCGGCGTACTTTGCCGCAATGCACACTGGGATATGTACACGGACGGTGCATGCGCCGTTCGTAAAAAAACGTCAATCACGTCAGGTCAACCTACATTAACATAAAACACGCCCCCTCAGCCTAATTTGAATTAGGTGCGCTTACGCCGGCCACATTTACGCCACGCCGCTGTAACTTAGCAGGCAAGTACTTTGTGAATACAGTACTTGCCTAGCTAACTTAAGGCGGTGTAGCGTAAATACGCCGCCGCAAAGAAGCGCGCCCCTACATGAATTCAGCTATTTCTGTTCACAATTTTTTTCTTTTTTTTTGTCTGTAGTTCAGCTTCAAATTCACTGAAGGTCTGTTGAATACTGCATAGTAGTGACAGTTCTATGTATAGTATATTTTTTATTGTAAAAGGTGCGAACATAGGATTTTTTTATTTTAGCATCTTTTTGAGAAGTGAAGAATACAAAACTAGTCCTTGCACAATGTGCGAGACAAGAACACAGGTGTGTCTGAAATCTGTGCTAATCTGTAATTTGTACTGGAAATCTAGCCAAGTTACTAGGATGGTTTCTAGTAGCCGATATTGGAAATTTTTGGGAAAATTGCCAATTTATAATGGTATATGGCAATCCTAGCCAAATTTTAATCTGGATAATTTCAGACCAATAATTAATAATAAATTTGAAACTATTCTTTTTATTAGCCTCATTATCTTATCCATTAACATTCACTAAGTAAATATCCCTCTTATTCTGGGATCAGTTTATGATCTGCAAACAAAACTTATCTTTATACTACTTGGTATGGTCCTGCTGACATTCATTCCTATGGGTTCTGTAAGCAGTGCTTCTGCAGAAACAATTATCATGGAACGTGTTTCTTTGTACAACTTGGTGAACTAAACAACTTGCACAAAGATGATTATTATTATTATTATTATTATTATGATCATTTATTTTTTTATTTTTTATTTTTTTACTGCCTTTTACATTTATCTGTAATTTTTTTTTATATTTTGCAGTGCAGTGAAGTGCACAGATGTAAGCCCTAATGCCACGTACACACGATCATTTTTCGGCATGAAAAAAACGTTGTTTTAAAAAAATGTAATTCAAAATAATAATTTTTCGGCTTCTGAAAAACGACAAAAAAAAAATTCGAACATCCTGCATTTTTTAACAACGTTTTAAACTATGTCGTTTTTCGGGTTGTAAAAAATGATCGTGTGTGTGGGCTAAAACAACGTTAAAAACCCGCGCATGCTCAGAATTATGAGACGGGAGCGCTCGTTCTGGTAAAACTACCATTCGTAATGGAGTAAGCACATTCATCACGCTGTAACAGACAGAAAAGCGCGAATCGTCTTTTACTAACACGGAATCGGCTCAAGCAGCCACAAGGGTGGCGTCATCCACATGGACCTTCCCCTTTAGAGTGCCGTCGTACGTGTTGTACGTCACCGCGCTTTGCTAGAGCATTTTTTTAAAACGATGGTGTGTGGGCAACGTTGTTTTAATGATGAAGTTGGAAAAACTTCGTTTTTTTCTACATGTCGAAAAACAATGTTTTTTTTCATGCCGAAAAATTATCGTGTGTACGCGGCAATAGGCCTCGCTCAGGGCTGTGTACCTGCACCCACGTGGTTGTCAAATTGGGAGCAGCGGCTGTGTAAATGCAGCGGCTGTTTCCCAATTGACCTGAATGGGACTGCCTGCAGGGGGATGCACGGAACACTTGTGCATTCCCATGCGGGAAACACGGACCTCGCACGGACAGATGCTTTAGTATGTCCAGATGAACGAGTTCCAAAGCTAACTATACATTGGTAAAACGCCTTTTTGAAAAGGGTTGTTTTTGAAATGTTTGTTCAATTTCCTAATAGTTTGTGTGGCTAAATCAAAATCAACCCCAGCAACGAGAAAAATTAAAGAAGGATGGGAAATTTTTTCTCTTCTGATCCCATCAAAGGAAATTCCAATCATGAATGCAATTGCCGTTCTGAATCACATTCACTTAGTTCACAACATCATGGCATCTGAACAAAAATTTTCAGGACCTTTTTATAGAAAATTTGTATAGTCATTGATGGTATTATCGAATGTTCTGCCGAACGATCTTCACACAGATGTTCACACGAAGAAAAAACTAACTGTGCATGGCCAGCTTTTGAGATGTTTGTTGGAAATTATTAATACAGTGGTGGTCAGGATAGCACCCATACGAGCAGCTGAAAGGACTATTGCTGTCATGTAGCTGGCATTGCCATGTAGCTTTGGACCCAGAATTTTAGAGGCACCATCAAATGGGGGGTCAGCCTTAATCCACAGCTCAAGGACCTTCTAGCAATTTTTGGAAAAAAATCGTTGGGTTCCAGGAAGCTCTGGTTGAGAGTGGCTGCTATAGCGTATGGGCAGATGTCTTATGATCTGTAATTTTCAAGGTGACGCTAAAGCTGCCCAGACACTGTTAGTTTTTTGACGTTCAGACAATGGCGAACAATGTGGATAGAGAACCCCCCGCTAGCTAATTGTATTCTGACGGCGGCACCCAGAAAATACACTGATTAGTGGCTCCAGCTGCAATTCTCCAACGTGTCCCTTTGACAGAAGCTGCTCGAATGATCACTGCTGAACCGGCTGAATTTTGGTCAGCTTAGGTTAGTTCACCCTTTACAGAGAAACTGTTCAGGTCACCTAACATGGACCCCCTCCCTACCCCTGGTACCCACTGTACTTACTGCTGGCGATCCTCGGCTGTCGGGGTTCCCATATCCGCTCCTCTGGTTTGGGGGATTTAAAATTCTTGCTGCTCTCGTGGACACCACGACCAATTAGACTCTAGTTCTGGTCTGTTTTGGCAGCTCAGGGGATTTCAAATCCCCAGACCAGTGGAACATTTTCGGGAGCCCTGACAGCTAAAGATCACCAGTGATAAGTACAGCGGGGATCAAGGAAGGAGGTCCAGTGTTAGGTCACCGTTGCAGTTTTTCTTTTAACACAAAAAACTGGGAAAACTTATTGACTCGAGTATAAGCCTAGGGTGAGAAATGCAACAGTTACTGAAAGTGGAAAAGAGGGTCAACAATGCCCATCTGCATGCCTCACTGTGCCCATCTGCATGCCTCAGTCTTACTGTGCCTATCTGCATGCCTCACTGTTCCCTTCTCCCTGCCTCACTCTTTAAGCTTGTGCTTCCATAGTTGGTGCTTGACAGGAAAGCTCCTCCAGTGTTAAATATAAATTTACTTCTTGCTCTTGACAAGAGTATAACAGACTTGTCCACTATTTTCCAAGGCGTTGGACAGAATTTCATAATTTTGAAGGTTCTTTTTTGCTACTAACTACTGCACAGTACCTAAAACAAGCCACCCCCTCAAAGCGGCTACAATTGGCCCACTAATTAATATATATATATATATATATATATATATATATATATATATATATATACAGTGAGGAAAATAAGTATTTGAACACCCTGCTGTTTTGCAAGTTCTCCCACTTGGAAATCACGGAGGGGTCTGAAATTGTCATCGTAGGTGCATGTCCACTGTGAGAGACATAATCAAAAAAAAAAAATTCCAGAAATGACAATTTATGATTTTTTAACTATTTATTTGTATGATACAGCTGCAAATAAGTATTTGAACACCTGTCTATCAGCTAGAATTCTGACCCTCAAAGACCTGTTAGTCTGCCTTTAAAATGTCCACCTCCACTCTATTTATTATCCTAAATTAGATGCACCTGTTTGAGGTCATTAGCTGCATAAAGACACCTGTCCTCCCCATACAATCAGTAAGAATCCAACTACTAACATGGCCAAGACCAAAGAGCTGTCCAAAGACACTAGAGACAAAATTGTACACCTCCACAAGGCTGGAAAGGGCTACGGGGAAATTGCCAAGCAGCTTGGTGAAAAAAGGTCCACTGTTGGAGCAATCATTAGAAAATGGAAGAAGCTAAACATGACTGTCAATCTCCCTCGGACTGGGGCTCCATGCAAAATCTCACCTCGTGGGGTCTCAATGATCCTAAGAAAGGTGAGAAATCAGCCCAGGACTACACGGGAGGAGCTGGTCAATGACCTGAAAAGAGCTGGGACCACCGTTTTCAAGGTTACTGATGGTAATACACTAAGACGTTATGGTTTGAAATCATGCATGGCACGGAAGGTTCCCCTGCTTAAACCAGCACATGTCAAGGCCCGTCTTAAGTTTGCCACTGACCATTTGGATGATCCAGAGGAGTCATGGGAGAAAGTCATGTGGTCAGATGAGACCAAAATATAACTTTTTGGTCATAATTCCACTAACCGTGGAAGAATGATGAGTACCATCCCAAGAACACCATCCCTACTGTGAAGCATGGGGGTGGTAGCATCATGCTTTGGGGGTGTTTTTCTGCACATGGGACAGGGCGACTGCACTGTATTAAGGAGAGGATGACCGGGGCCATGTATTGCGAGATTTTGGGCAACAACCTCCTTCCCTCAGTTAGAGCTTTGAAGATGTGTCGAGGCTGGGTCTTCCAACATGACAATGACCCGAAGCACACAGCCAGGATAACCAAGGAGTGGCTCTGTAAGAAGCATATCAAGGCTCTGGCGTGGCCTAGCCAGTCTCCAGACCTAAACCCAATAGAGAATCTTTGGAGGGAGCTCAAACTCCGTGTTTCTCTGCGACAGCCCAGAAACCTGACTGATCTAGAGAAGATCTGTGTGGAGGAGTGGGCCAAAATCCCTCCTCCAGTGTGTGCAAACCTGGTGAAAAACTACAAGAAACGTTTGACCTCTGTAATTGCAAACAAAGGCTACTGTACCAAATATTAACATTGATTTTCTCAGGTGTTCAAATACTTATTTGCAGCTGTATCATACAAATAAATAGTTAAAAAATCATACATTGTGATTTCTGGATTTTTTTTTTTGATTATGTCTCTCACAGTGGACATGCACCTACGATAACAATTTCAGACCCCTCCATGATTTCCAAGTGGGAGAACTTGCAAAATAGCAGGGTGTTCAAATACTTATTTTCCTCACTGTATATATATATATATATATATATATATATATATATATATATATATATATATATATATATATATATATATATATATATATATATATATATACATTTATACATTTTTTTTAAGGTTTGTTGCAACAAAGATTATATTCAGTCAGTAAATAAGTTTATTTAACTAGAAGTCTGTGTATTACATTTCTCTGGATATGTGCTTTTATACACATTTTGCAGTGATGTAAAAACAGTATACCCTGCCTTGATTCTTGTAGTCATTTCTGCTGAATGAGCTAGGAAGTTGGACTTCCCCTTTAACAAATATTATTTTATCTGCTGCCTCCTCTGCTAGGCTTTGCATGTTACCCACAATATTGGGTAATCAGGAAAACATGTGACCCTGTCCACCAAGATTTGCTCACTAATAAAGAGATTTTTAATACAGCTTACCTGTAAAATCTTTTTCTTGGAGTACATCACGGGACACAGAGCGGCATTCATTACTATATGGGTTATATGGAGTACCTTCAGGTGTAGACACTGGCAATCTCAAACAGGAAATGCCCCTCCCTATATAACCCCCTCCCATAGGAGGAGTACCTCAGTTTTGTAGCAAGCAGTATGCCTCCCAAAATGGTCCTCAAAAAAGAGGGGTGGGAGCTCTGTGTCCCGTGATGTACTCCAAGAAAAAGATTTTACAGGTAAGCTGTATTAAAAATCTCTTTTTCTTTATCGTACATCACGGGACACAGAGCGGCATTCATTACTATATGGGATGTCCCAAAGCAATGCTTACAATGAGGGGAGGGAGAACATCTCCAAGACAAAAGGATTTAATTTAGAGATATACTCAAATCATAATAAATCCAACTTAGTTGAGAAAAATAATTTTAAATTTTAAATTTAACTCAAAAAAGAGGAGCCCCCGGAATCCGAGGGTCTCAAACTGCAGCCTGCAGCACTGCCTGCCCGAAGGCAGTATCAGTATTCCTTCTTACGTCCAACTTGTAGAATTTTGTAAACGTGTGGACAGAAGACCAGGTTGCCGCCTTGCAAACTTGAGCCATAGAGATCTGGTGGTGTGCTGCCCAGGAGGCGCCCATGGCTCTAGTAGAATGAGCCTTTAATGATACTGGAGGAGGCAACCCTTTCAAGCCGTAGGCCTGAGTGATTAATTGCTTAATCCACCTAGAAATGGTGGACTTTGCAGCTGCCTGCCCCTTCTTGGGCCCATCCGGTAGAATGAACAGCACATCTGTTTTCCGGATCTTCTTTGTAGCTTTAAGATAGGCCTTCATGGCCCTGACAATATCCAAGGTATGCAGCAACCCTTCCTTTCTGGAAGTAGGTTTAGGGAAGAAGGATGGTAATACCAAATCCTGGTTCAAATGAAAACTGGATATGACCTTCGGTAGGAAGGAAGGATGAGGGCGGAGAACGACCCTGTCCTTATGAAAAACAAGATATGGTTCCTTACAGGATAAGGCCGCTAGCTCCGAAACTCTTCTTGCGGAAACTATGGCAACCAAAAATACTAACTTCCTTGTCAGTAGAACCAAAGGAATTTCAGCCAACGGCTCAAACGGTTGTTTCTGTAAACTTGACAGAACAAGATTTAAATCCCACGGACAAAGCGGGGATTTAACTGGAGGTCTAATACGTAAGACCCCTTGAAGGAAGGTCTTAACCAGCGAGTGGGTGGCCAGCGGCCGCTGAAACCACACTGACAGAGCAGAAATCTGTCCTTTGATTGTGCTTAATGCCAATCCTTTATCCACTCCTAGCTGGAGAAAACTTAATACTCTATCGATGGTAAATTTGCGAGAAAAGCCATCGCTTGGACTCACACCAGCCTACATAGGCCTTCCAGACCCTGTAATAAATCACCCTAGAGACCGGTTTCCTGGCTCTGATTAGGGTAGAGACTACTTTCTGAGACAGACCTCTACCCCTGAGAATCAGGGATTCAGCTTCCAGGCCGTCAAATTTAGATGCCGTAAGGCAGGGTGGAGGATCGGACCTTGCGATAGCAGGTCTGGCCGTAGAGGAAGAGTCCAAGGGTCTCCCACTACCATCTTTAGGATGAGTGAGTACCATGCCCTTCTGGGCCATGCTGGAGCTACCAGGATGACTGGTATGTGTTCCACCCGGATCCTGCGCAGCAGGCGGGGTAGTAACTGGAGCGGGGGAAACGCATAAAGAAGTTTGAACTGATGCCAAGGGCAAACCAACGCATCGGTTCCGCAGGCCATCGGATCCCTTGAGCGGGATATGAACCTGTCTAGTTTCTTGTTGAGTCTCGATGCCATGATATCCACGTCCGGCACTCCCCATCTTTGGCAGAGTGCTTGAAAGACTTGTGGATGCAGAGACCATTCCCCCGGCCATAGAGTCTGGCGGCTTAAGAAGTCCGCCTGAAAGTTGTCCACTCCTGGAATGAATATTGCCGATATGCAGGGCACATGCGCCTCTGCCCATAGGAGAATCAAGCTCACCTCTCTCTGAGCGGCTTGACTCCTGGTTCCCCCTTGGTGATTTATGTATGCCACGGCCGTGGCATTGTCTGATTGAATTCTCACCGGGAACCCCTGCAATTTTGACGTCCAAGCCCTGAGGGCTAGTCGAGCAGCTCTGAGCTCCAAGATGTTGATGGGCAACTGCTTCTCTGGCTTTGCCCAAGTACCTTGGCGAGTGCAACCATCCAAAATTGCTCCCCAGCCCGTCAGGCTGGCGTCTGTGGTCACTATCTTCCAAGCCACTGGGCTGAAAGACTTCCCCTTCAGTAGATTCTGAGGGTCTAACCACCAACACAGACTTTGTCGGACTCTTGATAAGAGCGGCAACGGGATATCCAAGGCCTGTGGCCTTCTGCTCCATGCTGACAGGATGGCTGCCTGTAGGATGCGAGTGTGGCTCTGGGCGTATGGTACCGCCTCGAACGTGGCCACCATCTTGCCTAGTAACCTCATACATAGGCGAATAGTCGGTTCTTTCTTGCTTGGAACCAGTAGGATTAATTCCTTGATGGCTTTTACCTTCCTCAGAGGTAGGAACACTCCTTGTTGTTCTGTGTCTAATCTCATGCCGAGATATTCCAACTGCCTTGTGGGCTGGAAAGCTGACTTTTCTCGATTTAGGACCCAGCCGAACCTCTCGAGGTATTGGACCGTGAGGGCCACTGCTCGCTCCAAGCCGGGAGACGAGTGGTCTATGACTAGGAGGTCGTCCAGGTATGCTAGGATCGTGACCCCTTGGATCCTTAGCTTGGCTAGGATCGGAGCTAGGACCTTCGTGAACACCCGGGGGGCCGTAGCCAACCCGAAGGGAAGCGCCACGAATTGGAAGTGACGCGAAGCCACCATGAAGCGTAGATATCTTTGATGTGGCTGATAAATTGGAACATGAAGGTAGGCATCCTTTATGTCTATGGACGCCATGAAGTCGTCCTTCTGGAGTGTGGCAGCTGCTGACCGCACGGATTCCATCCGAAATGAGCGGATCTTTAGATATGCATTTACCATCTTTAGGTCCAAAATTGGCCTGACATCTCCATTGGGGATGATGAATAGGTTGGAGTAGAAACCCAGCCCCTGTTCCAGGACTGGCCGGAATCCGAGGCGGATCGTTTGGAATCCTCGACTCCTGGAAATGAGGAGGAGGAAACCTTAGGAAATCTAATTTGTAGCCTGTGGCCACGGAAGACCGTACCCACTCGTCGGGAATGCTGGCTTCCCAAATCTCTGAAAAGAGTCGCAGCCTTCCCCCCACCTTCGTGGGTGGGGGCGCCCCTTCATAAGGTTGGCTTGGGGGCTGGTTTTGCTGGTTTGCGAAACCACTGCCTTTTGCCTCTAACAGCCTGTCCTTGTGATTTGCTGTTGAAGCCGAAGTTTGCTTTTGCAGGAGGCCGTCGATACTGCTTGGCATTAGAGGGCCCCTGCACCTTGTCGTTTAAACGCAGGCCCCTGAACCTTCTTCTTAGTTGGCAAGAGAGTACTCTTGCCGTTTGAAATGGTCTGAATGTATTTATCTAGGTCTTCTCCGAAGAGTCGTCCTCCATGGAAGGGGAACCCTACCAGGAGCTTCTTGCATGGGGGCTCAGCCTCCCAGCTTTTTAACCATAAGAGTCTTCTCATATGGATAAGGGATAACGATAAACGTGACGCTTGCTGGATAGAATCCTTGATTGCGTCTACCGTAAAACATATGGCCTTAGGGACATCCGAAAATTCTTCTGCCTGCTGGGCAGGAATAAGTTTAAGCATCTGCTTAAATTGATCCGATAATGCTTGAGCGACCCCAATCGCAGCCACAGCTGGCTGTACTACTGCCCCTGCAGTAGTGAAGGAGTTCTTAAGTAGTGCTTCCAAGCGCTTATCAACTGGATCCTTGAACACCTGTATGTTTTCTACAGGGCATGTTAACGATTTGTTAACACATGAGATGGCTGCGTCCACTGCAGGAGTAGCCCATCTTTTGGAAAATTTTTCTTCCATAGGATATAGGACAGAGAACTTCTTAGGTGGTAAGAAGATCTTATCTGGCTTGTTCCAATCTTGGAACAAAACTCCCTCTAATAGAGGATGGATCGGAAACACAGCATTGCTTTGAGGCGCCCTCAGTGAGCCCAAAGCTGAAACCGTCGATACCTGGAGATCTGGTACTGGCAAGTTGAATGCCCTATGGACCAAGTCCGACAATCCTTGAATCCACCAGCTCTCCCTCAGGGAGACTGCCCCAGACTCCTCTGTATCCGGATCTTCGATCCCTGAACCTACTTGGTCCTTGTCCAAGAGGTCGTCCAATTCCCCTGAGGAAAGGACCTCCTCTTCTGAGGGTCCGCGCTCGGGCGACGGAGATCTATTCCGCTTACTGCCCCGCATAGCTGCGGCTATCATTTTACCCATGCTTTTCTGCATCTCTTTTAAAGAGGTGAGTAATACCTCCTCCGTGACCATCTTAGGGTTGGACTGACCCGCGTCAGCTCCAGCCCCAGATCCCGATGGCCCCAAGGCTCCCTGTGGGGAAAGCAGCGGCATAGCATTGTCCGAGACCTCAGACTCTCTGGGGGAATCCCCACCTCTTGTACCCTTGTTTTTTGATGCCATGGTACAATACCGAGGTACACCTGCTACTTATTGGTACCTGGGACTTATAAATAGTTAAATGCCCAAACACCTGTTTGGGGGATAAAAAATGCTTCCTCTCCCCTAGATGACACTTTTTTTTTTTTTTTTTTTTTTCAAAAAAAAATCTTTTTTTTTTTTTTTTTTTTTTTTTCAAATCTAGGAAAGAAAAAACATTCTGTCCCCCTGAGTAGTATTGCAAGAAAAACTATGAGATGGAAAAGAAACAGCCTATTCCTAGGCTTGAAAACAGTCTTTCTGAAGACTGCAATATTCTTTCTGGCCACTGTGTGTCCTCGGCGCCCCGTGCTTGCCGTTCTGGTCTTTCCTCCTCAGTTCCAAAGTATTGAATGAGCTATATGGAACAAACAAGGAAGGGCCGCCCCTTCCTTAAGCCACTGACCCGCCCTTCCCCCCCAGCAATCTCAAACAGGAAATGCCCCTCCCGACAGGGGGGGGGTGGGGTTGGGAGGAAGGGACCTCTCTGCTCCAGCAAACTGCAGCCTGCAGCCTGGAACCATGAGGAGGTCGGCGTTTTGCCTGCTTTGCAGGCCGTGAGGAGGAAGACTGAATGGAGCATCGCCTGGAGGCTTGCAGGTAAGCACAGCTCTCTGACACACACATATACTTTTATATCACAGGCCCCACTCAATGCTTTTCCAACACTACAAGGGAGGTCACATCTTATGGGGAATAATACATATAGAGCCATCCTATCTTTATGATATGTGACTAGTTTGCCAGATGCAGTGCATAACTTTAGGCATGTCCCCTGTGACCCCCCAGAAAAAACCTGCTAAGAACCAAGTTCCGCAAGTTTTTCCCCTCACTTACCTGCTCCATGCCGCAGGACTTTGCCAAGCAAGAGGCCCAATCTTCCCCCATCTCGGTGGGGATGTCTAGACCTTCAGGCCCTGGGTTCCTATGAAGGATCCACTGTCCTGGGCCCATATAGCACTCTGGCAACAGAAACATTAGGCACCCAAAGGTTTCTAAGTTCTGGGCCCAGGGTCCAGCTCTCTAAAAAGAAAAGCATTATGGGCTATACCCCAAGGGTTTGGGGTCCGGTTACTGACCACTTTAGCGCTGAGGCTTTTTTGGACAGAACCGGTTAGCTCACCTAATCCCAAGGATGTGGAGGCAAGCTAAACCATGACTAACACCTAAGACACTGGCGGAAAAACTGAGGTACTCCTCCTATGGGAGGGGGTTATATAGGGAGGGGCATTTCCTGTTTGAGATTGCCAGTGTCTACACCTGAAGGTACTCCATATAACCCATATAGTAATGAATGCCGCTCTGTGTCCCGTGATGTACGATAAAGAAAAGTGTGAACATACAGTATGCAAAACTATTTTTTTTTTTTGTTTGCTGAAATCAATTTCAATTCAGGAGAGGAGCCTGTACAATGATGTACAATGATGCAAGACTAAAGGGAAGGCTGTGGTTCAGCTTTAAATTTTGAAGTACTAAAGATCCAAGAAGACCTCTGTTTACAGAACCTGATAGGAGACAGCTATTCTAGCTTCTCTGTAATTCCTTTTTTTTGTTTTTTAAAGTTAGGATTCCTGGATAATTTCCAATGCAAATACTTCCCTTCAGATAAAAGTGCTATTTAGGCATATTTACTTTAGATAACATAACGACTTACAGATTAGAATGAATTGCCCTAGTTAAAATAGCTGCCCTAATATACTGGGAAAAAAAACTTAAAGCTAAACTTTAGGCAAGCAGCTGAATACATCATTCAAATGCAGATATTGGAACGGTTTTAATTGTCAAACAGTTCCCGCATTGCATGTCATCCGCTGGCGGTTCACACTGACATCTGCGAACCACTGTGGCTGTCAATGTGAAGCTTTTGACACCCCCAGATCGGATCGCAGTGTGAACTGTCAAAATGATGCAGGAATTGGATCGCATAGGTGTGAATACCCATGCGATTCGATTCCAGTGCAGACCAAAAAAAAAGGGTCCTGCGCCATTTAGATGTGAATGCGATCCGATTTTAGCCATACAATTTGGCTGAAATGTGCATCGCACAGACATTGCATGTGATTTGCACAGCAATCAAGTGTGAACTCAGCCTAAGGCCCGGGTCAAGGAGCAATGTAATGCCCCTTTCTCCTGCCCTCTACTAACTGATCCCTGGGTTAAAAAAAAATGAATCCCTATTTTCACCCGTATTATCCAGTGCTGGGTCTTTCTTCTCTCTGTTGTCCTCCTGTAAGGGTTCTACTTCCTCTTCTGGATCCTGAGAGGAACCCTTTGCTGGCCAGCCATTGGGAATCCTCCATATCATTTAGGCAGTGACAGGGACAATTCACCATGGCTGGCAAGTGAAGAGGTTCTCTCAAGATCCAGAAGAGGAAGTAGGACCCATCCAGAAGAAAAGCCACAGTCATGTAATCATCCAGTGCTGAGTCTTTTTTCTCTCTGTTGTCCTTCTGAAAGGGTCCTACTGCCTCCTCTGAATCCTGAGAGGACCCCTCTGCTGGCCAGTCATGGGGAATTGTCCGTGTCATGTAGGCAGTGACATGGACACTTTCCATTAACTGGTCGGCAAGAGGGGGGGTACTCTCAGGATCCAGAAGAGGTCAGACATCAGACCATTCGGAGTGAAGGTGACTGGCACACATGGGTTAACATTCAGTGCTAAACCAGCACCCCCCCCTATGCAGAAATCGCATCAGTGAGGGACTTGGATGGGGAGAACTCTAACCTCTTCATCAGGTGAGAAAAAATATACCCCTGAAAGGATGGGGTGGGGGTTATGAATAAGGGATGGGGGGAAAATAGATTTTTGTCTGGAATTTGGCTTTAAGAGCCCTTTTACACTGACAGTGCCCAGGCGTCAGTGGTAAAACGCCGCTAGTTTTAGCGGCATTTTTATGGGGCTAGCGGGGCACTTTTAACCCCCACTAGCATCCCAATAAAGGGTTAAAAGTGCCGCAAATCACTGCCTTGGCAGAGCTGCCCATTGATTTCACCGCTCCTAAAGCGATGCAAAGAAGACTTTTTTTGATGCCCTGCCAGCCCAGATGAGGCTTTTTACAGGTGCTATTTTTAGTGCTAAAGCACCTGAAAAAGGCCTCCACTGTGAAAGGGGTCTTAGGCCCCTTTCACACGGGGCGGATCAGTGATGATCCACCCCGTGAACCTCCGCTTGCTCAGTGGGGACCGCTCCGTTGATCCCCGCTGAGCAGGAGGATGACAGGGCCCTGTCTTTTCTCCGCTCTCCCCTATGGGGGGGATCGGATGAACATGGACCGTCTGTCTGTGTTCACCCGATCCGCCAGACGGATGGAAAAGTAGGTTTTTCCTCCGTCACACTTTGGCGGATCGGAGCGGGTCGGATGTCAGCAGGCATGTCACTGCTGACATCCGCGGCTCCATAGAGAAGCACGGAGCGCCCGTTCAGGTCCGCCTAAAAAACTGGAAGGCGGACCGGAACGGGCCACCCGTGTGAAAGAGCCCTTAAGGTGTTGTAAAGGCAGAAGGTTTTTAAAGAGAAAGTCCATGCAAAAACTAAAATCCCTGCATCTATAAATGCCACAGATCTAACGCTAGCCTCTCTATCCCTGTAAAGAAAAAATTAGTATACGTACCTTTTTGGAAGCCGATCTGACCTGATCCCCAGCAGCAGAAGCTCTGCAGCGGACACAGCCGACCGGCTGTCTAATGAATGGGAAGTGACGTCACCCATAGTTACTATGGGGCTTCCGTTGTCCTCCGTCTCCTCTGCATCCGCCTCTACAGTTATACAGAGGTTAGTGTTAGATCCCTGGTGTCCATAGATGCAGCGATTTTAGTTTTTGCATGGACTTCCACTTTAAGCCTTCTGTGTGTAGCAGCCTCCCCAGCACTCACTAATACTTACCTGAGGCCCCATCTCTGTCCAGCAATGTCCACGAGTGACTCGGCCATCCGGGACTCTCCCTCTTGATTGGCTGAGACACAGCAGTGGCACCATTGGCTCCTGTGGCTGTCAATCAAAGTCAGATAGCCAATCAGGAGAGAGAGTGGGCGAGGCAGACCGGCAGCTTCATGTCTGAATGGACACATGGAGCTGTGGCTCGGTTGCCCCCAAAGCAAGCTTGCTGTGGGAACACTTGACAGGGAGAGGCCAGGAGCAGCGAAGAGGGACCCAAGAAGAGGAGAATAGGGACTGCTCTGTGCAAAACCACTACACAGAGGAGGTAAGTATGACATGTTGTTTTTTATTTATTTTTTAAATAACAAAGAGACTTTACAATCACTTTAAGTCACTTTAAATTAATTATTATTTTCAAACGGCTTTATTGAATCAACTGGTCAGACCTTCCATGAGAATCATCAGTTTCGTTTTCAGTAAAAATGTCTCACTCCAGTAGAGTGAATGAGCCAGCATTGTAATAACTTTGTCCCTCAGGGGACAAAGTACATGGAGTACTTTTTCATCTTCTTAATGTGCTGTCCTAGGTTTTCTGTGAGTATGGACAAAGGCGTCTCTTCTCCTTCAATGCCCGTCCAACAATGCGGCTAGCAAGGAGATGGCTGCTTTGACAGGTGGCACTTTTTTGTCTCCAAGCACTTGCACGAGAGAGGCATCTCACTAGTAAAGAAGGGGGACTTGTGAGCTAGAATGTTCCAGGCAAACAGGTAAGTGCTTGGAGATGGAGAAAATTGCTAGCTTCATTGTCGGATGGCTGTGGAGGTAGGAGTAGCGCCTTCTCCGACCCCACAGCTAGCCTGATGCCCTGTACGCACGATCGGTTTTTCCGTCTGGAAAACCATGTTTTTGTTTTTTTTTCAGAAGGAAAACGGCTCAAAATTGTCTTGCATACACCCAGTCACTCAAACCTTGGCTGAAATTCCGAACGTCAAGATCGCGGTGACGTACAAGACGTACGACGAACCCGAGATCAATGAAGTTCAATAGGCAGTTCGGCTCTTCTGCTTGATTCTGAGCATGCGTTTTTTTGCACGTCGTAATTGCATACAGACGAACGTGATTCGCGACAGGAATTTTTCCTGTCACGAAAAATTCAGATCCTGCTCTCAATCTTTTCTTGGCAGGAAAACTGACAGAAAAAGTGTGATGGAGCATACACACGGTTGGTTTTCCTGACAAAATCCTCACATCGCACTTTTCCTGTCAGGTAAACTGATCCTGTGTACGAGGCCTTAGACGGCAGATATGAGAATGGAACAAAGTACTACATGCACTTTGCGCCCTTGGGGAACAAAACACATTAATAAAAATTTAAGTGAGACTTCCTCTTTAAATGTGATTTGGAATGAGAACCGTATTATATCAGGAAAAGTTTTAGTTGCCCTGAGAGTGAACTTCAGCAAAGGTCAGACGGTTCTGTATGGAAATAAAAGCCTTCCCATGTTTTCCAGTGAATGCTCTGCGCACAGGAGGTCAGCTTCACACAGCTCGGTCTCTTTGGATACAGAACACTGCCTAATTATTTGCATTAGCCAGACACGGCTCAGTAATGATTCATATGTGCCAATTCTTATGATCATGCCGGCAGCTTCACTAAAGACTTCACTCTTTCCAGCACTACTTTTGCATTGAAAAAACAATTTTGGTGCAAACCAGCTTGTGGCCTAAAAGTTTTTTTTATAACCATGAATATCACATATTACCTTTCTTTTTTTTTTTTTTTTTTTTTTTGGGTCACTACATCTAAAACACCATGGGTCTTCCCTCACATAAAAAAAACACATACATATAAATAAATGTAGCGCCTGTGTACTTTCAGGTACTGATGCTATTCTAAATTTAAGGGGGATGAGAGAGTTAGTTAGCTCTCATCCAGTTGATTTGTTCAAATTGGGCCTCGGTTTTAGCTGGGCTGTACTGTGGGCTCAATCCAGCCCATCTTGAAAAAACCGACCCTCGACCCCAAGGACCCAACTCACCGTCGCCCCATAACAGGCCTAAATGTTCTCTCCAAGGTAATGGAGAAAGTAGTGGTACAACAGCTGCAACAGCATCTAGATACCCATAATCTACTGGATCCATTACAATCAGGCTTCCGTCCCGGACACGGGACAGAAACAGCTTTACTCAAAATATGGGACGACGCCCTTGAGGCCGCAGACGAAGGAGAATCTTGTCTCCTGGTTCTGCTGGACCTAAGCGCAGCCTTTGACACGGTAGACCACAAACTGTTACTGAGGCGTCTGGCTGAGGTAGCCAGAGTCGCAGAAGGTGACATACCATGGTTTTCCTCCTTCTTGGAAAACCGTTCACAAACGGTTAAACTGGGATCTTTCGTATCTGAGAGGCGCACGGTGTCATGCGGAGTCCCCCAAGGATCCCCCCTGTCACCGGTGCTTTTCAACATCTATCTCCGCCCTCTCTTTGATATTATCAGTAGCCAAAAACGACTCTATCACTCATATGCAGACGATACGCAACTGTATTTTCGCATCTGCAACAAAAAGGATCATCATTCCAGTTTAGAGAAATGTCTCTCTTCGATAGAAAACTGGATTAAGAGTTATCTTAAACTCAACAATTCCAAAACAGAACTTCTCCTGTTTCAGGCCAGTCGCAAGAGTCAACTGGCAACAACCTGGACACCCCCGCCCATTCTGGGCCAAATCATCACCCCTAGCTCCAAAGTCAAAAGTCTTGGGGTCATTTTTGACACCTACATGACAATGGACGCACAAATAGGGTCAGTAGTCAGCAGTTCTCACCATCTGCTGCGCCTACTACGCAGACTTATCCCATTTATCCCTAAGGAAGACGTAGCAGTCGTGGTGGGAACAATTGTGAACTCCAGATTGGATTACGCAAATGCTCTTTACCTCGGACTCCCAAAGTACCAAATCTCTCGTCTGCAAGTCGTTCAGAATACGGCCGCCAGACTTGTGACTGGGAAAAAAACATGGGAATCAATCTCACCTTCACTGAGAACCCTTCACTGGCTGCCAGTAAAGGACAGAATTGCTTTTAAAGCACTCTGTCTGACACATAAGTGCATCCATGGGAAGGCTCCGCAATATCTTTGCGACAAGATAGAACCCCACAATTCCAATCGCCTTCTGCGATCTACGGGCCAAAACCTGGTCAAGGTACCCAAAGCCAGATACAAATCCAAAGGAGAAAGAAGGTTTGCATTCCAGGGTCCAAGACTATGGAACGCTTTACCAACCAGCATTCGGTTGGAGGAAAACCACCTGGCCTTCAGAAGACAGATTAAAACTCTGCTCTTTTGATGTCAAGAGACAGGAACCATCAAGCGCCCAGAAGCGATTCAGTTCGCATGTGCCGCGCTATATAAGTTTTTCATTCATTCATTCATTCATACATTCTGTTGTTGCTGGGGTGCTATACCACCCCGGAGCGACAGGTGGTGCCGGTGGAGTCCAGGCTAGGGTGCCTCTTGCCAGCAGCCAATCAGGAGGGAGTTTCCCTCGCGGGGCATGCTGGGGGAGGGTACTTCTGCAGCAGGCGCTATTAAGGGGGGTTCTTGTTCCTGGTGTGGCACCCACCTTCAGGGTGACCACGCACCACGGCTCCCCGGCGGGATGGCCTGCCGGGCCGGGGTGCGCGTGCCACACGGTGTTCCTGGTTCCGGGACCATGTTGGCCCGGAGCAATTGAAGCTGTGGCAGGGCCCCAGTATTCGACTGGGTCCCCAGTTCTGAGAGGGTCCCAAGCAAGATATCTGTTCGGTGGGGAGTCCGCCTGAGGGGAGCCAAGAGAGGCTGGCGACCCAACAGGGCCTCAACAATCCATCGGGGATCCAGGTGACCAGACACTGAAAAGGTTGGAGGTTAGCCACCTGTCAGTCGCTAACCTAACTGATAACTACCTGAGAAAGATTCAGGCGCAAATACTACCAAGGAGGTTTTCTCCATGATCTAAGATTCTAGGGAGGGTCTGTGGCAGAGATCTTTTCCCTCAAAGTTCCGAGTGATATTCTGGCTGCCAGGTCGGTGTGAGAGGCCTGTCCAGGTACACTATACCCACTCCGGCTGGAGTGGCGACGAAAGTAAAGTATCGACGGAAGCAGGACTGTTTCCGTGCTGTTAGGCCTGAATCTATTATTTCTTCTCCTAATACATCTTTGCTATCTACCTCAAGTTTTACTGTTTACTGTGTTGGGTAAAATAAAAGCACAAGAAAAGACATTGTGGACATTCCATTGCTTGGCTCTCATCAACTACCCTAGACGGCGGAGTCACAGAGGTAACAGGCCATCCCAAATATAACCAGCGGCTCCTTCGGGGGTAGCGCTACATAATCCTATACCCTACTGTTGTAAATAAACAATTTCTGACAACATAGGAAATCGGGCAAATTACCTTGTCTTTGCAAAGGGCCCAGGAGATCGAAAGATTAAATGTTCAAGTGAAAAGTAAAAGCTGAAGTAATATTAGCAAAGTAAAAATAGGTTGCCTCTAATGATGCATGCCTCATCTTTGGCTTGTGCAGTCTTTGTTAAACTTCTTACTTTCATTTAGCCCTCCGTGTCCCGTCAGTGCTGAACCTCCGATCAGTGCCAGATTTAGGCCTTGGGGGGACCGGGGGACTTCAAGATGGGGGGGGGGGGGCCTTCAACTTCAGCTAAAATGGTGAACGAGGATGCACAGGACCCTGTGAATTTTTTTGGAACTTGTTTGGGGCTTCTTATCCACCATCCGGACTATCCTGTGTTGCAACCTTTCATCAATTTGTCTCTTCTTCTTTTTCTCTATTGCTGCTCCATTGACTACAGTAAAACCAAAAACAACCTCGCAGCCTAACTAGAGGAGGACACTACACAGGGTTCCATGGAACCCCATAGAGTTTTTCCAGAGGTTGCCTACTGATTTCTTGAGCTGTGGTTAATTGACTTCCCATCCAATGGTGCCCGCCTAGTTCTGGGCACAACACCACCTGTCAGAGCCAGCAGCATGACTCCAATGATCATTTTCGCTATGTCTGAAAAGGTAGCATTCTTCCCATTATAGTAGTTGAGAGCATTCTTCCCACCGACCATCAACGTCTGCATTTTTCTTACTGACCCCAATAAATTGTTTTTAGGCCTTCCCCAAGATCTTTTTTTTATTTATTTTTTCCAAGGGTTCCTCTGGGATAAAAAGGTTGAGAAAGGCAGTTATTGTGCAATCTTTAGACATGCATAAAAATATGACTGCTAGAAATGTAATGCAGAAATATAACATAAGGAATAAACAATCTTTATTGTGAAAGAAAGTCTTGGCCAAGGGCAGATACTTGGGACGGTTTCCTTCCCTATAATGAGTAATATGGTTTGTATCAACAACAAAGAACTCATGTCCCTCTCTTTATAGAGAACTGTATCTGAGCACCACAAACTGAAAATCCTATTTAATTCATTTTTGATATTCACTGCAAATTCACCCATCCATCCATTTCTCTATGCTTTATTTTGTTGAGAAATTTCTTGCATTTTGAGCCACAGCCATCCTGAGTAAGGTGCATATGATTTATGTATTATTCACTTCCTGGAATCCATCTGCCCTTGGTTCAGACATGCAGGCAGGAGAGTGTGCTTAACTGAAGAAAAAAACACACTTCCTTGCCTCCCAGATAGAAAAAAAATGCCCATGAAATTTCCTAGATTAAAATTACATAATTTTGGCCTGGGCCCGAAACCAGGAATCAAATGAGGAAATGTATTAAAAAAAAAAAAGGTAAAACAAGTAAATTATATTATGTTTGTCTATCTAGCTCTCAGTTGCGGTGTTCTATCGAGAAGTGCCCCCCAATTGAATATTGCCCACGCAGGACGGAGCCGCACTCCAGTTGATTAGCTAGAGTGACGTGACAATGGCGCAAGCGCACATCACAGGAGGCAGTTTTTCGACGGGAGACGGAATTTCACCGACACTATTGAAAGCTATATACAGAGCGGAGGAACGCCAAAGTTGTTGCATTATGCTTCGCTGTTGCAGGGCAGCTTGCAGCGATGTTGAAGGGCGGGTTTTGTCTGTGTTGCAACCCACCTTTATACACAGGCAACGGGCGCTGATCAAGACACTAAAGCCGCTGTGCAACATTGACCAAAGGCAACTTTGGGCACACTGAAACCCTGCTCCGCATTGGCGAGGCACAATATGAGAACTACTGTGTCCCTCCGCTCTGTCAATGGCTTTCGTGGGAATTCTCTCTCCCATCGAAAACTGCCTCCTGTGATGTGCGCATGCGTCATTGTCACATCACTCCAGCTGATCGGTAAATCAACTGGAGTCCGCCCCCTCATTACAAAATAGAGCACCAGCCGCCATTGGTCAAACATTTTTTAAACGTCTCCAGCATACTGTATAAAGTCTGAAAAATGGATCCAAGTTATCTGAAAAGTATCTTTAGTAACCTAAAAGATTAGTTCACCCTTACCAAGAAACTGTCAGTGCAGGTAAGGGGCGCATGTAAATAAAAACAAACTTTGCAGCTTTGACCAAAGCTGAATAATGCCCTTGCTGTAGGTGTAGACCATTTATGCACCTCTCAAAGCCTAACCAAAAAACTCTCAGAGGTGGCATCATCCCATGGGCATCATCTTGGGACATTTCTAAGCTGCTCCTAGCCAATTCAAACCACTTGAATGCGCTCTTTCTCTCTCTCTCCTATTGCAGTAGCTCTGAGCACAGCGATGCTGAAATGGAGGAGATAGTGGACCCCCATACTGGGGGTTTGAGAGCTCAATCACTGATGATGGTAGTGTCTTGGCAAAATCTTAGCAGTAAGACAGGATAGGATGATGTGGGCTCGTGGGAGTTTTTCGTCCAGTCTTTGGGAGGTACGTAAATGGCCTACACCTATAGCAAAGTAGATAGATGGTAAAAAGCTGCGAGAGTGCCATCATCCCAGACTTGAATAGGAGCAAAAACACCCTCCAAAATGTAGGGGACAATTATAGGCACAACTAGGGTTGCCACCTCATCCCTTAAAAACAGAACACATATGAATTCCACAGGTTCTGAGGCTAATTTAATTTAGCTCCACTTGAGTTCAATTACCACCTTAATCAGCCACAGAACCTGTGTAATTCATATGTGTTCTGTTTTAAAGGGATGAGGTGGCAACCCTGGGCACAACAGACAATATAGAAACTTGAGCACAAATAATATAAAACAATATTTTATTACATATCAAAAAAGGTTAAAAGGTACAGAAATAGCAACTTTTTGCATCAGCAACACAGTGATATAGGTTGCCAGAATCTGTGACTATAAACAGCACAAAGTTAAGACACCTAACGCGTTTCAAATATAGGGATTTAATTTCTTCCTCAGGGATGCTCAAATGACAGGTAGAAGGATTGCAAGCCGCTTGCTCTGGGGGCACTCAGCAGGGGGGAGGGGCCAGGAGCGTCGGTGGGGGAGCCGAGAAGAGGATCGTGGCTGCTCTGTGCAAATCCACTGCACAGAGCAGGTTAGTAAAACTAAGAAAAGCCTTTAATATCACTTTAAGCCCAGTTTCACACTGGGTTGCGGGCGTGAAGCTGTGCGAGTTCAGCACGATTTCACTCCCGCTGGCAGTCCCGATTTCGTCCGCGATTTAAGAGACATCTGTGCAGGTTTCTGCACAGATGTCAATGTAAATCGCGGCCTGAAATCGCAAAAAGTAGTACAGGAAGTACTTTTTTCCGGCAAATGCCGCCGATTTGAGATGCGATTTGACATCTCAAATCGCATCTCAAATCATACCGGTGTGAACCAGGCCTCCACTCCAAACTTTCTGAAAATCTGAACTTTTCAAAATGAGGTTATATTTCATCTGCAGGGTCTTGTCTGTACATGAAAAACTGCATGGCTTCTTAGGAATCGGTACAACATATAATTGAGCATAGAACTAATAGAAGGCTTTTTTTTTTTTTTTTTTTTGTAGCATGTAACTTTCATTCTTTACTCTAAAGTGTGTGTAGGTGTATTGGTGATGAAAGATTTACTGGGGGGAAAAAAACACCACCTGTCTCCTGCATACTAGGCAGTTAGCAGATATGAGCTTTTTTCACTAAGCTGTGCAAAAAGGCGTGACGGTGTGCAGAATGACATAACCTCTGTGATTTACAACAAGAAGGCAGGTCTTCTGATTTGTTATTATAGGCTCCTGGTTTTATGGATCTTGTATAAAGCATGGAGAGAAGCAAGCCATTTGGATTCCACTGATCACTTTGTCATGCATGTTATAAAATGAAAACAAGCACCCAGTTGACTACTATCGACAATATATACAGTGCCTTGAAAAAGTATTCATACCCCTTGAACTTTTCCACATTTTGTCATGCTACCACCAAAAACGTAAATGTATTTTATTGGGATTCTATGTGATAGACCGTTACAAAGTGGCACATAATTGTGAAGTGGAAAGAAAATGATAAATGGTTTTTCATTTTTTTTTTTTTTTTTTTTTTTTTTACAAATATGTGAAAAGTGTGATGTGCATTTATATTCAGCCCCCCTGAGTCAATACTTTTTTTGTAGAACCCCCTTTCACTGCAATTACACCTGAGCTGTGGATCTCTGAAGCTTACCATATGCCTGTTGGCTGCTTCTCTGATTAATGCTCTCCTTGCCCGGCCTGTCAGTTTAGGTGGGTGGTCATGTCTTGGTAGGTTTGCAGTTGTGCCATACTCTTTCCATTTTCGGATGATGGATTTGAACAGAGCTCTGTGAGATGTTCAAAGCTTGGGGTTTCTTTTTATAACCTAACCCTGCTTTAAACTTCACAACTTTATCCTTTGTCTGGTGTGTTCCTTGGCCTTCGTGATGCTGTTTGTTCACTAAGGTTCTCTAACAAACCCCAGTGCTTCATGGAACAGCTGTATTTATACTGATTAAAATACACACAGGTAGACTCTATATACTAATTGGGTGACCTCCTGAAGGCAATTGGTTTCACTAGATTTTAGTTGGAGGTATCAGAGTAAAGGGGGCTGAATACAAATGCACGCGACTCTTTTCACTTATTTATAAAAAAAAAAATTGAAAACCGTTTATCATTTCTTCTCCACTTCACACTTATGTGCCACTTTGTGTTGGTCTATTACATAAAATCCCAATAAAATACATTTACGTTTTTGGTTGTAACATGCCAAAATGTGAAATACTTCAAGGGGTATGAATACTTTTTCAAGGCACTGTAGTTTTATTTCCTATGGATATAACACACAAGACTGGATTGTGTTTTCCAGGTATCCTAAAATAAAGATTAGTAAATACAGCAAATGTTCATATTGCATGAATTTGTTTAGTCAGCAGAGACTCGTACAGTTCAGGAGTTCATGGGTTGCACAGATATGCATGAACATGTTGAGGCCAACCTACTAGCTTGACCTGATTCATAAATAGATTTTTGTCATATAAAATATTTTCAGTAATCTAAACTTGATGGGTCCATTCCTGCCACATCCATTGAGCTGTGTTGCTTATCTGAGGCCCATCTTGTCCCATGAAATGACAGGCTGAAATGTGTTTTTCAATAGGCCCAGTGAAAGTGATACTAAGCTTACAAGAGTAAAATCAGTCTGTACATGCAGTAAAGCATCCTTGTTCTACTCACTGTGCACATTGTGTAGAAAAAGGTAATTTGTTCCTGTCTTCTCTGACCCCCCCCCCCCCATCCTTTTTCCACAGTCGAAAATCCATCTCCTGAGCCTTGGGGACACTCTGCACATGCTCAGTTTTATGTGTATTGCTAGAGAGTTGTGGGAGACCAGATTTAATGGATGCAGTGTCCTGGGTTTAGTAACAGCAACACACTGAATTGATGGGTGGCAGGTAAAAATGGAACATGCTACATTTGAACGCAACACAATACTTTAGAAAAGAATGTCAACTTAAGTGCCTTTATTGCACATCAACATTGCACTTAACACACCACATGCTTTGAGATTCCAGCCTCAAGGACAGCTGTACCTTTCTTTCAAATTTAGCTACATCGCCTGCCCTTCCTGCCCTACAGCTGCTTACTTACCTTTTGTTTACCTTGAATAAGGCCTTATACTAAAAAGATCCCTGGTGTACGTCTCCATGGAAGTCAATGGATATTTAGTGCAGATGTGTCAGTTCTATTAGAACAGGCTGGAAATCCTAGAGGAGGCTGTGGTGCTGGAAACACTGAATGAAGCTAGGGCTCTGGAACAGGCTGGAATCACTGGATGTGGCCAAAGCTCTGAATAGGGTGGAAACACTGGAGTGGAGGCCCCGGAACAAGCTGGGGGCACAGGAAGAGGTCATGGCACCAGAAACACTGGGGTCTGTGGCTCTTTAATAGGCTGCAAACACTGAAAAAAAGCCATTGTGCTGGAAACACTGGATGGGGCTTTTGCTTTGGAAAAGGCTGAAAAAACTGAAGGAGGCTGTAGCAAAAACCCTGGAAGAGGCCATGGCACTAGAAAAGCTGGATGAGGCTGTAGCCCTGGAATAGGCTGGAAACACTAGAAGAAGCCATGGCACCACAAACACTGAATGAGACTGTGGCTCTGGAGA
The DNA here is from genome assembly GCF_905171775.1 of Rana temporaria. Classification (NCBI taxonomy): domain Eukaryota; kingdom Metazoa; phylum Chordata; class Amphibia; order Anura; family Ranidae; genus Rana; species Rana temporaria. The sequence continues at coordinate 48,782,026 of NC_053491.1, forward strand.
AGACTGAAAACACTGGCCGAGGCCATGGTGCTGGAATAGACTTGAAACACTGGGGGGGCTGCTGCTGTTAAAGTTTAGCTTGAGGGGATAGCTGGTTGGGTGAGTCTAATAATAGTTATAACAATGTGACACCTTGCAGGAACAGGTTCATGTTAATACTGCCTCCCACACAACGTCAGGTACCTCTTTTGCATTTGCCTGTAGGACTTAGGCGAAGAATCCCTGCAAGTTGCAATTTGAGAGTTTTTAACAGGACTGAGACCTCTCTCCCAATCCCTTTGTGACAGTTGTGGGTGCTTGAGCAGAACACAAACACTATGGAAAGAATAGGTTGTGTCGACTGCATGCTCCCAAATCCTGAAAAGTACCAGATATGTCCATTTTCTTCCCTAGACAAAGGAGTTGCACAGGGGTGAAAAGCTGATAAGGATAGGCTGCTTGTGTCACATACCTGGTGGAGATCAAGCAGGAGAGGGGGCTTCTCTTGCACCCCCTGTCCAATGCCCCTTGTAGAGATGACAGGGAGTGGAGGACACAGAGTGGCACAAGGGCCGATGTAGTAGATGGCTTCGGCTGGGCCTTGGCAGAGACCTGATGGCTGGAGATCACTGGGCAGGTACTGAAGACAGGAACTCCATGTTGCTGGAACAGCAAGTGGAGGCGTAACCGGAACAGAAGCCAGGGGGTCATCAACAGCCAAGCAGAGCAGGTACCGAGACGTGAGGCAGAGACTAAGTCAGGATACAGGCCTGGTCTGGTACACAGTCGGGCAGCGAGGTATAGGAACATAAGGCAGAAGCAGAGTCAACACAAGCCGAGGTTACAGGTAGGCAGGCGGAGATCCAAGACAGGTACAGATGAAGCCGGGTCAAACACAAGGAACAGGAACAGGAAACACACTGAAAGACCACGCAGCAAGGTGTGTGTCATTGCCTGGTTTAAATAGGTGCACTGGTGCTAATCCGCGCACGTATGCGCCATTGCATGCCCTTTCTTGTGCACATCCTGGTCTGCCAATGCACACTTGTTACCCAGGTTTCTCTTACACCTTGCAGGGCCAGCGTTAGATTGTCAGCATTTCATAGGCAAAGCAGTGTTTCATATTAATGGCACATTTTAACTTGGATTACTAAAAACCACACACTTCAGTCATTCAGTGCTCATGGAAGCCAAGATAAACCAGGAATGTAATAATTACTTGTTGCAGTATTTACTGTACACACTCAGTGAGTGTTCATAAGGACCCTTTTAAATCCCTACCATACACCCAGGTCTGACCAACTAACGTGTTTGGATTCTTATGAGAATTGAGATAATCCTCCTGTATTGCCTTCTTGCCTGTCTGCGGCATTTACAGCTCAGTGTTATTCCTGGCCAAATTAAAGCCAGGTTCAAAGATGCGATGACAGACTTTGTTATTGAAATTGTGCTTACAGTTGTGACCTTTAGGTAGATCAAAATGCCTTAGATAATGTGGCTAATTGATTCATAATTTTTTTTTTCTAGCGAACTTTCCAGATGTTATGCTTTGTCCCTTTCCTCTTTATGAAAACATGTCAGTTCCTATTATACTATTGCGACTGTGGGATAAAATTTAAAGTTAAAGTAAAGTAAAGTAAAACGTTGGTTTGAGAGCGTTTTGCAAGACAAGCAAAATGTTTTAATTAATTTTGACTTGATATACAAGTATTCTCATGCAACAACGGAGTATAAAAGAGAAGAGAGGCACATCTAACTGCAGCAATATGGTTACATTTAATAAAGGTTCAACATTTAGCAACATATTGCTACATTTAGAGACGCTTCTCTTCCCTTTTATACTCTGTAGCTCCTGCTATATTTTGTATCTAATCCCCTTGTGGAGGCTTCCATTTGTGGATGGACATTTTATGGTTACACAACCTATCACATTGCTGTAATCTTTTTATATGGACTATAAACTGAAGGACTTATGAATAAATGGTTGTGGAACGAATCATTTGAGTTTCCATTATTTCTTATGGGGAAATTTGCTTTGATATACAAGTGCATGTTTATTGGAACAAATTATGCTTGCAATTCAAGGTTTTACTGTAAATTAATTCCTTGGGGGTGTCAGCTGACTTTGTGCCGAATTCTAGCTCTTATATTTTAATATTATACTTTATTATACTTTTTGTACTTTCCGTAAATAGTAAACGTAAGTGCCGGTTCACACTACAGCGACTTGCGATCTGAATTGTCAGACCTCAAGTCGCTGGACATAAGAAATTTCATTGAAGTGAATGGGAGCTGTCTTAATGTACACTACTGAAGTTGCTCCGACTTTAGAAAAGGTTCCTGTACTACTTCTAGGCAACTTGTACCCATAGATTTCAATAGAAGTTGCCTCCAATTTGGATCTCCATTTATATTGAAGCGACTTTACAAGAAAAAGAAAATGGTTTACCCAGGCAAACCCCTCCCTCCCACAGAGCTGATAATTCTGTGATTGGCCACAGCCAAAGTCGCCAGTTCTGGAGGCAACTTTAAAGCGGATGTTCCACCCCAAAAAAACATTAAAAGCCAGCAGCTACAAATACTGCAGCTGCTGACTTTTAATATAAGGACACTTACCTGTCCTGGAGTCCAGCGCCATCCGCAGCAGAGCACGAGCAATCACTCGTCACCCTGCTGCTCCCCCCTACATCCACGCTGAGGGAACCAGGAAGTGAAGCGCTGCGGCTTCACTGCCCGGTTCCCTACGGCGCATGCGCGAGTCGCGACGCGCCTGCCGATTGGCTCCCACTGTGTGCTCGGAGCCGAGTGTTCCCAGCACACAACGGGGGGAGGGGGGGGGCGACGGGATGTGACGCAATGCCCGTCTTTTGCCCCTGAATGCCGGGCCGGAAGTGGGTGCAAATACATGTCTTTGGACAGGTATCTGCACCCCCCTCCCCCCTGAAAGGTGTCAAATGTGACACCGGAGGGGGGGAGGGTTCCGATCAGCGGGACTTCACTTTAGGGTGGAGAACCGCTTTAAGTCGCGTTGTAAGTTGCTTTAAAGTCGTTCTGAAGTCGCCTCCAAATCACCTTGCAAAGTCGCGCTGTAAGTCGGGTTGCCCCTGTGTGAACTGGCACTAATGGGCAGTGGAATTTAGAATCCTTAGATTATCTTGGTTTGTTATGAACATTAAGGATTACTTAAAAATCCAATGCTAATTTTGATTCCATAAGTTAGATACAGACATCCTAAATTATCTGTAACTCTATAACACATTTGGTACATACCTTTTTGTTTTGTTGGAAAGTTACCCATGGTAGATGGGCCTTTAGACTTCGTTATCTTTGCTGGAAACTGAAGTGGGATTTATTACCCTATCTGTTAGATGTGTTGGCTATCTCTGTCTCTACATCTATTTCCTGTAATGATCCCATGAGGACATAAATATAATGACCTACATTTCCTTCTGGTGACCTTCACATCTCTCCCAATCTCCAACAACTTCCTACTGCATGTGCAATCCCCGTCTCGGAAGTATTCCAGGAAATACAAATGCACCATCTTCTGAAGGATGCTTTTAGTGTCATTGTTTTCTTCATGATTGTTTGTAGCATTTGCACAAATATGTCATTTTAGTATAACGTATGTAAACAGTTGGACGTTCTGTTCCTTAAAGCGGAGGTTCACCCGAAAAACAAATTTTTAACAGTAGATATGGGCTGCGGGACTGGGCGTTCCTATTTGATTGACAGCCTTCCGACCGTCGCATACAGCGCGTCACGAGTTTCCGAAAGTAGCCGAACGTCGGTGCGCAGGCGCCGTATAGAGCCGCACCGACGTTCGGCTTCTTTCGGCAACTCGTGACGCGCTGTATGTGACGGTCGGAAGACTGTCAATCAAATAGGAACGCCCAGTCCCGAAGACCATACCCGGAAGCGGCAGAGAACATTTATCTCTAGAACGGTAAGTACTGCATTGATTTTAAAAAAAAAACACCCGATTCTGCTTCCCGTAATTGGCCTCAATCTAATGTTAAAATGTTTTTTTTTTTTCGGGTGAACCCCCGCTTTAAAATCATATATGCGCCAGTGTTCCTATTAATTATTGCTCTTAAAATCTAGCCATTAAATGCTGTTCTGCTTGATGAAAATTCTCTGGGGCAATGTCAAAGATTTTGGACATTTCAAGGAGTTCCCCTGTTAACCTGTAGACCAGTGTTTCCCTATCTCATTCCTCAAGTACCCCCAAGAGGCCATGCTTTGGGAAATTCCCTTTGATAAAATAGCTGTCATAAATGTTGCCATTGGTTAAAAGCACCAGCGGTTAACTAAATCCTTAATACATGCCAAAAAGCCCCAGGCCTAGGGCAGCACTTTGCAGGGGGGCAGCACGCAAAGAGTCTCTGCCGGCTTGTGCTACACTGTTAGTGTAACGCAAGCTGCTTCTAAATTTGACTGTCCCATCAGCCTGGACCACAAACCTTCCTCACTATGCTATATGTTTTCTGCTGCACTACTGCCATGGTTATATCTTCTTAGTCCTCTCCATAAAATTATCAGAAATGTGTGCTTAACCACTTAAGACCCAGACCAAAATGCAGGTAAAGGTCCAGGCCCCTTTTTGCGATTCGGCACTGCGTCGCTTTAACTGATAATTGCGCGGTCGTGCGACGTGGCTCCCAAACAAAATTGGCGTCCTTTTTTCCCCACAAATAGAGCTTTCTTTTGGTGGTATTTGATCACCTCTGCGGTTTTTATTTTTTGCGCTATAAACAAAAATAGAGCAAAAATTGCAATATTGCTATAATAAATATCCCCCAAAAATATATAAAAAAACGATTTTTTTCCTCAGTTTAGGCCGATAAATATTCTTCTACCTATTTTTGGTAAAAAAAATCGATTGGTTTGCGCAAAATTTATAGCGTTTACAAAATAGGGGATAGTTTTATTGCATTTTTATTTTTTTACTCCTAAAGGCGGCGATCATGACTGCGACATTATGGCGGACACATCGGATAATTTTGACACATTTTTGGGACCATTGTCATTTTCACAGCAAAAAATGCATTAAAAATGCATTGTTTACTGTAAAAATTACAATTGCAGTTTTGGAGTTAACCACAAGGGGGCGCTGAAGGGGTTAAGTGTGACCTCATTTGTGTTTCTAACTGTAGGGGGGTGTGGCTGTAGGTCTGACGTCATTGATTGTGATCCCCTATATTAGGGAACACACGATCGATGACGGCGCCACAGTGAAGAACGGGGAAGCTGTGTTTACATACAGCTCTCCCCGTTCTTCAGCTCCGGGGACCGATCGCGACCCACGGCTGGGCATTTAACAATTTCGTACAGGAACGTGATTGTGCCCAGCCGTGCCATTCTGCCGACGTATATCGGCATTAGGCGGTCCTTAAGTGGTTAAAGTAGAACTATAGGCAACACCTTACTCTATCTTTTTGGATAGAGTAAGGGAGGGTTATAGCCCCTGTCAGTTTATTTTTTAACATCCCTGTGTCATTGCAGAGATTTCCCTTCACTTCCTGCCCCATAGCCAAACAGGAAGTGAGAGGAAATCTATGCAAATTAAGGAAATTCGCTGCCCCCCATCCCCCAGGCCCTAAGAACTAGTGTCCCCACTCGAAAATTTCAGGGTGGGTCTTAAACAGGAAGGGGTGGGTCATATTTAAATTAGGGGGTGCGTGAGTTTAGTGAGGCCTAGAGCAGCACAAAACCTAAATACACTACTGAATACATGACCTGTTGGTAGTTGAGGGCAGAGGCTGGGACCCACTGCTCAAGAAGTTCAGGTTATGATGACCAACAATTCTCAAATTTGCATCACTACTAGCATGATTTGGTAATAGGCTAATTAAATGTAGAGATACATATATAGGGATGTATTACTCTTTGTTATACTAAATAGCCATTGGCACTAGGTTTTGTGCTTTTGTGTTTGAAAGTCTCAGCAGAAAGGCCAGTTGTATAGGATCAACTTTTCTTGTTTTTTTTTTTTTGTTTGTTTTTTCACCTCCATTTCTACTTCATCAATAATATAAATTTGAAAAAAGCTCTACCTTTTTTATAAAGAAAAAGCAGTCCTTGAGTTCTAGGCAAGCGATTGCTTAGGCAGAGATGTGCAACCTAGGAGAATTACGCAATTGGTCTACCATGGGAAGCACTTCCTTTTATCTCTTGCCCCACCTTGATTAATCCATCTATAACATTGTAACTCTGTAGTAAGACACCAGTTAAGGGGCAGTAATGGAACATGATCTGTGTCACATTCAGCCCAGAACATAAAGACTACATCGCAGGCACAACTATTTATATAGTTGGGTGAACCCCTAGGCTTTTTCCAGAGGTTTTGTAGGTTCCTTGAGCAATTTCTGGGTCTCAACTAAGTAATCTTTGACAGCAGAGATCTTATTAGCTATCTTTAAGGGGACATTCTTCCCACTGAGCACCAATATAATGGTGTTCTTCCCACTGAGCATTAATTTAAAGAGGGCGTTCTTTCCACTTCTGACCACCATTTTAAGGCACTTTGGGCCAGATTCACAAACGAGATACGACGGCGTATCCACTCATACGCCGTCGTATCTCTGTTTCTAACTATGCGACTGATTCATAGAATCAGTTACGCATAGCTAGCCCTAAGATCCGACAGGTGTAATTGAATTACACTGTCGGATCTTAAGGATGCAATTCTAGGCCGGCCGCTAGGTGGCGAGGCCATTGCGGCCGGCGTAGAATATGCAAATGAAGACTTAACGTGATTCCCGAACGGCCTGTCGATCTAACTCTACGTCGTTTCCGTCGAGTTACGCCGCGTAAAACTAGGGCTTAGCCCTAGTTGTCTTAAGCCATGTTAAGTATGGCCGTCGTTCCCGTGTCGAAATTTAAACATCAACGTCGTTTGCGTAAGACGTCCGTGAATGGCGCTGGATGCCATTTACGTTAACGTCTAAGCAAATGACGTCGGTGCGACATCATTTAGCGCAATGCACGTCGGCTAATTTACCCGACGGAGCATGCGCAGTACGTCCGGCGCGGGAGCGCGCCTAATTTAAATGGGACTCGCCCCATTCGATTGGGCCCGCCTTGCGCCGGACGGATTTAAGTTACACCGCTGCAAATTTCCAGGTAAGTGCTTTGTGGATCGGGCACTTAGGCAGAAAATTTGCGGCGGTGTAACTTAAATCGGAAAAGTTAAGTTGCGCCGGCTGGTTGTGAATCTGGCCCTTTGTGCCCAATTTGGACATACTCACTTTTTTGTTACCAGCGGTTTAGACATTATTGGCTGTGTTAAGTTATTTTGAGGGGACAGCAAATTTAAACTGTTATACAAGCTGTACACTCACTACTTTACATTGTAGAAACGTGTCATTTCTTCAGTGTTGTCACATGAAAAGATATAATAAAATATTTACAAAAATGTGAGGGGTGTACTCACTTTTTTGAGATCCTGTATTAACATAACAGAGGTTCCCTCAGACTTAAAAGTTTTTCTAAGAGCCGGTTCACACTGGGGCGACTCGTCAGGCGGCTCAGCCGCCTGACAAGTCACGTCCAATTCTATTCAATAGAACCATTCTAATAGGAGCGACGCAAGTCGCTCTGACTTAGAAAAAGGTTCTTGTACGACTTTGGGGGCGACTTGCATGGACTATACAGAAGTCATTTTGCAAGTCGTCTTCAGGACGCCTTGCTGAGTCGCCCCCAAAGTCGTGCCGCCCCAGTGTAAACCGGCTCCAAGGGTTCCTTATATCAGGGATCTCCAAACTTTCTAAACAAAGGGCCAGTTTACTGTGCTTCCGACTTTAGGGGGGTTGGGCTGGGGCTAGTGGGAGTAAACAATGCTCCATCTTTTGGTATTAGAGGAAATATTAGTGAACCATCAATGGTATCAGTGAGAGGAATAATGACCTATCATTGGCACCAGTGGGAGGAAAAGTACCCCATCATTGGTATCAGTGGGAGGAATAGTGCCCCATCGTTGGTGCCAGTGGGAGGAATAGTTCTCCATCATTGGTATTAGAAGGACGAGTGCCCCATTGTTGGCGCCAGTGGGAGAAATGGTGCCCCATCTATGATGTCGGTGGAATGAATAGTGCCCTATTTTTGTTGTCAATCAGGATAGTGCCCTATTGTCGATGTCGGTGGGAGGAATGCGGCCCCACTGTTGTTAGTGCAGGAATTATTGCCCCATTGTTGGTGTCAGAGGACTAGTGCCTCATAACAGTCGGAGGAATAGTGCCCTTAGGGCGTATAAAAGTATGCAAAGGGCCATAGTTTGGAGACCACTGCTCTATATTAAAAAGGTTAAAACACTGATTTATATGATGGTGAGGTCTAGGGAATGGGTTATCACCCAGGAAGCAGATGTTGATTCTGGATGGTAACCATCTTAGGATGCATTGTCAGGGTACTGTGATCAAGCATTTAACATGAGTAGTTTTCCAAGGCTCGACCCACTTTGTGTTTCTGATCTTGTCCCCCAGTGACAATGGATTTGTAGGGCTAGATTCACATAGATCAGCGGATCTTTAGATCCGCGTGATCTATGTGATTTAAGATCTGCTGCCGCAAGTTTGAGAGGCAAGTGGGTAATTCACAAACCACTTACCTCCAAACTTGCGGCGGTGGATCGTCAATCCCCCGGCAGAATTCAAATTCCGTGGCTAGGGGGAGTGTACTATTTAAATCAGGCGCGTCCCCGGGCCGATTTAAATGCGCATGCGCCGTCCGCGAAATTTCCCGGCATGCATTGCTCCAACTGACGTCGCTAGGACGTCAGTGGTTTCGGCGTGAGCGTAACTTGCGATGATCGGGTTTAAGAATCGGCGTACGCAAACGATGTAAAAAAAAAAAAGACGCGGGAACGACGGCTATACTTGACATTGGCTGCGCCTCATAGAAGCAGGGGTAAGTATATGCCGGGAAAACCGCTACGTAAACGGCGTAACAAACTGCGTCGGGCCCGCGTACGTTCATTGGCGTATCTCGCTGATTTACATATTAATCAGCGAGAACGCCCCCCGCGGCCATTTTAAAATTGCAGTTAAGATCCGACGGTGTAACACAGTTACACCTGTCCGATCTTTGGCATATCTATGCGGAACTGATTATATGAATCAGGCACATAGATACGACCGGCCTAAGTCAGAGATACGACGGCGTATCAGGAGATACACCGTCGTATCTCTCTGTGAATCTAGCCCATAGTCTGTACAGGTGTATTGCGGGTTTGGCTAAAATCAGATCTGGCTTCAACTAAGCGGTATTTTATCCTTAAGGCTGGGTTCACACTGGTCCGACAAACGGTCCTACATTGGGAGCTCATGTCGCATGATGTGTGAAAATCAATGTTTCCCTATGAGAGCCGTCTTAACTGGTCCTACACAAGTCGGTCCGACTTTGAAAATGCTCCCTGTACTACTTTTGGTCCTACATTGATCCGTCTTCAACCCATTGAATATCATTGAAGTCGGACCAAATTAGTATCCTGTTCATGAAAGTAGGATGGATGTAGGACCAATGTAGCAGAGCAAAGTAGGATGAAAGTAGTGTAGTAGTGTGAACCCAGCCTAAAACCACAAAGGGAACTGTGAATAATGGTTTGCCCTCAGCTGCTGTAGCAATTGACCTACAGGTACCAAGACAAGCTTTATTACCACCCGAGAATTGAAAATATCAAATGCACTTCGCCTAAGTAATTGGATTTCCTTGTTACTGCAGATGTGCCTGAGGCTTTTCTTCCAGGCCTGGCAGTTAATAAAATTGGTGTTTCATTTGTGTTTAAGAAGGCTGCATAGCAGAATTGTTTTTTTTTTTTTTTAAAACTGGTCTGACCTGTTACGTCTTCAAGTTACACACTCAGGCTGATCTTTATGTTCTCTTAGAACTCAAAAGTTCTCCACTCCAGCCTTCAGGATAAAACTCCAACCACTGAGCGGGTTTTTCACATTGTGATCACAGGCTCTTGTTTCTCTTTGATGTAGGAGCTGTGATCGCAATTTACAGTTGAATGTTTTGGACTCGGAGGAAAAATAGTTCAGTAGTTCAATCCAGTAATGAGCCTGACCCGCCCTGTTACTGACTTCCACATTATAAGTCTTCGCTAGATATGCTTGACCTGCAAGCCCGTAAAGACATTTTTATTGAAGGCGGATGCACAAGTTGCAAATGCTGAAATAAGTACACAGGAAACACAGACTGCATTTAGTAACACCGCTCATGTGCATCCAACTTGATAGGTCAGCTGTGCTTTTAACACAGCAATGTGTTTACGGTAAGGATATGTTCTGTATTATTCCTTTTATTGCAGGATTAGCGGATAATATATTTAACCACTTAAGACCCGGACTTTTATGCAGGTAAAGGACCCGGCAAGTTTTTGCAATTCGGCACTGCGTCGATTTAACTGACAATTGCACGGTCGTGCGACGTGGCTCCCAAACAAAATTGGCGTCCTTTTTTCCCCCCCCACAAATAGAGCTTTCTTTTGGTGGTATTTGATCACCTCTGCGGTTTTTATTTTTTGCTTTATAAACAAAAATAGAGCGACAATTTTGAAAAAAATTCAATATTTTTTCCTTTTTGCTATAATAAATATCCCCCAAAAATATAAAAAAATATTTTTTTTTTCCTCAGTTTAGGCCGATACGTATTCTTCTACCTATTTTTGGTAAAAAAAATCGCAATAAGCGTTTATCGATTGGTTTGCGCAAAATGTATAGTGTTTACAAAATAGGGGATAGTTTTATTGCATTTTTATTAATAATTATTTTTTTACTACGAAGAGCGGCGATCAGCGTTTTTTTTCGTGACCGCGACATTATGGCAGACACATCGGACACTTTTGACACATTTTTGGGACAATTGTCATTTTCTCAGCAAAAAATGCATTTAAAATACATTGTTTACTGTGAAAATGACAGTTGCAATTTGGAAATGAACCACTAGGGGGCGCTGACGGGGTTATGTGTGACCTCATATGTGTTTCTAATTGTAGGGGGGCAGGGCTAAACATGTGACGTCGTTAATCGTGCTTCCCTATATCAGGGAACACACGATCAATGACAGCGCCACAGTGAAGAACAGGGAAGCTGTGTTTACACACAACTCTCCTCATTCTTCAGCTCCGGGGACCGATCACGGGACTCCAGCGGTGATTGGGTTCGCGGGTCCCGCAGCCACGGAGCTTCGGACCGGGTCGAGTGCACGCGCCACCCCACGGCTGGGCCTAAAGGGCCACGTACAGGTACGTGGATGTGCCATACTGCCGACGTATAACGGCGTGAAGGGGTCCTTAAGTGGTTAAAAAAGAAGTGGATGGAAAACAATATTTATTATCTAAAATGAAAAACTTTTTTTTCTTTTTTTGCATAGAGTTAAAACCCACCAGTGTTTTTTCTCTATTCTGTTGAAAATGTTGTCGTAATTTTTGTTCCAGAGACTCAATGGAAAGTGAGAGGAAATCTCTTTAGACCCCTTTCACACCGGGGTTTTTTTGTTTTTTCGGGCGTTTTTCAGGCACTTTGGCGTTTAAAAAAAAGCCTGTAAAGCGCCTGAAAGAAGCCTCATCTGCAATCCCAGTGTAAAAGCCTGAGTGCTTTCAGAGCCCTTTCACACTGTCAGCGCCCGAAAAATGCTTTTAAAGCGCCGCCAAGACCCCTTTCACGCTGGGGCATTTTTCAGGCGCTTTGGTGTTAAAAAAAGCTCCCGCAATGGGAAGGGGCGCTTTAGGAGCGGTGTATTCCATACTCCTAAAGCGCTGCAAAGAAGCTGCTTGTAGGACTTTTTTTAAAGCCTTGCCAGCGCAGCGCCTCAGTGTGAAAGCACTCAGGCTTTTACATTGGGATTGCAGATGCAGCTTCTTTCAGGTGCTTTACATGCGCTTTTTTTTAACGCTAAAGTGCCTGAAAAACGCCCCAATGTGAAAGGGGTCTTAAAGTGGTTGTAAACCCTTTACAACAACTTTAACCTACAGGTAAGCCTAGATTAAAGTTTACTTGTAGGTGCTTGAAAAATATCTCCCAGACCTGCATGGTCTATGAGATATTTGCAAATCGCTGTACGGGGTGAGGGAAATGGCCTCTTAGGCAGGCCATACACAGTGCAAATTTCTTTCTTGCAATCACAGGGAAGCCGTTCCCTCCAGGAGAAGACAGTGATTGGTAGCGCCGAAAGTCATAAGAGAATCTGGTAGGCTGGTTCTACCCAAGTTAATCGATCAACTTGGTATGGTCAGCCTGACCATTCACGGTTAGAATCCTGGCCAGTTCCTGCTGTTCGAGATTCGAATTGTGTATGGCCAGCCTTAGACTCTTGAACTTGGTCAGCCTATGTAGACAAGGCATATTGCCGTTCTATGGCAGGAGAAAACCTCTTGCTAAGCAGGAACATGGATCTCTGTCTTCTTGCAGTACAAGCACATCCCACACAGTTAGAAAGCACCCCCTAGGGACACATTTAACCCTTTGATTGCCCCTGATGTTAACCCCTTCCCTGCCAGTGACATTAGTACAATGATCACTGTGTTTGTATCACTGATTCCCAAATAAGTGTCGGTGTCCGATTTTTGTCTGCTGCAATGTCGCAGTCCCGCCATAAGTTGCTAATCGCTGCCATTACTAGTATTAAAAAAAAAAAATCAATAAAAATTCCATAAATATATCCCATAGTTTGTAGACGCTATAACTTTTGCGCAAACCAATAAACATACTCTCTTTGGGATTTTTTCTTTTTTTTTTTACCAAAAATATGTAGTACTATACATATTGGCCTAAATTGATGAAGAAATTAGATTTAAATATTTTTTTTTATTAGATATGTTTTATAGCAGAAAGTAAAAAATAGTGTTTTTTTTTCCAAACGAGTCTGTCTTTTTTTGTTTATAGCACAAAAAATAAAAACCGCAGAGGTGATTTAAATATGCCCCAAAAGAAAGCTCTATTTGTGGGTAAAAAAAAAACATACATTTTATTTGAGTACAGTGTTCCAAGACCGCGCAATTTTCAGTTAAAGTAACGCAGTGCCCTATCGCCAAAAATGGACTGGTCATTAAAGTGGAGGTTCACCCTAAAACAATTATATACCATTCCATCCAGCATACTGCCGACATGTACAGTATGCTGGTTTTTTTCGTTGTACATACTGTTTTATCGTTCTTTTTCTTTTCAGACTCCCGCGGGGAATAGGCTTTCCTATGAAGAGGCGTAGATGATTGACGTGCGGCTAAGGCGCGTCACGCATTCCAAAATAGCTGGACTGGGACTCTGCTATATACGGCGCCTGCGCAGTCAGCTTCTAGTCTGTGCGCAGGCACCGTATAGAGCCGAGTCCCAGTCCGGCTATTTTCGGAACGCGTGACGCGCCTTAGCCGCACATCAATCATCTACACCTCTTCATAGGAACGCCTATTCCCCGCGGGAGTCTGAAAAGAAAAAGAACGATAAAACAGTATGTACAGCGAAAAAAAACAAAAAACAGAATACTGTACATGTCGGCAGTATGCTGGTTGGAATGGTATATAATTGTTTTAGGGTGAACCTCCGCTTTAAGGGGGTAAAACCTTCCGGGGCTGAAGTGGTTAATTGAATAAACCCTGCTTAATCTGTGGCCTGTTTACAGATGACAATCTTTCTATTTTATATATTTCTGCTATGCAAAGATTTCCTCCTAGATATGGGACTGTTTTAATTCTTATAGCCTTCCTTGTGTAGATCTAAGCAATATTCGACATCTTTTCCATTTGATCAATTTGGCGGACTACCATTCCTGAGATGGCTGGCAGCTCTGTGCCCGTCTTATACCAAGAATCTGCTCTTGGCAGAGGACCAGTCTGCACAACTGGCCTGGTTTCCACAGCAACATCTGCTGAGTTTTTTTTTTTTTTTTTTTTTTATTATTCACACTGCTCTTTTATCGAACGTGCGGGATAGGGAAACACCCTTGAGTGAAATGGCTGATTAGGGAAAAATTATCAACTTATTGAAGAGATAAACATGTTTAAAATGTCATCCGAAGCTAACTATGATTGCCTATACACACGATCCGAATATCGGACGAAAAATACCACTTTCGACGCGATCATATTATAATCGGATCGTTAATGCAGAGCTTTGGATAGCCGTTCACGACAATTCATCCGATATTATTCGATCTGACATGCACGAAAATGTTCCTCGTACAATACCAGATCGTACGACTTTCGTTAAGTCAGTACAGTTGTCGTCCAAAAACACAATACAAATACGTTACACATGACATCACTTCCGATTTTTATTTATTTTTTCTGTCGTACGAGAATTTTAGTAACTTTAGTAACCTATTCAATTTCTACTTGCGACTATCAAGCGAAAGAAGTCAAACCATCTGTCGTCTGATTTTCGGATCGTGTGTACGGGTCATAAATCTGCTATTACTCTGCTGTATGTACAAATGAAGGGTGATAAAAGTCTCACGTTAGTATAAAAGCCTGGTGTTGTCTCCGGACACCGGGCCCTTGGCAATGTGAGGTGGGCAGCGAGGGTACCTTAGGCCTGGAGTAATGTGTTGGAGGGCTGACACTTTAAAGGGCCTGCTGCGGCCATAGCATAGCGTGCACCACTATCTACATACCCCAGAGAGGTGTCTACATTGTTTAGATGTGGTGCAGCCGTGCAAGTTTACCTTCCTGCCACTCCATCCAAACTTCGGATTCTTTCTCAAGATTTAAAGGAGACCATGTCCTGTATTGTACTCCACAAAAAGGATTTTACAGAGAAGTCAAAGACCCTGAGGCTGGGTTCACACCTATGCGAATTGGATGCGGGTTTCCCCCACGAGTACTTGTGACAATACTAGGAACCAGCACCATCTCATCCCTAAAATTATTTATATACTGTGTGTATGTGTGTGTCTGTATATGTGCGTATATACTGTATTTATTGGCGTATAACACTCTTACTTTTTTTACCCTGAAAATAGAGGGTAAACCTACGTGTTATACACAGGGGGGTGTGGAAAGTTTTTTCCCCCTGAAACCGCCCTCTTAAAGTTAGGGTGCGTGTTATACGCCGATAAATACGGTGTGTATGTAATATATATATATACACAGCCCTCAAAATTTCCACTCGCCTGCTAGCATTTGGCGGATTTAAGCTGGGGGCGAGTGATGACAGGGCTGCATGACAATCTCCCTCCAATCTGTGCCTACACTTAGAGTCCAGATGAGATTGGCGGCCGAAGAGGAAAGGTGCATGCCCAGGAAAAGTAGTCGGGTGAGCCGCACACATGCAGAGCAGTACACAGGTGCTCTCCTTACAATTCTTGTTAAGCCATGGGACCTGATAGTATGACCTCTCTGAGCCTGGCTTCCCAACCTGGCCAATGTAGCTGGAGAGCAGAGAGCAGGAAGGAACAAGTGAGCTGGAGGACTGTGATTATCACCACTCTGGGTGTCCCAGGTAGGCAGTGCAGCACAGCGCTCACCAAGAGTTGCCCTGACAAGAGAGCGGCAGTATGCTGTGCGGTGTCAGTGTGCGCTGTGTTGTGGTGTCATTGGCTATGCAGGTGTGTGAAACTCGGTGCTGGAATGTACTCCCTCCCGCTGTGCTGCAGCTCCTCTCCTCACTGCCCGACAATGAAAGGGGGAAGTGGGGACATGCAAGTGTGGAGCCGCACACAGGGGCTCCTGATTATGAGAGTGGGTAGAATAGGAGAGAGAGAGAGAGGAGGAGGAGGAGGATGGATGGGGGTTGCAGAGGAGACATCAAGAGAATGGGGGGAAAAGACCTGGTTCTAGAGAGAAGGCAGAGGAGGAGGAGGGAGTCTTGTACATAAGAAGGAGAGCAATATTTGCAGAAGTAAAAAAGTCCCATGTCCCTCTGGTTTGCCCTAGTGCCATGTCCCTCTGGTTTGCCCCAGTGCCATGTCCCTCTGGTTTGCCCCAGTGCCATGTCCCTCTGGTTTGCCCCAGTGCCATGTCCTTCTGGTTTGCCCCAGTGCCATGTCCTTCTGGTTTGACCCAGTGCCATGTCCCTCTGGTTTGACCCAGTGCCATGTCCCTCTGGTTTGCCCCAGTGCCATGTCCCTCTGGTTTGCCCCAGTGCCATGTCCCTCTGGTTTGCCCCAGTGCCATGTCCCTCTGGTTTGCCCCAGTGCCATGTCCCTCTGGTTTGCCCCAGTGCCCTGTCCCTCTGGTTTGCCCCAGTGCCATGTCCTTCTGGTTTGCCCCAGTGCCATGTCCTTCTGGTTTGCCCCAGTGCCATGTCCCTCTGGTTTGCCCCAGTGCCATGTCCCTCTGGTTTGCCCCAGTGCCATGTCCCTCTGGTTTGCCCCAGTGCCATGTCCCTCTGGTTTGCCCCAGTGCCATGTCCCTCTGGTTTGCCCCAGTGCCATGTCCCTCTGGTTTGCCCCAGTGCCATGTCCCTCTGGTTTGCCCCAGTGCCATGTCCCTCTGGTTTGCCCCAGTGCCATGTCCTTCTGGTTTGCCCCAGTGCCCTGTCCCTCTGGTCTGCCTCAGTGCCCTGTCCCATTTTGTTAAAGTTGTTGTTGGTAATATTTAATTGTGTAACTTGATTCGGCATAAAACATTTAACAGTGTCATTCCAAGAGATAATCTACAAGGGCGTTTTTAGGGGCGGGGCGGGGCAGTGTATGGGTTAGGTGAGGCAACTGGTGGCGAGTAACACTTGAGGCCTGGCTAGAAGCTCAGGGCTTGAAATTTTGAGCCCTGTATGTGTGTGTATATATATATATATATATATATATATATGTGTGTATGTATGTGTGTATGTATGTGTATAATATATATATATATATATATTCAACAAATTTAGTATACAGTCTTTGTTTCAATACTAGGCTAGCTTTCCTTTTAAAAATCTGCATTTTGGCCATCTCCACCATGCCAATTACAGGCAGCATTTGTTCCACTATGTGAAGATCTGAAAGTGCTGCATGTAGATTGTTTGCATTTCATGTCTCCTGTTGGCAGATTTTGTTCCTTTTATCCGTCAAATAGATAGCCTGAAGTTCATCTACGAATTAAAAAAATAAAATAAAATCATCCTTATTTCATCCTTCATTGACTCATGAATGACGGTCCAGAAGCTTGCCAGTTTTGATGAGTAAGTAACATGTCATATCGTTTGGCATTAGTCATCCCTTCCTCATTGAATTTCAGTTACTATTTATTTAGTTGGCTGTTCGTGTTATTGCTGTAATACACAAAGCCATACAGGGTAATTTCTGGCTGATTTCATGGTGTTCACATGTTTTTTTGGTTAAACTTTTCTAAAAGCAAAAAAAAAAAAAATGCCCAACAACTACATATTTATTTGTGTATATTAAAAGGTTATACCCAGAGACACATCCGTGGTAATACTAGAAACCATTTCTCAGATACACATTTGCAGATTTTTACAGCTCTGTGTTGCTAGAAAATTACTTTGAGCCACCAAAAATTATATATATATTTTTGTTTAAAGCAAAGGCCCTAGAGAATAAAATGGTGGGCGTTGCAATTTTTTATGTCACACAGTATTTGCGCAGCGGTTTTTCAAATGCATTTTTTTTGGGGAAAAAACATTAATTTTAGTGAACGCAAACACTATATAATACAATGTTACACCTAGTAAATGGATACCAAACATTTTACACTGTAAAATTGCTCATGGAATGGTGACAAACTACGGTACTTTAAATTATCCATAGGTGATGCTTTAAATGCCTTTTAGAATGCAGTTTAGATTTGCACAGCAGGCCTGGTGCTAGTATTATTGCTCCGGCTCTGATGATCACGGTGATATCTCAGATGTGTGGTGCGATTGCTGTTTACATATGTGTGCGGGACCGACGTGTGTGTGTGTTGGCCACTGCGTGTGAGCATGGGTGGATAGGGGCGTTGTTAAACAAATATTGTTACTATTATTTTTTTTGAAAACTGTTTCTTTAGAAAAACATTTTTTGATCACTTTTATTGTTGTCAAAAGGAATGTAAACATATTTTGTGACAGCAATATCAGTGGCAGGTATGGTTTATGGAGAGATGGGGGGTCTATTGGACCTCCATTTCTCCTTTGGGCTCCAATGCAGCCGATCAGACACAGATCGGTCTGATTGGCTGCTTCACTGGCCTCTATGTCGCCAATAAACAAAGCCTCAGAACCAGAGGTGATGAAATAGTCATCGCTTTCAGATTCTGACATCACAGTAGGAGGAACAATTTTAGTTCCTTTCACTGTGAGGAAGGCCTCATCGTTACTGGGCTTTCCAATTACTCGGTAGAGTGTGGTAAAGGCAGTGGCAGAAGGGGGGTCGGACTCCCTTCCATCACATGTAAAAGTAGTCCAGCAGCTGCCCAGCTGCTCAAATTACTTTTACATGAAAGAGAGTTGTCGGCTTGAAAAATGTATATGTTTGTAACCTCAACCATGATTCCGAAATAGTGGCTTCCCTACAGCGATGTGTATGTATACTGAGTAACGAAGTATATAAATCTACTTTTGTGTGCACCCAATGTCGTTATAAACTCGGATAGCCTGTGCAGCGAGCAGAGCTGTAAGATGGGCCCAGCAGGTTCCACCCACTACAGAAAACTACAGGAGGGGGCGGAGACCAGACCAGCCACCCTGCACAGAGAGCAGCAGTGACCGGTCTATTTTACAGGAAGCAGCTGGATTACTATACAGATTTGGAAGAAATGCACAGCACAACAAGATTCATGGAAGAATACACATGACTGTTGTATTTAGATGATATTTGCTTATCGTGAAATTCAAGCTTTAACTCCATGGCACCCCTTTAAGGGCTTTAAAATGTTGGGAGGCTGGTGCGGGGCTTTTGGCCTTGTGACCACCATAATTGGCTGTCACGACGGTCACGTGATCGGAAAACTGCATCGCAAGCAGCAGTCGGGAGGTTTCTGTTAGCCGCTGGTCTTTGTGCCGGGAGCACGCAGATATGAGTGAGTGAGTGAAAAACGTATTTAGCGCAGCACATGCGAACTAAATCGCCTCTGGGCGCTCGTTGTCCATTTCTCCTTTGTCATCAAAAGAGATGGGTTTTGATCTTTCTTCTAAAGGCCAAGTGGTTCTCCTCCAACCGAATGCTGGTTGGTAAAGCGTTCCATAGTCTGGGACCTTGGACCGCAAATCTTCTTTCTCCTTTGGACTTGAATCTGGCTTTGGGTATCTGGAGTAGATTTTGGTTGGTGGATCGCAGAACGCGATTGGGGTTGTGAGCTTTTAGTTTTTCGCATAGATATTGGGGGGCATTTCCTTGAATACACTTATGCGTCAGACAGAGTGCTTTAAAAGCAATTCTGTCTTTTACTGGCAACCAGTGAAGGCTTCTCAGTGAAGGTGAGATTGAGATATGTGCCCGCTCAGTGGCAAGGACGCATATTTGCGCCAACGGGTAAGGGTACAATAAAAAAAAAACATTTGGTTGCACCCCAACTCAATACTTTTGGCTGCAGTAATAGCAGATCTTTTGTGATTAGTCTCTACCCACTTTGTATATCTAGATCAAGCAAAATTAAGGCCATTCCTTTTAGAAGAATTGCTCTTTCAGTTTTTCAAATATTGCCACTGATTTTCAATTGGACTGAACTTTGGACTTGAATGGGTTATTCTAAAGCATCGTATTCATGGCTTTAAACCTTAACAATATAGCTTTGTGTATGTCTGTAGGTTTTTTTTCTACTGTAAGGTGAGCCTCTGTCCCAGTCCCTGGTCTTGTGGACCGAAGCAGATTTGCCTCTGTTTGCTATTTTTGTATCCACCATATACCTTTTTGGTAAATTTTAGTTGAGATGTACCTTTTGTGGGCTTTCTTTTTGCAGTGGTTTTCTTGGGGTGACATATATGAAGTGTCCAGGGTATAGTTGCCTTACGCATGGATAGCGCCATCTTCTTGCTGTGTAAGCTGCCTGGAATCCTTGTAGATGGCCTTCTCTTGATGGAAATGCAGTTGTGTTATGGTTTTTCCAATTTTTTATTATTTAAGAGTGCTGTGCGGAATGTTTTATGCCGCGTACACACGACTGTTTTTCATGACGAGAAAATGCAATTTTTGTAATTGGTCATTCAAAACGATTGTGTGTGGGCTCCAGAGCATTTTTTGCGAAGTTAAAAATGGCCATTAAAAATTGCTCTATTTTTTTCTCTACGTTGTTCACGTCGTGGAAAATGGTCGTGTGTAGGCTTTAACGACGGGGGGAAAAAAATGTGCATGCTTAGAAGCAAGTTATGTCAAAACCAGGTACCAACTCCAACCCCCCCCACCCCCACACACACACATAAGGTGGCACATGTGGCAGCGGAGGGGGGGGCAGACAAGAGGAGCTTCTCCTTTTTGAGTGGAGCTCCGCTTTAAGTATACTTAAAGCGGAGCTCCACCCTAAAGTGGAACTCCCACTGATCGGAACCCCCCCCCCCCCCCCGGTGTCACATTTGACACCTTTCAGGGGGAGGGGGGGTGCAGATACCTGTCTAAAGACAGGTATTTGCACCCACTTCCGGCCACACAGTCTCGGGCAGACTGCGGGCATGACGTTACCTCCCGTTGTCTCCCCCGTTGTGTTCTGGGAACACTCCGCTTCCAGTACACAGCGGAAGCCAATCGGCAGGCGTAGCGTGACTCGCGAATGCGCCGTAGGGAACTGGGCAGTGAAGCCAGAGCGCTTCACTTCCTGGTTCTCTCACCGAGGATGGCGGGGGGGGGGTGCAGAGTGACGAGCGATCGCTCGTCCTCTGCCACAGACGGCGCTGGACTCCAGGACAGGTAAGTGTCCCAATATTAAAAGTCAGCAGCTGCAGTATTTGTAGCTGCTGGCTTTTAATATTTTTTTTTTTAGCGGAGCCCTGCTTTAAAAAGGTCTGCAGTTATTATCTTTACTGATTGGGTTCATATTTATTAAAAATATATTTGTTATTTTTATGATCGTTTTGCCCATTGTATATTTGTGAAGCCAGGATTTGAGTCTCTTTATGGTGCCACTCCTTAGGTTTGCAATGATACTTAAAAAAACACTTTCAGGCTTTATTTACTCCATCGCTAGGCTGCAAAAAAGGCCACTAACCTTGAAAGCTAAATATAGAATCATGGCAGTACAAAGTCATCTATAAATAGCTTGCACCTGTGAAAATCTTTTTATTAAGACAAAGTTGACTGCCAGGAGTTTTTTTTGTATTGGGAATTTAAAGCATCTGTATGGCTATATCGAAACACAGTTGCTAAAATTGTATTGGAGTGTCTTCTCTAAAGCTGGGTATACACTAGTGGAATTTTAAACAAAAAATCATATGAATATTCAAGGTACATTTAATTTGCTTTTAACCACTTAAGCCCCGGACCATATTGCTGCCTAAAGACCCAAGGTGTTTTTACAGTTTGGGACTGCGTCGCTTTAACAGACAATTGCGCGGTCGTGCGACGTGGCTCCCAAACAAAATTGGCGTCCTTTTTTCCCCACAAATAGAGCTTTCTTTTGGTGGTATTTGATCACCTTGGCGGTTTTTATTTTTTGCGCTATAAACAAAAATAGAGCAACAATTTTGAAAAAAATTCAATATTTTTTACTTTTTGCTATAATAAATATCCCCCAAAAACATATATATAAAAAAAAAAAATTTCCTCAGTTTAGGGCGATAAGTATTCTTGTACCTATTTTTGGTATAAAAAAAAATCGCAATAAGCGTTTATAGATTGGTTTGCGCAAAAATTATAGCGTTTACAAAATAGGGGATAGTTTTATTGCATTTTTATTAATTTTTTTTTTTACTACTAATGGCGGCGATCAGCGATTTTTTTCGTGACTGCGACATTATGGCGGACACTTCGGACAATTTTGACACATTTTTGGGATTTTTGGCATTTTCACAGAAAAAAATGCATTTAAATTGCATTCTTTATTGTGAAAATGACAGTTGCAGTTTGGGAGTTAACCACAGGTGGCGCTGTAGGATTTGGTGTACACTGTGTGTGTGTTTACAACTGTAGGGGGGTGTGGCTGTAGGAATGACGTCATCGATCGAGTCTCCCTATATAAGGGATCACTCGATCGATGCAGCGCCATAGTGAAGCACGGGGAAGCCGTGTTTACACACGGCTCTCCCCGTTCTTCAGCTCCGGGGAGCGATCGCGACGGATCGGCTATAAACAAATAGCCGCGCCGTCGTCCCGGATCGCTCCCCGAGGGGACCCGACCGCCGCAAGTCGCGGGGGGGGGTCCCGATCGGACCCCCGACACACGTCTAGGCAGGGACGTACAGGTACGCCAATGTGCCTGTACGTGCCATTCTGCCGACGTATATGTACATGCGGCGGTCGGGAAGGGGTTAACAATCAATTTTTGAATAAATGGACTTAACTAAATGAAAATGACATACTGTTAGAAAATTTTCCTTCCTGCTCCTTTGAATTGTCTCATCTCTGACTAAAAACAAGCGTTCGATTTGACCCGATTAATGATTTCAAACACAAATTAATGTTCTTACAATGAAAAATGTCCAACGAAATTCTACTAGTGTATACTTATTATTATTAATTATTGTTGTTATACAGAATTTATATAGCGCCAACAGTTTGTATGTGTGTGTGTGTATGTATGTATATATATATATATATATATATATATATATATATATATATATATATATATATATATATATATATATATATATATATATATATATATATATACCGTATATACTCGAGTATAAGCCAAGTTTTTGAGCCCTTTTTTTAAGGCTGAAAATGCCCCCCTCGGGTTATGCTAGAGTCTGTGTACCTGAAATTCTTGACAGGCTACGAACGTCCATTGTTTAAAAGTCATGGCCTTCTCCTGGTCCCTTCCATGATAGGCTTTTCCCAGCAGACACTGTGTTCAGTGTTCCGCCTATCACGGACCTTCTCTTGTCGGAGGTGGAAAGGACGTCCGTGATTTGCGGAACACTGAACATGGTATCTGCTGGGAAGGAGGTTCGTGATGGGCTTCTGGAAAACGCCTATCACCGAACGGGACCAGGAGGAAACCGCGACTGTCAAGAATTTCAGGTATACTGACTCGGGCACAGGGAGGTTGCAATGGGCACAGTGAGGTTGAACACCGTGAGGTTGCAATGGGCACAGTGAGGCATGCAAATGGGCACAGTGAAGCTGCAAATGGACATTGTTGACCCTCTTTTTTTTTTCAGCTTACAGTAGCTGTTGCATTCTTATGACAGGCTTATACTTGAGTCAATACATTTTCACAGTTTTTTTTTTGTGGTAAAATTAGGTACCTCAGCTTATACTTGAGTATATCTATCTATCTATCTATATATATATATATATATATATGTGTGTGTGTACACTATATTGTCAAAAGTATTGTGACACCTGCCTTTACACGCACATTAACTTTAATGGCATCCCAGTCTTATTCCGTAGCGTTCAATATTGAGTTGGACCACCCTTTGCAGCTATAACGGCTTCAACTATTCTGGGAAGGCCGTCCACAATGTTTAGGAGTGTCTATGGGAATATTTGACCATTCTTCCAGAAGCACATTTGTGAGGTCAGGCACTAATGTTGGACAAGAAGGCCTGGCTCGCAGTCTGCACTATAATTCATCCCAAAGATATTCTATCGGGTTGAGTTCAGGACTCTGTGCAGGTCAGTCAAGATCCTCCGCCCACTAGCGCGCTCATCCGTGTCTTTATGGACCTTGCTTTGTGCACTGGTCCATTTGGTGGAGGGGGGATTATGGTGTGGGGTTGTTTTTCAGGGGTTGGGCTTGGCCCTTTAGTTCCAGTGAAGGGAACTCTTAAGGCATCGGCATACCAGGAAATTTGGGGAATTTTTCATGCTCCCAACTTTGTGGGAACAGTTAGAGGATGGCCCATTCCTGACCTCAGCTGGATAGAACACCTTTGGGATGAATTAGAGTGGAGACTGCGAGCCAGGCCTTCTTGTCCAACATCAGTACCTGACCTCACAGATGCGCTTCTGGAAGAATGGTCAAACATTCCCATAGACACACTCCTAAACCTTGTAGACAGCCTTCCCAGAAAAGGTGAAGCTGTTATAGCAGCAAAGGGTGGGCCAACTCAATACTGAACCCTACGGACTAAGACTGGGAAGCCATTACAGTTCATGACAATAGTGTGTGTGTGTGTGAATATACTGGATGAGTTTATTGACTTGGATATGGAGTGATATACCTTTTTTTACATCACCTCCACCTAACCTGCGGTTTGGAGACTGTGAAATGAGTTTTCACCTTATTCAGTGTCCTCCTGCAAATTCCTTCCCTCCCTTTCGTAGTTGGGTCTGGGTCCTATAGATTTTAGTAAATAGTTCACTAGGCACTGGGAAGATAGGTGAAAACCGAATGGGATAAAAATGAAATACCTGGATCTGAATAGCAGAGCAGATAAGTACACCACTGTAAAGACCAAAAATGAACACTAATGTATGATCAGTATATGTTGCGGAACTATAATTTGGCTGGGGTCAGTTTGTTCCATCTTGTAAGTTGCTTTATTCTAAAAATGCTTTTGAATTCAAACTACCGGTAATAGGATCACCTATTTTTTTTTTTTTTTAATAATTTTTCATAATTGTATTCTTATGGATTTCTGGTCATGTCTTCCAGATGGATGGAAGCCTGCTTGGTGGAGGACCTACCTGTTACTACAGAACTTGAAGAAGGCCTCAGAAATGGAGTCTACCTGGCAAAACTCGGAAACTTCTTTAGCCCAAAAGTTGTGTCCCTGAAGAAAATCTATGATCGTGAACAGACCAGATATCGTGTAAGTATTCTGATACTGAGGGACGTATCGCATACATTTTCGAATATCTGCACAGAGAATGGCCCTGTAATGTAAGAATAGTATTTTGTGAAGGTGATCACTGTTTACCTACTGTGATCATAAATGGGTGAGTTGTATAACCAAATTTTTTCTTTCCGTGTGATATACTAAAAATAGGGTTGGAAGTGTTTCTAGTGTGGTAGGACAGTATGAAAGTATTAGATTACCCTTTTGCATACAAATAAAAACTCAGCAGATGTGTAGATAAAGGATGCCCTGTTCAAACATGTTTTGGGATAACATACAACAGTGGAACTTTAAAGTGGTTGTAAACCCTTACATTTGCCTGGTGAAGTGACTGGCCTCAGGTGATACACAGAAATGAAACAAATCCTTCTACATAAGTTGTACCGGTCTATCTGCAGCTCTTCATTCATTCAAAGTGCTAAATTTTAAAGCTTGTCTGAGCGTTCAGAGAAAAGGGGATGGAGAGCTGAAGTTGCACAATGCAGAGCTCAGAGAGCTGATTGGAGCTGATTGCATCCACGCAGCACATAGGAACAGAGCTGAGGCTGTCAATCGGCTGGAGGCCTCTCCCCTGTCACCATTTTTCTCTTGGTGTCAGGAAAATTTGGCAGAAGTGATTGATGCTGATAGAGTAATGAAGCAGCAGACAGAAATGACACTTAGGGCCAGATTCACAGTGAGAGTACGCCGGCTACACCGGCATACTTTCAAATTTGCCGCGTCGTATCTTTAGTTTGAATCCTCAAACCAAGATACGACGGCTTCTGGCTTCGATCCGACAGGCGTACGGCTTTGTACACCTTCGGATCGTAGGTGTAATACTTCGGCGCCCGCTGGGTGGAGTTTGCGTCGTTTTCCGCGTCGGGTATGCTAATTAGCTTTTTCCGTCGATCAACGAAGGTACGCGCGGCCGTCGCATTCTCTTACGTCGTCGCTAGTCGGCTTTTCCCGGCGTATAGTCAAAGCTGCTATTTCGTGGCGTATAGATTGATTTGCCATGTTAAAGTATGGCCTTCGTTCCCGCGTCGAATTTTGAATTTTATTTTTTTGGTGTAAGTCGTCCGTGAATAGGAAAGGACGTAACTCACGTCTACGTTCAAAAAATGACGTCGGTGCGACGTCATTTCGCGCAAAGCACGGCGGGAAATTTCGAAACGGAGCATGCACATTTCAATCGGCGCGGGGACGCACTTCATTTAAATGAATCACGCCCCCTCCCCGCCCAATTTGAAATACGCACCGAGAAATACACTACGCCGCCGTAACTTACGGCGCAAAATCTTCCTGGATTCAAAATTCTGCCAGGTAAGATATGGCGGCGTAGCGTATCTGATGCGCTGCGCCAGGGCAATTCTTTGTGAATCTGGCCCTATGTGCTCTTAATTGAGACAAGTACACACTATAGAGGGATATGCTTTGTTCATATTTCATGTCTGAGGTTTATGGATGCAGACATCTAGCTACATCTGAGTGAAAGGCTCTCAGAAGTTAAGAGATATTTATGGCGTAATTTGGTGGGGAGGTCATTTTAATCTAAAAACGCTGCCTAAAAGGTTCCCACTTTGCACGGATATTACTGTTACTATTTTGGTATACACATCCTTTGAAGATTTAAGTTTTTACCTTGAAAGAGCTTTGGCCACTTCCTAAATGTAACTGTTTGATTAGTTTGGAAATGGCACAAAATTACGATGGTAAATTCATATATAAAATATGATTTATTTTCTCAGCTTGGTCAGATGTATTTATAATATCCATTCATACGTTCTTTGTCAGTCAGCTATTAAACCAGGTTGCCATAGAGGAATGTAATTGTGTTCCTAAGTGTGCCTTTTTTCTTTTGCTGCAGGCTACTGGTCTTCACTTCCGACACACAGACAATGTGATTCAATGGCTCAATGCGATGTCCGAGATTGGCCTTCCAAAGGTATGCTAGGGTATTATTTAAAAGAATCAGTTTGGCTTGTATGTTTTGCCTTCCAGTTAATTGATCTTATTGTAAATTGTCATGTAGATTTTTTATCCGGAGACTACAGACATTTACGATCGGAAGAATATGCCTCGCTGTATATATTGCATCCATGCATTGAGGTAAGAATTATTGCATTTCTTTAACGTACATCTTATTTTTTGGAGGGGGGGGGGGGGGGGGGGGGCGCTTATGTGTTTTTTTAAATAAATAATTATATTGGGTGGATGTTGCTAAAATATTTCTATTCCTTCTTCATCATTCATCATCCCCTTCCCCCTAGATTCTTGTCCTACTTGGCTTTATTGACTATTCATGCAAGAACTGAAAATCTTTGGCAAAAACAAACTCGTATCATTTGATGCTGTAGGCCAGAAGTCTCCAAACGTTGTAAATAAAGGGCCAGTTTACTGTCCTCTAAACTTGAGGGGGGCCGGACTGTAAAAGTAGAAATTGTCTTGGCGACGGTGGGAGAAATAGTTCATATTTGGCAATAGGGGGAGGAATAGTGCCTCATCATTGGTACGACGGGAGGAATAGTGTCCTATCGTTGGTGTCAGTGGAATGAATAGCACACCATGATTGGTGTCGGTGGAAGGAATAGTGCCCCAATGATTGGTGTCGGTAGGAGGAATAGTGCCCCAATGATTGGTGTCGGTGGGAGAAATAGTGCCCCAATGATTGGTGTCGGTGGGAGAAATGGTGCCCCAATGATTGGTGTCGGTGGAAGGAATAGTGCCCCAATGATTGGTGTCGGTGGGAGGAATAGTGCCCCAATGATTGGTGTCGGTGGGAGGAATAGTGCCCCAATGATTGGTGTCCGTGGGAGGAATAGTGTCCCAATGATTGGTGTCGGTGGGAGGAATAGTGCCCCAATGATTGGTGTTGGTGGGAGGAATATTGCCCCAATGATTGGTGTCGGTGGGAGGAATATTGCCCTAATGATTGGTGTCGGGAGGAATATTGCCCCAATGGTTGGTGTCTGTGGGAGGAATAGTGCCCCAATGATTGGTGTCGGTGGGAGGAATATTGCCCCAATGATTGGTGTCGGGAGGAATATTGCCCCAATGGTTGGTGTCGTGGGAGGAATAGTGTCCCAATGATTGGTGTCTGTGGGAGGAATAGTGCCCCAATGATTGGTGTCGGTGGGAGAAATAGTGCCCCAATGATTGGTGTCGGTGGAAGGAATAGTGCCCCAATGGTTGGTGTCTGTGGGAGGAATAGTGCCCCAATGATTGGTGTCGGTGGGAGAAATAGTGCCCCAATGATTGGTGTCGGTGGAAGGAATAGTGCCCCAATGATTGGTGTCGGTGGGAGGAATAGTGTGCCAGTGATTGGTGTCGGTGGGAGGAATAGTGCCCCAATGATTGGTGTCGGTGGGAGGAATATTGCCCCAATGATTGGTGTCGGTGGGAGGAATATTGCCCCAATGATTGGTGTCGGTGGGAGGAATATTGCCCCAATGGTTGGTGTCTGTGGGAGGAATATTGCCCCAATGGTTGGTGTCTGTGGGAGGAATAGTGCCCCAATGATTGGTGTCGGTGGGAGGAATATTGCCCCAATGATTGGTGTCGGGAGGAATATTGCCCCAATGGTTGGTGTCGTGGGAGGAATAGTGCCCCAATGATTGGTGTCGTGGGAGGAATAGTGCCCCAATGATTGGTGTCGTGGGAGGAATAGTGCCCCAATGATTGGTGTCGTGGGAGGAATAGTGGCCCAATGATTTGTGTCGGTGGGAGAAATAGTGCCCCAATGATTGGTGTCGGTGGGAGGAATAGTGCCCTGTTTTTGATGTCTGTAACAGGAATTGTACCTCATTGTTGGTGTCAGTGGGAGGAATAGTGCCCCAATGATTGGTGTCGGTGGGAGGAATATTGCCCCAATGATTGGTGTCGGTGGGAGGAATATTGCCCCAATGGTTGGTGTCGTGGGAGGAATAGTGCCCCAATGATTGGTGTCGTGGGAGGAATAGTGCCCCAATGATTGGTGTCGTGGGAGGAATAGTGCCCCAATGATTGGTGTCGTGGGAGGAATAGTGGCCCAATGATTTGTGTCGGTGGGAGAAATAGTGCCCCAATGATTGGTGTCGGTGGGAGGAATAGTGCCCTGTTTTTGATGTCTGTAACAGGAATTGTACCTCATTGTTGGTGTCAGTGGGAGGAATAGTGCCCCAATGATTGGTGTCGGTGGGAGGAATATTGCCCCAATGATTGGTGTCGGTGGGAGGAATATTGCCCCAATGGTTGGTGTCGGGAGGAATATTGCCCCAATGGTTGGTGTCGTGGGAGGAATCGTGCCCCAATGATTGGTGTCGGTGGGAGGAATAGTGGCCCAATGATTTGTGTCGGTGGGAGAAATAGTGCCCCAATGATTGGTGTCGGTGGGAGGAATAGTGCCCTGTTTTTGATGTCTGTAACAGGAATTGTACCTCATTGTTGGTGTCAGTGGGAGGAATAGTGCCCCAATGATTGGTGTCGGTGGGAGGAATATTGCCCCAATGATTGGTGTCGGTGGGAGGAATATTGCCCCAATGGTTGGTGTCGGGAGGAATATTGCCCCAATGGTTGGTGTCGTGGGAGGAATCGTGCCCCAATGATTGGTGTCGGTGGGAGGAATAGTGCCCCAATGATTGGTGTCGGTGGGAGGAATATTGGCCCAATGATTGGTGTCGGTGGGAGGAATAGTGCCCTGTTTTTGATGTCCGTAACAGGAATTGTACCTCATTGTTGGTGTCAGTGGGAGGAATAGTGCCCCAATGATTGGTGTCGGTGGGAGGAATATTGCCCCAATGATTGGTGTCGGTGGGAGGAATATTGCCCCAATGGTTGGTGTCGGGAGGAATATTGCCCCAATGGTTGGTGTCGTGGGAGGAATCGTGCCCCAATGATTGGTGTCGGTGGGAGGAATATTGGCCCAATGATTGGTGTCGGTGGGAGGAATAGTGCCCCAATGATTGGTGTCGGTGGGAGGAATAGTGCCCTGTTTTTGATGTCCGTAACAGGAATTGTACCTCATTGTTGGTGTCAGTGGGAGGAATAGTGTCTTGCATCTGTGGAAGGAGAAGTTCCCCAAGGGCCGGATAAAGGCAAGCAAAGGGCCGCAGTTTGAATACCACTGCTATAGGAAGAAGTAGTGCCGTGTGTCTTGGACCACAGAGTGGACAGATCTGTAACTTTCTCCTCTTGTCCACAGCCCTGTATCAGATTTGTAAGCTGCCCTTACAGTGGCACCACTGATTGGCTAGCTATATATCTTCCTGTAACCCTCAAGCAGCTCTTTGCATTTTACTGGGAGGTTGCAAATGTATATTTCAGGAGGTAAGACCAGCGAAAAGAATATGTAGACCCAACATTTCATAGTCCTGATATGTGCCTTCTGTACCATGTACAAAGTGGGGGAGATTTACTAAAACTGGTGGACTTAGAATGGTGCAACTTTGTATTGTAACCAATCGGCTTCTAACTTCAGCTTGTTCAATTAAGCTTTGTCAATAAAACTTGGAAGCTTGGATTCTGTGCAGAGCTGCACCAGATTTTGCACTCTGCAGGTTTAGTAAATAACCCCCACAGTATAAAGCTGGCCACTCGGTGTACTCTTGATAAATAAATCCTTTATTGGCTGAATGTAAAATGACTGCATCAAAAATTAAACGCGTTTCATCTTATGCAGCCTTCTTCATAGCATATGTATGAGGCAGGAAGTATAAGCCAAAATGCATTGCATTTTTGATGCTGTGTCATTTTACATGTAGCCAATAAAGGATTTTGTTTTCAAGAGTACACTGAGTGGCCGGCTTTCTACATTGTGGACTTATGCTTTGAGAGATGAACGCCCCAGCCTGAGCATCTGTCTCCATTTTTTATTTATTTTTTAACAGGGATCTGTCTCAATTTTTTTTAATCTTAAAGTGGATGTAAACCCAAATTTGATGTCACAATGTAGAGAATAAGATTTCCTATCATCTGTGCCCAGTCTTGCCACACAGAGTTAATCCAGCTCTGAGCAATCCACTTTTATTGTTTTATTGTTAAACCCAAAAAATCCTCTTTCTCTTATTGTCCATGGACGGACACAGCTCCTTAAATCTTGACAAGTGGGTTATGTTCCCTGTTTACAGGAGAGGACTAGGCAGAAACATGTTAAATAGTTAAATACATGTTACATTAACAGAGTTGAACAGCCCCGCCCAGGGGGCGGTCCCTCCAGACATAACCCTCCTCACTGCAGCTTGCAGCCTCAGTTTCGTTCTGCCTAGCAAAGGAGAAGGACGTATGGCTCCCTTTGGGCCCAGCGCCCTGAGGAGAAATTTTATTTTATTTTATTTTACTTTTTCTTGAAGAATCTTCTTTCAACTGTTGGCTGAGAGACAGGCTGGATATTATAGATCCTTGTAGTCTACTCAGTCCGACCAGCAAGCGTGGGCACACCTTTGCAAAGAGGCTTGGTCTGCCACGCCATACCTCATGACTCCTGAGGTGGCCGGTGAGCTTTGCTCCGAGGTCCACATATGACTGAGCTGTGGTGTTGCCTCAATCACAGTGGACCGGGCCGACAGCTACCTCCATTGCGGTTGTAGGTCTGTCAGGAATGCGTCAGCGAGTCCTCGCTCGGACGGGTAAGTACAGTCCCTCCTGCTTCGGTGGGTTGGTACAGCTGGGCATTCCTGGGGTTCGGGGGTCCCTTCCCCTTACTTCCCTGCTCCTTTCCCTTGCTGCATTGCTAACATTGCCGCTGTCAGGGGGGAGGGGGCCTTCCTGAGGGGACTGTTATCTGGCCTGTGTGTTTTTTCTTTTTTGTATTGGGCTTTCCTGTGAGGTAAAAAGCCCTGTGATGAGCACAGATGTTTATGATTATACTTCAGCAGACGCTGACTGATTGGTGACACCTGTAATGGTTTTGCTTTTTATGCTGTATCTGTGTCTTATCCTTAAATAAAACAGCCCTATGAGGCTTTTCCTGTTTAAACACAGGTCCCTGCAAAAGTTACCTCACGGTTCTTTTCCTCACAGGCAGCGCTGTGCAGTCTCCTCCTGAGGGAGTCCCCTGGTTACCCCTGGTCAGCGCAGCAAGTGGGTGAGAGGCCCTGAATAGGGCTCTAGGAGCTTTTGTCTATTTGTATGGACAGGTGTGCATATTATAATACACACTATATGTAAATATTGGAGTCAGTATCTGGGTCCTTCCCCACATGCTGGTGGTGGCAGCAGGTGTTAGCACCTGTGATTCCCACAGAGTTTTTATTGTTAGTCCTGGTGTGCCAGGGTGGGGGTGGACTGCGGGCGGGCGGTAAAAGAGTACCCCCTTCCCCCGTTATCCCCTGGGGAATGCTCTGTTATGGAGCCATGGACTAGGTACCTAGTTAAAAAAAAAAAAAAAAAAAAAAGGCAGAATAAGGCATTTATGGGTGCGCTTTTTACTGCTGCAAGGGACTCTCCTAAGCTGCATAGTGCAGCTGGGTTTCCGCTGAGGGCTCGGTCTTTTTTGGATCACACAAATCAGACCGCTGTGTAGGTTTTTTCCTTCTGTGCCCTTCTTTGATAATTTCTGAGATGCAGAATGAGAAAAGCCACTGAGGGCTTTTGTAGTCCCTCACCGCCGGGCGACCCCTACTTGTATGGATCTGACTGATAGAAGATCCGAAGTACTGACCCGTTCCATGTTTACCATGCTGGGGTCTGGCTTGCGGCCTATTGTGGCCACTACACTGGGGTCTCAGTGGTCGCTGGCGCTATTTTTTGGGAGATTTTTCAATTACATTGAAAACTCCCATTGGCGCCCATTTTGTCGTAGCCACGCTATGGCGCAGCTTACATTGTGCTGGCCTTTTTCCTGTGGCCGCGTTCTGAACGCTCGGCGGCCATCTTGGAGTAGTCCTGACCCCTAGTGCTGTATACAACTCACAGAGTGAGCATTTGGCACCAGACAGTGGAGGAGCACCGACTCTCTCCTGAGGTTATTAGCCTAGCGGACCAGCTGGTCCAGGGCCTCATATAGGTCTGTGATGCTTCATTGAATGCTGCGCCCTTGTTATCCAGGGCGTCTGTTTCAGAATAGTTTTATGCACACGGTGGTGTAGTGCTTAACTCCATTACTTGGCAGCAAAAGAGTCATTGGTTCGAATCTGCACACTGACGCCAATCTGCACACTGACGCCAATCTGCCTGGAGCTTGCATTGTCGCTCCCTGTGTCTGTGTGGGTTTCCTCCGGGTACTCCGGTTTCCTCCAAAGACATGTGTGCATACACCTACATAATATACATACACACTATGTGTGTGTATTATTTAGGGGCAACCCTCCCAGGCCGTCAAAGGCCCAGCTGGGGGACTAATCTGTCCCTGGGTGCATAAGCCGATCACGCCGGCACCCAAATCCTGCCAATGTATATAGCCTTCCCTCCCTGTCTCTAGGTGGGAGGGGCGGCTTGCAGGTTCACAATTCAGTGAAACCTCCCTGCTCTCCGACTAGTGGGTCTGCGAGGTGGTCTCTTCGGAGTACTAGATAGGGTTTCCTCCTATCCACAGAACAAAGTTCTGTCCTTGTGTCTTCCCCTCCCGGCACGTCGGTCTGCCTTGGGCAGTGTGGGATTTGCTAAGCTGCAAGGTAATTTTACCTTTCCTGCAGGACGAGAGTTTTGGGGTTTTCTATGGGCCTCAGGCCCTAAATACCTTTGTGAACGTCGGGTAGTTCCGCATGGAATCCATTTGTTCGGTGGTAGCTGCGCTTCATCCGGGGGATGTCCTGACGTCCTCGGACATCAGGGACGCATACATGCATGTCCCGTTTTGCACATGTCACAGTGTTTTTTTCTGTGCTTCGTGATGAGAGAAGGGTCTCTGTCAGCCTGTGGCCCTCCCTTTTGATCTGGCGTCAGCACCATGGGTTTTCAGCTAGGAGCTCGCACTTATTTGAATTTTGTTGGGACAGCGAGGCTTTGCCTCATTGGCTACTTTGACGACTTTCTTCTGAGAGCAGCTTCTGTCTCCGACCTAGTGGATGGGTTATTCCCATTCAGACCCTCCGAAGATTCGGGTGGATGTTAAACGTTTAGGCCAGAAAGTGTAGCTCAGTGGCAGCAAGCCTGCCCTACATGTGTGCGACCCAGGGTTCAAATTATGGGCATGCTAGGTTCCGACTCAGCGTTGGAGTATCTAGTGTTGATCCAGACTCCTCAGTGGCAAAGGTCCTTCTTCCCCTGGAGAAATTGCAGACTCTTCAGTCTGCGGAGAAGGTATTGGCATCACGCAATCGGTCTTCTCTCCGGGCGCCTGCTGGTTCAGGGTCTGTGGGTAGCCTCCTTCAAGGTGGTACTGTATGCCCAGTTCCACACCCTGGTTTTCCAGTGGAACTACTGTCCAGGTGGTAAAAATCTCTTGTCTCTGAAATCATTAGATTCCTGTGCGCCACCTAGTCAGAGTCTCTCTGAGTTGGTGACAGAGATTCCCGACTCTTCGGTCCGGGAAGTTGTTCCTTCCTTCCAGTGGTCGGTGTTTACGACGAATGCCAGCTCACGGGTTGTGAACCTGGAGGTTCACAAAACTGGGGGGTCCAGTCGGCCCTGAGTCGCTGGACTTGCGTGGACCTATGACCACACCTCCTTGAATGTGTCTGGTCTCGGTAGCTACCCAGGGTCGGGCCTGGCTAGTGCCTGGTGGAAGACCGCCTGGGAATACCAGGTGCTGTCTACTGTTCATTGTCCTACTATTTTAGGCGATCAGGCTATGCTTCTCCTTGTGGTCGACCAATCTGGTTTCAGCCGGACAACGCCACGGCCGTGGCTTCAGTCTACCATCAGGTATGCCGGCAGGCAGACTACTGGAGTCGCCAGATGCTGGACCAGGGCGACTGGTCTTTGTGCTTGGGGTGTTTCGGCTCCCTTGCAGGAGGTGAGCCTCACATGGCATGGATCTCCTGGCAGCTTGTCTCCGCCGCAAGGGTGTCAGTTAGTGGCCAGGTCTAGTGATCTTGTACAGACGTGTCAGTCGCGCTGGTGGCCCTGTGTTGTCTGTATCGGTGATTTTTTGCCATTCCTCCATGGTAGTTGCTTCCTCGGCCGCTCCACAGAGTGGATGCTGAGGAGATCCCGATGATTCTAATCGCTCCAGATTAATCTCGGCGTCCTTGGTACGCTGATATCGGGCGCCTGGTAGCGGAGGCACCCTGGCGATTGCCAGGGCAGGAGGTTCCTGTCTCAAGGTCCCATACTTCCTCCTGTTGTACAGTCACTGACTTGCTTAACATGGTTATTGGAAGCCAGACTTTAGGTGACCAGGGTCTGTCTGACTCGGTCATCTCAACAGGGCACCGTAGTCTTCTTCCGGAGGATCTACCGTCATACCTCTCTTGGTGCGAAGGGATGGAGTGACGTCCACGGGCGTACTTTCAATGTCCAGGGTCCTGCTGTTTTTAAAGCTTGGATTGGATCTAAAAATTGCTTAAAGCACCGTTTGGGTGCAGATTTCAGCCTTGGCTGTGTTCTTTTAGTTGCCTTTTTGCGGCCCGTTCCCTGGTGGGTCCCCTTTTTTTTTGTGTGCAAGGGGTTTGTTTGTCATATACTTTCCCCTCTTGGCCCATCTCTTCCCCCATGAGTTTTGACTCTGGTGCTCTCGGTTCTTCAGGAACCTTCCTTTTGGAAACATCAGAGAGATTTTCTCTTGACACTATCTCAGAAGGTGGCCCCTTTAGTGGCCTTTACCTCTGTTAGAGGGGTTTCTGAGTTGGCGGTCTTGTCTTGCAAGCCGCCATGCTTGATCCCCCATAAGGATTAGGTGATGGTGCGCCCGCGACCTTCCCTTCTCCCGAAGGAGGTTTCGGCCTTTTCATACTTTAGGCGTGGTACGCGCTTTGCGGGTATACCAGCCTACTACGGCTCCATTTCGGAGCTTCTGACTCTCTTTTGTGTCGGTGTCTGGTCCACAAAAGGGCCTGGCGGTCTCGTCGACCACCATTTCTCGGTGGATCGGGCAGGCCGTCATACAGGCCTATGCTCCTAAGGGCGGGCCCCCCTTTCCGGTCACGGCACTTTCGACCAGGGCAATTGGTGCTTCCTGGGTTTTTTTTTTCCCGACATCATGCGTCGGTCTCACAGGTGTGCGAGGCGGCGATTTGCTCGTCCGTTCACGCTTTTTCCAGAATTTACATGGTTGCTGTGAGTGCATCTTATGATGGTTTTTTTTTCAGCCGCTAGTTTTTGCCGGCGGCTGTTTAAAGTTGCACCTCCTCCGTTGAGGAGCTCTGCTTGTTTTGGGGTGAAGTTAAAATTGTTTTTACTGATATATTTCCCACCCCTCGTTTTTTGACACTGCTTGGGGACGTCCCACTTGTCAAGATTTAAGGAGCTGTGTCCGTCCATGGACAATAAGAGAAAATAGGATTTTTTGTACTCACCGTAAAATCCTTTTCTCTGAAGTCCATGGACGGACACAGCTCCCACCCCTCCTTTTTAGGTTTGTACTGCTTGTTACGAACTGAGGCTGCAAGCTGCAGTGAGGAGGGTTATGTCTGGAGGGACCGCCCCCTGGGCGGGGCTGTTCAACTCTGTTAATGTAACATGTATTTAACTATTTAACATGTTTCTGCCTAGTCCTCTCCTGTAAACAGGGAACATAACCCACTTGTCAAGATTTAAGGAGCTGTGTCCGTCCATGGACTTCAGAGAAAAGGATTTTACGGTGAGTACAAAAAATCCTATTTTTATTGTTCAGTGAAAATTAACAGACTTCCAGATAAAAACCTGTCTAAATTAAAAGTCCCAAAGCCTCTCTCCTTGCTTTGAGTGACAGGTTATTTACATATCTAGCTTGGACATGTTTATCATATGTTAGGTGATCCACAGTATAAAAAGTGAGAAATCCACCCCTCCCCCACATAACACATCATGGTAATATACAATGACCTGTGGATGACCTCATATTATGATAAACATAACATATGTTAAACATGTCCAAGCTAGATATGTAAATAACCTGTCACTCAAAGCAAGGAGAGGGGCTTTCGGACTTTTAATTTAGACAGGGTTTTATCTGGAAGTCTGTTAATTTTCACTGAACAATAAAAGAGGATTTTTTGGGTTTACATCCACTCTTTAAATACAGCAGTTAAGCTGGGGTAAGGTTGGACATATTGCTACACCATGTACTTGTATGAGAAAATATCCTGTTCTTTTTGTTTTGCTTCCTTTGTGTAAAATCCCTGGTGTTCCTGCCAGTTCCTCTGTTTTCCTTTTTAAAGTGGAGCTCCACTCTAAAGTGGAACTTCCGCTCATTGGAAACCTCCCGGGGTCACATTTGGCACCTTTCAGGGGAGTGCAGATACCTGACTAAGACAGGTATTTGCACCCACTTCCCGGAGTCCACTCTGCGGGGACCTGCGGGTAGTGTGTCACTAAAAACACCCCCCCCCCCCCCGTTGTGTTCTGGGAAACACACGATTCCAGAAAACAGCGGGGACCAGTAACCACGGCACAGGGTGACTCACGAATGCGCTGTAGGGAACCGGGCAGTGAAACCGCAATGCTTCGCTTCCTGGTTCCCTCACCGAGGATGGTGGTGGGGGCAGCAGAGTGACGAGCTATTGCTCGTTTTCTGCTGCCGACGTCGCTGGACTCCAGGACAGGTAAGTGTCCATTTATTAAAAGTCAGCAGCTGCAGTATTTGTAGCTGCTGGCTTTTAATATTTTTTTTACGGTGGAGCTCCGCTTTAAAAACGTACTACACTAGGCATGAGAACACACCATGGTCAGTTATCTAGCTGTGCTGTGAACTTAGTGTGCTCTCCACCAATGATCAGACTTCTGCTCACTCATCTCCTCCCCTTGCACAACCATTCACTGGAAAGATCAGTGTACTGCTGTTTCTCCTTCTCCAGCTCTTATGTAGCCGAGAACAGAGGGAGTGTGATCACGTATAAAAAAGAGGAACAAGGTGTAAATATTTT
Organism: Rana temporaria; assembly: GCF_905171775.1. Classification (NCBI taxonomy): domain Eukaryota; kingdom Metazoa; phylum Chordata; class Amphibia; order Anura; family Ranidae; genus Rana; species Rana temporaria. The sequence goes on from NC_053491.1 coordinate 48,819,704, forward strand.
TTTTATATTCATACACATGTTTGAATGCCTTTCATTTCTAGTTTAAACTGAATGGGTTCTTTTACAAGGTGAGGGTTTACAATGACTTTAATAAAGGCATGACTTATGTTACTGCTTGTATGGCATAGTTAAGACTCATTCAGCGGATCTATGCCTGTTTCCAGAAAGACAAATGGAATAAATCTCAGCTACTGGCAAAATATCAGTATCTTTATGTGCTTCTTTACTACAGATCGTGTTTTGACTTGTTTGCTTTTGCGAGTTTCTCACAAGGAGTGGCAGCTCTTTGTCTGCAACCCAGATTATATCTCAGCCTTATAAGATATTCTAGTCACCCAAGCATTATAAAGTCTTCTAGAGCTAATTTAATGACTTTTATTAAAACCCAAATCCAGCCCAAATACATTTGTAGTTGAAAGTTGGCTTATGGGTCTTTGTAAAGATATTTCTTTTACTTCCTGAGACAGAAATAGTCTTCTCTGCATATTTGCTCTGGGTCAGTAGATTTAGCATTAAAGCCATTGGGACAGAACCATGGCAAGATATGGTAATTGGTAAATTTAGTAGGAATTCGGCAATGGCAGCCCCCATATTCCTTATATTAATGGTTTCAAGGAAGGGTTAGAACCCTTGTTTTTTTAACTGCTGCTGTTTCTGTCCTGGACTGAAGATCCTTCTGACTTCATATGTGGTCACTTAGGAAATGACGGGGGATCTTCGCCATGTTGCCAAAAGCTAAAAAAGTGTTGCCATACATTCATCTTTAAATTGGTAGATTGGAAAGTGGTGGCGTCGTACGTATCGTAAGTCTGTGGGGAATCGGGAACATAGGCTCCCTTTTTGCTAGCTAGAAGAAGACACATGGCACAAAGGATGACCACTGGGTACATGACTAACGCCTGGTGTCCCTGGTGTATTTTGACCGCCTGCAATAAAAGGCACTTTTTGGAAACTTTGGATGTGCAGCCATTTCTTCTTTTTCCACAATGACCATTTCTAAAGAATAACACAGATCAGGTGGCTCATAAAGCCAATCTCTGACTGGGAGACAAAATCCAACCCAACCATAGGCAGATCCCCATTTTACGTTTACCGACAAATGGCAGGTGGACATTGGGTGCCCGGCACCTGCAGATCGGCTTCTGCTTCGAATAACCGCAGCAGAAGTGGTGGCACGTGCTTGTGCCCCCACAGGTAAAAATGCAGATTCACGTGTATATGTATGTGATCCTGCACACAGCTGCTGCCCTGTAGCAGTAAAACTGCTATAGGGCAGTTGGCAAGCGGTTAAAGAAAGCTTATCATGAAAGAAACCAAGGCTGCTACTGCCGAGTCTTGCTTCTAAAAAAAATAATTTCCTATCTGCCATCCTGATCCTCTTGCTTTAAATCATTAGGGATGAATTACTACAGGCAAATTCTTCTAATTCTCCTCCTCCTCCTCCTCCTCCTCCTCCTCCTCCTCCTCCTCCTCCTCCTCCTCCTCCTCCTCCTCTGGCTTTCCATTGCCCAACTAATGAAATTCAAAACAATAACATACAAAGATATTTACAATTCTGCCTGAGCTACATCACCAATCTTATCTCCAAATATCACCCAAACTATCCTCTCCATCCTCCCAAGACCTTTTGCTCTCTAGCTCCCTTGTCTCCTTCTCTTATGCTCATCTCCAGGACTTCTCCAGAGCCTCTCCTGTCCTCTGGACCTCACTACCACAATCTGTCTGGTTATCGCCTACTCTGTTCACTTTTAGGTGATCCTTGAAAACTCATCTCTTCAGGGAGGCCTATCTTGCTCCAGCTAACAACCAAATCTTCTACTTTTTTCATCAGTTCATCCCTCACAGTCACTACCTTTTTGTTTTACCAGCCCCTCCCTCTAAAATTTAAGCTCGCAGGAGCAGGGCCCTTCTCACCCTCCTGTATTGAATTGTACTGTTGCTGTAGTGTCTCCCTTTATATTATAAAGGGCTGTGCAAACTGTTGACGCTATATATAAGTCCTTTATTAAAATAATAATAATAAATGATTCTATGTTCTCTGCAAGTGTTGGGTACTGTGTTGGCTTTATGTAATTTTGAGAAATAAACAAGTTAAAAAAAAGCTTTTCTTTCCAGTCCATTCATTTGAAAATGAAGGATCCTATGCCCCGGGTATAGGTAGCTTTACTTGAATAATTACTGACGGTTATTTATCTCTGCGCTGATGTTTTCACAGGCTTCGATTTTGCAAATGGAAGACCCAAGTCTAATGGCCTTTTAATGCATCATTGACATGCCTGTAAATGGCCCCGCTGTTTTCCACTTTTTCACTGCTCATTAAGCGAGAAACTGACAGCTCATTAGCCTGCAGTTCTGGGTCATTGTCTTTGTTTATTAATTATCACTTTTTATTTTATTTTTTCCATAAAAAAAAATTCTTGTGATTTTGTCCCTTTTTGCAACAAGTGTATTTGGGATTTGTCGCTGAGAACACCAGTGAGCTCCATCGCTCAATAGCTCTTTTACCTTTGCTTTATTTTATGTATTTTTTGTTATTTTGGAGTACATGAGAGGAACTGGAATAAATATAAAGCTGCCACTATCGGTGGCACTAGATGTAAGAAGTGTTGATTCCTCAAGAAGACCTGAGCTGACAGTAGCTAGGTCTCTTCTTCTGATACATGTCTTGATTACTTTTTTTTTTTTTGCAGTTTATATTTGTTTAAACTTGGCTTGGCACCACAGATCCAGGACTTGTACGGAAAGGTCGAATTTACAGGTCAGTATTAACTGAATTGTTTTGTGCGTCTAAATAAAAAAGTATTAGACATACTTTATCTGTAAGACCCCCATACACACTATACAACATTTGTTGTCTGATTTTCCTTTAGATTTACCAAAACCATGTAGGGCAAAGGGCCTGCCTGATTGCATACAAATTGAATCTCTTTTTTTTTTTTTTTATTCTTTATTTCTTAATCTCTTAAGGGTTGACCTCATATTATAAGGTTTTGGTAAATCTGAAGGAAAAAAACTACAGAAAATGTTATAGTGTGTATCCAGCTTTAGTCGTGCACATTGATTGTATTTCTATGCATGTTGTATATTTATTTTATATAAACAGTATGTGAGTTTTGCTCGGCAGTCTCCTCCTTTTGCTGTAGAGACTTCTGTTTTGTTAATGAGTCCATACTAAAATTGAAGGGGTTATAATAACTGTATGGCTTACTTGGCTACAGAATACTAGAGGTTTGCTAACCTAGTGCTGAAGATTACTACACATTACTCTTTGCTTTAATAAATAAAAGCTTTATTTCTGCAATTAGTATCCACCTTGTAGGTAATTATGTTGGGTCTTTCTATCAGTCCTAAGACATACATATACACTATATTGTCAAAAGTATTGGGACACCTGCCTTTACATGCATATAAACGTTAATGTTCTCCCGTCAGGGACAGCACCTCCCTCCCCTGCTGGGAGAACACAATCAGTCCACAGGAGAGATTAAAGAGGAGTTCCACCCAAAAATTGAACTTCCTCTTAACCCACTCCTCTCCCCCTTACATGCCACATTTGGCATGTCATTTTTTGGGGGGGGGGGAGTGGGGGCTTCAGGAGAAGGGGACTTCCTGTCCCACTTCCTCCTTCCGCCGAGGGGCTGCAAAGGCGATACGTCATATCGCCTTTTGGCAGCCCCTCCCTGTAGGCGATCACCTGGGACACGTGACAGGTCCCAGGCGATCGCCTGTCCAATCAAACAGCGCAGCGCCGCGCGCGCATGCGCAGTGGGTGCCTGGCCGTGAAGCCGAAAGCTGTCACGGCCGGGTGCCCACAGTGACAATGAAGACGCCGGCCGGGGAGGGAGGGAGTGGAGCGGACCCCCAGCCGGCGCGTCGCTGGAGCAGGTAAGTGTCAGTTTATTAAAAGCTTAAAAAATGGGTGGAAAACCCCTTTAAGTTGCAGGAAAGAAAATCGCTCAATTTCCCCATCAACACAGTAAGTGTTGTTGGGGGAATTGAGAGATTTTCTTTCATGCAACTTATCTATGGCTGGCTTTAGACATGTCACTTAGACATTTGAAATTATTAGGTGACTGTAATGCTAGTTGGTGCACTATTAAATGAGGGTTGATTAAAAACCCAACTGAAAGAGTGCAAGAGCATTGTTATTGCTGACATCTTGCCGCTTGGGAGACATCAACTGTTAGGTGATTTGTTTCTCTTTATAGATGAACTGGTTCTAATAGAAATGAATGCCCCTTTAAACATTGAACAGTTAAATACAAAGAATGGATATACTGGATCCTTTTAATTGTAAGCTGAAATCTCATTGATTAATTTGAACTACACTATATTTTCAAAAGTATGTGCCTTTACACGCACGTGAACTTTAATGGAATCCCAGTCTTGGTCCGTAGGGTTCAATATTGAGTTGGCCCACCCTTTGCAGCTATAACAGCTTCAACTCTTCTGGGAAGGTTGTCCACAAGGTTTAGGAGCGTGTCTATGGAAGCGTTTGACCATTCTTCCAGAAGCACATTTGTAAAGTCAGGCACTAATGTTGGAATGGAAGACCTGGCTCACAGTCTCCGCTCTAATTCATCCCAAAGGTGTTTATCTGGTTGAGGTCAAAACTCTGTGGAGGCCAGTCAAGTTCCTCCACCCCAAACTTGCTCATCCATGTCTTTATGGATCTTGCTTTGTGCACTGGTGCACAGTCATGTTGGAACAGGAAGGGTCCATTCCCAAACTGTTCCCACAAGGTTGGGAGCATGACATTGTCCAAAATGTCTTGGTATGCAAACGCCTTAAGAGTTTCCTTCACTGGAACTAAGGGGGCCAAGCCCAAACTCTGAAAAACCACCCCACACCATAATCCCCCTCCACCAAATGATTTGGCCCAGTGCACAAAGCAAGGTCCATAAAGACATGAATGAGCGAGTTTGGGATGGAGGACCTTGACTGGTATGCACAGAGTTCTGACCTCAACCCGATAGAACACCTTTGGGATGAATTAGAGCGTTGACTATGAGCCATGCCTTCTCGTCCAACATTAGCCTGACCACACAAATGCGCTTCTGGAAGAATGGTCAACCGTTCCCATAGACACACTCCTAAACCTTGTGGACAGCCTTCCAAGAAGAGTTGAAGCTGTTATAGCTGCAAAGGGTGGGCCAACTCAATATTGAACCCTACGGACTAAGACTGGGATTAAAGTTCATGTGCGTGTAAAAGGCAGACGTTAGGCAATATAGTACTTAAAGTCTGTAAATGAATGGTCCATAAAATATGTGCAGTAAACTTGTATACTTTGACTTTTCTTTCCAGAATAATAAAAACCCAATTTATTCTGATGTATAATACTTTACAATTTTGCAACCAACTGAAATAGATTATCGTTTGCAGATTAAATGTTTCAAAGCCCATTGTGTATGCATCACACAAATTGAAGTTGCATTAAAAAATATATATATTTTTTTTAAGGTGTGTTTTTTTTTTTTCTCTTTAATTGCAATCCATCAGCACCCTAAAATCCACTTGAACAGGGAGTATGAGCATTGCTGTCTGGAGTACAGCAGCTATGTTTATTTTCAGGTTGTTGCCGGGGATATGAAATACAGAGTGGTACTGAAGCCACCATTACACAAAAAAGTAACACCTAAAAAAACGATATTTTTATGTAACCTACCTTTTTACAGCGTGTGTACCATTAAGCAACAATTGGGCGTTTAACTATAGTATTGAAAAAGAATAGGAGAAAAAAATATATTTCTGGTTACACCAAGATCTGTTTTTGAAGATGTGTGAAAACAAAATATCTCATTGTTCTTTCTATTGTTTTTGGTGTATTTACAGCGGAAGAGATTGATATCATGAAGAGTGAGCTGGAGAAGTATGGCATTCAAATGCCAGCTTTTGGCAAAATTGGGGGAATCTTGGCCAGTGAGCTGTCTGTGGATGAAGCTGCATGTGAGCACAGACTTGTATTTTTTCTCATCATAGATGGCTGCTAGTATTGACAGTAACCTTTATGAAAAGCAAGCAAAATGTTACATATTAAGCTTTTTATTACAGTATTATGCATATATACAGCAGCGCTTTAATGCCCTGTTGCTGCATATTTTCATTGCTGTCTTGTTCTGGTGTGCGCTCCATCACCAGAACTGTGATTGAACTACAGTTTATAGTCCACTACTGAGAATCGGGAGATGGTAGGACAGGCTCCCAATGATGTCAGCATTGTGCATCCACTCAGTGTTATAGGATTAGGTACCCCTCTTACCAACCTTGGGCATCACCGCCTGTTTATAGCACTAGTTCTTGCCGACATAAATGGGTCAATATCTGCTCAAATTCGAGCTGTGGTTTGCCCCGCTGGCACCCTTCTGCTCTACAAAAGTTGATCTTTCAATTGAGTTTTGTTAAAGTAGCTGGTTGGAAAATTAGCAACCAAACAGTGCCTACATCCAATCGGATGCAGGCACTATCTATCAGGGGTCTCCAAATGCATCTGTAGGTATACAATTCTGAGGCGTTTCGACCCATATAAACAGGGTCTTCTTCAGAGGATTGGTTTGCAGAGATAGGGGGTATTGGAGAAAAATCTCTTGGGCCAGAGTTCTTCCAAAAGCCTACAAGAGGTCCAATAGGCTCCCCGGCTATTTAGCACCCCGGACGACAACAACGCTGAGCTATGTGCGGCTTGCAAGGAGTCGCGCTATAGGAAAGTCCACCTTAATCATGGAATTATGTAGCACTATCCATGCCATAGCAGTGGGTGCCAAAGTGGTTACATATAGAAAATCGATGGCTCAATGTGTGTGCCAAAGAGAGCCGACCAATTTATCTAGAGGTGTTTAACCACTTAAGCCCCGGACCAATATGCTGCTAAATGCCCAAAGGCGTTTTTACAATTCGGCACTGCGTCGCTTTAACAGACAATTGCGCGGTCGTGCGACGTGGCTCCCAAACAAAATTGGCGTCCTTTTTTTCCCCACAAATAGAGCTTTCTTTTGGTGGTATTTGATCACCTCTGCGGTTTTTATTTTTTGCGCTATAAACAAAAATAGAGCGACAATTTTGAAAAAAATGCAATATTTTTTGCTTTTTGCTATAATAAATATCCCCCAAAAACATATATAAAAACATTTTTTTTTCCTCAGTTTAGGCCGATACGTATTCTTCTACCTATTTTTGGTAAAAAAAATCGCAATAAGTGTTTATCGATTGGTTTGCGCAAAATTTATAGCGTTTACAAAATAGGGGATAGTTTTTTTGCATTTTTATAAATTTTTTTTTTTTTACTACTATTGGAGGGGATCAGCGATTTTTTTCGTGACTGCGACATTATGGCGGACACTTCGGACAATTTTGACACATTTTGGGACCATTGTAATTTTCACAGCAAAAAATGCATTTAAATTGCATTCTTTATTGTGAAAATGACAGTTGCAGTTTGGGAGTTAACCACAGGGGGCGCTGTAGGAGTTAGGGTTCACCTAGTGTGTGTTTCCAACTGTAGGGGGGTGTGGCTGTAGGACTGACGTCATCGATCGCGTCTCCCTATAAAAAGGATCACTCGATCGATACGCCGCCACAGTGAAGCACCGGGAAGCCGTGTTTACACACGGCTCTCCCCGTTCTTCAGCTCCGGGGAGCGATCGCGACGGAGCGGCTATAAACGAATAGCCGCGCCGTCGTCCCGGATCGCTCCCGCAGGAATCAGCCCACCGCACGCAGCGGGGGGGGGGTCACGATCGGACCCCCCACCCGCTAGAAGGCAAAGACGTATATATACGCCCTTCTGCCTGTCCGTGCCATTTTGCGGACGTAAATAGTCGTGCGGCAGGCGTTAAGTGGTTAAGTGGTCTGACCGTCCTTGGAGGGTGCTTGGGATCATCTCTCCAGAGGTTGCTAGGGGTAGGGAGTAGGGAGCAATAGGCAATTTCTGCCTGTTCGATAAGTTCCCACTGACACCATTGATCTTTTTAGCTATCTGTTAGGGGGTAGTTCTTCCCAAAGACCACAAGTGTAAGAAGCATTCTTCCCACTGACCATCACACTAATGTATCAGGAGTTGTAGATATGGTCATTTTTATCAGAGGTAAAGTTATTGCAAGGTATCCTCTGTGTTGAAAAGGTTGAGAGAGGGTGCGCTAGACCTTCCTTTCACAATTTGCTTAGCTTATTTGCTCCAATTAGCGAACTGTTTCCTTGCATGGAGTGCCTTAATGCAGATCACATCCGCTGGTCTGGTGATCATACAGCAACAAGCAAACTTCCAGCAACTGCAATAACATTTATTAAAGTGCTTGAGAGGTTCTCAGAAGCTCTGATGTTTGCTATCAATTTCTTTTCGCTGAACTCTGTTTACAGACCACTTGCTTTCATCATCTAGTTAGAAAGTATTTTTGGAGCTAATCATCAATGTTAAATATACAAATTACTCTACAGGCAGTTTAGGAAGTTTGCCAATTGTCCCTATTCTATGCATCCATTAGGAGAACAGTGATTACTTGCCTAGATGATGCCAGAAACTATCCAGGACAATGGGTTATCTGGAGCCTTCTGTTGTGTTTAAAACTACACTTAAATGATTGTTTGGAAGACTCAAACAATGGTGTAATAATATCATTTCTATTCCACTGCCGCTACATAGTCTTTTCCTGTTGTTGGGTTTTGTTTACATTAATGGCTGCCCCAACCAATTATGTAAAACTATGTCTGAAATAAAAAATTTGCTGAGTAATACGTTCAAAGTCATGCTAAAGCTTATAATACTAAAGAATTGCGGTAAATGTATGTAACTTTTTTTTTTATAAGTTGTAGCCTTTTTTTTTATTCGGGAGGCTTTCCATAAGTGTACAAAGTATCTATTGAGAACTGTAACAGATGAACCTTGTGTGAGAAGTCAGATGGCCAAGTTGGAAATGTTCAGCTACTTTCCTTTTGGCTCTCTCCGTTGAGAGGGACTACTTGTGGCATTGGGGGAGATTTACTAAAACCAGTGCACACAGAATCTGGTGCAGCTGTGCATAGTAACCAACCAGCTTGTTCAATTAAGCTTTGACAATAAGGCTGTGTTCACACTATACTACAGGACAGTAGTATGAGGCCCCGTACACACGACCGAGTTTCTCGGCAGAATTCAGCCAGAAACTCGGTCGGAGCTGGATTCTGCCGAGAAACTCGGTCGTGTGTACACTTTTCAGCGAGGAACCCGTCGAGGAACTTGTCGGGCCGAAAAGAGAACATGTTCTCTATTTCCTCGTTGTTCAATGAGGAAAGTCGGCCCGCCGAGCTCCTCGGCGGCTTCCACACTGAACTCGCCGAGGAACTCGATGTGTTTGGCACGTCGAGTTCCTCGGTCGTGTGTACGGGGCCTGACTTTCATCCTACTTTGCTTGGCGACATCGGTCCTACATTGGTCCTACATCCATTCGTCTTTCATGAACAGGATACTACTTTGATCCAATTTTGTGATAGTTTGACTTGTTCTTTGACCAATCAAAACAATCCCAGAGTGAGAGAAATTCATTTTACTGCTACTGTAATCACATGTCCGATTTTAAAAGTCTGATGGTAAGGACAAGGATCCTACTTTGATCCAACTTCACTGATATTCAATGGGCTGAAGTAGGATCAAAGTCCAACCAAAGTAGTACAGGGAGCATGTTCAAAGTCAGACCAACTTGTGTCGGACCAGTTTAGACGGCTCTCATAGGGAAACCTTGATTTTCACACGTCATGTGACATGAGCTCCCAATGTCGGAGCGTTTGTCGGACCAGTGTGAACCCAGCCTAAAATCTGGAAGCTGATTGGGTATTATCCACAGCTACACCAGTGCACCAGTTTTAGTAAATCTCCCCCACCATGGTTTTCACTATAGTTTTTCGTGTTAGGAACATAAAACAAAGTCTGTGTTGCGTGGGCTAATGTAAAACGCTTAAATGCCTGTTTGGCAAGCTTACACTGGGAAGAGATGGTTTAAAAGAGATGTATGGGATTTCATTTTTTTTTATTTTTGCAGATCAATATTTACCTTTTGTCCGATGCTGCATCTGTCCTCCGCCAGCTCTAACTCTGAGAACCAAGTGATCCAACGCCGCCAATCGCTCGGTTCTCAGGGCTCCGTAAGCAGAGAGCTGGTGACTGTCAGTCACCGAGTTCTGTTCTGCCCCCTCCTCGCTCATTGGAGCGCTGGTCTATGGAGAGGAGCAGCCAGCTCAGGCTCTCATCGCCTCGATGAGAGTCTGTGCCGGGTGGCGGTCCAGGCATGTGGGCGGATTGTCGCAATCTTGCCCGAGCCTGGGACAGCTCTGTGATGTCAGCGGACTTCAGCCCACTGTCTGCTGAAAACGAGTCACAGGATCGCAAAACGAACTGCACTCCCGTTATCTATAGGAGGCGTTTAGCCAAACAAGCTTTGGCTGTACTTCTTTAATTTTTACCAGTTCTGGCAGTGATGTTCAATAAATGGCCCCCAAGAGTCTGAAGGTGGGTAAACCTAGATGTGTGACCACTAGCCCTTCCAACTGATAGAGTGGTTCAGTGTGTAATTCTTTGTACACCCATTTTTCAGTCTAAATATGACCAAATTTGGGCCAAAATATTACATTCTATTCCCCCTAGAAAAGCCTTTCCTGGCCTTTTTTTTCAGGGAAAGCCCTGCTAAAAACTACTGTATATCTACAGCGCACGTTACATCAGTGTGATGGTCAGTATGGAAGGACATTACAATTGTGGTCAGTAGGAAGACCTTTACAGATAGCTAAAAAAAATCAATGGTGTCAATAGTTTATGATCTGAGAGGCATAAATTGCTCTAGGAACCCCCAGCAACCTCTGGAGGAACCCTAGATGATAAAGGCTGACCTAGAAGCAATTCATTTGTTCACAATGACATTCCCAATTGTGGTTCTTTGTATCAGATGTACTGTATTGAAGCATAGTAAAGGAAACCTTGTCATGAGAGAAATACAGGATCTCCTATTGCCAACTTCCTTCTAAAAATGCTAGTTAAGTGTTTTTTGTTGTTTTTGAGCAAATACCTTCACTGATGTGGAACAATTCTGTAGATTAGGGAAGTCAAGGAATGTGGACGTCCAGGAATGTGGACGTCCTATCTGTAGGCTTGTCCATGTCAGTGTAGAAACACGAGGGTTGGCATGACATCCAGACAGCTAGTATTTTCAGAAGGAGAGGTTAACAAGTGGGAGAATTTCTGGTTCTCCTATGGCAGGTCTCCTTTAGGACAGATTTTTTTCCTAAATCTGCACCCCATTTAGATCCTTTTTTTTTGTTGTATAATAATTAATAAATATCATTGTTTGGGTGTACGTGCTCCTTAGCTAACCAGATCAAGTATATATTCAGAGTTGGACCATGTCTTTTAAAGGGGTTGTTAAGGAAAAAATATTTCTCTTATCGTCCATGGACGGACACAGCTCCTTAAATCTTGACAAGTGGGTTATGTTCCCTGTTTACAGGAGAGGACTAGGCAGAAACATGTTAAATAGTTAAATACATGTTACATTAACAGAGTTGAACAGCCCCGCCCAGGGGGCGGTCCCTCCAGACATAACCCTCCTCACTGCAGCTTGCAGCCTCAGTTTCGTTCTGCCTAGCAAAGGAGAAGGACGTATGGCTCCCTTTGGGCCCAGCGCCCTGAGGAGAAATTTTATTTTATTTTACTTTACTTTTTCTTGAAGAATCTTCTTTCAACTGTTGGCTGAGAGACAGGCTGGATAATATAGATCCTTGTAGTCTACTCAGTCCGACCAGCAAGCGTGGGCACACCTTTGCAAAGAGGCTTGGTCTGCCACGCCATACCTCATGACTCCTGAGGTGGCCGGTGAGCTTTGCTCCGAGGTCCACATATGACTGGGCTGTGGTGTTGTCTCACTCACAGTGGACCGGGCCGACAGCTACCTCCATTTCGGTTGTAGTTCTGTCAGGAATGCGTCAGCGAGTCCTCGCTTGGACGGGTAAGTACAGTCCCTCCTGCTTCGGTGGGTTGGTACAGCTGGGCATTCCTGGGGTTCGGGGGTCCCTTCCCCTTACTTCCCTGCTCCTTTCCCTTGCTGCATTGCTAACATTGCCGCTGTCAGGGGGGAGGGGGCCTTCCTGAGGGGACTGTGTTATCTGGCCTGTGTTTTTTCTTTTTTGTATTGGGCTTTCCTGTGGTAAAAAGCCCTGTGATGAGCACAGATGTTTATGATTATACTTCAGCAGTCGCTGACTGATTGGTGACACCTGTAACGGTTTTGCTTTTTATGCTGTATCTGTGTCTTATCCTTAAATAAAACAGCCCTAGGAGGCTTTTCCTGTTTAAACACAGGTCCCTGCAAAAGTTACCTCACGGTTCTTTTCCTCTCACAGGCAGCGCTGGGCAGTCTCCTCCTGAGGGAGTCCCCTGGTTACCCCTGGTCAGCGCAGCAAGTGGGTGAGAGGCCCTGAATAGGGCTCTAGGAGCTTTTGTCTATTTGTATGGACAGGTGTGCATATTATAATACACACTATATGTAAATATTGGAGTCAGTATCTGGGTCCTTCCCCACATGCTGGTGGTGGCAGCAGGTGTTAGCACCTGTGATTCCCACAGAGTTTTTATTGTTAGTCCTGGACACAGTTTGTGCCAGGGTGGGGGTGGACTGCGGGCGGGCGGTAAAAGAGTGCCCCCTTCCCCCGTTATCCCCTGGGGAATGCTCTGTTATGGAGCCATGGACTAGGTACCTAGTTAAAAAAAAAAAAAAAAAAAAAAAAAAAAAAAGGCAGAATAAGGCATTTATGGGTGCGCTTTTTACTGCTGCAAGGGACTCTCCTAAGCTGCATAGTGCAGCTGGGTTTCCGCCGAGGGCTCGGTCTTTTTTGGATCACACAAATCAGACCGCTGTGTAGGTTTTTTCCTTCTGTGCCCTTCTTTGATAATTTCTGAGATGCGGAATGAGAAAAGCCACTGAGGGCTTTTGTAGTCCCTCACCGCCGGGCGGGAACCCCCGCTTGTATGGATCTGACTGATAGAAGATCCGAAGTACTGACCCGTTCCATGTTTACCATGCTGGGGTCTGGCTTGCGGCCTATTGTGGCCACTACACTGGGGTCTCAGTGGTCGCTGGCGCTATTTTTTGGGAGATTTTTCAATTACATTGAAAACTCCCATTGGCGCCCATTTTGTCGTAGCCACGCTATGGCGCAGCTTACATTGTGCTGGCCATTTTCCTGTGGCCGCGTTCTGAACGCTCGGCGGCCATCTTGGAGTAGTCCTGACCCCTAGTGCTGTATACAACTCACAGAGTGAGCATTTTGCACTAGACAGTGGAGGAGCACCGACTCTCTCCTGAGGGTATTAGCCTAGCGGACCAGCTGGTCCAGGGCCTCATATAGGTCTGTGATGCTTCATTGAATGCTGCGCCCTTGTTATCCAGGGCGTCTGTTTCAGAATGGTTTTATGCACACGGTGGTGTAGTGCTTAACTCCATTACTTGGCAGCAAAAGAGTCATTGGTTCGAATCTGCACACTGACGCCAATCTTCACACTGACGCCAATCTGCCTGGAGCTTGCATTGTCGCTCCCTGTGTCTGCGTGGGTTTCCTCCGGGTACTCCGGTTTCCTCCAAAGACATGTGTGCATACACCTACATAATATACATACACACTATGTGTGTGTATTATTTAGGGGCAACCCTCCCAGGCCGTCAAAGGCCCAGCTGGGGGACTAATCTGTCCCTGGGTGCATAAGCCGATCACGCCGGCACCCAAATCCTGCCAATGTATATAGCCTTCCCTCCCTGTCTCTAGGTGGGAGGGGCGGCTTGCAGGTTCACAATTCAGTGAAACCTCCCTGCTCTCCGACTAGTGGGTCTGCGAGGTGGTCTCTTCGGAGTACTAGATAGGGTTTCCTCCTATCCACAGAACAAAGTTCTGTCCTTGTGTCTTCCCCTCCCGGCACGTCGGTCTGCCTTGGGCAGTGTGGGATTTGCTAAGCTGCAAGGTAATTTTACCTTTCCTGCAGGACGAGAGTTTTGGGGTTTTCTATGGGCCTCAGGCCCTAAATACCTTTGTGAACGTCGGGTAGTTCCGCATGGAATCCATTTGTTCGGTGGTAGCTGTGCTTCATCCGGGGGATGTCCTGACGTCCTCGGACATCAGGGACGCATACATGCATGTCCCGTTTTGCACATGTCACAGTGTTTTTTTCTGTGCTTCGTGATGAGAGAAGGGTCTCTGTCAGCCTGTGGCCCTCCCTTTTGATCTGGCATCAGCACCATGGGTTTTCAGCTAGGAGCTCGCACTTATTTGAATTTTGTTGGGACAGCGAGGCTTTGCCTCATTGGCTACTTTGACGACTTTCTTCTGAGAGCAGCTTCTGTCTCCGACCTAGTGGATGGGTTATTCCCATTCAGACCCTCCGAAGATTCGGGTGGATGTTAAACGTTTAGGCCAGAAAGTGTAGCTCAGTGGCAGCAAGCCTGCCCTATATGTGTGCGACCCAGGGTTCAAATTATGGGCATGCTAGGTTCCGACTCAGCGTTGGAGTATCTAGTGTTGATCCAGACTCCTCAGTGGCAAAGGTCCTTCTTCCCCTGGAGAAATTGCAGACTCTTCAGTCTGCGGAGAAGGTATTGGCATCACGCAATCGGTCTTCTCTCCGGGCGCCTGCTGGTTTGGGGTCTGTGGGTAGCCTCCTTCAAGGTGGTACTGTATGCCCAGTTCCACACCCTGGTTTTCCAGTGGAACTACTGTCCAGGTGGTAAAAATCTCTTGTCTCTGAAATCATTGGATTCCTGTGCGCCACCTAGTCAGAGTCTCTCTGAGTTGGTGACAGAGATTCCCGACTCTTCGGTCCGGGAAGTTGTTCCTTCCTTCCAGTGGTCGGTGTTTACGACGAATGCCAGCTCACGGGTTGTGAACCTGGAGGTTCACAAAACTGGGGGGTCCAGTCGGCCCTGAGTCGCTGGACTTGCGTGGACCTATGACCACACCTCCTTGAATGTGTCTGGTCTCGGTAGCTACCCAGGGTCGGGCCTGGCTAGTGCCTGGTGGAAGACCGCCTGGGAATGCCAGGTGCTGTCTACTGTTCATTGTCCTACTATTTTAGGCGATCAGGCTATGCTTCTCCTTGTGGTCGACCGATCTGGTTTCAGCCGGACAACGCCACGGCCGTGGCTTCAGTCTACCATCAGGTATGCCGGCAGGCAGACTACTGGAGTCGCCAGATGCTGGACCAGGGCGACTGGTCTTTGTGCTTGTGGTGTTTCGGCTCCCTTGCAGGAGGTGAGCCTCACATGGCATGGATCTCCTGGCAGCTTGTCTCCGCCGCAAGGGTGTCAGTTAGTGGCCAGGTCTAGTGATCTTGTACAGACGCGTCAGTCGCGCTGGTGGCCCTGTGTTGTCTGTATCGGTGATTTTTTGCCATTCCTCCATGGTAGTTGCTTCCTCGGCCGCTCCACAGAGTGGATGCTGAGGAGATCCCGATGATTCTAATCGCTCCAGATTAATCTCGGCGTCCTTGGTACGCTGATATCGGGCGCCTGGTAGCGGAGGCACCCTGGCGATTGCCAGGGCAGGAGGTTCCTGTCTCAAGGTCCCATACTTCCTCCTGTTGTACAGTCACTGACTTGCTTAACATGGTTATTGGAAGCCAGACTTTAGGTGACCAGGGTCTGTCTGACTCGGTCATCTCAACAGGGCACCGTAGTCTTCTTCCGGAGGATCTACCGTCGCACCTCTCTTGGTGCGAAGGGATGGAGTGACGTCCACGGGCGTACTTTCGGTGTCCAGGGTCCTGCTGTTTTTAAAGCTTGGATTGGATCTAAAAATTGCTTAAAGCACCGTTTGGGGGCAGATTTCAGCCTTGGCTGTGTTCTTTTAGTGGCCTTTTTGCGGCCCGTTCCCTGGTGGGTCCCCTTTTTTTGTGTGCAAGGGGTTTGTCATATACTTTCCCCTCTTGGCCCATCTCTTCCCCCATGAGTTTTGACTCTGGTGCTCTCGGTTCTTCAGGAACCTTCCTTTTGGAAACATCAGAGATTTTCTCTTGACACTATCTCAGAAGGTGGCCCCTTTAGTGGCCTTTACCTCTGTTAGAGGGGTTTCTGAGTTGGCGGTCTTGTCTTGCAAGCCGCCATGCTTGATCCACCATAAGGATTAGGTGATGGTGCGCCCGCGACCTTCCCTTCTTCCGAAGGAGGTTTCGGCCTTTCATACTTTAGGCGTGGTACGCGCTTTGCGGGTATACCAGCCTACTACGGCTCCATTTCGGAGCTTCTGACTCTCTTTTGTGTCGGTGTCTGGTCCACAAAAGGGCCTGGCGGTCTCGTCGACCACCATTTCTCGGTGGATCGGGCAGGCCGTCATACAGGCCTATGCTCCTAAGGGCGGGCCCCCCTTTCCGGTCACGGCACTTTCGACCAGGGCAATTGGTGCTTCCTGGGTTTTTTTTTTTTTTTTCCCGACATCATGCGTCGGTCTCACAGGTGTGCGAGGCGGCGATTTGCTCGTCCGTTCACGCTTTTTCCAGAATTTACATGGTTGCTGTGAGTGCATCTTATGATGTTTTTTTCAGCCGCTAGTTTTTGCCGGCGGCTGTTTAAAGTTGCACCTCCTCCGTTGAGGAGCTCTGCTTGTTTTGGGGTGAAGTTAAAATTGTTTTTACTGATATATTTCCCACCCCTCGTTTTTTGACACTGCTTGGGGACGTCCCACTTGTCAAGATTTAAGGAGCTGTGTCCGTCCATGGACGATAAGAGAAAATAGGATTTTTTGTACTCACCGTAAAATCCTTTTCTCTGAAGTCCATGGACGGACACAGCTCCCACCCCTCCTTTTTAGGTTTGTACTGCTTGTTACGAACTGAGGCTGCAAGCTGCAGTGAGGAGGGTTATGTCTGGAGGGACCGCCCCCTGGGCGGGGCTGTTCAACTCTGTTAATGTAACATGTATTTAACTATTTAACATGTTTCTGCCTAGTCCTCTCCTGTAAACAGGGAACATAACCCACTTGTCAAGATTTAAGGAGCTGTGTCCGTCCATGGACTTCAGAGAAAAGGATTTTACGGTGAGTACAAAAAATCCTATTTTTTTCATAATAAGCATCCTTTACCTGCAGACATTCCTCTTTTCACTTCCTCATTGTTCGTTTTTGCTCAGAAGTTGCTCTATTTCTTCTCTGTTCTGTTCACTTCCTGCTTGTCTGATTTTACTGACCACCGGAATGGGAGGCTTTACTGCGGTGGTCAGTGACGTGCTCACCCCCTCCTGGGAACTACATCTGTGTGGCAGGACGCTCTCTACGTGTTAGAGACTTCAAGGAGGTGTGAATTACTGGGCGTGCCGCAATGCATACTGGGAAATGTAGTTCTTACATGAACAAGCGATGCAAACCAGGAAGTGAATGAGAGAACAGAAACTAGAACGCCGGAGGGGATATAGATGAAGGAATTTAATAGGTATTTACTTGTTTTTTAACAGAATCATTATACTATTCTGTCTGTCTACCTTGCAGACATCACCTTTAGGCAAAACATTTTTTTCCTTTACAAGGATTACTATTATTAAATGCTGTCAAATGAATGAGAACTCTTAGGCCTTGTACTCACGGCAGGACATGTCCGATGAAAACGATCTGCAGACCGTTTCCATCGGACATGTCTGGCCGGGGACTGCCCGGGGACTTCTGTTCGATGGCTATACACACCATCGAACAGAAGTCCGCGAGTAAACAATACGAGGGGCGTGTCCGCAGTGTCGCCGCGTCGATGACGCGGTGTCGCCGCGACAATGACGCGGCGAAGTGGGCGGCCCGCCTTTAAAATGCTTCCACGCATGCGTCGAAGTCATTCGACGCATGCGAGGGATGGCGGGCGGCAGGACATGTACGGTAGGTCTGTACAGACGACCGTACATGTCCGGGCGGACAGGTTTCCAGCGGACTGTTTTAAAGCAATGCCAGGAAACAGTTGTCCGCTGGAAACCTGTCCGATCCGCCCGAAAATGGTCCGCTCGGGCCTACACACGGCCAAACATGTCTGCTGAAACTGGTCTGCGGACCAGTTTCAGCAGACATGTTTGGTCGTGAGTACGGGGCCTAAGGCGGCCCATACAGTAGTATTTTGGTGGAATCACTCTTGCTAAACCTTTGTATTCCAACAAGATGGTTGTACAGAAGTTGATTGGTTGACTTCTGTACAACCAGCCAGCCCATGCATGGATTTAAATTCAGCCGGTCCCTGCTGAACCAGATTAATTTTGATCCATGTATGACCATCTTTAGTAACCACATTGGTAGTGTTTTTTTGAGGACGATCTGTCTTCTGTTTGGGTCGTAAAGCAGACCTTTCAGTGCAACCTAATACATAAATGTCTGAGCCCTGTCCCCCACATTTCCCCCTTCCTGCATAAATCTCCAGCTAACTGTTGGTTCAAAATTTACCTGTAAAGAAAATGTTGGATCTATACTTGTCTTACACATCATGTTTTGCCTGCGGAGCCTAGATGAGGGTGACATGCCAGTCCTTTCATCAAGATCAGGGGGTCTCAAACTGGTGGCCCTCCAGCGGTTGCGAAACTACAAGTCCCATGAGGCATTTTAAGGCTGACAGTTACAAGCCTGACTCCCACAGGCAGACGCATGATGGGACTTGTAGTTTCGCAACCGCTGGAGGGCCACCAGTTTGAGACCCCTGATCAAGATCCTGGGGAAAGCCGAGCATCCTGAATACCACCAGAACATACTCTTTTAATCAACTGGAGTGTCTTGCGAGATTTTGGGCTTTCCAGCATAGTGGTAGACGGGAGTAAGGCAAGTATAAATGTAACTTTTTACTTTACAGGTAAATTTTGGTCCTACTATTAATAGGCGATTTTTGCAAAGAAGTGGGCCCAGAGAGTATATACAGACCCTGCATTGCACTGCAGGGTCCACTTTAAGTCTTTGCTATGACTTGTTCAGAATTTTTGACTGTAGCCATATACTTTATTGCTATTTCTTCTTCTTCTTTTCCTGTCCGTGTTTCCAGACATAAGGATGCTTTTAGGCCTTATGATTCATATGTACAGTAATACAGCAGGTGTTCAGATGGACAGTAATATAATCCTATGGCTAAAAGCGATGTTGGATTGTTTTGTGACCCATGTGTGACTCACAAATAGGAATCTCTGTTCTTAGTTTTACTCTTTATTTTTTTTTATATTCTACAGATTGTCAATATAGAGGATCATAAATAGTAGACATATTGGGGTTGATTTACTAAAACTGGAGAGTGCAAAATCTAGTGCAGCTCTGCATGGTAGCCAATAGGCTTCTAACTTCAGCTTGTTCAATTAAGCTTTTACAATAAAACCTGGAAGCTGATTGGTTTCTATGCAGAGCTGCACCAGATTTTGCACTCTCCAGATGTAGTAAATCAACCCCATTGCTTTTGGTAAGTCTGAAAAACACAAATATTTTTTTTTCTATGTTCTGCAGTGCATGCAGCTGTCATTGCAATCAATGAGGCAGTGGATCGAGGCGTTCCTGCGGAAACCTTCACCGCACTCAAGAATCCCAACGCCATGTTGGTGAACCTTAATGAGCCTCTGAATACTGTCTATCAGGATACACTCTATCAAGCAAAGCAGCATAAAACAGAAAATGCTAAGAAGCGGGTGAGTGACATATCTAAAACAATTCTATTTCTAATTGGAAAAGCAGGTCGATTTTTTTTTTTCCTCGCAAAGTGGTTACATGTCTCAATAACTAAGTGATTAAATGTGTATCTAAAACCAAAACGTTATTTTTTATTTGTTTCTGTTTAGAAGTGTTGAAGAGTTAGAACAACTGTCAGATTTTTACTTTGCCTGTGTCCCTGCTAGGAAGATTCACTTTCACGATTTGTCCATGACCAGGACTAAACATAATTTTTGAATTGTCACCAAAACAGGAATAAAATTGAAATCTTCTATTGGAAACAGTTGTTCTGGTGAAAACTTTGTAGGGGGTTGTTCACACCAGCACGGTGAGCTAAAAGTACGGCTGCTGGTGTGCGCTGTGAGACACCATGGTGACACTATGCTGATCCCAGGGCATAGCACTGAGATATTGCCATACAGTGCTTTTCACTGCAGCACTGCAATGCTGTAGTTCACGTTGCAATATACTAACCTGGACAACAAAAAATATTGTATGCATGCAGTAGACCACAACCATGTCTTTTTGCCTTGTGGGTTTCGCTGTGCTTAAAATGAGCTTCCAGCATAGCCTGTAATCTAGTGTGAATGAGCCCTAGGAGGGGAGTCACTCCACTATGGAGAGATTTTGTTTTACTTCCTGTTTTGTTTACCGCACAGGAAGTGAAGGAAATTTTTTTAAAGAAACTTGACAGGTTTTCACTAAAAACATTTTTGCCTTTTGATGCACTTTAATCCTTAGGGTAGCCTTGGCTTACACTGCCTGATTATCCAAGCTAGTTGTAAGTTGATTACATCCCCTTACCAACAGCATGGTTATCTTTAAAGTGATTCTTGTAGGTTAACCACCACTGACCAAATCTTTTTTCATTAAAGCCCAACTCGGGCAAAAAAAAAAAAAGTTTTCCCTTACAGGGGGCCTGTGCTCGCACTGCAAAGGTTATAGGGTTTGTAAAGGCAGAAGGTTTTTTAATGGATTATATGCATTAAGATAAAACACCTTCTGTGTGCAGCAGCCCCCTAATACTTGGCTGAGGTCACTCTCTGTCCAGCGATGTCAACGAGCTGTCCAGATTCTCCTTCCTGATTGGCTGAGACACAGCAGCAGTGCCATTGGCTCCTGCTGCTGTCAATCAAAGTCAGCTAGCCAATCAGGGTAAGAGGTGTCAGGGCCAGGTCGGGGCTCTGTGTTTAATTGGGTAAAGGGAGCTGTGACTCGGCTTGGTTTGCCCTCATAGCAAGCTGCTTGCTGTGGGGGCACTTGGCAGGAGGGAGGGGCCAGGAGCACCAAAGAGGGACCCGAGAAGAGGAGGAATGCGGGCTGCTCTGTCAAAATCCACTTCACAGAGCAGCTAAGTATGACGTGTTTGTTATTTTTATAGTAAAAAAACAAGACTTTACAATTACTTTAACGGCTGTTTTTTTTAGGGGATTGGAGAAGGGAGATATACTTGCCGAATTCTCTGATCCTCCTCACACAAGACCAGTCCCTGTGGCTTCTTCCAAGCCCCCCCCCCCCCCCACGGTATTGTGCAGTGAACTATTCCTGACGTCGTCATGCCCATAGACCAGCTCTAGACTCAAGGATGTCGGAGAGTCCACCGCTGGATCATAAGGGAGCGCCGTTTGCCGCTTGAGTGGAGGATCAGGTGAGTATAAGCTTTCTGGTAGCCCCTGTACAAAACAAGCAGTTAACCTATGCAATGCCCCACTGCTTGCAAAACATTTTTGTTTTTGTTTTTTTGTTGGCCCGGAGTTGGGCTTTTTATTTATTTATTTTGATAGGACTGGAAGTTTTTTGTTTTGTGTTTTTTAAATGTGCCTGTCCAGTTTGCATGTCTGTACCAATGAATAATTATTATCCTTTAGTAATTCTGTTCATTCCTCTCTGTCTAGAACACGTCAGAGAATGCAGGAGAAGAGCGTGATGTATATGAGGAATTGCTGACCCAAGCAGAAATTCAAGGAAATGTCAACAAAGTAAACTGTAAGTGCTCTGCTTCACTACTGAATAGTTTCCTATTACCCTCCAGCCAAGTCTGTTTTATTGAAGAGAACCTATAGCCTTTGGAAACTTTTTATTGTCTATTAAAGAGAACCTATAGCCTTTTTTGGATTTTTTTTTTTTTTTTTTAGATATACATGTAAAAAAGATAAATGTAAAAATTCTTATCAAAGTGTGATAAAACATTTTTAAACCCAAAAAACAAAAATGTAATATATTGCAGTTCTTAGATGTGATCGTTCTATTTTTGGGGGCTTTTTTCACCGGTTCTTCCCTGTAAAAAAATATACGGTATATACTGGAGTATAATCTGACCCGAATATAAGCAGAGGCACCTAATTTTACCACAAAAAAATGGGAAAACTTATTGACTCGAGTACAAGCCTAGGGTGTCCATCTGCATGCCTCACTGTGCCCATGCCTCACTGTGCCCATGTCTCACTGTGCCCATGCCTAGACTGACGTTTAACATGGGAGTCTATGGAAGGGGTGCCAAGCTTTTAAAAATCGGTGCTACATGTGTGCCAAGTTTGGGGTCCAGGGGACTTACGGCCAGCCGGTACCGGGTCCCCAAAGTCCGGAAGATCAGGCGAAAAAAGGTGACTCGAGTATAAGCCGAGGGGGGCATTTTCAGCACAAAAAAAAATGTGCTGGAAAAACTCTGCTTATACACGAGTATATACAGTATATATTTTTGTGCTAGGGTGACAACACTCTCTCACCGTACTATATCCATGGAGTATCGGCATTGTCACCCTAGGACAGGCCTACACCTTTAATGCAGAGAATGCATTAAGCTAAAAGATGTTTTAGGTTCAGTGCAAAGAAAGTTACAAGGACACTGAATTTTTGATGGGATCAATACATAGTTTTCTATCCTTTCAAAAATCTACTTGGTCTGAAAAACACAGTCACAACTTGTAAAGGTTGGTAAGCTACAATATATTACCTTTTTGTATTTGGGTTTAGTTTTACTTTAGGAAGGTTAAATCGTTGTTTCTATGTATAGTTTGTAATGTTATATTTACATTGGGACAGCTATGTTTGCTCATTACATAAGCAGTATTTGCTGCCTTCCTTTTATCTCATGGAAACTGTTCAGTAATTGGGAAAAATAAACTTTCAGCAGACTTCTGAGGATGACAAGCCCTCACATTGTGTGTTAAGCAGAAACCATGTTATCTATGCCTTAACAGTAAGGATGAGCTCTGGCGTGTTCGCCAGGAAGTGTGCACGGCGCTGCGCTAATAACAGCCAGGGAGACATTTCACGATCCCTGCAGCCGAGCATCGGGACAATGTCTCCCTGGCTGTGATTAGCACAGCGCCGTGCACACTTCCTGGCGGGCTATGCATGTGTTCTATGTGAACATGCCAGAGCTCATCCTTACTTAACAGTAAGCAATGTGAGCACAGTTTGTATTGATGGCAAGACATTGGCACATTTTTCTGAAATGTTTTCTATGTTTTTTGTTTACTAATAGGTCCACTTTAGCCCTGGTTCACACTGGTCTGGTTTTGTGTGGCACTATTTTAGCGCAATTTCAAAGCCACAGATCCATGCAATTTGCAGCCCACCGATTTCATTGTGGCTTGCGACTTTGTTTAACAGAGGTCTATGCAAGTCGCAATGAAATCAGCAAAAAGTCGTTTAGGGACCTTTTTTCAAAGTCGCTGCGACATGAGTCACGGCAGCTTAAACAGTTCCATTGCTGGCAATGGGGTTCGATTTGGAACTGTCAAACCACATCACAAATCACCAGTGTGAACGAGGGCTAAACCAGTTGCTGAATGCATAAGTTGTATGTGCAGCAGCAAAGGGCTTGGCTTTAATGCCCACACAGCGCACATATGCGTAACCGGGCTGCCAATGTTTGTGCTCAGAGTGCATTCTCAGCACAGAGACTGAGCTGTCAAAGACAGCTCTTAGTGCAGACTAATGATCGGTAGCCAGCAGGAAAAGCTCCTGATCATGTGACCATTGTGAGGGTCAATCACAGTGGTCGTATAATTGGCAATCCTTCCAAACCCTGAGCGGTCAGAACTTTTTTAAGGGATTCTGGGGCAGATGATAATGGGTTAAAGCACATAAAAATAAAAAGGTATGTCTCTGGGTAATATGGGCCTCATGCCACACTCACCTTTTAAATTGTCTTCTAACCTACCTTTTATAGAAGTTTCTTAAATCAGATTTTTCCCCATTTTTGTTAAAATCCACATGCAGATTCTTTATTTTGGTATAATGATAGGCATTTAACCACTTGCCAACCGTATTACTTGCATATACGGCGGCAAGGTGACACTGCGCTGGATCACGTATCTAGTATGTGATCCGACACTTCCAGGTAGGGGAGCGTACCTGCTGCTGATGACAGCCCACTTCCACTGTAATTATGCACAGCGGGAACCGCAGACTCGATGTCCACCGGCACCTGCTGATCATTCGGTACAGAGGCAGAACAGCAGTCTGACTATGTAAACAAGGCCGATTGCCGTTTTGTCAGTTGGAAAGGCATTGATCCTTTTGTTTCTGTAAAGCAGGGGCATGGATTCATGTCTTCCCTGAGTAAAAGCACATCCCACACTGCACAAAAACACAGGCTAGGTCACTGTTTCTCAAATCCAGTCCTTAAGGCGCCCCAACAGGTCATGTTTTCAGGCTTGCCATTATTTTGCACAGGTGATTTGATCAGTTTCACTGCCTTAGTAATTACCACAGCTGTTTTAGCTGAGGGAAATCCTGAAAACATGACCTGTTGGGGCGCCTTGAGGACTGGAGTTGAGAAACACTGGACTAGGCACACAGTTGACCCTTTGCTCGCCCCTGATGTTAACCCCTTCCCTGCCAGTGTCATTAGTACAGTGACAGTGCAGATATTTAGCACTGATCACTGTATTGGTGTCACTGGTTCCCAAAAAAGTGTCAGTTAGTGTCTGTTTGTTTTGCTGTAATATCTCAGTTCTGCTATAAGTAGCTGATCATAATTGCTAGTAAAAAAAAAAAAAAATTTCAAAACGTTTGTAGACGCTATAACTTTTGCACAAACCAATCTAAATACGCTTATTTGGGATTTTTTTTTACCAAAAATATGAAGCCGAATACATATTCCGACCAGGAAGAGGTCCTGAAACCGCCTTGACCAAAGTCCAGTATGATCTACTCTGGGCCCTGGACAGAAATGAGGCTTCGGCCTTGGTATTGCTGGATCTGTCGGCAGCATTTGATACCATCGATCATTCTAGACTGCTCGATCGGTTAGGGACTGTGGCAGGCATTGATGGTATAGCATTGGCATGGATGACCTCATTTCTGCTGGACAGGGTTCAGAGAGTAAGGCTGGGACTGCACTGCTCTTCTGATAGTCCCCTGTCCTGTGGAGTCCCTCAAGGGTCGGCGTTATCGCTGCTCCTGTTCAACATCTATATGAGGCCTCTGCTATATATCATCCGCCGCCACAACCTATCTTTTCATGTCTACGCTGACGACACCCAGTTCTACATTCCTCTGCCCAGGGATGGGGGGTCACAGATAACTCTGGCCACCTGCCTGGACGAAATTCAAGCCTGGATGGGGGCCAATTATCTTATGCTCAATGGCTCCAAGGCTGAGTGCATGGTTTTATGCAATCAGCCATGGTCGGGCGGTTTCCCTACCTGGCCGGACTCGTTTTCATCGGTCCCAGTGCCAGTCACCCAGGTCAGGGATTTGGGAATCATCTTGGACGAGAGATTGACGCTACGACCACAGGTAAACCAGGTGGTGAGTTCTTGTCACTTCCACTTGAAACTCCTGAGGTCGACTTTTCGCTTCATTGAAGAATCGCATTAAAATCTCCATGGTCAATGCCATTATCGGAAGTCGATTAGATTATTGTAATGCTTTGTACCTGGGTTTACCTAATAACATCATGCACAAATTACAGCTTATTCAGAATGCCGCTGCAAGGCTACTCACGGGTGTTGGTCGTCGTGACCACATCACGCCATCGCTGAGAGCCCTGCATTAGCTACCCGTGAAGGAACGGGTTCTGTTTAAGACTGGATGCATGGTGCACAGGGCTACCCATGGCAAGGGGCCAGTGTACCTGCAGGAAAAATTCACCAAGTATGTGTCCAACCGTACCTTAAAGCGGGGGTTCCGTGGGATATCGTTTTTTTTTTTTGCAATTATCATCAGGGCTTACCTGTACTCCCGCACTACGAGGGTGTCCCACTCCTTTAGCCGGCGTAAGCGCTGATATACCGAAAAGGATATATTAGATTTTCTGGCGATGGCCGTTTCCATTTTTCCTGTGGGCACTGTGAAACCGACAGGGTCTTCTTCCGGGATACTGTGAATGCTGGCCTCCCAGCATTCACCGCTCGATCCCGCGCATGTGCAGTGTTGACGGCGAGCGTCGCCGTCAACACTACACGGTTGCCAAAGCAACGGCCGGCGTACTCAAGTGACCGGCGAGATCTCGCGCGATTTGAGCACAGCGCGTCTCCGGAGGAGTCTCTGAAGCTGATTGACAGGACGGGGGAGAATGGCCTTACACGCCCATTCCCCGCGGGGGATTTTGAGTGACAGGTCGGAAACAGCTCCAAAAAAGGGGTAAGGAGCACTTAAAAAAAAAAAAAAAAAAAAATCGTTGGGTTTCTGTCTATGCCTAGCATTGGCATAGACAGAATGTGTAAACTCAGGGTGAACCACCGCTTTAAGGTCGGCTAATTTGGAAACTTTGGTGATTCCTAAATTTCGTAAGAAAAAATGCAGAGGGAGGACGAGTGCGGTCCAGGGAGCACAGTTTTGGAACTCCCTGACTCTAAAATTAAGGCTTGAGAATGATCTTTTTTAAGTTCAGGAAGCTTTTAAAAACTGAGCTTTTCAGTCTAGCCTATGGAATTACATAGGTTTTTATAGTTCTTTGATCTGCTACTATTTTAAATTTGATCTGTTCCGCTGCCTGTGTGTTTTTTTTTTTTTGGTTGTTGCTGTATTGTTGTTTTCGGCGCATCGAGGCCTACGGGTAACTGACTGCGTTTTGTACTTTTTTGTACTTTTAAGAATTTTAATAAATAAATAAATAATATTGGCTTAAACGGGGGGGGGGGGGGGGGGGTTTATAGCAAAAATAAAATATATATATATTTTTTTTCTTCAAACTTGTCAGTATTTTATGTTTATAGCGCAAGAATAAAAATAGAGCTGATCAAATACCACCAAAAGAAAGCTTTATTTGTGGGGAAAAATAGGACATACTTTTTATTTGGGTACGGCGTCACCGGACAGCGCAATTGTCAGTTAAAATAACGCAGTGCCGTATTGCAAAAAATGGCCTGGTCATGAAGGGGGTAAGTCTTCCAGAGGTCGAATGGATAAGGATACTGATCTTCAATTATATTACAATATATTATTTCCCCCCAAATTGTCAAACTATTAAACTTTTGATTTTGTTTTGTGTTTAGCGCGAGCAGCCATTGAGCGGATAGACAATGCTCTGGAGACTGGCAGCTCCTCTGTCTTGTTTGATGCCCTCAGCAATCCAGCACTTGCAATAAGAGGACTGCAGAGAGACAATTCGGAGTGGTATCTAAAACAGCTGCAGAGCGATAAGCAGCAGAAACTAGAGGTAAGTTACTGTACATATACATATATACCAGAGGGTGTAATAGAAACTCCAAGCAAAACTATAAAACAATTTGAGTTCAGTTGCATATTCCTTTAAAAGTCCTGAAATAATTTTTCTTTAAAATGTAAATAAAATTTCCTTTAATTCCAAGTTGATGTGCTAGCAAGATATTAATATAAGGATTATGCACATTCCTTTAAACATTTAGTTTAAATCTAGTATATCTAAACCCAAAAACGTAATATATTGCAGATTACAAGTCCTTAGATGTGGTGACTGCATCAGTTTTCCTTCGATGAAGAAGCAGTTGGGAGAGAGGTGTCCTGTAGTTAGAAGATAGCTTGGAAGACTGATAGGATTGCTTGATATTTTAGTTCATTGCACCGGAAGTTACAATCTGACAGGGTTTTTTGGCAGGATCAACAGTTATTTTAAAAATGTTGCCCAAAACTTGTATAGCCTGGAAAAAGAGAACCAATGGCATCAAAGCTAAGCACTTGTAAACTGCACGATATTATTATTTTTTGTTCTTGGATTTGGATGTACTGGAAGTCAGCTGGCCGATACTCTCCATATGTATAGAGAAAAGAGAAAGACCTTGCAGTGTAATACCATTAAAAAGTATTAAAAAGCACAGATTACACTTATGATTATGTAGATCCAAAGCAGCGATGTATAAACAGTAGAAAACAAACGCACACATGATGGCGGTCAGCACCAGCCTGCTCGTACAGTCTGACGTCACAAAAGTGGCTCCGCCCGATGTGTTCTCCTGTAACAGGCTTCGACTGTACATATGGGGAGTAACTGCCAGCTGACTTTTTCATATTTGACACTATGGAGCTGGATTAATTGCCAGCTGTGCGTTGGCACTGTTTAACTGCATTTTTTTGGCTGCCAGTGGTGCGCTTTTAACCCTGCGCTAGCAGTCGAAGAGGGGGTTAAAACCACCCTTGTTGCAGCGCTTTAGGAGCGTTGCCCATTCATTGCAATGGGCAGGGGAGTTCACATTCGGAAGGCAGTTTTCAGGCGCTTTACAGGCACGATTTCTAGTGCTAAAATTCATTAAAACTGCCTCGGTGTGAAAGGGGTCTAAGTTGAGTTCCACGATTTCTGGTAAGCGGCATGCATATGTGGTGAAGGGATTTTTTTATGACCACAACCATATATCTATAATTCATCATTTAATTCGGGTGTCTGTTTTTAAAACATTCTTCACCTGAGAGCCGTTCACACTATCGTGAACTGGGGGGGTGACTTGTGTCGGCCCAAGTCGGACGACATGTCAAATTACATGTTAGTCAATGAGAGCCGTCTTAATGCACACTACTGAAGTCGCTCCGACTTCAGGAAAGGTTCTTGTACTACTTCAAGGCGACTTCTAGGCGACTTCCATTGAAATCAATGGGTACAAGTCGCATCCCCTGTCTTAACTGAAACAACTTTCCAGGAAGAGAAACTAGTTTTCTCAGGCAAACCCCTCCCACATAGCTGATTGTTGTTTGATTGGCCACTGGCAATGTCGCCTGTCCTGGAGGCGACTTGAAGTGGCGTAAGTCGTGCTGAAGCCGCCTCGCAAAGTTGCGCACAAAGTCGTGTTGCCCCTGTGTGAACCGGCTCTGAGGGATTTTGTTTATGAACTTTTTAAAAGGACATTGTGTTTGTTTAAATATCTTTATCAAATTGATACATTCACCTGATGGTGGAAAATTAGCCCAGTGTCCTGTCAGAATACCGCTACTTTTCAGAAAATGTAACGAAAGTGACATTCTGAGCAAAATGTTTACTGCGCATGCGCCACACGTTTCAACATGGCCGCTATGCGTTTCAATAGGTTTCCCAATCTGATAGATTACGAAGGCAGCAGCGGACATCTTGTTACACCCAAGCAACTCTTCAATCTTACACTTTATGTTAGCCATAAACTCCCCTTATATACTGATATACAGTATTTTTAAATCTGTGACACTGTTTTGATTTTAAAAGCTGTGACAAGCTTGCAGTCAGAAGGTGGCGACACCCATCTTGGTACACCCTGCCCTGATATTTGGCGCAGAGGGACAGAGAGAGACCCTCACTCGGTCACGGTTAAATAGTCTATTTCGGTATATTAGATGGGTTAAAGCAGAGTTCCGCCGAAATTAAATTTAAGAGACTTCAGGTACAAATACTGCAGCTGCTGACTTTTAAAATATGGACACCCACCTGTCCAGGGCATCCGCAATGTCTTCACCCAAAGCCGACCTGTCCCTCGGCTCTCGGGTGGAGGCACCGCCATCTTCGGTAAGGGAATCAGGAAGTGAAGCCTTTCGGCTTCACAGCCTGGTACCCTACTCTGAATGCGCGAGTCTCGCTTCCACGTTCTTACTGGTCCCTGCTGTCTTCTGGGACCTGTATGGTTTCCAGAAGACAGGAGGGGGACGGAGGAGGGGCCGGACATGGCATAGATCACGTGGAGCCTGCAGCGATCTATGCCTGTGGCTGGCCAGATTTTGAGCCAAGGCAGAAGAACATGCGAGTGGAGCTGAATGGGCATGCGCCAGAAAATGAAGAAATATTCCCTCCACTCCGACCAGCACATGATCATCAGAAAGGGGCACAGATAATGGGAAAAATACAACCCCCCCATGCTAGTAGGCACGGCGGAGTGGGGGGTGTGTAATTCAATTTTTTTTCATTTTAATTCTGCACTGATTGTCTTTGAAATCGCCCCTGCCCCCCCTATTAAATCCAATCTGGGGACAAAACCAGGGACAGACTTGGTCCGGGGACAGTGTCCTCAATCAGGGGACTGTCCCCTGAAACTGGGGATGTCTGGTCACCCTAGCATAGCGGCCATGTTGGAATGCATGCGCAATGAGCAATTTTGTTCGCAATCGCTTTTGTTGCATTTTTTGATGAGTAGCGGTATTTTGATAGAACACCGGCAGAATCTGTTGGAGTTTATAGCAGAATATTATGTACAGTGCTATATTGGCCATATCCTCAGAGCCCATACAAAGGATTGTGAGTCAAAGCCGTTATCTGTCATGTGCATCCAAGTGCAGAAAAACACCATTAGTGGTGGTGTGTGATCACAGTGCTTTTGTAGACACCGTTTCATCCGGAAGTGCTTTGATGACACAGTCTCAGCACGTCATGTTTTGTCAGCCATGTGAAAGATAATGGCTTGTGGTGAGCACTTAGAATGCGTTTTGTCTGCAGTCATTGAGTGTGTGTGTCCAGAATACATGCACTTCAATCCAGGCATGCCCATCACTCCCTGAATGTATAGAAGTGTAGGGTGTGGATGTGCCTGCATGCCCGCAGTCACATGTATGGCCCCTGTATGTGCACACACACACTTTTATAAATAGACTACAGAAGGCTCTCTGTGTTATGCTCTGGAATTTGGGTGTGTGCGTTTAAGGGAGTGAATGAAACTTTTTGTGTCTGACCTGTTAACTCATTGCACATAAATCATTCCCAGAGCCCTGGATGTTTCACTCTCTCCAAAACCAGAGCTTAGCTCATTCTTTCCTCACCCGTCATGGTGGCATCTCCTCTTCTTGTTACTTTCAGCCACCAACAGTTTTTTGTATGGATCTGTAGGTGTACATTTTTTTATTTTATTTTTTTCTGTATTTTTTTTTCTTACATTTTTGTGCTTTTTAATTATTTCTGTGAAATGTGGTTATTATAGTTAAATAATATGCACTACATTTGTTTTTGGTTACATTACAGTTAAAGTGGTATTAAACCCAAAACCCAAATAAGTATTATATTGCAGGTTACCAATAATTAGATGTGGTGGCTGCAGTCATTTTTTTTTTCACCTGGTGATTTGGACAGTAGAATACCTCCTGCATTAGTGAGACACAACTCTGGAAGAGTGAGCATTGGAGGCACAGAAAACAGCATTGTCAGACAGGGCAGGGGTTGAGTGTTAAAAGAGAAGTAAAGGATTTTTTTTACTTGCCTAGATGGATGCAGCATCGGTCCAATGCTGCATCTGTCCCCACACTCTGTATGTAACCAACTCCCGAACCCTGCACTCTGTGTGTAGTGCACCCCTAAACCGCTCACTCTGTGTCCCATACAACCGGCCCTTTGAGGGCAACCATAGTTCGGATGCAACCAGGGGCGGACTGACCATTGAGTCACTCGGGCATTGCCCGAGGGCCCCATGCCACTAGGGGGCCCCATCAGGGTTGTCAGGCTCAGTAAAACCAGGGACAGTATGTAAAAATCTATGTTTTTTTTACATCTGTCCCCGATATGTCCGAAACCGACATGCTTTTGATGTGAAAATCCCGAGATTTTAGCTGCCCCGCCTCTGCACTGCCTCCTGGCGTGGTGGCCATCTGTAAGCCCAGGGGCCCCATAATCTTCTATTGCCCGGGGGCCCCATGAGTTGTCAGTCCGCCCCTGAATGCAACCTTCTCTGAATTGGAGTTTAACACCCCTGCTCTAGAAGATGGAAATCACTGTAGTAGACACCGCTACTTCAGAGATCTCCAATAGCTTCTGGGTCCTGTGCCAAGCAGTTGCATTCTGCAAACAGGAGGTGGAATGGCGGGGTATTTATTAAGAAAATGAAAAGCATTCTCTGAATAGCCCCTCTGCTAAGCAGGTGACCACCTGTGTTCACAGTGAAGCAGGACAGCAACTTGGCATGGGACCCAGAAGCAGGTGTAGATCGCTGAAGTAGCAGTGTCTGCTAAAGTTATTTCCAGCCTCTAGAAGGATCCCACAGCTATGGTATATGCATTGTTACATTGTTCCAAGCTGGACCCATGTAACTATGTAAAATAAATGCCATACCTGGAATTCTTCATCCCTGCATGCACTCTAAGCGATGGAAACTACCCTGAGTGCTGCACACCATCAGGACCTGACAGTCACTATATTAGAAGCAGCCACTCCACCAACACGTTTCGCCCTGTTCATAGGTCTTAGTCAAGAAGGTCATTCATGACTAGGCTCCGTGGGCAGGACAAAACATGGGGGGGGGGGGGGGGTTAGCCTGGATGGAGCTGGGCTGAGGCTGCTTATATGGTGTCCGTCATGTCCTAATAGTATGCGGCACTCGGGGCTATTTCCTTCCTTTTACTCTGATCATATGAGGAAGCACTTTTTTGAAGTGACAGCAGAGTGGCACATCTGGGCAATAGGGGCAATGCTCCACTGCTCTGTACAGGATAGCACTTGCTAGATTTTTCTTTAGTTATTTTATATTCATTTTGTGTTTCCATAGATTTCAAAGTGCTGCAAAATAAGTTGTCACAGTGCAATTATATAAAATTGAATGTGTTACAATTAAGTTTTTTTTGTTTCTTCAGAGTGGCCTCAGCGGACCCTTACAGAAGGAAGAGTTGCAGGCTGGAGTGGATGGTGCCAATGGCTTGGCTCAGCAGTTACAGAGAAGTAAGGAGTCATAATGTGATGTATTCCCTGTCTGGTTGGAACTGTGTAATCGCAAGAATGAGCCAGCTGCACTGCGAGTCTCATCCACAACATTAGGCACACATGGCAGCCGTCCAGGTGTGCCTCTCAGTCCTCAACCATGCTGGCTGGAAACAATGCATTCCAGCTCTATCTGTGGAAATATCTACTCTACCTCTTATCTGGTGAGAGCCAGCTATTTCTGTTTTATCCGCTGCTGCTAGTGAAAACAATGTGGGCTCTTCACTGCTAACTGTGAGATGAAATATCATCTTGTTAAAATGCTGCAGAAAGCAAACATCAAACACTGCACCGGCAACAAGCAACCAACACCAGAGGAACCATTATTCTGGTATATTAAGGTTCTGGATATGTAACCTGAACAATAGCACTTCACAAAAGCGGAGGATTGTAGTTGTTGTAAAGAAAAAGAAGGAAAAAAAAGCATAACCTGGTAAATAAAAGTTTCAGCTGTACAAATTTAAATGAATCAAATTTAATCAATCGGCAAAAAAAGAACGACAAAACATAATTTTTAACTTTTTGCTATAAAACATACCCTATATATATTCATCAATTTAGGCCAATATGTATTCTGCTACATATTTTTGGTAAAACAAAATCCCAATAAGCTTATATTGATTGCTTTGCGCAAAAGTTATCACGTTTACAAGCTATGGGATATTTTATGGCATTTTTATTAGTGATTTTTAGCGGGCCTGCGACATTGCGGCAGACAAAAAGTTACACTTTTTGGGGACCAGTGACACTAATACAGTGATCAGTGCTAAAAAAAATACACTCTCACTGTTTAAATTACACTGGCAAGGAAGGGGTTAACATCAGGGGCGATCAAACGGTTAAGTGTGCTTCTAGGTAATGCTTTCTAACTGTGTGGGGGATGGCTTAACTGGAGGAAGAGAAGAGATCTGTGTTCCTGATTAGCAGGAATACAAGATCTCTCTCTTCCTCTCTGACAGAACAGCGGTCTGCCTTGTTTACATAGGCAGACCACCATTCTGCCTCTCCTGGCTCCCGCTGTGTACAATCACAGCAGGAGCTGGTCACCGGCAGTACGCGCGCGTACCCGAGACCCCGAAGACGAAACATTGTACAGGTACGTTGTTTTGCGCAGCTGGGCCGCCCTGCCACAGTAAATGAGTAAGCAGTTAAATGGGAAAGACTACACTTCCTCCAGTGTTTGACTTTCGTAAAAGATGGGTGATCATAGTGACTGTAGCAGATGGCGGTGTGCAAAGCACAGTAAAACGTTGAGACAACACCAGCAAAAACATATAAAAATTTTAATGAGACATCAGTTATGTAAGCCTTACATTTAGGGCCACGTGGGACCCCTTCCTCAAAGTGTATAGTAACTGCTACAGCACCTTGAGAAAGGGACCCTGCATGGGTCTTTTCACAGGAGCATTTCGTTTGTTTCATCAGTTCAGTCAGGTTTCTTCAAAGAAAAAACAAATCTGGTTACGTAATTTTACCAGGTTCTTATCAGTTGTACTTCAGTGTTTTTTTTACATCCACTACCAATGCAAAAACAGATGCAAAACGGACTGTTTGTCTGTTTACATCTGTTTTTCAACCGTTTTTTTTCACAGAAGAAAAATAAGGCTTTGATCCGTTCCAAAAAGTGGATGGAAACGGATGTATATACATTATATCCGTTTACATCTGTTTTTTCCATAGAGATGCATTGATGTCCGTTTTTTTCATTTGTAAACGGATGGATGAAAAACAAACGGAACGTATTGGGAAAAGAGGCCCAAGGCTGAATTCACGCTGGCGTTAAAAGCCATTTTCTCTTCCGTTTATAGACGGACACAGCCTTCTTTGACATTAGGGTTATGCTTCTTCCTACCAGGAGAACTCTCCTGGTAGGAAGAAGCATAACCCTAATGTCAAAGAAGGCTGTGTCCGTCTATGAACTCAGAGAAATGGATTTTACGGTGAGTACAAAAATCCTATTTTTACAATTACAGCCCCTTTACGTAGAGGGTTTTTTACTGTAAGAGCGGCAAGGATGTGGAATTCCCTTCCACAGGCGGTGGTCTCAGCGGGGAGCATCGATAGTTTCAAGAAACTATTAGATAAGCACCTGAATGACCACAACATACAGGGATATACAATGTAATACTGACATATAATCACACACATAGGTTGGACTTGATGGACTTGTGTCTTTTTTCAACCTCACCTACTATGTAACTATGTACCAATAATAAATATATTTGTTAATCTATTTATGTGTGGTTGTTGCCTATAAAATCCCAATGAAGGGGGGCTCTCTTTTTCCTTTAAAGCGGTTGTATACCCGCAATCTTTTTTTTTTTTTTTTTTTTAAATAAACCTGCAAGGCAAAAGCCATAATGAGCTAGTATGCACCGCATACTAGCTCATTATGAAATACTTAACTTGGAACGAGGTGTAGAGAACTTACCTGGTCCACGCCGAGCGAGATGTCATCTTGCCTCGGCGTGTCTTCCGGGTATCGCCACTCCAGCGCTGTGATTGGCTGGAGCAGGGATTGGCAGGGGAATATCTCCTAAACCGTATAACACCCATACTAAAGTGCATTAGCGCTATAGGAGCATTTGTTAAGAGTTAGAAATTCAGTCAACTGTGAACAAGCCCTAAGGGTATGTTCACACCACTTGCAAAGAGAATACATTGGTGCATTATCCAGCGTAGTCCCACCGAATCCTACGTGCCTGGTTCACACCACTGCATTGTGGTGGTGTGTTGGCATGGTGCGCTCAGAAAAAGTACTTTTTTTTTTTTAAGTGCAGTGCGCTGCAAATCCACTGCCCTCATGTATGTGCTCTACATATATACATGGGAAAGAGTGTTCATGTACCCACAAGAAGTAGGTGTGTTTATGTACATGTATTTTCTTCTACAGGAATGGTTGCGGT
This sequence comes from Rana temporaria, assembly GCF_905171775.1. Classification (NCBI taxonomy): domain Eukaryota; kingdom Metazoa; phylum Chordata; class Amphibia; order Anura; family Ranidae; genus Rana; species Rana temporaria. The sequence goes on from NC_053491.1 coordinate 48,855,314, forward strand.
GGTTCGGATTAATAATGCCATCAGAAATGGGGTTGCTGAAGAGACCGTGCAAGAGCTGATGAACCCAGATGCCCAGCTGCCAGAAGTCTTCCCATTTGCAGAAGATCTTTATCAAAGAGAACTGGCCACACTGCAGCAGCAGAGCCCAGAGGTGAGTTTTTACAGCATGGGCCACACTTCTCTGATTTGCGGGTTCAACATGGGAGGAAGAGGAATGAGTCACAAGAACCCCTATACCAGGAGATGGCAGTTATTTTTTTCTGTGTGGTGGGGGAGTGAACTGAAGTTAAATACACTATATTGCCAAAAGTATTGGGACACCTGCCTTTACACGCATATGAACTTTAATGGCATCCCAATCTTAGTCCGTAGGGTTCAATATTGAGTTGGCCCACCCTTTGCAGCTATAACAGCTTCAACTCTTTTGGGAAGGCTGTCCACAAGGTTTAGGAGTGTGTGTCTATGGGAATGTTTGACTATTCTCCAAAAAATGCATTTGTGAGGTTGGACGAGGCCTAACTCGAAATCTCCGCTCTAATTCATCCCAAAGGTGTTCTATCGAGTTAAGGTCAGGACTGTGTGCAGGCCAGTCAAGTTCCTTCACCCCAAACTCGCTCATCCATGTTTTTATGGACCTTGCTTTGTGCACTGGTCCAAATCATTTGGTGGAGGGGGGAATTATGGTGGGGGGTTGTTTTTCAGGGGCTGGACTTGCCCCCTTAGTTCTAGTGAAGGGAACTCTTAAGGTGTCAGCAAACCAATACATTTTAGATGTTTTCATAAAGTGATATGGGAGGTAGAAAAGTTTATACTTTCTATATCACTTCTGCTTTTAGAAAATGTAAGCACAGGAGCGCCGGTGTGAATAAGGCCTAAGACCCCTTTCACACGGGGCGTTTTTTCAGGTGCTTTTGGGCTAAAAATAGCACATGTAGGCCCCGATCGCATGATAACCCCCGTTTTGGGGGGGGGGGGGGCGGCATGGTTGGGTGTCCCGGGCTGTGGGGGGTTTGGGGCGGATGGTGGACCTATCTCCTCTTTTTTTCTCCCTCACTCTTTAACTCTCTTTCTATACTTTTCTCCACTTTCACTGAATGTCTTTTACTTCTTCACTATACCCTATATTCCTTTGGTCGCTAAGGCACACTGTGGCAGGCTGGATTCTGTGATGATATAGACACTTGGCCCTATGTTAACCAGATTAGATCTTGCATTGACCTGTCTTATGCCCCAGTTGTTATACCGGCAACTTCACTTGTCCCTCCTAGTGCTGCCTCTTTATAATGCTATATGTCCTTTTATGGTTTTTTTTTGTCCTTATTTTTGTTTTTCCTTTGCCTGGAAAATGTTGAAAATTCAATAAAAAAAAAAATAGCACATGTAAAGCGCCTGAAAAACACCTCCCCTGCAACCCCAGTGTGAGAGCCTGAGTGCTTTCACACTGGGGCGGGGCGCTTGCAGAAAGTTTGAAAAAGTCCTGCAAACAGCATCTTTCGGACGGTGGAGGAGCGGTGCACTCCTCCAACGCCCCTGCTCATAAGAATCGATGGGCACCGCTGCCAAAGTGCCTGCAAAGCGTTTGGGCAGCGGTGCTTTGCGGGCGCTTTTAACCCTTTATTTGGCCGCTAGTGGGGGTTAAAAGCGCTGCTATTACAGCGGTAAAACGCTGCTGATATTAGCGACGCTTTACCGCTAATGCCCCACCGCCCCATATTAAAAGAAGCTTAAAGTGCAGACTTCAGGGCTTTCTTACTACATCGATACTGGTGCATTCTATTTATCCTGACAGATCAGTCTATGTACTGTATGTGGCATCTGTCTTATGTTCTACACATTGTAACTCTGTCGCATTAAGGCCACATTGATAATAGCTGGTTTGCATCTGTTTTCCTCTTTCAGGGTAACCTCACCCACCCAGAGCTCTCAGTTGCTGTGGAAATGTTGTCCTCTGTGGCTCTAATTAACCGAGCGCTGGATGCTGGGGATGTAAACACTGTCGGCAAGCAGCTGACCAATCCTGTCACTGGTCTGATGGACGTGGAAGATGAGAACCTTCAGAGGTTTGTATGAAGCAACACAGAATTTGTATAATTTTTGCAAAGCATTGAGAGTTTAATTTGTATGCAGAAAGATTGTTAGCATTGGAAGCGTGCTTCTTAGCAAGACATTATAAACAGTGTACTGATCATTTTTAGAAGTGTAGGAAGACTTTTTATGAGCTTGTTCTTAATTTGGCCTAAGCTTACATAAACTAATCAGTTTTTCCTGGCGGTGCAACGGATATAAAGCTTGCTTGTAATTGTCAGAAAATGGCGCAGCACCCTTGTGAGCAATGACAAGAGCATACAAAGGATGACATTTGTGCCTTTTAAAGAGATTTGTATCATAGCGCATAAACTTTACATTTGATGAGCAGTCATTAAAGGGGTGGTTCCCCTAAAAATAAAGTTTTGACATTGCATTTGCTATAATAATTACAGTTAGAATCGGCTGGTTATATGTAAATAATACCTCCGTACGTAGCGTTTGTATTATTCGTTCCCACCGCCACTTCCGGGTACGATGCTGGCGGTGGGCGTTCCTTATTGATGGACAGGCATCCGACCAACGCATCCATCGCGTCACGAGATGCCGAAAGAAGCCGAACGTCGTTGCGCATGCGCCGTATAGAGCCGCACCGACGTTCGGCTTCTTTCGGCATCTCGTGACGCGATGGATGCGTCGGTCGGATGCCTGTCCATCAATAAGGAACGCCCACCGCCAGCATCGTACCCGGAAGTGGCGGTGGGAACGAATAATACAAACGCTACGTACGGAGGTATTATTTACATATAACCAGCCGATTCTAACTGTAATTATTATACCAAATGCAATGTCAAAACTTTATTTTTAGGGGAACCACCGCTTTAAATCTCGCCCCAAAGAAAGGGAACAATTTTATCACTGCACATGTCCAAAATCCGCTCTGACTGGTTCAACTCTGTAATAATTTCAACGACGACCAGAGCAAGTAATATTATAATGCATGCTTTGGGCACACCAAATGAGTTACTTATAATAGATTCAATTGTGGAGGAACCGGTGGGACTTTAAAGGTACCAAAATGGTATACGACCAAATGTTAAAGTATACATTTTATTGATAGACATAGTTTCTTTAAAAACAACAATAAATGTTCAAAAAGCATATCATTTGTATATCATGTGCAACCACGTCTTGCTCTACATGTTTCACTCGGAGAGCTTACTCAGGAGTTTTTGACAGTGTTGCAGGAAGTTTAATATACTACAAAAGAAACCACTACCAAAATCAATAATTTAAAGTGAACAAAAATGGATGCAAGTAACAAAGCATGCATAATAAATAGATACACTTTTCACTTTTTTTTTCAATTTATTATGCATGTTTTGTTACTTGCATCCACTTTTTTTACTTTCAATTATTGACTTTGGTAGTGGATCATGGTTGTTACTTGTGGTTCCACACACATTTTTTTTATTAATTATTGTTTGTATCACCAATATTTTTCATGTGCATTTTTCTATTATTAATTTTAGTGCGATTTTGCATTATCAGTTTGGTGGTATTATTCATACTACTAATTTATTCACGTTTCTCACAAAAAAATCACTCGGTTCACCCCCCCTCATCATTCCGTTGATGGTTGGTGGGCATTCATTGATTAGGAGTGAAACATCTTTTCTGGCTCATAGGGATTGTCGGATCTAGTTTTGGACTTTGATTTAAACATACGTTATAGTTTAGATTTATTATTACTCTGCCATTTGTTTATTAGCAAGCGCCATTACCCTCCCTTTATTAATACCTTACCAGTGTGTGAGCACTATTTAGTTGTGGCTGCTGCTTAGTTTTAAAATTATTTTTAGTTTTTATTGCTTTAGTTAGTGTGGTTTTGTGCATTAGTTCCCCCCATTATTCATAAAACAAACAAAACATTTGCTCATCCAAGCCACCAACTAAACCTTTTTCAGTACCTGAATAACATGATGCCTCCTGATGGGTTCCCTGTAGGAGACATGTGCCTTTTTAGTATTCTTTCAACAGTTGGCCTTTTCAGCCAGCAGCAGGCTCCCACTACAGAGAGAGAGAGAGAAAACCTCTGGGATAAGTCAGTATAGATATAAAAAGGCCTGTGGACAGCTGACTAAGTAGTAAGATCTGGATAACAGGTACAATGTAGAAATGGAGGATTTATATCACCCAAAGCTCTACAAACCTCTGCGTTACAGGACCCAGGCCAGAACTTATTAAGATCTCAGAAAACAACAAGTTTGTTTCCTCCATAGCAAGCTTAAAACTTGGGGTCTCTTGCCATGTGTAGGTGAGAGTTCTAGGTAAGATATATAAGCTATCCAAAATCCTGCCAGCTATTACCTAACAATATACTGTATAGTTAGGTGATGTTCCACTCAGGCTCCAGTTCGTACAACTAAACTAACCTGTTGTCCTTCTCCCATAGATTGGAGAATATGAGTGTATAAACTGAATGCGTGTGTTTTATATGTATATAAACAGTATAGTTATTGAGAGACCGACTGAAAACCTTTCCAGTATAGTTGCGCAGAGTTCCCGAAGCAGAAGGTGTCATTAGAAATTCATAAAGCAAGGGGCTAATTTCTTGTCTAGTATGTAGTAGGCAGAATCATAGAGATGATTTAGTAATGCCTCCGTGACTAACTGTGAATCTGGAACAGTTGTTTTATGTTGCTGTGGCAATTATATGAGCAATTTGCCACTAGGATAAAGAGGAATGATCCGCAACCCTCTGCCCACCATCATCTCAACAAAAGGAGTTTAGGATTAGTACTAACAGGAATGAAATGTAAATACCGTGGGCTAGATTCACGTAGGGGGACGCAAGTTTGTGCGGGCGTAGCGTATCCTATTTACGGTACGCCTCCGCAACTTAGACGGGCAAGTGCAGTATTCACAAAGCACTTGCTCCGTAAGTTGCGGTAGCGTAATTCTGCCGGCGTAAGTGCGCTGAATTCAAATTGTCAAGAGGTGGGCGTGTTTTATGTAAATAAAACATGACCCCATGTAAATGATGTTTCTCACGAACGGCGCATGCGCCGGCCGTGAACGTATCCCAGTGCGCATGCCCCTAATCACGTCGCAAATAGTCAATGCTTTCTCCGTGAACGTAATTTACACAAAGCCCTATTCGCCAACGACTTACGCAAACGACGTAAACATTTTTTCAAAATTCAACGCGGGAAGGACGTCCATACTTAAGATTGGCTATGCCTCATATAGCCGGAGTAACGTTACACTGGAAAAAGCCTTACGCAAACAACGTAAAAAAATCCGCCGGGCGCACGTACGTTTCTGAATCGGTGTATCCAGGTCATTTGCATATTCTACACTGAAATCGACGGCAGCGCAACCTAGCGGCCAGCGTAAATATGCACCCTAAGATACGATGGCGTAAGAGACTTACGCCAGTCGGATCTTCGCCTAATTTCGGCGTATCTTGCTTTCTGAATACAGAAAGAAGATACGCCGGCGCAGCTTTGAATTTACGCGGCGTATCTATAGATACGCCGGCGTAAATTCTTGCTGAATCTAGCCCCTTCTGTTCTGAGAAGAAATACTGATCTTATAACAATAGACTAAAAATCTGATTGATTAGGTTTGAAACTTTGCTTTGCCTCAGCGATTCATTGATGCAGTAAAGCTTAGCAAAAGGAATATAACCCAACATAGACTGGCTTCACCAAGGTGTGCTTGTCTTATAATTGACTTTATTACCAATACAAACATACATGATTTAATTGTTCATCTGATTCTTCTTCCATCTTTGTTTTTTATACATAATCTATGTACTGGTCTTCTGTTGACAGGTACGTTGACGACCTGATTAAGCTAAAACAGCAGGCTCGGGAAGAAAGGAATGAGTTTATTACATGGAATGACATCCAAGGCTGTGTTACCCAGGTTAATAATACAGTACACGAAGAACATGCCAGTAAGTATTTATTTCCATTATTCGGTACATTTACTTGATATGCAATTGGGACCTTGTAGGCGTGCCACAGGGAAGCTTTGATACAGCTTTATGCTGCAAGTCCCTTGGAAGGCCTGGCAGCGTAGGGCCTGTTTCACAGGGGGCTTATTTTGTATAAGAGCAGTGTGAACAGCAAGCTTTTGCTGAGCTTTCAGCAAGCTTTGTTGAAGCTTTTAAAGTACTGTTCCGCTCCAGCTTTTTGACCACAGATCCTAATAGTAGTGTTGATTGCCACTTTCAGCAAGCTGCTAGCAGGCTTTCATCAAGCTTCAGGAAGATCTGAAGCCTGCTAGCGGCTTGTTTAAAGTAGCAGTCAACTTTCCCATTAGGATCTGTGTTCAGCATTTACAAACTGGAGCTGAATGTTACTTTAAAAGCTTCAACAAAGCTTGCTGAAAGATCTGCAAATGCTCTAGCAAAGCCTGCTGTTCACACTTCTCTTATACAAGCTGAAGCTCGTGTGAAACAGGCCTCATGGTTATGCCCCAAATGAATGCACTACTGTAGAGCAGTATAGGTAGTGTGCTGCTCTTTTTTTTCTGCTGCCAAAGAAATCGGTTACAGTGGAACCTTGGATTACGAGCATCATTCCTTCCAGGAGAATGCTTGTAATCCAAAGCACTCGCATATCAAAGCGCGTTTCCCCATAGAAGTCAATGTAAACGATGATTCGTTCCGCATTGACTTCTATGGCATGCAACGCGGAATGTGACTAGAGGTGGGAGGGGCGCTGGAGAGCCTCAGAAATACTCAGGACAGCTCGGCTGATCTCGGAAAACCTTAGAAAGGTTCGGGAACTGAGTATTTTCGAGTTATTTCCAAACGACTTCGAACCGTTCCGAGTCACCGGCACCCCAACACCTCTGGCCAAATGCGGTACTGCACACCCCATTGGCTTGAATTCTGCTTATTTTGCGAGACAACACTGTATAATATCATAAGATGTAAGGTAAATAGTTACCTCTGTAGAGGAGCAGTATGTCCCTTTTTTTGCATAAATGTTTGACTGCTCATGCTTGTAAAATGTCAGATAAAATTTAGTTCTCTATTGAAACTAAAAATAAAAAAACACATGCTAAAGCGTTCGCCTTAACGGGTTGGTAAAACTGTATTGTGGTCCTTTAACCGAATATCAGTGAGTGAGTGAGTGAGTGAGTAACTTGTATAGCGCAGCAAATGCGAACTTAATCGCCTCAAGGCGCTTGTCATCCAGGGTAGTACAGATCTTTCAGAAGAGGTGGGTCTTTAGCTTTTTCCTGAAAGCCCGATGGTTTTCTTCCAAGCGGATGGTCGTGGGTAGAGCATTCCAGAGCCGTGGTCCTTGGACCGAGAATCTTCGTTCTCCTTTCGATTTGTAGCGGGATTTAGGAATTTGGAGAAGGTTTTGGTTGGTTGACCGAAGCATGCGCTTGGTGACGTACGGTTTTATTTTCTCGCATAAGTATTGAGGAGCTTTTCCCTGTGAACATTTGTGGGTGAGGCAGAGCGTCTTGAATGTCACCCGGTCCTGTACGGACAGCCAGTGGAGGGACCTCAAGACTGGGGCGACTGATTCCCACGGCTTTTTACCTGTTACCAGTCTGGCTGCCGTGTTCTGGACGACTTGTAGACGCGCCATCTGGTATTTTGGTAGCCCTAAGTAGAGGGAGTTTGCGTAGTCGAGTCGTGAGTTGATGATTGTTCCGACAACTACTGCCGTGTCTTCTTTCGGGATAAAGGGGATGAGTCTACGTAGCATGCGGAGCAGATGATGAGAGCTGCTGACGACTGATCCTATTTGTGCATCCATTGTCATGTCTGAGTCGAAGATGACTCAGAGACTTTTGATTTTTTTGCTTGGTGCGATGGTTTGTCCGAGGATGGTGGGTGGTGTCCATGTGGTCCTAGCAATGGATTTTTTATTTGCGTGAAGGATGAGTAGTTCTGTTTTCGATCCGTTAAGTTTGAGGGAGCTTTCGGTCATCCAATTGTCGATCAGTGTGAGGCACTTTCCAAGTTCAAGAAATTGGTCTTTTTTGTTGGTGATTCGAAGGTAAAGCTGCGTGTCGTCCGCATAGGAGTGGTAACGCAGGTCCTGTTTGCTGATGATTTTGAGGAGCGGGCGGATGTAGATGTTGAAGAGTAGAGGTGAGAGGGGTGATCCTTGCGGGACTCAGTGTGGATGTATGCTGTGGTGGCAGTCATTCTGTGAGTGCATGCTGTGTGTGTGGCTGGGTTCCATGAAAAGGACTTTTTATTCACATGGTGCAGGTGATCTAACAATGTGAATGGAGCTCTTAATGCATCATTAGGCCATCTGTCATCAGCCTCAAGTAATGATATTTTTTCTGTTTCATCAGTCAGGCGTATGTTAACAAAATAATCCTGTTTGTCCAGCTTGGTATATGCTTTGTTTGTCAGGACCTTGGCATTTATGTTGACATACTTGTTAATTTTGTGATGTTTATTGTGGTATGTAAAAGGTCTGTCCACAGGAGAAGGTATAGATATACTATATTGTCAAAAGTATTGTGACGCCTGCCATTAAACGCACATAAACTTTAATGGCATCCCAGTCTTAGTTTTAGTTCAACTCTTCTGGGAAGGCTGTCCACAAGGTTTAGGAGTGTGTCTATGGTAATGTTTGACCATTCTTCCAGAAGAGCATTTGTGAGGTCAGGCACTGATGTTGGACGAGAAGACCTGACTCTCAGTCTCTATTCTAATTCATTCCTAAGATGTTCTATCAGGTTGAGGTCAGTTGTAGGCCAGTCAGGTTCCTCTATCCCAAACTCGCTCATCCATAGCTTTATGGACCTTTCTGTGTGCACTGGTCCAAATCATTTGGTGGAGGGGGGTTTATGGTGTGGGGCTGTTTTTCATGGGTTGGGCTTGGCCCCTTAGTTCCAGTGAAGGGAACTTCTAAGACGTCAGCAAACCAAGACGTTTTAGACGATTTCATGCTTCCAACTTTGTGAGAACAGTTTGGGGATGGCCCCTTCCTGTTCCAACATGACTGCACACCAGTGCACAAAGCAAGGTCCATAAAGACACGGATGAGCGAGTTTGGGGTGAATGAACTTGACTGGCCTGCACAGAGTGTCCTGGCAAAATTGGCTTTGCGCAGAGCATACCGCCATCTTGCCCTGTGCTTAAAAGTCTTAATGAAATAACCCATCTTTAAGCTAAATAAATTCACTCACCATATATTCCCTGCCCATCCATACAAGTCAAGAGACCTCACCAATTGTTCTCATTCCATCCTAGCTCCCAGTCTTCACTGACCTCGAGCAGCCTGCTGTTTGTTTATTATATAGGGTCAACATCAGTAACAAAAGGTGTGGCTTCACAAAACAGTCAGACAGGTTGTATACTTTCAAAAGAACCAATCACAGACATGTGATTCAAACAATGCTAGTAGTGGTGTGTGCTGGGGGTAGTGACCATGCTCTGTGAGACGCAAAGGATTCAAAAAGCATGGTCCCTGCACAAAGCCATGTGCAAACCAAACCACTGTTGCCAATGTTGCAAACCATACTTAAATCATGGATCAGATAACCATAATCTTCGTATAGTTATGCTACAGTTTCCACGTACGCAGATCTGTCCACTCGGAGTCATTTAATGCAGTCGACAAAGTGGCCAGTCCCTTGCTGAGGCATAAATGAACGTCCCTAAAAGGAGCTCGCAAATCTGCTGTGTCCATGAAAAGGTGTTTGCGCCAGTGGCCTTCCACCAACGTCTGTATGCGTGAATACGCTCACTTGAGCACATTACAGCAAAATCGACACTGGGGGGACATCTGACAACATACATTTTATAGAATTTTCCACAACAAGAGTCCCGACCTCATCTGTATAGAACACCTTTGTGATAGAGCGGAGACTGCAAGCCAGGCCTTCTTGTCCAACATCAATGCCTGACCTCACCAATGCGCTTCTGGAAGAATAGTCAAACATTCCCATAGACACACTCCTAAACCTTGTGGACAGCCTTCCCAAAAGAGTTGAAGCTGTTATAGCTGCAAAGGGTGCGCCAACTCAATATTGAACTAAGACTGGGATGCCATTAAAGTTCATATGTGTGTAAAGGCTGGTGTCCCAATACGTTTGACGATATAGTGTATGTGCACCAAAAAAGATACGGTATATCAGTGTTGTATGTGCACCACTTTACTGCTCTGTTCTCTGTTCTCTGTAATTAAATTGATAAAAATGTAATTATGATTTAGGATGAAGTTATGAAATGAAAGCTGTTGATACATGTGTATCAGTGACACAGGAGATGATTGGTGGTATCCTCGATGTCTAGTGTGGGGCGCAGTTACTTCAGTTGGTTTAGCATAACACTTTGATGATCGTGGCCATCGCCGTGGCTTCTCCTAAACTCTTGTCTATGCTCTTCATGCTTTAAAAGAAAATATTGTGGTCAGTAAATTACTGATCATTTAACGACTATGATTATGATGGGGATTAGTTTAGAATTGGTAATGCATTTTTTATTTATCATTGCTTCCTCTTGTTTGTTTAGGGATATTGGCTATTGGGCTCATTAATGAAGCTTTGGATGAAGGGGATGCTAAGAAGACTCTACAAGCTCTACAACTGCCAGCAGCAAAACTGGAAGGAGTAGAACCTAATGTAGCTCAGCATTACCAAGACACTCTGGTCCGATCGAAAAGAGAGAAGGCTCAGGTGGGCATACATCAAAGTCTTCTTGTGGAAGAATTGGGGAAAGGCATATCGTTTTCCATTTGCTATCCAATGCTTCTAAAGCCTCGTACACACGATAGGTTAACCAGAGGACAACGGTCTGAAGGACTGTGGTCTTAGGTTAACCGATGAAGCTGACTGATGGTCCTTCACGCCTACACTCCATAGGTTAAATAACCGATCGTGTCAGAACGCGGTGATGTAAAACACAACAACGTGCTGAAAAAAACGAAGTTCAATGCTTCCAAGCATGCGTCGACTTCTGAGCATGCGTGGGTTTTTAACCGATGGTCGTGCCTACCAACGATCGTTTTTGACCTATCGTTTACCAATCCATAGGTTAATTTTAAAGCAAGTTGGCTTTTTTTAACCTATGGTTAAATAACCTACGGGGCCCACACACGATCGGTTTTGACCGATGAAAACGGTCCTTAAGACCGTTGTCCTCTGGTTAACCTATCGTGTGTACGAGGCTTAACCGACCGTCACGAGTTGTTAAAGCTAAACATATGGAAACTGGTTAGCCAGCCACATGATTTGTATTCCTGTATATCTAGTACCCAAACCTGCACAGCCATAGCAGACAGCACAGACAAGTGAGTGACCTTACTTTAACTGTTACAGTAGGGGAATACAATGATCTTCTCCATCCCCAGCCTACTGATTATACAATAAACTAGCTGAACCAATTTAAAGCCAAACTTTAGGTATGATCCTCATTGCAGTCACAAAGTCTGCTGTGGAAGCTGGAAATCACTGTAGTAGTCAGCACTACTACAGTGACTGCCGTGGCAACACAGTCTGCACATTCACCACAGCGGGTCAAGGCCACCGCCATATATAGACTGCCTTGTATTTTTTTCATTGAATATAAGGCATTTTCTGATTGGCTGAGGTGGAAATTGTGACATTACTGCACATTTTCTCCACCTCATTCAATCAAAGAATGACATTCATTAAAAAAAAAGGTGTTCTGTAAATGGAGGGGGTGCTGAAAAAGTAAGCCTGAAGGACCCAGCATCCAGACCCGGAACATATCGACAATCACTGCAGTAATGTGTGGAAGCGGAGAATGGCTGTATAGGCGGCAGCAACTACAGCGATCCTTTACTGTCTTCCAGGCACATGCCAAGAGGGTTCTTTCTGCATAGCCGTCATTCAGAGAATGCCTTGCAGTTTTCACAATTATTACAAGGTGTCCTCTGGATGCATCCATTGAGAAAATGCAAAACTTTCTCTGAATGTTGTTCATGCCAAATGAGTGACTCCCTGTGGTTATTATGCAGCAGTGCAGCTACTTGGCATAGGAGCCAAGAGCCAAGAGGCAGCGAGAATCACTGTAGTAGTATCAGCGGCTACTACAATGTTTCTCAGCTTCCACAGAGATAGGCCAGGTATGGAATATGCATACCTGCATTAGTCCAAAAAAATGTATATCTCCCCGAAGTTCAGCTTTAAAGTGATTATAAACTACAAGGCAAATTTTTCTTGTGGGGGGGAAAAAAAGAAAACTACAAGGCACATACAGTTGTGCTCATAAGTTTACATACCCTGGCAGAATTTATGATTTCTTGGTCATTTTTCATAGAATATGAATGATAATCCAAAAACATTTATTTCACTCATGGTTAGTGTTTGGCTGAAGCTATTTATTATCAATCAACTTTGTTTACTCTTTTTAAATCGTAATCACAACAGAAACTACCCGAATGACCCTGTTCATAAGTTTAGATACCCTGGTGATTTTGGTCTGATAACATGCACACAAGTTGACACAAAGGGGTTTGAATGGCTATTAAAGGTAACCATCCTCACCTGTGATCTGTTTGCCTGTAATTAGTGTGTGTGTATAAAAGGTCAATGAGTTTCTGTACTCCTGACAGACCCTTGCATCTCTCATCCAGTGCTGCACTGACGTTTCTGGATTTAGAGTCATGGGGAAAGCAAAGCAATTGCCAAAGGATCTGCGGG